>NC_058063.1:7281421-7881421 GCF_020085105.1 Siniperca chuatsi
GTGTGAGGTGTGGTAAGTGGCTGGTAATAGCAGGAGGAGAGTTTTGTGAAGTGGTGTAGGTTAAGAAGTTTGGCTGTAGGGCAGAGTTTTTATCTGTGGGATGGGGGCAGCGTTGATGGGTTGCGATGGACGGGGGTCAAAAAACACTCCAGTGTCTCTAAATGGGGAAGAGAGATGTGAAAAACCATGAAATAAAGCATCTCTAAAGGCACAGTTTACTATACGCACACAGAGTACATACATGTATGACTTTGATTCTGGACAAACATGGAATTTCTCACATATGTCCTGTGAACACATGCATGCAGTAATGTACATGCCTGTATTGCATACATTCATACATACATACAGCACATTATACACCACAAACACATTAAGCACACTCACACACACACACACACCTCCACAAAGTACTTATGCGTACATAAACACTGCAAGTACACTTACACACACTTAAGAATGTACATACATACTACACAGTTGAAGCAAGGTAGTCTTGTGCTGTTGTGCTATCAAATACATTATGCAATAACATGAACACATTACGCAGACATTTAAGTACAAAGTAGTTACATAATTACATAGACACTCCTGCAAATGCTATATACACATACTAAACTTGTGGTGGTAAAGTGAGCACATGCTCATACATGCTACCATGTTAGCAGGCACATTATGCACACACAGTTCCTTGAGCAAATAACAAAGAAGGCACACACAAGCATACATTTTACACATCCAGAATGTATTGTCAGGTGACACAGGACCAGGCCTTAAACAATCTAAAAATACTTACTATGTGAGGTGATGTTTTATCCACACCAGCATTATCACGTATTTTATAAAAGCGCGCCATTCACATTAAAACCATAGATGCATTAAGAGAACTGGATACCCTGTTCCAAGGTGGTTCCCTATTCATTTCAATAAAAGTTGCACACTTAGGCACGAACCGGTTCATCAGGCTTCTGCAATTTTGGGCTTATAGCACATTAGAGTCCTTCTGAGCGAGCCGACTTCCTGCTGACTGACGCGCACAAGAATGGCATGAAAGTAATATACAGCTTTTAGAGACTTTTGATTTTCATTCTATCTAATGGTGGAAATTTAGATAACACAAAAGTAATTCTTGACTGTTTGTGATGGTCAGAAAAATGTAGTCATTGTTTTTCATTTCTTTTGCAATGATTGTGTATGGGGGAAAAAGTCTTTTTTTTTTGGGCCTAAGCGGGTCACATGAGCTGCAATTCTGGCTGTGGAAAACAATTTAATCTTGAATAACTTCATTCTGACTCCTCTGACTGTAATCACTTATTTCTGTTTGAGTATAACAGAACACACGATAGATGTTTTCTCATTGTCATGTCTTTTGTTTTTTGGCATTGGAACAGTATAAGATTATTTGATCCTAAACACTATATGTTAACCAAGGCTAAGTGGGCATTCAGACTGAAATAAACTGTTTAAAGAATGCAATTGGGGATTTGTTGTTTCAGGTTCACATTACAAAGTAATCTGTCAGGAATGTGTGCTATCGTGTGTTTGATTGGCTGCCTTGCAAGATGACATTGTGGCAAAGGTTGGGCTAGTTTCAACTTTTTTACCAAAGCCCTCTGCACCCCTGCTGCATGAACCCTGTTTTCCCGCAGGGCTAATGTTGGTTTGATCGCAGCCTAATAGTGGTTCCTTGAGACCTTGTGGTTGGCTTTATTGACATACAAAATGAGCGATCATGGAGGGAGTTGGAGGTGACAAAAACCTAGCCTTAATGTGGTTGCTACCTAATCATGTCTGTGAAAGTTTACAGCTGTGCATCAGTGTTTCCAAAACGTTTCCCCCGTCCACACTGCAATGTGAATTTATCCACTGTGGAGAGCGTTTTGGAAAAGCACTGTTTTAGGAGCTGGAAAATGTCAGCTGAGCTTATATGGAAGGCCTCATTCAACAGACCTGCTGCCAGCCGTAGTCAAAAGCTGTCTATAGTGTCTAAGCACGGAGAGGAATATCATCCTTAAGACCTGTGAAATCCTCTGCTGCTTCTGTCCTTGTTTGCCGACATGCTCGATCTATGTTTTTGTTTTTTTCCTCTGATGAAACAGGTGGTCTCTGTATAGATCAGACAGCCCCCCCCCGCGCGCGCGCGCACACACACACACACACACACACACACACTCCTACTCCCTTTAGGTGTTCTCCATAATAGCTAAAGGACGCTTTTCCTCCCCGATGCTGTCACAGCATCCCCATCTCCCCCATTCTCTCTTCTCCTCTCTTGCGCCTGTTTCCCCCCGCCCCTCTTCACCCCTCACCTTTATACACAACAGCTGCCAGTGTCCTTTGGAGGAAAAATGATTCTTGTCCAAAACAACTGATTTCTCTCTCTCCTTCTCCTTTTCCTACTTCACTCAGCCTCCTTCTCTGCCCTCACCCCCCCCATCACCACCTCAACCACCCTTCCCCCTTCCTCTCTCTGCAGGCAGTTGAAGCGTGTATTTCATTACATTCAGGCAGGCAGGCAGAGGACAGTGGTGATGGGAGATTTCCTGTCTGCCAGGCGTGCACATGTGAAGGTCCCAGGTTTCCTTTATCATCTCGCCTGACAGATACACTGATAGCACCGTGGTGCGCGAAAGCACAGACTTTCTCTCCCTCTCTCAACCACACACAGACAGACAGACATGACTGGGGCGTTCCCATGATGCTCAATTGAAAGCAGATTCTTCAACTGATTCTTCAAAGTGATGAGTTGTTTTTTTTTTTTTTTTAGACAAATTTAGCCATGAAAGGTTGGAGGTGCTCCTGATTCCAGGTGTCTGTCTGGGTTATGAAAGAATCAAACACACACACACACACACACACACCACAGAGGCTATTCATATACAGTTCTGGAGAGGAGAACAATTGCAAAGCAGAATAGCATTGTTGTTATTGTCATATTGAGCAAAACGAGTGTCACACAGAAGAGAAGGGACACACTCAAACACACACAAGAGCAATGGTACCTATAGTAAACTTTCAAAACCTCTTGCAAGGCTTTGTACAATCGAAGGTCTAAAGGATAAGTGTGTGTGTGTCTGTGTGTGTACTTTTGTTGTATTCACCTAGGTGTTTAAAGGGTTTGTTAAGGGTCTTGTTTTATTTTGTCCTCTGCGGTGGTGCGATAGAGGGAATTTCATTATGCAAATCTATGTCTCTCTGCTGATGAGCATGCCCTCAGGCTTCTGTCTCACACACAATGGCGCACACACACGCACACACAAACACTTTCTCTGTCACACACACTCACGCATATAAATACTCTCATCCATGCAGTCTGTGTGTCTTTCACCCACACACACTCTGAGACACATACATGCTCAGACACTCATGAAAACATGTGTGACTGTGCCACACAGACACAGTCACGCATATCATGTCTATAGACTGGAGGCACGGCAGGGGAGTCTGTGTGTGTGTGTGTGTGTGTGTGTGTGTGTGTGTGTGTGTGTGTGTGAGCTTTTGTGCATGGTGAGGCTAAAAGGGGCTGCTTAAGGTTACAAACCATTTCATGGTTACAAACCATTTCCCCCAATTCCCTTGTACATGGCTGCACTGGATACCCCTTCTCTCTCTCTCTCACACACACACACACACACACACACACACACACACACACACACACACACAGTTGGAGATATGCACATTCACAGTAGCCACCACAGATACAGTGACACACATAAATATATGAAACACACACAAAAAACATAAAAACAAACATGTTAAGAAGCAAAAAGTAGCACAAAAATCTGTGTTCCTGTGAGCACACACACAAACATGTACCTCAGCATACACACACATATACACATGAAAGATAACACACAAATACATGTGTGGATGCAAAAGGTCAAATTGCACACACGCACACACACAGAAAGAGAGCCCTATCCCATGTGGATATGACCTAATGACCCTGCTGTCACACACAGTGCCCATCTGCCACAGAGAGGCACAGAGGGAGGGGACAAGGGTGGGGGTGTCTTGAGGGAGGGGGAGGTTGGATTTTGGAGTGGGGGGTAAGTGAGTGCACCGGAGGGGTGGGGCACTGGAGCAACTTAGGACGGAACAGAGCAAAGAAAGAATGTGTCTTCACGGTAAATTTTGAGTTCACTTTTGCACAGATGTGCTGCCCGGAGAAGTTTTAATGGTTTTAGACCCCCCTCTATTCTTTCTCCGTGCCCTCCCCCTCCTTACCAACACAACACACACACAAACACCTCAGGAACAAAACGTACTCCTGTTAGCCTGGGGCTGATCTATCCAGACCCTCCTGTCCGCTGTCTCCTTAAAACTGGAGCCATCTCAGGCTTCCTATGGTAAATAAAGAAAATACTCAGGGAAGCAGGCTGACTACTGTCCTGAATGTAGAACAGATGAGGAACAGAGAGGGAACAAAGACGTCAGAGGTGAGGGAGGGCTAATGGGGGAAGGAGGAACTTGCTGTTGCCATGTAAAGACACTGCATCTCCACTTTTTTAGTCATTTTTTTTAACTTCCACTGATGCTATTATATCATCATAATTCTGCAGGCTTATTAAATCATTAAAAAAAACCCTGTTCATTAAATAAAAAACATGTTTTTTAATCTGAAAACTGTGATTGTTTTCTTAGTTTTGGAGATGTGAGGTTTTCCTTGATGTGGAAACTTGTAATATTAATAGAAAATCTGTTCCAGTCGAAAGGAAATTTGGCTTCATGGATGTTTCATGGAAACTTTTTTGGTGCACAGGCATAGCTCCCAAACAGAAACAAAGACAGGGAGGATGGGTCTGTTATGCAAATCTGATTATAGTTACTGCAGATATATGACCTGCAATTACATCGGGCAGTTATTGCTTTTTTATTACATATCATACAGTGGCATCCACTGCCAATATGATGGCATTTCCTCTCTGACCAAAGCTGCCTGAAAACAGCTTGTAAAACCTGCAGTAAAGTTTTATTTTCTGTGCATGTTTCATTATTTTATCGTTCAGTTATGTTTTTTATGAATACATTTTAGTTCAAATGCCGGCTATAACCTCACAAAATATTGGACAATGATATCTTTAGTCTCAAAATATCAGTACAGGCCCTCATGTATACAGAATCAGGTTTAGAGATGATGGAGAATATGATATGGACAGACAATGGAGAAGGAGGTGGAGGAGGAAGAAGGAAGGAGATGAAAAGTGGGAAGGAGGGCACCCAGGCCTCCTCTCCGGAAGAGAGAAGGTGGAGGGAGGGCAGGAGAGTGGGGGCTGCGAAGGATATACAGAGGGGACCAACTGTAGTGGTGTCAGACGGGGGTGCTGCCAGCACACATCCTGCCAACACACACCAGGAGCCAGACACACATGCACACACACCTCCAGGCCTGGCCCTAAGTGTGCGAACAACCCTGCCAACTGTACCCCTACCACCACCACCACGACCCATCACCCACCCCACCCCCCACCCCCCCACAACCCCTGAAGACCCAATCTGGAATCAGTCTACAGCGACAACCCGGGTGCCAAGCTTGCCCTGCTGCCGGCCCTGCTCGTTTATATTTCACTGAGTTAGAGACGTGGGTTGACTGAGCTCTCGACACAAAGACTGATCACACAGCAGTGCTTAGAGGTAGAAATGCATTTTGAAGCTGTGAATTGTTTGAGAATATTTGTATTCTTCTGAAACGCTGGAGCAAAATCAATCTGGATGTTGTATAATGCTGGGAGCAGTAAATTGTGAAGAGATTGTTTTCCATAGGCAACCATTAGCCCTGGAGAACCTATGTGTACATACTTGCAATTTATTTCATCCCAAGGGTGATGTGGTGGTTCAGCTGACACATGTAGTACCATTTACAGCTGATGTTGTGGATTTAAATTCTGCTCACAACCTTTGTTGAATGTCATCCTCTCTTATTTTTCCCCGTCTGTATCAAATGCATGCTATCTTAGGAGAAATTCCTCAAAAATTATTGTTAGAAATCCCATACGGCATCTCTAAACCTCTTCTCAGCCCAACCCCCCGCCTCCAAGTGACACTAACCCCTAACCCTCTTAATTCCCTCATCATGTTTATACAAATTCCATTTAACGTGTGTACATAATGGGTGCAATGCTATTACCTATGGGACAGACATATATATATATATATATATATATATATATATATATATATATATATATATATATATATAATAAAACCTGTTTCACTATTATAGGGAGGTTGCTAAAGATAATACAGTATATGGATTCTGCAGATGGGAGCAATGTGTTTTTTATATTTCAGACAAGGCTAGGCTTCTAAATCTAGATTATGTAAAAACTGTACTGTAACCTGTGGTGCTGGGTAGATTCATATTTAAAGATAGTTTGGCAAAATCCCTCTAAAAGATTTGGTTAAAGCATTGCTACTATGATCACTCACAATTGACTAGCTTTTTTCAAAAACATTCTCAAATGGTGGTCTGAAAAAAGAGCTGAGGTGTGTTGAGTCTTTGCAGAAATAAAGACCAGGCAACAATCTACAAGACTAACAGTCTACAGCCATTTAAGTGGGTCTGTGAGGCTGTACTTTGGCACAGTGGTGCTTTGAGCAAAATGCTAACATCAGTATGCTAACAGGCTCAAAATGACAATGCTAACATGCTGATGTTTAGCAGGTTTAACATGTTCACTATCTTAGTTTAGCCTGTTAGCATGCTTTACATTTTCTAATTAGCACTTAACATAAAGTTCAGTTGAGGCTGATGAGAATGTCATTAGTTTTTGCAGATATTTGGTCATAAACCACAGTATTGAATTAAAAATTTGAACTGATGATAGCTCAGGGGATCACCTAAGTGATTACAAATCATCTTGAGGGGGACACATAGACTGTATAAAAGAAGTGGACGGTAGCCACCATGATGTCACCCTTTGGTTTGTGGACTACCATTTTGAAGTCTCGAGTTTATCGTTTTTTTATCTTGGTTTTTTGGAGCCAGAAGTGACTGTATTTGGGCGGAAGGGTGGAGCTGGGGAGGAGTGAGGGGTGGATCTGACTGAGAGCCGAGGACATTTCGCTGTGGTAGCGAATTGTCAATGACACGGTAGCCACTCCCTAAAGCATAACTGCTTTATCATCTATTTTACTCTAAATGGGACCATACTTTACAAAACGAACATCATGCTGTATTGAAGAAGACTTAAAACTAGCAAATGAGACCCTAGACTCATTAGGAAAATGTTTACTGATCTCTGACCTCTTTTTTTTTTTTTTTTTTTGCAACCAGTTGAGTTGCCCCATTAGAAAAAATGCAAGTTTCATTTTTCAGACCCAGAGAATATGTCCATGCCTTTTGTACAGTCTATGGGGACACACGAATGTCTGTAAAAAAAAAAAAATTGTCTGAATCTATCCGGTAGATGATGAGATATTTCACTAGATAAGTGAATCCTCTGACCTGCTGGTGGCACTGGATGAAAACTAGGGCAGAATGAATTGCTTGTTCTTGTTAGTCTATATAAAACAAACAGGTTTTTTATTTAGTTTAGGTTCATTTGACATATTTTTTTGTATGTTAAAAGTCACCTTTAGGCGAACTGAATGCTGTGAACCTGAAGTTGTGGCTTGTCTTATACTATCCTGTCTCTATTCATCTGGTTGTCAATTATACAGGATAGCCTATAATGTATTGGATAACACTAGATTGTACAGGACTTCGTGATAATGTTGAATAAATTGTTCTCCTACAAGCTTGAGATGTATACATTGAGATGTAAGACAAACAGCAAGACAAACAAAACCGTAATCGCTTTGACTCTGAAGCTAACATCGGAGCAGGCATCCTGCAATTTACTAAACAAACTCCATCCCTTTTGCCTGTAAACGATTTCGTATTATAAACACATGTTGGAGATGAATCACTTTTTAGTTCAACTCTCAGAGAGGACATTTCAGACAAGTTCCCCCTCCTGTTTTCCATTTGGCTGTTTAATTGTCTCAGTGCTGTCAACAGACTATCAGGGTAATTAGCCATGACTGCACAACAACACAATCAGACAGACAGGAATGAACTGCAGCCTCTGAACATGATACTTAGAGAGGGAATGGGTGGGAACGACTTAATGTGGGCGCACGTATGCACACACGGGAATGCGCACATCCGGGCGCACGTATACACTGACACACACAACCTCTCATGCACAGTCATTACCGTACCCTGAGTACATAGTTCCATGCCACACATTATATTTCCTTCGCCAACCATAACCCTCCACCCACCTCCCCCTTAATCCTTCTACCTCTTACAACTCTCTCTCACTCACACACACACACACACACACACACACAGTTACAAAACCAAAACCTCATTTCCTCTGTGCCTCGAGCTATAGGAGCAGTGTTAATTGCGAGAAGGTGGGGAGTGAGCAAGGGTGTGCTTTTGTGTGTGTGTCAGTCCACAGGTTCATGAGCTATATAGGTGTGTGTAAGCCATTGCAACTGTATATGTGTGTATTTCTATACATGTGAGTGTGTGTGTGTACTCATTTCTTTTAAGTGTGTAGGCAGTCTCTCCTATGCCAGTCTGGGCATTGCTCCAGGGTTTTCTGCGCCACCTGGGCATCTGTGAGTCCTAGTGCCTGTCACTGGGTACCGTCCCAGCTGGAATGTGTGTTTCTCTGTGTGTACATGTTTGTGTTTGTGTGTGTCAGCTGAGGAGGGGCCGCCCATGATGAGCCTTTAGTGCCAGTAGCAAACACCATTGTCTTATCCATGTCTTATCCTTTGAGCCATGGGGGCCCATACACAAACACACACACTCTGAGTGTGCATCTGGTTCCCACCTCCGCCTTCTTCTCCACACACTGAGTGGATTCTTCCCTTTGAAAAACATTGCCAATAAAACAGACACAAGGAATTAAGGAGGGGGGAGAATTCGATTAAACAGCCACCATTAAGTAGCCAATGAAGCTCTCTGTGCCCGCTTGCTTAGACTATACATACACCATTAGTTGAACAGGCCATGGCAGACTTAAAAGTACCCTGACTCAAAGGTCATCTACCTCTATTGAGCAGAGCTAATATTAGATTAGCTCTATAGCACTATGTGAGTAAAAAAAGAAAGGGCATTCTGGGCAGATTGGAAAGGAAGTGATTATACTGACTCTGGGGTGGCCATTGTCTCTGCCTTGTTGAAACACAACTGAATTTACAGCTATGATCTATGTTTTTAAGGGAACATTTTGGTCAAATAACAATAAGGGCTGTGAGGAGGGGTAAACCCAGCAAAATGTAGTTCAACTGCCATTTCAATCAGGAGAGACTAGACATTAGAATAAACAATTATTTTATTGACACGTGCACAATAGGATGAGAAATGTGAAAAGTCTGGGGTATGCAATTCTGGCGAAATCCAATACCATGACAAATACCATGATATAGAGCGAACAAGCACACACAGCAAGTAATGTAACTAACGTTAGCTAGGTTGTGGGTTAGCAAACTGTCGCTACAGTTGCTGCTGCGAAACTAACAGCCAGAGAGGACGAGACGGTTTCCCAGAGCCAGCACACCAGCTCCAGACAGCGATACTCACAACTCGCCTGCTACTATAGCTAACATCACAACAACAGCATATCTTGGCAAACTAGAAAGTAAGCTGAATGTCCGTGGGCAAGTCATATACCTGACGTGCAAATCATGGCTGGAATGGCTGGTGTTGTGAAGAGTGTTGTGTGGCTCGGACCAAGCCTCTTTTGTTTGTTTCCCATTTACAGAGCCAGGGCTGTGTACAAACACTGGCTTTTTTTTCAGCGCACACAAAGAACGGACAGCTAGCGGTCTGTGAGGAGATATTTGCTGAATTTGATAAAAAGATGTATATTCGATTAGAATCGCATACCTTAAATAGAAAATGTTGCCTCATGATGGCCAGTTAAATGTTATTGGTTATCTGCGTCTTTACTAAACACTACATTATTGGGAATAGGTAATACAGTTCATAGCTGATAGAGGTAACTGGTAGTAAATGTTAGTTAATGTTTAAAATAAGTGATAAGGTAAAAAAGTTAAGACACAATAGGGCTAATACATTATAGGGTGCTAATATTGCTGTCAGTGGGCATAGGCATTAGTAACAGAGACAAAATGAATGACAACAAAATCAAAGAGAAATAAAAGTGTAATAAAAGAACGTCCTTGGTCCTCGCTGTTGTTGAAATTGCCCTCAAAATGATGCATTCTCTCTAGATGATTATGGGAAAGCGTGCCAAAGCTTTGGATGGTGAAAACAATTTTAAGAGCTTTCAGGTAGGGGTCAACAGATCGCTGTGTACAGAAACACTTCAGGGTTGAAACAATACACCCAGCCTCAGTACAATAACACTTCTGGCCTCAGGCACCACACACAGACACACACACACACACACACACACACACACACACACTCCTATGTTCCCTGCTCACTGTTGCCCCAAGGTTGAAACTCTAAACCTAATCACACAGTACTCAGTGGAGACGACACTCCCGCACTCTATAGTACCTACCTAATCCCTCCACACATTTCATTCTTGTGTGTCTAGGGGTGTGTTTGTGTGCATGTTTGCATATAAGCAGATGCCTCTATGCATATACAAGCACAGGAAGAGCATGTGTGTGTGTGCTTGGGTATCTTCTTATTTCTTTTCTATCTCCCACTCTTGTGTGAAGATATTAGAGCTGTGGTGTAGTGAAGCATCAAAGTAAACTGCTGGAATGTGCGCTTAAATATTGCATGTGCTTTACTATGGGTGAAACTTGCAATGTATGTGTCTGTATATGGTCTGTGGGTATATGTGTGTGCTAGGCTGGAGTTAAGCCCAGACTAACCTGGAAGTCAGCAATGTGCCCAATACCTCCCAAAATTTTAATTAAAAAAAATGTTAATCATATAATAATCATTATGGAACCATCAAAATAAAAACACAAATTTTCAACTTGATTATAAGAACAAAGCACATAGCAAATGTCACAAAACTGAATATACCAGGGATTAAAAAAAGATAAGATAATAACTAAACAAGAAATTAATTAAAATTTTACTCTATGTGCATATAGCATAATTAACAAAACTATTACACATTATAGTGCCTTGTTTTTAACATACACAACATAACATAATTGTGGTGCCATATTCAGATGTGTCCAAAGTTCGGTTTGGAGTCTGTCAATTTCTATTTATATCTGTGAAATTTATTACAACCAATTTGACAAAGAAAATGAAAGCCTTATCTGTCTCATTGTCTTCAAAACAAAGAAAAATGTCCTATCCTGTACTTGGATGATGAAACTCGTGTTTTTGTGTGTTTTTACGTCCTCTGTAGTCACTCTTTGTTGATTAGTTGGGGTTTGCCAATTAGAGGGTAAAGGTCATGCAGGTGGGCCATCATGGTGGATAAGAGAAATTATAATAGCGGAGCAAAAGAAAGACACATCAAAAAGATATTAATGTAAAAGTGACATGCTTGAACAATACCAAACTGATTTTTTATTTTTTTTTGGTCTTCGATGCTTCAGCAGCTGTCACATTGGATTAAGATGCCTCTAAATAACTGACTGATAACTGACGCTTGAGAGGGACTAACTTCAGAATATGAATTTTAACTTTGCTGCTGGTCTAAAAGGTAAGTAAAAGATTTTATATACATTATTTGGACTGTTGCTTTGTTTCTGGGCCATATAACTGACATGTTCAGTGCTGGTGTGCGCTGCTTTACACTTGTAGACAGGCAATGAATCTGTTGAACGGTGTGTCTTTTGTGTTTTTTAGGAGTTTTTCGCACTTGTCTCAGTGGTATCCCTGTTCTGTATATTGTGCTATCATTCTCCTTCTGTGCGCGTGGGCACACAAACATTCTCTACTCACTGAGCTCCCTCTTTATCTCTCTCTCTCACCATCTGTCAGACTGGACGTTTGGAGGATCAGACTGTCATACAGTGTACTGTTTTTAGGTTTTTGACACAGTGTAGATTCTTTGCTGAGGGATTACTTTATCATGAGCATTCTCGAATTGTGCTGTGAGGCATGATACATTTAAATTTAAGCTTGGATTTTGTTTTGATTTCCCTACTCATAATCTTGGATCCTAGTGTCCATGTTTTAAAGTCTGTCCATAATGTCAGACATTGCTCTCTCTCTCTGTCTCCCTCTGCTCAGCATCTACTTGCTGTTTTCATATGGTAGTATAACTATTCAAGTATAGCCTACTCAGAAGCATTAGCATACAGTAACAAGCCTTTCTGTGATCCTGTTGGCATGGCATTTCTCTTATGGAACAGTTGTAATGTATCATTTCACGATGTAGGTAGGGCCTGGATTATGACTCAAACCCAGGGGCCCCAGCTATCCAAAGTCCCCCCTTCCCCTCCCCTGTCTGCGTCTGTTCATTGTATACATTATGTGCATTTTAGACTTCAGAGGACAGTTCAACATGCTAAAATGTACAGTTTGTGCATGCGTGAGTGTGTGTGTGTTTTGGGGAGTCAGCAGGGGTCCCGTGAGGCTGATTAGTGGACCCTACCAAATGTCATTAGGGTCTAATGAAAAAGCAGCCCTGCTACTAATGCATAATAAAGTGAATGGGCTGTTACATTACCACAGTGTCCAGACTACGCCTGTTGGCACATCAGCACTTCATTGGTTTGTACGGGTGTGTGTGTAGCAACCCTACATCAAATGTCTGAGGAAAAGATGACGGAAACAGAGTTAGCGCTGACAGAATGCCAACATGGATGGGTTTGTGTGTGTGTGTGTGTATGAGAAAGAGAGTGAGAGACAGAAAGAAATATGCAAATATCACATAGTAGATGTGCGTGAGTGTACTTTGTGCATGTGTGCATCTAAAAGTTATTATATATCCAAGTTTGCTTGCCTTTATTTGTGTGTGTATGTGTGTAATCAGTGTGTGTGCATATTGTATGTGTGTGTCTGTGTATTGGCATTGCGACTCCATCTACATTTTCTAAGAGTGATATCAGTGGCAGGACCAAAGGAAGTGCTTTCATTCAGTGGTTGATACAATAATCACAGTGAGGGAGAAGTAATAACTGTCTACTATGCCGCCATTTAACTACTGTGGCCTTGACTTCACTATTGACTGCATTAGAGGTGTCGGATTCAGCTTCGTTACACACTTGTGTGTGTCTTTGTGTGTGTCTTATGAGTAGTGCTGTGGAGTGCAGTGACTAGTTGCTTATTGTGCCAGCAGTTAAATGTAAGAAGTGTATAAAAAGCCCCGTCGCTCTGAAACGTTAAACAGCTGTCTGTCTTCCTTTTCATCGACAGGGACCACAGTGAAGGGCGAACGAGGATGCATGTGTAATTCATTCCCCCTCTTTCTTTCTCTCCTCTCCCCGCCGTCTCTGTCACAGCATCATCTCTTTCTAAGTCCCTCCAGTATGATTGAATATTTACTCTCATTTAATGTTACTGTCCAAAAGACATTGGGCAACAGAGACACACACATACACAAATTCACACACACACACACTCACAGCCTAGTCTACCCATTTAATTAAGCACTCTATGAATAATTCAGTTTGAGCCTCTGGGCTGAAGATAATTATAACGATCAGGATAATAATGTTTATTTTGCTTTTTATTGTATTAAGACATCAATATCTCTGCAGTGCAGTGTGGACAGTTTGCAGCTACACTTCTAATGCCTGAAGCACCACCTCTAATATCCAAATGGCAGAGTGTCTATCTTTGTGTGTGTGTGTTTGTCGCAAAATATGGTGCTTGAGAGGAAAGTTGTGAAGTGAATCTAACTATGAATTGATCACAATCCCAAAGGTCCCTGGTTCAGTCCCAGCACTGCTACAATGACCTTGAAAATTGTGACTGTTCTCATTGCCATTAGAAGTATCAGAACCCATAATCCTCAGTTTAGCAGATCAATAATACATAATGTGATTACAGTCGGGCTCACTGGGCACAGCAGCTGTTCTCCACCCTATGTGGCTTCTATCAAGTTCCGATTAGTCAATGATTGTCTATTCTTTGCCGGGGCATATGGAATCAGCAGTCTATTCGCTGTCACTGTATAGTCATTGATTAACCCCGGCAACAGATGTGGGAACAGTGATTGTGCTGTATTGTTGGTCTGCACCCCGGCATATTGCAACACACTGGGTAGTCCTTTCCAAATGGCTGCAATTTACTATTCTTTCTGAAGATTATTGTAAATCTTTTCTTCTTTATTCTGTAGCCGAGAGGTTGGAGATATGGAATGACACGGAACTGAGTCATAAGCTAAATTTGATCCTGTGACGTATTTGTATTTAGCTGGTTTTGTTCAATATTTCCTTCGTCACCACACTCATATATTGCTGCTTTTAAAGTAGCAATCATCTTCATGTACTTGTAGCATAGATTTGCTGTCAACATCATAGTTATCTATCTATCAATCCTACCCTTCCATCCAAACCATATTCCCATCCATCATCAACCATCCCCCCATACACAAAAAAGAACACACATCACATCTATTCTATTAGGCCGGAGATCCTTAAAGTCTACCATTGATCCTTCTCTCTGTCACCCCCCCCCCAAAGCTCCAGGGCTTCTCTCCAGACACCCAGCCTCTCTGAGAGGCCTGGCTCAGTGAAGGCCTCTCCCTGTGGGCTTCAGCGGCAGGGAAAAGTCCATCTGTGGAGCTGGACCTGCTGGAGTTAACCCATCAGTCACTAGGGCTGATGGATGGCCCAGACAGAAGGGGAGGTTGTTGGGGTACATGTAGACACACATGCACGGAAGGAAACTGAACAACAGATTGACAGACCCTGTCCTGTGTGTGTGTATATGTGTGGGTGGTGTACAAGTCTAAGAAACTTGAGAAACTTTCAAGTGCCCCTCAGCGTCCACCTCATTTGATTAGTGGCCTTAAGGGGCCCTGTGGATCAATAACTGACTCACACAGTCAAACACACACACATGCACAGAGCTCTGCAGCAGTTCATTTAGGCCAAGCCGTCAATCATCAAAGTGTGGACAGGTCCAGTCTGGCCCAGCCTATCTAGGACGCTGGAGGGGGCTTATGTTCATGTGTGTGTGTTTATGCGGATGAGATATTATGTGTCTACTTGGTCCATCTGTCTTGTACGTGCGTGCGTGTGTGTGTGTGCGTGCGAGTACCAATTAGTTCATGTTCCTTGTTATCCCCGCCAATAATGGCACGCCAATATAGGCAAGTGGGTCGATGTCAATAATCCTGAAGTCAGACAGATTTTCTTTCCCTTTTAATTCTCATTTAACCAGGTAAGATAACTTAACATATTTGACTTGTTGGGCGACTACTGGGAAAACAGTGTACAGACACATACAGGCTAGATGATATCACTACCCAGTACGACTACTATCTCCTACCACTGAATATCAGGTTAACCGCTGTGCTCAAGGGCACTTTGACATTAATTGTGGAGGGAGGTTAGAGCATTTTATCATCCAAATTTTCCCATGTGGTCCAGTAATTGGAACGATTGGAACAAAAGAACCATTAGGCGACCACCTGCAGCTTTATAAAGTGGATAAAAGATATTAAATAATGAAAACAGCATCTTTGTACATGTTGAATACTTGAATAAACACAACAAAGGCTTGTGTTTAATTATCCCACAAGTGATATGTCCACTTCTTAAGGCAGTTTGAAAGTACAAAGCATAACATTTTATCATCAATAAATCATTGATATTTAAGTTGTCAGGTCAAATTTGCAAGACTGCTTTAAGGCACAAATCAGGAACTCTTTTTACTGTAAATTCAAATGATATAAAACTTGATTCTGCTTCCACTGTTTAACCTGCATATCTTCAGCTCCACAGTGACTGTCAATGTATATACACTATCAAAGGCTGCACGGCCGTTATCACCGCTTATCCTTCTTTTTGCTCTTCAAAACAAACGCAAGGTGGAGTGACGGTGAGGTGGATGAATAGCAACATTCTGTTTTGTGACAAGAAGTGTCAGTGTTATTGTAAAAGTGGCACTGATTTAAATGCTAGGTGCTATATAGTGTCTGACAGGCTAATTAGATTAAACATTTAGCTAATATCTCACTGTCTACTCCTCTAAGGTGTAAAATTTAAGCACTCGTTAAGAAATTCAGTCTTTCTTAAAACCTCCCTTCATGTTTTCTATTGACCTTTTCTATCGATGTTTCCTGTTTTATTTTGAAATATTCTCCTTCCCTCATGTGTCTTGTAGTTTTGCTTCCTGTCTTTGATTGCTTGCCTTGCCCTGATTGGTTTCACCTGTCGCTTTCTCCCCTCACGTGAGTGTGAATTTAGTTGTTCAGTGCTAGTTTATCTTCGTCGGTTGTGTCAAGCGTCCCAACCCTTCTCCAGTGTTTTCTGTTATCTGTTGGATATTTTCTGTATTTTGTTGACTTGTTTGCCTTCATGGACTGCTTCCCTGGTTTTGTCTATCACTGCCTGCCTGAAAACGGTGTAAGCCTTTTTGTTATTCATTAAATGATTTAACCTGCACCTGCTCTGCCAATGTGTCTGCATTTGGGTCCTACTCCTCGTGTTACTGGTTATCCTGCTTGACTCGTGACAATCCCACATTAGAAGCCAAGGGGAAAAACTTTGTACAAATCTGGTAATTATTTGGGAATATTACATTTCTGAGGACTGTTTTTCACAACAATTTTAACCACGGCAACCAAGGCTTTTGAATATACACAGGCTTCAAAATCAGACTGAAGGTGCAAATTCATCACAACTGAGGCCGACCTCAGGCCCAAGCATGTCACAGGGGGGTCAGCACTCAGTCCTAGTGGTCATCTTGGTGCAGTGTGTGGTCCTTTTGTCCAAGTTAAATGGAAACAGAGAGTTCGACAAACAGCCTGTCCACCCACAGGCGTTTTTCACTGAGAACCTTGTAGATGCCACTGCAGCTGACCTCATTGCTACACACTCAATTTCACACAGAAACACACGGTTAAACACACGCTGGCACCGTCCCTGGGGTGCTCTTCGGCCACCAAAACACAACCCACCACCCACGCCGCTGTCACTCACTTGCAGCTCCGCCCATCTACTCTACCTACACACACACACACACACAGTCATTGGCCGCCCACACGTGCCAGTTAACCTAATAATGAGGCGGCATGGGTCATGTCGTGTTCCACTGCCCCCACGGGGCTGGCCGACCTGTCTGCGTGTCAGTTTTATTCCCGCCCACGCTGACTGCCTGATGTACTGCCTTACCCAATTGACTGACTGAATTACTGACTGACTGGATAAACATGTAGCATGCTGGGATGGCGTGGGAACTTGAAGCAAAGCATGTGGGTGTAGACTGGAGCGCAAAGGGATGGATAGTGGTGCTGTAGCTGTGAAAGACTTGGCCTTTTAATATTCCTATATTGCCTCATAGTATGTTGTAACTATTGAGTTGTGGCCTTTTGCTCCCTACATACCTTATGGTATTTTTTTCAATCTCCCTTTAATTTTTCCTTGACATTCCTGTAGTGATGTACAGTTTTGCTGTAGGACTAACTAGTCTTAAATGATCAAACTCATTAGACCATTTCTAAAATTCATTCTGTTCAATTAAAAAAGTATTTTTACAGCTTAAGAAAATACTCAGTTTACATGGCAATAAACAGGATTTATCAAATGCAATAGTTGTGAATTTTACAAGACCCAAAGCTATGTGTTTTACTCTGTTTCCTTGGTCTTTATTTACCTAGGAAGTCTTTGCAGAGCAATATTTTGCACTACTTTGATAGTGAACACATTGTCAGCAGAATGTAATAGATCAGTGTAGGAGAAACAGTTTATTCAATTCATTTTCCCCACATTAAAAATGTTACACACCTCCTGTCAGAACAATGGTTGGGAGTACTCAGGCTTAGATGTAACAATTAAAACCAAATGGAACTTTGTTGTTTCCTACGCAGAACTGATGGACAGTTATTTTAGTACCAATTGATATGCAGCACCTGTCTTGCTTTCCCTTTGAGTGAGTGTATGGTGTCATATGTTTCTGTATGAGTGTGTATGTGACTCATGCCAGTCCCTTGGTGATGATCATCTATTGTGAGTGTGGCAGCAGCCCGAACACTTGACTGCACAACTGTTAATTTCTCTTTCAGTGCATAAATTAATAGTTCATAAATAAGCAAATAAATTAAAGAATGGATGGGAGGAGAGAGAGGGAGGAGAGGAATGGGGGCAGGAAAAACTTTCTCATCAGAAAAATTTAATTTCTCACTCCGACACCCACGAGAATGGGGGGAGGGAGGCTGGGGCGGTGGGTAATGGATGTGAGTATGTGTGTGCAAAAGCGATTCATTTTTAGCCTTTCTATCGCACCTTTGAGCACTGACATGTTGGCATGTTGGCTTTTTTTTGTCTTTTCCCAAGATTCACATTTGACAAACATCTGTGCCTATTACTGAACACGCACATAACTAAGGGGTCTGACAGAGTTGGGGGTTTTTTTTCATCATGGTGAGCCATGATGAACTGAGGCACTGGTACAGTTTTAACTCAGTTTACTGATGTGTGGCAATAACAGTAAGTCAATATGACCTTAAACTCGTGTAGCCACTCCTCTGTTTTAACCTTACAAACATCAGGAGGAGGTGGAGATGAGAGGTGACGCATGGTGTTCACCTGTCAATGTCCTAGTAGAAACATTGCATGCATAGCCCAGTCTCCAGCTCAAGCTGATTTTGTCACTACATCAACACAGACCACACATGGGAAAAGTGTTATTTCAGTTCAAAATATCATAGTTAATCATTATGGCAAATACAATTCACCTTGGTGCAATTGCTCCATTCAAAGCAGTTTTTTTTTTTTGTCAAATCAGAAAGATATACTTTTCTGAGCAGTGTAAAAGCACAAACTGCCAGGGGTGAAAGACACTGTTGTTGGGATTCAGCTAGGACGGATTTGGTTATTAGCAGAAATATCAAAGATATTTATGAATATTAATACAATCATTAATATTATCAAAATTATTAATATGAATTCATAATTAATCCCCTCGGATCGGGGACCAACAACTAAACGTGAAAAAAGGTGGCTATCCACCGAAAAATACTGATATTTAGAGTACTATCTTACATTAATAAGGGGGGACAGTGAAGGGTGAGATCCGAGCACTGGCCGTTGCAATCAGCTGTTATCACAACACATACACACAATAACCACAGGCAACTGCTCCTTAAAAGTTACAATAGAATAAAATTTATTTAACCTTTGCACTGATTAACAATCAATAACTTCAGTCAACAACCAGTACCGTCTAGTCTAAACACAATAAGCATACAACAATCAGCAAGCATATAAGATGTGTGTGTGGGGGGGGACAATAGAGAGGGGGTGGGGGGAAGATGATCTTGTGGGTCTTCGTCACGCACAGAGCCAAATTGGCAGGCAGACCCGCAAAACTCAAAGGGACAGAGCCAAAAAGGAAGACAAGCTCTAATTGTCCTTAAGATAACGGGCAGCTTAGCTAGCTATGCTCTCACACTAACTGGGGCAGCTGTGGCTTAGTGGTAGAGCAGGTCATCCACAGATTGGAAGGCCGGCGGTTCGATCCCGGCCGAAGTGTTGAAGTGTCCTTGCGCAAGACATTGAACCCCAAAATTGCTCCCGAGGGCTGTGTCTTCGGTGTGTGAGTGTGTGTTTCATCACTGTATGAATGTGTGTGAATGGAGTGAATGCGATATGTAGTGTGTGAAGTGCTTTGAGTGGTCGGAAAGACTAGAAAGGCGCTATACAAGTACAGTCCATTTATTACCATATAAGATGTACATGTGTAAAGGCATGTGGGTTAGTGGAGAGGAAAGAGAAAGAAAGCACACAGAGTAAGGCACAAGGAATCTCAAATGCTGTGGTAAAGCACAATAGCTGCCGCTTTTATCACACAGTAACCCGGAAGAAAACTTTCATTCTTTCAAACTTTCAAAGCTAAAGCTAACACATTAAACAGCCCAACGGCATGGCATTGTTACAAAATGGAACGTGCAAACACAAAGAAAAACACAAAGCAATTAAGAGAGCTGTTACTCTCCAAAGTAAAGCACAATTCACAACAATGAAGCTTAGGTGAAATAACACACAGTTATAAAATCTGACTCTGCCCAGACACAAGCCTCTTACTTGAAAATCGCTCTTGGTTCGCAATTGTATGTGTCAGTCCGTTTGGGTTA
This sequence comes from Siniperca chuatsi, assembly GCF_020085105.1. Taxonomy (NCBI): domain Eukaryota; kingdom Metazoa; phylum Chordata; class Actinopteri; order Centrarchiformes; family Sinipercidae; genus Siniperca; species Siniperca chuatsi. The sequence goes on from NC_058063.1 coordinate 7,301,623, forward strand.
TCCAGGCAGTCCTCTCGAGATCGGATACTGACGGGTCCACGCTATCGGCGGCTCCAAAACTGTCCCTTCGAGTGGCAGCAAAGGGAAGCAGTGGTCGACGTCGGTGGGGAGAGAGGGGCTCAGCAGCGGTCTTACTCTCCGTGAAGAAACGGCCATTCCTTGTCTCTTCCAAAAGGATCCAAAAGTGTGTTCAGCAAACACAAAACAGCCTGTTGCTCGTCCAGTGAGTTAAGACTCTCCTAGGAAAATATAAATTCATGCGATGTGCCGCTTTGTCGCAAGATGGGTTACAGTGGAAAAGGTGATGTGTCTGGCGCTAGGCTTTATAGATGTGATGTTGTCACAGCTGTGCGCCAAGATTTCGGAGTTATCTTTGACAACATACTAGTTGATGAAGTATGTCTTCAAATGTCTTGACTATCATAGAAATAATAAGGTCAAATAAAGTTAGGTGAATCAGCTTTCAGTGCAGCATTGTACAGCAGCTACTGTGCATTTATCAACAAATGTGATTTGCAGCAGTAATACTTTAAACTGAGTAATATACAGTGTGACCAAAGGCTTGGATGGTGGGTAGTGTGTTTCAGCTTTTAACACTGTAGCAGCCACTGGAGCCTAAACACAGTTAACAGCAGCAATAGCACATACCAACAGCAATAGCAAATAGATGTATGGAGATTGATGTGTTAAATATAACATTCTGTTTTGGGAATGTGTGTATACTGTAGGTGCAGAGTTGGCCCTGATCAAAGAGAGAAGCTGATTTCTCTGATGATCTCCCATGATCACCTACATCAGCTAATGATAAACTCATGTGAGTGGCGCTAATAAGCTCATGTTCCTGCCTGAACCTAAGCTACGAGCTCCATTTTTGGCAGCTAGTCTAATTAAAATGCAAAGAAGTCTAACTACAGTTCAATCAGGAGATACTTAGTTAAGAGTGATCAAATAAATTTATTGGTGTACAATAGAATTAGATATGTGAAGAGTCTTTGACAGTCTAGACATTGGTGGTGGTGGTGATGAAGAGAATGGCTGAAGATCTGAATGGATGTGATGCGGAGCGGGACTTAGATGACCTTGGTAGAAGGAGCCCTGGGAGCCGGATGTGATGAGAACTGGAGGTGAATGTGGTGGAGGAGGGTCGTATCGATTTCGCACTGAAAGGACAGCAGACAGCAGCAGAGAGGAGAACAGTTTTAAAGTTTGACAGCAATGATTTGATTGACTCAGCTAGATTGTTGCAAAATCTGGTTGGTTAAACTGAAAGAGTGAATGTCCATAGTCAGCTGAAAAAGTTGGAAGCAGGAAAGAGCGTCAATGAGAGCATGGTCTTCCTGACTGAACTCCTGCTAAGCTTCATAAAACTATTCCCAAGTTAATTTCCCCCTTGTAACTCCCTTTCTTTTGTTGTTTTAGACAAAATCAGATTAAGTTAAATTAAACTGTAGTTAATAACTGGTAAACATGACATTACATCTCAAGTTTTTATATTTTTTTTATCATTAAAGTAGCTGTAGCTCCGTAAGGTCTTGTCATCACAATTTCTCCAGACCTCAGTGAGCTCAAGAGTGGTTGCACAAGGTTAATATAGCTTGGGGGGCTCTCTAGGACAACAAATGGCTGACAACAGTGACCTTGTTGATTAAATCGTCTTAGATAGGGTTAGGATAGATTATGTGAAAAGCTCTGAGTCCCTTTTATTATGCACTAAATAGCTACTTTTAGGAACCAACTTCCACATTATGTCTTGCCCCAACATTTTGTTTCAGATGGAAGTATGTTGGATTAAAGAAGCAAGACACCTTTTGAAAAGCTGTTTGCTTGTGACTTTAAGGAGAATGTCCTAATTTTTGATTAGCTGCATATCAAAAAATAATGTGCAAGTGTCCACAATGTGCAATAATGTGTGTGGTTCAGGATTTGTAATATGCGAAAGCTGATTTCCCTTGCTAGTCATTAGTGTTTCCAATAAACCATGGATTGGCCCAGTGCTGATACTTGGCCAGCCATTTGGGCTTAAGGATGACTCCTTTGGGTTGGAACATGGCCACGCTGGTGAACAGCTATGGTGGTTTGTTTGTTTTGATCCGCTCCTCAGCACAGCATGCTGTTTGGAAGACTTTTCCCAGGATTACATATACCATGAAAATCAGTTTACTACTCTCACTGGATTCTGACCAAAGACTGCTGAGAGTTGAGGTCTGCCGAGGTCTGCTAAGACTACTCTGATTCAATTATTTATTTTGGCGCCCTACTTTTGTATGTAGGTCCTTGCGAATGAGTGAATTCCTGAGACACCTCTTTGACTTTTCATTGTCCAGAACCAAAAATGACCATATGCTTGGTGGAAAAAGACAGACTAAACACCTTGAATCAATTGCAAAGACAAAATAAAGACACTGCAATATCCAGTTAGCCAGATATAAGTGGATGAAAACTAAACTAAAAATGTTGCCTAGTGGTGATCTCTCTGTATAACACAGTGCTATCTTTGGGATTTTTTCTGTGCAATGTTTCCAAACTTTTTCTCTGTGTGATTGTCCTGAATGTGCCCTTGAAGAGAGCAGCCGACAACAGACGCTGCAGAGATCCTCCCTGTAAAAGTGTTTTTAATTATTAATGCTGGCCCTCCATACTGGCAGAACTCCAGGCTGCCTGTGGACGGCCACCACATTTCAGTCACTCACTGCCATGAATTATTCTCACAAAACATGCTCACACTCACATACACACAAACACATGCCTGTACACAAACACACACGCAAGAACACACACATGGAGGAAGCATGAAACCCACAGTGGACATATGGAGACAAGTGTGCCCACCTACCTAATAAAATATGACCATTGTACATGCACACACACATACACAATATGCTTACTGATGACGCAATGCATCCAGTAAATCACAGGCCATTTGCAGTATTTATCATGTAGGTAAACACGCAGAGACAGTACTTATGCAAGAATGTACACAAACCTACATATAGAAGCAAGTGTGCACTCCCACACACTCCCATGTTCCCTCTGCATGTTATCTGACACATTACACACATTTCACCAGACACACAATGGATCCCCAAGCACACACAGGCCATTTGCAGTATTTCTTCTATTCAGTGTACTGCGTACAGCTGTCAGCAGGCTGTCAGTGTGTTCAGTTGCCAAACAGCCCCACCTCCTCCCAATAATAAAATATGCCTTTAAAATGTCACTCACTCCCGAAAGAGCAAAAGCAGAGGCAACAAATCGATTCACATTAGTTGTTCAATTGACTTGGCTTGAACTTAGCTCCCACTCTTCTTTTGTCTCACAAATGTTCTTTCTTTCTTTCTTTCTTTCGTTCTGTCTTTCTTACATCTGTTGGCTTTCTATATTTTTACCCTCTGTCCATGTCTAGCTGGTTCTCCCTTTGTCCCCTCCCCGTCACCTGTTTTTCCATTTTGCTTTTTCCGTTTACAGATTCACAGATCTCTCCAACTCCTCTCCTCCTTCCTCCCTCTTACTTCTTTCTCACCTCTTCTCTATTTTCTCCCCCAGCTAATCTGAGAGAATGAATGCAGCAGCGGTGGCAGCACTCTCCCCGCCAACCACAGCCGTGGCAGCACTCATTTCAATTTTCACCTCGTTTTAGACTTATCACATTGACATCATTAAGGCTCCCTCTCAGCGGCACACTCATTCGTTATCCTCTCCATTTTACACCTTTCTATCTCTCTCTCCCTCTGTTTGTGTGTGTCTCCCACTCTCTCGCTCTCCTCTCTCTCCCCTTATCTGTCTCGCTCATTGTCAGAGGATTTAAAAGGCTCTCTATTTGAGAGCGGTGAGTGTCTGGGCTTTGGTTTTTCATCCCAGTGACAGAAACCTGTTGGAGTCTCCTTATTCAGAATGAAAGAGTTGGACATTTTTGCCTTTTTAAAGGGGATAGCAGGGAGCGGTGTTGGGCTTGTAAATCTGAAAAAGTGACACATGACTCATTCTGTTTGCTCATTTCAAAAGTGATATTTCTTTTGCCAATGCAACCTTGGAAGAATATTTTTTATTTCAATTTCAATACAACCCAGCAGAGGAGTTTGGCTGGTAATTCTGAAGAAAATGAGGAGAATGATAATTCAGCTTCAATCTGATATCTGAAATAGGAAACTGTTGTTACTGTGATAATATTCTGCTAATGAAAGAAATACTATACTACATCAACAGATTACTAGTGCTGAAACAATAATAGAAGATAAACAGAAAATGAATTAAGATTAGTTTTAATTCAGTAATCATTTAAGTCATTTGCTAAGCAAAAATTCACTGATTCCAGCTTCTCAAATGTAAAGATTTGGTGCTTTTCTCGTTATTATTTCATTGTAAATAGAATATTTTTGGGCCCCGAACTATCGGTTAAACAAAACAAGCAGTTTGAAGACATCACCTCGGCCTCTTGGAATTTGTGATAAGTTATTTGGAAAAATAATCAAACTATTAATCAATAATAAAGGAAGTGCTCGGGAAGTGCTCACAAGAATGAAAGTTACAGTTACTAATGGATTGATTTGATTTGTCAACAAAATAATCGTTAGTTTCAGCACTACGCAGCTCTGTCAGTGAGAATGTACTTTCATGGTTGTCCTTTGCGACATTAAGGAGAAACTAAAGCCCAAGAGTAGAAACATTTCCACACCCCAGTTTGGCAAAATTCTGCCGCAAGAAAAACAGTAAGCTGAAATTGAAAGCGTTGATTAATCCCTGTAATGAAGTGTATCTTGTCATGTGACTGGCCCAGAGCTCCTCCTGTAGCACTCTACTGTACTCTGTGTTTATGCATACAGGCTTGGAGCTATATGTTTGCCTGACTCCTTGCACCAGCTTATCTTCCATGCCAGCAGCATCTTGTTATCTGCGACTTGGAAATAAACACAGTAATAATGTGTGGTACTTTGTTCATTTTATCTCAGTGCCATGTTTTCTCAACATTGAATCATTTTTGCCACAGTGTTGATACTTCACTAGGCTTATCTCATTGTGTTGCTCACATTAGAGGAGGGCTGCTGGGTTTCCGAGCCCTGCTGCACTTTGCTACATCTGAATACTGTTTCCTGTTTGGCCCAGCTCTCTCTCCAGCGTATCTGAACAGTGTTTCCACAGACGGTGTTCGACATAGAGGACCCTACTGTTGACTGGGTGGAGCTGACAGGTCAGGGGTCAAGTGAAGTGAAACTTGCAAAGGGAGAGGTCAGGAGAAAGGAAAGAAAAGAATACAGGGAAGGGAGATAGAGGTGGAAGAAGGTTAAGACCCCACTGAAAAGGAGCCCAAAGTTAATATCCCTCGTCATCCCCTGTGCCTTAACCTGGGGCTAAACTAATATGGCCTCTCCTAATGAACAACAGTGGCCCACATCTGCATTGTTAGTCAGGAATCTTCACTGCCATCTTGGATCAATTTGAGGGCATATAAAATCTGAGTGCCAGGGCCATTTCTGGGTCTCTGGTGTCCCGCTTGCCACACCACAGGTTTTCACAAGGTGGGAGTCACAATGTAAGACTGCGCCCCAGGGGAAGAAAGAGAAAGCTTTTCTAACACACACTCACACAGAGCTCACCTCCCATCTATAAACAGAGGCCCAGGGTAGGGTGCGGTCCTGTGGCCAGCGTTGGAGTGGTGTGTGGAGGGGTAGAATGTACAGGTTAGAGACTGGTGGCGACAGTGGCAGCGCTGCGGTGAGCCTTACGAGCCTGGCGTCATGCACCCAGCGTGTCGCACCTCCCTGCCATGAGAGCCTGTAAAGACATTTTAAAATCCAACGGCCCTTCTCAACAGGAAACTGAGGTTTGCTGATGGAATTTTTTTTTTCTTTTTATAAACATCAAAACCAGCACGTCCTAATTAGCATCCACTGTGCGTATGCATATTTGAGCTTGTGTGCATGTACATGCTCGTGTGCATCTGTCTGTCCAGTGTCCATGTGTTCACACTTGCGTTTGATGCACACTCTGACTGCTGTATTTTGATTGTGTGTGTGTGTGTGTGTGTGTGTGTGTGTGTGTGTGTGTGCATGTGTGGGTGTGATGCTGTGATAAAAGTCAAAATAAAAGTACCACATGGGATCGTTTATCTCGCGACAGACCACTTCTGTCTAATTAGTGTGAAAGACAGTAGAGAAATATAGGCAACTGTAATTAAAGTAGGGGATCAAGATGTGTGTGTTGCACATATGGTGCATGTGAGTGTGTTTTTCTTGCAGTTTGTAATGCATGTCTGAATCCCTGTGGTGTTTTCAGGTAAAGCTATCACTGCTGTCAGAGTTAATGTGCTGCATATGTTCAACAATTCCATTCACACCCCACATGTCTTCTGTATGTAATAAACTGAAAGATCAAAGATTTCCTGTTGTTGACTAAGTGTAAACCCTCATTTTCAGATTGGGTGAATCACTGGGATGATTTTAGGAGTGCGTTCACATCAAGCATGTTTGCAGCAGTTTATTTGAACTCTTGAACTCCTAAGTGTTTCGTTCGTCTGTCCAGGTGAGAACGAAGCATTCGACTTTACAGAGATACCTTTAAAATGCAGCTCTCTCTGTAATCTTCCCAGACAACTGCAGCATGTTGTGGTAGGAGTGAGAACATAATCTGAACAGGAAATTGCTCCGGAACGCAAGGGTTTATGGGTATATGGAGACAGATTATAACGTCTTAAAGCCAAATCACTGATGCTTGGAAAGCATAACAGGAAAAAAATAACCACGGGCAGATTGCAGTCTGGGCTGATGCTCAGATTCTATTTTCGTATGTATTTTTTTTACTGCTTTGTACTGCAAAGAAGGTTAATTATAAGAGCACACACCCATTATGATAAACTGAAGTTTAAGGGACTAGAACCAGATTTGTTTTATGTCCCCCTAGGGCCAAATATACAGCCTAGTAAAGTTATCAGAAGTCTAACAAATAGGATATTTAGTCTGAGTTATTTTTAATTGTTTTTGATCCTTGGTTCACCTGTAATTAGGCAGTTTGTACCAAAATAACGAACATAAATCAAAACTTCCAAGATGGTTTCAACCAAAGGAGAAAAAAAACTATAATATCATAGACATGCATGTTTTTTACAGAAATCTAGTGCACGTTAAAGCAGGATATGTATTAAGGTGCAGCACAGCCGAAGAATATACCTTGATATACTGGTCTTATAGAGTCTGACTCGGCTCTCCGGTCTCCTTTCCCTTGTCGTGACATTTCTCCTTTACCTCATCTTTACCATTCATGTTGTGTTGCACACTGAGGTTTTGGGGAAACAATTTGTCTCAGCATAGAATGTGATAAATGAAAGCCATATGTCTTTGCGAGAACAGATTGAGCCCTGTGTGTGTTGACAGTACATTTTGTCCCAGTGGGGCTACCATGGAAGCCTTGACATTTTCAGACAATATTGCGGTGTTGAGCCACAGTTAGGATTTCATAAGTCAAGCTAACACTAGAGACGTGTGTGTGTGTGTGTGTGTGTGTGTGTGTGTGTGTGTGTGTATCTACTAACATTACGATCATCTCTCTCCCTGTCTCAGTGTTTCAGTGTCTATGTCACAACACTTATTACTTTCTGGGGCATGTGTGTACATGTTTGTGTGTGTGTGTGTGTTTGCGTGCATCTGTCGCAGAACATACTCCAAGTCTCTGAATGTGTGTTCCTTTGAATTCCTCTCCCTGTCACTCTGTTTGTCCTTTTGTTTCATAAGCCTGTCTGCTTGTTGTCTGGGGTAAGATGACACATTATTTTTCCATATTTATCTGTCTATCTTTCCCCATTTTTGTCTCTTATCCAGTTGTTTTTCTTGTTTTGCCCAGGTATCCCTGCCATTAGGGTGCACAGTCTCCAAGGCCTTGATGCTATCTGCAGCATGATATCTGAACTAATGCTGCACTTTTGTACCATCCCCATGAGCAATTGCTTGGTAAAAACAGGCTTTCTCGTCTTTTCAGCTGTCAGAAGTCACAAGGAATGGACTGATAGGAGGCGGAGAGAAGCTTCAGTTTTTTATTTCAATATGCTTATCGGCCTCTACTATACTACACTGAAGAAAGTATTCTTTGAAAAGACTTTTTTTTACGGATACTGATCTACACCATTGGCCAATGTTACATACCATTTATAGCCTAAGCTAGTTTGCTAGTCCCTAGATAGGCCTTTATATAAATATGCACAGCTTAACAATAAAATGCACACGAAATATCAAAAGAGAAATAGTAATACCATGGAAAACCTATAGAAATGCTCCTGGTTACCCTTGATTACATGTCTGATCTCTCCTCAAAGACTGCTTCAACTTTAAAATGATCCCATTTTATGATCCATTTTGACTTCTGTGTTTAAGAAGAACATATTGTTCCTGGAGCAGAGAACCATGTCTGTCCTAACGATTATTTTCATTATTGATTAATATTCCTGTCATTTTCTTTAATAACTGATTAATTGTTTGGTGTATAAATTGTCAGAAAAAGGTGAAAAATGCCCATCACAAGTTCCCAGAGCCCATGGTGACGTCTTGTTTTGATTTACTTTCATAGGAGACTAAGAAAACCAGAAAATATTCACATTTGAGAAGCTGGAAAAAAGTCAATTTTTTTGCATAAATAATTACTTACATGATTAATTGATTATGAAAATGTTGCTGATTTATTTTTTGTGGTTCAACTAAGTGATTGATTATTTAATCATTTTAGCTCTAAATATAATGAAATTATCAAACCATAACATATTTAGTTTCTTGACTAGCAGATGGCAGTAGTGAGATTTTCCTGGCTTTCTATCCAAACTTTTAATTGCACGATTATGTACAGTATCATCTGAAGAGTCATGATTATTGTAGAAGCTGCTTTGTACAGTACAGTATACACTTTAGTGTGTATAAGATAGTTGATTAGATTCACCTACAGTAGCTAATGCAGTCCAGGACAACAGCCTTACAATAATCCTACAATCATGGAGATTATTTTGTCTGCGTCATTGTTGATTAAACTGTTTTTTAAAATGTTGTGCTGCTGTTGAATCACATTGTTTTCTACTGAGCTTCATATCTAATATTTCGTCTACCATTTAATCATATAAATTGGTTGAACCAAATATTAGAAACACCTTTCAGTATAAAGTAGTGCTATTAAACAGCACTACAAACTTCGCTCAGTGTACGCTTTTCATATTTGTTACTATGTAATATTACCGTATGTCCTATGTAATATTACATATAGTACATAACATTGTAAAGAGCTTTCAGGGATGTGACAGTGTTTGTTCGTTCTGGTGGAAACATAAGAGAGAGAGAAAAGGAAGAGGCAATTCTGCACTTTATCCCCCTTTCAATATATAATGCTCACTCTGGGAATTCTTTGAGCCACAGCCACAATCATCGCCACCCTCTGCCCTCTCTCTCTCCTCCTCTCTTTGTTTCTCTTCCTCTCTCTACCCATCATACTGCACTGCTTGCTTTCTTCCTCCTCGTGCAGACTCTTGTGTGTGTCTGTGTGTGCGTGTGCTGCCGCATCTGCTATGTATCTGCACAGCATGTGTCTCCTGTGTGAGTGTGTTCCTCTGGTTTTATGCATATATATATATAATATATTTTTTAGATGTCTAGATTTCTATGCTTGTCTTGATAGCTTGGGTTTGTTTGTGTGCATGTGTGTGTGTGCGTTTTCCACGGTATCTGTTATGAATCTGAACAGCATTGTAAATCTCATGCATCTGTTTTTTGTGCACATGATTCCTGGACTAGTCTTTATAGCTTGAGGGTGGGTGTGTGTGTGTGTGTGTGTGTGCGTGCTCTTGCATGCGAGTGAATTTCTTATGAGTATGGACATATCTGTTATAAATCTGAGGCATGTCCTTTTATCTGTGTTATGCATTTTTGATATCTGAACTCACCTTTATAGCGTGTGTGTCTGCATGTCCACACATATGTCACAAATCTGCAGCATATGTCTCTATAGTAAATCTCTTGCATGAATTTAATACAGTACAGTATGTCAGATTTTTCTGCTTGTCTTGCTAGGTTTTGTCTTCACAGTATGAGTTTGCATGTTTGCTGCTGTGTGTGTGTGTGTGTGTGTGTGTGTGTGTGTGTGTGTGTGTGTGTGTGTGTGTGTGTGTGTGTGTGTTTGCCTGCCTGGTTGTGTATTAATATGCAAGGGAAACAGCTGGCATGGCTAATGGCTGTCCCTCCCCACGTCCCTCCCAGATCCCGTTCTCACCTCCACACTCTGCTCATTCAACTGAACACTGCTTCTTCTTCTTCTTCTTCTGCTCTTCTCTCCTCCTCCAGGCTTCAAACAGAAGCAGGGGTGTGTGTCCGTGTGTGAGTGTGTGTTGGAGGGGGTGATACCGAGCCATAAAGATAGGGGGAGCAAATGCTGAAAATGAGAGAAGGTTGAAAATAGGTGAATGTGGGATTAGTGTCGAGGAATTATTTACAGTAATGATGAAAGAACAGAGATTGCATTAGTCTATGGAACAGTAATGTAATCACCATGCAAATTTAAATTAACAGCATGGTCTTGAAGTCCAGAGAGAATGAAATAGAAGTGGAGGAGTAGGAGGAAGAGAGCGGTTCAGCATAAGCGAGTTCAATTAGCAGAATTTAGCCTATTAATTAGTGCTATTAGCAACACCAAGCTGGGGTGTTACTTAGTGAGCGTGCGTGTGTCCGTTTGAGATTTGACATGAAAGTGACTTGTTAAGAGCCATAAACAGGAAGCTTTGAAATGCCAGAAACAAAAATGCACACTCACACTCACAGACACACACAAAAGCAAGCTATGGAGATGTGGTTAGCATTAGCATTTTTGAGTGCATTCCTGCTCCTAGTTGCACAAACACACATCCACTTCCACACATGCACAGAGCAGTTGTGCGGTGTGCAGCGGTGCAGGCCGTTTTACCCAGGAGTGTGCCTGTGCCAGGCTGTCGTGAAGTGGGCGCAGTTTGGCGTCCTGGCTTGCGTGCCTTTTCTTCATAAAAATGCCACTCAGCTCCTCCACTGAGGAATCAGGAGCAGCTGGCGGCATTTTCTTTCTTTTTCCTTTTCTTTCCTCTCCTTTTCAGACCTCTCTAGTTGCCTCTTCATGTGTCTTTTCCTCTATTTTTAGTTTTCTGCATTCGTTTGTGCATTTCTCGGTTTATATCCTCACTGTCTGCCTGTCTTGTGCTCTATCCCTGACTTTCTTGCGGGGGGTTTTCCTGGTTCGAAAAACTCACCGGCCTCTCCGAGGTCCAAGGCTGGGCGCTTCACTTTTCACTAACCCCAAAACACATGAATCATTTTTATTCATGATCAGACAGGCCTCTGAATGACACTGCTGGGGGCTCCAGGGGCCAACTGTGCGTTTGAGTTCTGTGCAATGATCGATGGTGAGAAACAGAGTTGTGTTTCAGGTTCAGATGAAAATCATTTGCGAGTGTGAGGTCAGTATCAAACTGATGCACTGCCACCACATGTACAATCATGCACATATTGTAGTTGAAGAAATGGGGAAAATGGTGGAGAACTAACACAAAGGAAACCTCTCTCCTCTCTCCCTCCACTGAGACTGGCTCATCAGTGCCCTCTGCTGGCAGGAAGTGTCACTTCAACAGGCCACTTGTTGCCTCCCGTCCACTCAATTGATTTAATTGTGTTCTTATTTATATATTTCGCCATTGATTTCTCTGTTGAGGCTGACATGGCTCTAATCAACAGCGACTGGCTGTCATGGTGTGATGGATGGAACAAAGCCAGTAAGCAAACACAATGCAAGACAAGTGTGACACGCTTGTGTGTGTCTGTGTGAGTCATTGTGTGTGTGTGTGTGTGTGTGTGTGTGTGTGTCTGTTTGTTTGTTTAGGTATACGTCTGTGTTTGTGTGTGCGTTTGCACTTCCATTTCTATCAAAGTGTGTGTGCGCAGATTTGCTACACCATCCAACCGTGTGTGTGTGTGTGTGTGTGTGTGTGTGTGTGTGTGTGTACACATGATGAGCATGTGGTAGCTGCTGAAGAAAAATGGCAAGAAGCAGGACAATGTGTCATAATTACGCTCAGGGTGTCACCGTGAAAACAGCGTTAAAGCCAGATGAGGTGGTGTTTACCAATATCAACAGACAAATAGAACACCATATTGGTGTCAGTTATCCCCCTCTCTCTTTCTCTCTCTCACACACACACAACTCTCTCTCCCCATCCCTTGTGGCCATGCTTCCCTTGTCTGTCACTTCCTGTGTGTATTTATGGGTGTGTGCCAGTACGGTAAATGTATGCAATGTCTGCCCCATTTCTTCCCCTTGCTTCGGATATGATAGAGGGGGGGGGCAAATGAGAAAAATAAGTACCAGAAATAAAGGAGAAAGTAAAAAGAGAGGAGGAGGGAGATTTGGGGAGAAGCAGAGGGTATACCCGTTAGATGATGATATAACATGGTATAAACTTTAAGAAACTTTAAGAAAGTGAAGGCCAAATTCAAACATGCATGTACAAAAGCTATAGCACAATCTGAGTAAAGGTAGGGTTGGGGTTTGATAGCATTTTATTGGATCTGAATCCAGTATCGAACCTGCTTATCAACTCCAAATCTGTTCGAGTCCCTTATCGAATCCACTTAGGTGTAGCTTTCAAGTTTTTTAACTTAAATAAAATATAACTAAAAGTCAAAGATTCAAATGAGATCTGTAATCAGCTTTTTTTGGTTGCGAAGGCGGAAAACCACAGTGAAAAATGATATGAACAGCAAAAGGTGTGAAATGGTGATTGCAGAATTTGACAATTTGAGTAAATAGGCGTAGCCCACTTATTTTTGCACATCTTGTTTTTCACAAGCTACACGCCCCAAACACTGTACGTCCAGATTCAGAATTATAAAGTTGAACATAAATTATTGCTATGTATGAAAGTTTAAGTCATCATTTTCTTGGTCTCAATGAACTGCAAAAATAGACATTCTTGATCGCACAGTGGCGTTTCATTCTCAAACAAATAATCTTTTGGTCGAGTGTAGACATCTGCTTACAGAGAGCTGGTGTCTAGGAATTACATCCACAATGGACAACTCTGCACCTCACGATTCAAGTCCAATGCCAACTTTCAGCACCAGTGCAGGAAGTAGTATGGACCTTTATGTAGTGAAGCAGAAAGTATCCTGTAGTTGCCATTTGCAGATATTGTAGAAAGCAAGAATTTAAAAAAAGCAAAAAAAGTTTGCATTGGATGTAAAAAAAACAAACGTCGTCATAGAATGTAATCTCAGGTTTCATTGTGGCCTTTCGTCAAGTTACTTACAGAATAATGTCAATTGGCTACAGCTGTCATAATCTGACACCTGCTACGTTTGTCATTTTAACTTGTGAAAGCAATGGTCAGCGCCAGGTACCAGAATATTTTGTGCATTTCGCTTTGCTAGTAAAAAAGTAGCAAGAAAAAAATAAAATATTACATTGTTATCCTTGGAGCTTTGTGAATCCACATATTTTGCCAACATGGAACCAGGTCCATAATGGAACCAGTTATCTGAACTAAACCCTCTAGAAAGGTGAATTGAGATGGCATAGAGAGTAAAGATGCAATAGTGAAGGCAAGAGGAGATTGAGACAGTCAAGGAGAAAGGAGAAACCAGACAAAAAGGAGATAGGAGTCTCTAGAGACGGATGGAAGGCTGAGAAAGAGGATGTGAAGACAAACAGAGAAGAGATTCAATTTCAAACATCACAATTCAATCAACACTATTCCTCCCCAGGCAGCAATAACTGCAGGAATGCATTAAAAACACATAAAAACATCACACACAGATTATATTATGCACTCCAAAGGTCAGTATTGAGTCAAGATAGTGTGCTACACCTATAGTATATCATGTCTGCAATGCAAAATGTATAAGTACATAAATGCTGAGGACTGGACTGACAATGAAAGAAAAGACGAAAAGAACGTGTGTGATAACTATGAATGAGAGCTGGCAAAATGGGAAGATTGACGAAAGGGGGAGAGGCTGTGGGGAAAAAAAGACTCTACTTAGCAAAAAGAGACAGAAAAATGCTTGTTAAGAGGATGGAGTGATAAAAAAAGCTGATAAAAAGAGAGAAATATGCTTTAGCTGGAGCCTGTACGAACGAGAAATTATCTAAAATGATATAAAAGAGCTTTATGCACGCTCGCATAAAGGAAAGAACATGCTTAATGTGCGGTACTCACTTTCCTTCCCTAAATCTCCCCCAAAAAACATTTCCTTAAACATCCTCCTCTTTTGTCATTTACTTTCAAGCTCCAAATATCATAAAAGCTGTGTGTGTGTGCCTGTGTGTGTGTGTGTGTGTGTGTGTGTGTGTGTGTGTGTGTTAAATGGATGTTATATCATGTGGCAGGCTATGTGTGTGTGTTTTGATTGTGTGCAGTAAGTGATGTTTGCTATAAGCACTCCACTGTCCATGACTGTGAAGTGGTGTAATGTGTTGCAGTCCATCCAATATCCAGTATCACCCTAATTACACTATTGAGCTACATGGCTGCCAGCTAGTACCAACTAACACTAGATGCACACACACACACACACACACACACACACACACACACACACACACACCCCAAGGGCCACAATGAAAGTTGTCTTTTTTCACATTATTTTGGATCAAATGGTTAAATTCCATGTGTTTCTGTTTAACTAAAGTAAAGACACACAATTTAATTTACTGGTAAGGACTATCCTCACCTTTACCCTGTACACTCCCTCCTAAAAACAGACATTTTTCTAATAAACCGCAGAATAAATGACTCACAGGCGACCACTTTTTTAGGGTAATCTATTCCCATGGGGGCATTTTTGGCCGTCGCAGGATAGTAAAAACCCAGTCCATTCACACTTAAGCAAACATACATAGACACAGCACAATAAACCAAATTTATGATGGTTCAATTTATGCTGTAGTTCCATGCACAGCCACAAACAGCTCCAAGTAGGGTTATATTTGCCTTATACTTCATCCCATTGCGCACACTTCACAGTTTGCAGAGGAGGAGTAGCATAAAATTGAGCCATAAAGTGAATCTCTGATGTCATCATGCATAGTCATAAATATTGTTGGTTGTAGCTGCACAGGCTGAATTCAGCATAGAAACACAGAAAATGTTGTTTAGGTGTTGGCCTGCAGTGGGAATTTGAAGGACATCACTTTGTGGTGATGTCACGATGACTTCAGGTGGTGATGCCACCAGCAGGAGCTAATTATCTCATCTTTCATATCGTGATCGATCGTAGCTTTGTGTCTTTCTAACCCACGTGAGGCTTATGAGATTGCACAAGATTCTGAATCACAGTGAGAGCTGCTGTGAGCTCCCCTTCTTCCGTTTAATAACTGCAGGAGTAGTTGTTTTGTATATTCAGATCAAACTGTTGCTTCAGTACAAAGCACAGCAGTAAACCAATAATAATTACAAACACTTAGTATAGGTCAATCTTCTTCAAAGGTTTGCCTGCAGTGAATGGCTGGAAACAACAACTGCAGAGGAGAAACATTTTTTTTTTCTGATTACCTACTGTGGAGCAGGTAGGACACTGTATCTGATCATTTTATGTATCACACATGTAAATATTTTTGTAGGAATCATCACTTGGATTGGCTCCACTTGGGGGGAAAAAATATTAGCTCATGTAATTTTTCAAAAGCACATCTTCACTGAAAAACAAAGCAACATTAAAGTCGAGTTTTTTAGAACATGATTTATGCAGTGATGTTGTGGAAAATGGAAAAGTCTGGGCATCATGAGACTAACAACAACCAATGTAAACAAAATTTAATTTCGTCTATCTTCATATAACTTGCATCTGTTTGATGATACTGTGGGTATGTAGAGACGAATGTAGACGACGAATTTATCTCATAAATATTTATGTCAGCCTCCAACAGCGGATAAACTCTAGTCTGCAAATAAGAAGGTGTATACTGAGATTAGGTGGGTTTCATTTTGATGCGTACAACATGTATCAAAGGCTGAAATGGGTGCCACCCCGCCACTGCCACAAAGGAGGAAAACACACTGTCGGTCAATGTTTCAACGTGGAAAATGTTGTAAAAGAAAGCAAACATGCAGGCTCTGGCCAGACCTTTTCTTTCTGTGTGGTCCTCTCTTGCTGTGAATAGCGTCATTACTTGTAGTTTTAGACAGAGTGAAGCCCAGGGTGGCTCAAAAAACACATATTGTATGAGTGGTAAATGGGCTGAGAGAGGGAGAGAGAGACTTGCACACATCTCTCTTTGGCCTTTAAGAGGCGGAAGCTGTCTCTGGTTTGTCATTTAGTGATGAGCACGTGAACAGAATAGGGTCGTGACTTTTTAACAGAATACTGAGAGAGACGGAGAAAAGGAGGGGGAGAGAGAGGAGAGGCTGGAAAGAAGGATGGGATATGAGAGGAAAAGGGGAGGACAGAAGGTGGGAGAGATTTTTGATGGGGAAAAGACAGAAAGAGAGGAGGGAGGGAGGACAGAGGGATGGAGAGGAGGATAAAAAGGAGGAAAAGGGCAGGACTGACTCATCTTGCGAGGGAGGAAGACAAGGACGAGAGAAAGAATGGGTGGTAAACAAAAGGACGGATGGTGTTGATAGGAGGATGTTGAATGGTGCTTCTGGTCATTATATTTCACCCCCATGGATTCTGTGTGTGTGTGTGTATGAAAGAGAGAGAGAAAGAGAGAGCAATGGTGTTTTTGAATTAATAACTCAAATTGATCAACAGTATCATCAAGAGACAGATGTAAGTTCACAAACTTATATAGAAACACACTGAGTCTGTATAACACACACAGCCTTGTGCTCTCATCCTTTCAGCCACATACCGTAACCCTCACTCAATCACACAGATCTCTCACTCTCTTACACAAACACACACACACACACACACACACGCACACATTCAAATGAAAGAACACAGCGAGCGTCACACAGCTGGGCACTGATGACAGAGAGAGAGAGTGCGCTGGACCTGCTGTGTGAACAGGCAGTATTTCCATACAAATCAATGGAGCGTCAGGCTAAGCTCGGGGACACATCAGGGGACAAGCCTGGTCACACACGCAATGAAGCTACACACACACACACACACACACACACACACACACACACACACACCACATTACGACTTGCAGGCACAGGAAACCGCAATCACCTGCCCTTTACACTACGACGCACACACTCACACACACACACACAGCCAGCTGGCTGAAGATAGCACATCTAGAGGATGGGTGAGCAGTCAAGGTTACTTTCACAGTAAACTCTGCTGCACTGATTACTGGCTGGAAACCTCAAATTTGTAAAAGATTCCATTAAATTACACCAGTCTGTTAAGATTAATCAGTTAGGTTGATGTACACTATACGCCAAAAGTATGTGGACATCTCAAGGCCCAATTGAAGGAGAGTTTTAGATTAGAAGACCGATACCATTTCCATATTGCCCCGTCAACATGACATGAAAGTGGTATCAGTGTTCTCATACAACTCTCAACAAGAAAGTGAATAAGTGTATTTCCCAAAATGTCAAAAGACAATAGTGTGCTTCCAACTTTGTGACAACAGTTTGAAGAAGGCCTGTTCCAACATGACATTTCCCCCATGCAGTGTCATGCTGGAACGTCGACTGCAAGCCAGGCCTTATTGCCTAAACATCAGTTCCAGACCTCACTAATGTTCCTGTGGCTGAATGGGAGAAAACAGTTGACATGTTCAACCATCACATTTGGGGCATCATGTTTGGGTGTCCACATACGTTTAGCCATAAGGTGTACATTTGATTCTCTTAGCCTCCAAAAACTGTGCAAAATACAATAAACACTTTACTGGCCTTCTTTAAGCTTTGCATTATGAGACCTGCAATGTCTGTGTATGCAATAAATATACTTTATGTTTCAAGTATTGCATTATCTGCCCTCATCTCTCTGTCTGATACCCACTTGGGTTGAACAAGCGCATCAGCTTGCTGAGAACCAATTCAGGCCTTTGATGAAAAATGAGATATGGTTCACAGTTTAATTAGTTTCCACATGTGTGGATATGTCTTCCTCTTTTTCTTCTTCTTCACCATCATCTTTGCTTGCAGTAGAGGTTAGTGGCACATCATCTTCAAGTCACAAATACAATTCTGGGAGCAAAAACTGGATACATCTTATCTTTTTTGGCCTGAAGACTGTCAAATGTAAAATGAATTTCAGCCCAAATACAGTCTAATGGAAATGGAAATGCCAAAAAATACTCATCAGTCTTTTGAAAAAACCCATAATGTTCAAACCCTACTGCACACCAATTTTATCTGCCATCATCTTTTTTTGTGATGGGGAACAGGAATTAACTATCGCATTAGAGTAAGCATATTAAAAGGATAAGAGCATCACTGCAAGCCTGACAAAATTGTCCAGTGATGGGGAGAGAAAAGGACAGAGGGAGCAGAGAGGATAGAAGAAGGTGAATACTGTGAAAATTAAGAAGAGGGGGGGTCAGAAGGAGAGAAGGTACGAGACTGATGAAGGTTGAATTACCCTGAGTGCCAGGATGAACAAAGACGAAGAGAGAGCCCAAGCGAGGGCCATTCATGGTCTGCTGTTTGGTGAAATAAAACACAAGGATGGAGAAAGAGTGAGATGAAGAATTAGGAGGGGTGATCAAACAAGCGGGCAGAGAAGGAAATGAGAAAGAAAGCAGAGACAATTCATTATTAAACTAGGCAGGCTGGACAGCCAGAGACTAGATGGATGGAGGGAAAAGAAAAATAGAGTTGAAGGCAGAGAGAGAAAAAGAGAGAGAGTGGGAGAGAGAGACATAGGAAATGAAAACAAACAAGCCATCATCCATCCCACCCCTTCATTGCCGCTCAGTTCCCCTTAAAGGTCGTCGCGCTTTTCTTCTACCAGTGTCGACAGGAGGGAGGGAAGGACAACGACGGAGTGGAGAAAGGAGGGGGATGGTGAAGATTTATTTATCGAGGGGAGGAGGAGTGGCAGCAGCGGCGACTGCGCTTCAGAATTCTTGATCATCGCCACGGCGACCAGTCACCTGGCAACCGGGTACACAATGGCTGCGGTAGCCTTGGCAACAGCGTGGTCTCCGTCGGATACATGAGGAGGATGATGAGGCGGGCAAGCAGGGAGGCAGGTAGACAGATGGAGTGATAGGGAGAGAAGTGTGAGATGGAGGGCAGGAGGGTGAGATGGTGCAATAGAGGGAGGAACAGGAGGAGGAGGAGAAGGAGCAGGTGTGAACAGAGAGCCGGTATATCACACCTCAACAGGTGCAGAGGATCGGCCAAATGTGTGTAAAGACATAATGAGAAATGTAATGAGCTACTGACCAGGAGAATGGCCCACCATATGTGACCCTGCACGAAGGATTATGTGTTCGTGTACCTTGTGTCTGCGTGGGCGTGTTTTTAAATGAAAGGCAAGTGACAGCTAGTGTTTCCTAGCTTGCACGTGCACACACCTTGCTTTTTTTTTCACAGCAATTTCCTTTTTCATGTTATATATGTGTGTGTGTGTGTGTGTATGTGTGTTCCCTCTTGGCGTCTGCACCAGCCCCTAGCTCGACTCTCAGCTTTTAAAGCGGCTACAGATGAAAGCCCCAAACGCTCCCGCACAAATGATTCAAGTAATCGATGAGTCACATGTGGGTCCTAAAAAACACTGACTAATACGTCAGGCCCAACTCTGGCAGAACTTTATGGTGATTCACATGTACGTCAGATGAAAGCTTATATTGCATATTCATGGTAAACGCCCACACGTGTGGGCGCACATCTTGATGCAACACCAATGCAAACAAGGATGAATAAACATGCGGGACAGTACAAACAAAACAACATACCTACACACACACACACACTAAAACATGCATCACACAAACTACATTGATTAAATGGTGGAGCAATACATCACCTGCACACGCATATTACTAAATTAATCGGTTTTTAATTTGACATTCTGCATGGACATGATTTAATAGTTAACATTTCAGATAAGACTTATTGAGGCCTTGGGGCCCAACATTGCAGAAATGTAGTTATTTTGTGTGTGTGCGTGTGTTTGGAAGGGCAAGTGAGATTGAGTGTGTGTACTGTAGTACAGCCTATAAGCCCATTAGCCCCAGGTTAAGTGATTTACAGCTTCAGCTTTAAGCCCCTCCTGCAATCTCATCCCCAACACCCCTGTCTATCTGCTGGCTCTATCTGCCTACCTTATCTGGGAGATTACACACACACACACACACACACACACACACCTGTCAGTCTGCTCGTATAGACACACTGGCAGACACAACTCCGAACAGATACGAACACGCCGTGTACAGAAAACAAATATAAGACAAGAAATCTGCTAATCACACACATACGCGTGCGCACACCTTCACATACACTTCCTCATTAGAAGGTGTTGTGCTCCTGGAGCCAAACACAAAGGAGGTGTTTCATCTGCTCTGTAGGTTTGTTCTCATTGTGGATTCTCTTTGATATGGGCGTCCTCATCAATGCATCTAATAGCTCTATACACTCCGTCTCTTTGTAATGGTGAGTGTCTGTGTGTTTCAAAGTATGTATGTGTGTTTGAAAAAGAGAGAGAGAGAGAGAGAGAGAGAGAGAGAGATAGAGAGAGAAAAGATAAAAAAAGTGTGTGCATGTGTTTGCGTGATCAACCTAATAAACTTCACGGCTGCCCTCTCACACAGCCACTTTTACGGGAGCAGCAAGCAGCCTCCAATCTCAGAGACAAAAGGAAACGTAAAAGCAGCTCTAAGGACAGATACAAGCAAGAGAGGGAAGTGCTAAATGATTGCTAGAGCTCCTGCATCCCCCCCCACCCCAACCTACCCCCCCTTACCTCCTCTTCTTCTCCTCCTCCTCTCCCCTGTCTGTCGGCCCCCGTTTTTTATTCTCTATTTCAAAGGGACAAAGAGAGAAAAGGGGAGAAACCAACAGCAGCAAAGCAGCAACTCCACTTATAAACATGCAGACATTATAATGGGGCGGCCGCGGCGTTGCCACGACAACACACAGGGAGGTGGTGTGTGTGTGGGGGGGGGTGGTTGGCGACACCGAGGCAGAGATGGGAGAAAGGAGGAGGTAGAGTAGGTGGCAATAAAGAAAGAGAGATGTGGAGGTTGTTATCTTGGGTGTATTTACCTGTAGCTCTCATGGCTGTTTGGCAGAAATGTCTTTTCGTCTCGCCACTGATCTGCCGTGTCAGTCAGCGAGTCGATGTGTTTATCATGCTGCATTTTATCGGATGGGAAAGACGGCAGATAGAGTGCACGCTCCCTGCTTGGAAGTACAGCTCACATCTGCATTCAGGAGGTATACACACCACCTGAGCTTTGTTTGTTTGCAGTGATATTTTTAGTTTAAATAGTCTAATTGTCATCATGCATGTTACTGTGTTGCAGCTACTTGCTGGAGTTTAGTTGTTGACACAGCAGTGTTCTATCTGCATTATTTTGTTGAATCTCAGCCAAAATAACTCACTGATATCAGTTCACAACATTTTTCAAGCTTGAAGTTTCTTATTAGCAACTGTCATGCCACAGTGATTCTGAAAATATGTTGTGCTTCTTTATGAATACTGGGTATATATCCTTTAATATATGCATGTGTTTTCAGTGAGGGGAAAAAAAGTGTTCAGTAGTCGTTCCCAGCCCAGCATCCTAGAAATGGACTATTCTGCAGTCCATGATTTACATCATGCGGTTTATTGCCAATACAGAAAGTCCCGTGTCCTTTGTGTTGCAAGGTGAAATGTAAGAAAGTGGAGGCCAGGGTGGGTGGGCTTGTCGAGAATCCAACCTTCGAGCAGCAGACTGGAGTTTGCGTCTCCTCAAAGACAAAATAATTCATGATGTTTTTTATGTAACCACGATCTTTCCCTAACCTAAAAAAAGGTACTGTACTAGCCTAACCTGTATCAGCGGTCTGTTTGGCGATAAGGTTGGTCATTCCAACAGTTATTCCAGTACAACAAGATTGAAGCATTATGTCTGTCTACTGTATGTAGTGTCTGTGCAATGTGCCATGACTAACTGTCTGTCTTTCTCAATAATCACCACTCGCACACAACATTTCACAAGAAAGCGGGATCCCCTCTGGATGTTTTGGCTAAAGGTGAAAGCCAAGAGCGTGGCATGTGTTGCAACCTGTCACCTTTGCTATTCAACACTACGGCTGTAGTGCTTTAGCCACTGATGATGTCAATTAATAGTGTAATGTGGAGTCTGTTGCAGGTGGAGAGTCTGAGTCAATGGTGTCTCTCATTCTTCCTCCTGGTGCGCAGCAGCAGACAGGCAAGTCAAGAGCAGGAAAGAATCCAGCAAGACAGAGGAAGAATGTAGGCCGAATGCATGCAGATCATGTGTAGGCAAACTTTAACTCTAAGATTTTATCAAGATATTAAGAGGGATTATCTGCAAATCATAGTTATAATTAATGTAATGATTGGACCACTGTCAAATATACTTTGATTTAGTTGCATCTGAATGTTTTCCTTTTTCAATCTGTTTGACAGCGTAGTATTTGTGACTACAGGCTGGAGCTGAGGAGTTTGTAACTGTAATAAATACAATGATAGGAAAAAATGGAAGGTAAAAGGAGAGAAAAATATGATTACAAAACTATGTTTCACATTTCTACATTCACAAGAAACAAAAAGTAATTATAATTTTGGGAAGTAGTTTGAGATCTTTGGGCAGGCGTCTTCTGTCTCTTCCTGAGTCCAGGATGAAAACTAAAGGGGGACAAAGCTTTTGCCATCAGGGCCCCGGGGCTCTGGAACGACCTGCATGAAGAAATTAGGTTGTCGGTGTCTTCTTTTAAGTCTTTTCTCAAAACGCACTTTTATCGGAAAGCATATCCTGATTTTATCTCGAGCTGTCTGTTCACTTTATTGGTTTTTAATTTATTGTTATTATTTCTTATTTTATTTTTGCCCCATGTATTTTATTATTCACTGTAGTATTTTATTTATCTCTCTGTAAAACACTTTGTATTTTGCTTTGATAAGTGCTCTATAAATATAATGTATTGTTATTATTTAGTAATTAGGATGCTGCTTTGATGTCTGATACATATGTATTGGCGATATGGTAGAAATCATTATCATGATATTAATGAGATTTTACAATACATATATCACAATATGGATCACATCTTCAAAGCACTGAACTGTGTTATGTAATTTAATATTATAGTCCACCCTAA
This sequence comes from Siniperca chuatsi, assembly GCF_020085105.1. Lineage (NCBI taxonomy): Eukaryota > Metazoa > Chordata > Actinopteri > Centrarchiformes > Sinipercidae > Siniperca > Siniperca chuatsi. Next base: position 7,324,847 of record NC_058063.1, read on the forward strand.
TGTACATCATCCTTAAAAGCTGGGTAAACTACATTGCAAATAAGAACAGTCAGATTTAGCCTCCACTACATTACAGGTTACAGAAGCTGACAGAAAGCACAGCCTTGATTCAAGTCTGCACTTTAGCAATCCTAGCACCTAATTCACCACGAAGAACCACTGACACATTAAATATAAGTAAACCATAGCTTCAGCTTGTAGCTATACAAAGCTGAACCTCTGATAGTCACAGCAGCTCACAGCTGTATATAAAAGGTTTTAGGTTGTTGCCAGTTATAGATGCCTTCCAGAGAGTGTCTGCAGAGGTGGACAAGGCCTATTGACAGGCTGTGCATGGATCAAATACCCTGGGCTGTTTTGACGGAGACAAACAGGAGATGAACACGATGTCTGAATGTCAATGTCAAGGCTGTCAGAGGGTCAGAGAAGTCAATGATGGAGCCACTGGAGTCAATGAAGGTAGGAGGAACAGGGGGAAGGGGGAAGACAGGAGCGAGTTGGTGCAGTAGGAGAAACAAAAAGAGATGGATATAGAGAAGAGGATGGATGAGAGAGAGAGTATGAGAGAATGAGTGCAGAAAGGCAACTTACAGCACACACTCATGCCCATGCAGGATTGGAGAAATTATTTGGATGGGGAGTTAGAGAGTGAGAGGAAGTGCAGGAGGAGGCAGATGGAGCTGGTTAAATCCTTGTCCTGAGTATTGTACCAATTGTGGCAAAGAGGCAGACACAATAGCTGAGCGGTCTCCTGTCACTTCCATAAACAAGATAAATTGATGGGGCTCCCCCGCCCACTAACATCCACAGTTTGTTTTTATTGCCTTCCAAGAGAATGGAATGGAAACCTACTCTGGTAAAACAAAAAGAAACCCTCTGCTAAATATTCCTTTTACGCTCTCTAAGGCTTTCTCAATAGCATCATGGATGAGTGGCAGCATTTGATGCCATTGTCTCATATGAGTAGCTTTGGCTTGTATTAGGAAGAGGCTCTTGCAGTCTGGCTCCCATGTTGCTGAGAACAAACTAAAAGGGATGTAATTCAATCAGTTAGGTTGAAAAAGCCGCCTCTTTACAATATGATTTGATTATAGTTTTTTGACTTTAGATAGACAAAACATGATGGAGCATAACCAGTATTGATTCTGACTACATTTCGTCATCTTTGGCAACCCCAGGTATGTTTTCTGTGAATAATTTTTTATTATGATGGACATAAATGTTTTACACAGGCATAGCAAGAGTGGAGGAAAATAAAATATTATAACAAAATATTCAAAATGGGATTTGTCAGTCAGTAAGCAGAGAGATTACAGAATCCCAGTGTTTACAGAATGGATTTTAGTATAAGAAACTGGAAAGAAAACTACAGTAACAAACCAGGATTTTGTTGAAGGTCTCTATCGAAGACACTGATTTCAAGATATGTTAATTTGGCCCAAATAAAAAGAGTAGAACAGAACACCTGAAAATAAAGTGAAACAATCTCATCCAAACATTAGATGACCTTTAGAGACTGACATTTTTGCAGCGAGAAATCAAAAAAGAAAAACATGTTTATTAAAGTTGCTCTCTGTCTCCTGTGGTATTTATTCTCTGCTTGTCTACTTGTTGATGCAGTGTTGTTAGTGGTGATCCATGCTGCCTTCAGCGGAGTCTGTGATTTACTGTGGGCTCTGACTCTGACACGGGCCGGGGAGGGGAGGGGGGGAGGGGGGTCACGTTTAATGGCTGTCTGACCACCATCCGTCTTCCCACCAAATCAATGACGCCATTCAGGCAGATTTTATCCAATCAAAGCAGGCCTATGCATCATGTCAGGATGTGAATGGTGCAGAAAGCCTGGTCCAAACCTCTTTACAAACACATTATTAGGAAGATTAGAGACCATCTGGACAACACATACAGTGTAACACACCTACCACTAATGCAAAACATAACTCTGAAACAACTCCAGCACAATGCAGCACTAGGATACAGCAAACTTTAACTGTGCACCATCAGGCACAAAATATTTTCAGGCACCGCTTACAGCATCTACATGCATGTACAGCAGCAGTTCATGTTTGTTGTTTAAATGTTATATTGCGTCATTTTCTAGAATGAAGCCCTTTTCTAAAGCCATTTTCAGACATGTAATACATAACATTGTTGACTTAATCTGTCTGGTAAACTGATGGCTTTTAAATTCTTGTAATTAACCTTGTGCTGCTGCAGCCTTTCCGTTAATCTGAGGACATTCAATTCAGGCTTGTGCCATGTTAAGAGTGTTACAGAAATGTAACCTTATCACGTCCAACCTAATAAGACTTAGGTTTTACATGCATATTCAGACATGAGACCAATAAAATTGTCATCACCATCTTAATAAGGTGTGTGTCTGAAAGGGACTTAGTTGCACAAATCTCAATTGTAGACTCTGGTAGGTGTCTGAAGGTGTACAGCTGCAATGATTATTCGATTCATAGTCAATGGACAAAAAAAAATATTATTTTGATAATCAAATCATTGTTTTAGTCAGTTTTTAAACAAAAATGCCAAACATTTGCTTGTTCCAGCTTCTCAAATGTGAGGATTTGCTGCTTTTCTTTGTCACTGATGTTAGTAAACTGAATATCTGGGTTGTGGACTGTTGGTCAGTCAAAAAAGGCATTTATAGACATCACCTTGGACCATCGGAAATTATAAAGTTTATATTTTCTGATATTTTATAGAGAAAACAATGAATCTTTTGATTGAGAAAATAATCGTTAGTTGCATCCCTACTATGATGCACTTCAGTGATTTTGCTAGCTGAGCTTTCAAACTGAAAATCTTTATGTTCAAAAGCTATGTTGTCAAAAAAATCAAACCCCAAAAAACGAACAATAAGTTATGATGGACAACATCACAATCAGAAATACTTTATTGATCCCCGAGGGGAAACTCTTTTGTTACAGCTGCTCACTATCACGTCAATGCACACAGGAATAGAAGAAATAGAGGTACTAAGCAAATCAAAATATAATACACTATAATACAGGTAAGATAAATTAAGTACAAAGTGGATAAGTATAAAAGCTAAAATAAGTGTAAGTAACATGAGAAAAGATATGAATGAAGATCGGTTTGGTAGCCTTCACTCAAATTTCCAATGTCAACGTTTGCCTGAACGCACCAACAGGGAAGAATTATAAAAGCAGACCTGCTCACAACTGCATTAGTGAAGAGGTGGGAAATCAATCTTCAAACTTACAGTGTGCATTGGAAAATGGTCAGCACTGACGTGAAGTATATGTACTAAACTGCCAATATGGTCTTTTAAGCTAATAACACCGCTGAGAGGCGTCCTTGTCAATCTCAAGCCCATAATCCATCTGTGTGCTCTGAATGGCTCCTATATTATTCATGGAAAAGTTTCCCTGTTCCTTTAACGTAATTTATTTTCATCATTCACAGGTTGTTTTAGTGGCCTCTGTGGAAAGCATTTCTGTGGGAACAGACATTGTTTTTGGATGTCTTTATTGTGTTTTAGATACAGTATAAAAAATGTGAGTTTATTTAAAGTGTATGGCCTCTGAGTAAAGATATGTTGAACCAAATCTTAACAAAGAATATGGCAAATTTAATAAAACTATATTTCTATCCAGTATCTAGGAGCATGATTCATATTACCTAACTAATATTTTCAGGCCATGTAGATTGGCTATTTGTCAAAATAACTGGCAATTTAAAAAAAAAAAAGTAAATATGTACTTGCTCCATCATCTGTTATGCACTCCACAATGACTTTTAACATTTTCCAAGTCACACCCAGGCTTGTTGCCCAGTGCCCTTGCTTCAGAAAGTAATCTTTCTCTTCAAAGTCAAGCATTTCCCAGGGAAGCACATGGTCAGAATTGTAAATAAATCATCAAGTTGGGCGCAGACGTCTCACCAGGAGGAAGCCACACACATCTAGCGGTAAATGATTGGTGTGTGTCTAATCCAGGCTCCTATAGAGGAGGTAAGCAGGCCACTGATGAATGAGAGTCTGCGGTTTAATGAAGTGTGTTTATTACCAGGTGATCAGTGGTTAACGGACAGACCTCCCTGGGCAATATACTAAGAACACATATCACAGACAAATAGGAGGTAGACAAATGTAAGGAACAGAGAGGAAAGTTATGACGGAAATGGAGAAAAACCTACTTTAGAAGAAGGGAATAAAAAAGAGAGTCAAGGGAAAATATAGGTAGAAGACAAAAGCAAAGTAGAAATGGAATTACTCAGTTTAGCCCATGTACAAACACACACACACTCACTGGCATACAGACAAAGAGGGACAGTGAATATGGGCAGTGTCCATAGTAAATGTCTAAATTACAGCATTAACATTGCAGGTCTCCATATCAGTGCAAGGGTATGAGATATCACAACATTCAGAACACAATATCACCTAACATTACAGCTTGCCAGACATTAAAAATACACAAATAGACATCTAAACACACACTGTCAGCTCGTCACTTTCAGTTTTCATCGTTAGTTTATGTACCGGCAGTTCTCAAGGTCATCTTGATAGACTTGCTTTCTCACACATACTCACTCACACAACTGTATACTACCTCCAGTTCCATAAATCACATTCACACACACATGCACATCCATCACTGTGAGCGAGTCAGAATGACAAATAATACCTCCAACAATAGCTTCTATTCATCAATATGGCCATATGTTTTTCAACAGTGAAAAATGCCGAAATAATGGACCAAAACGTATTCAAAACAAATACGCATGACAAATGTTTGAAAAACTTCATCACAGCCCATATTGAAGCTGACTATTTCTGGCAGCGGAAAGCCATATACTTTGTATTTCATATAGCTATGTTCTGTGTTATGTACACTCAAAAAAACAAATCTACATTGAGAATTGCAGTATGTTATGTAAGATGCGGAGAGCTGCTTCACATCATTTAAATCAGTTCTTTTTATAGAGAATACATGGTTTGTGGAGGATATTCTCTTTGAAGAATAGTTTGTTACAAGATGGGTCTTATTTTCGTAATTTTTACCATCCTTCCTATCAGTAATAACAACATCGTAGTTGTTAATTGGTGAGATCTGGGAAAGCAGTGATATTGCTAAAAAGAAGTCTGATAGGGCAAGAAACATGAGCAGTCAGATATTTAGAAACCTCCAGGTTAGACAAACCTATTCAGAAGAGAAACAGAGGTAAACAGTGAAATCATCGCCATCGGTGTCGTCAACATACAGTAGGGCTTCCGGGGCTTTAGCCGGGAATGTTTTTTTGACTAACCCCGAATCTTTCTGACAGAGGAAAAATATCTATGATCATCGCGAAATGTAAGTAATTTAATTCCCGACCACGCCTAGCCCTTGCTGCTGAGAACCACTGCTTTATTGACTAATGTAGCAAAGCAAACCCTAACTACATGATATCTGTGATATCTGCTGCTGGTGCATTCTGACATTTTTGCCTGAGAACATGGCTAAGCTACCGTTACTGGTACATGTCAACAAGCTAATTAGCGTGGGTTAACGGCGTTGTCTGGCTATATCTGTTAATTATCCAGCTAGCTAATGTTTGCGTTGTACAAATCAAGTGTTTCAATTCAGTCTACTGTCATCAGGCTGCACAGGCATACTGTGAAGTGATTCACTGAATAAAAAAGTGATTGACAACTGGTTCAGGCGGCGAATTGACGGCGTATTGGTGAAATTAGTTTTTTTGACTGACAGTGGATTGTAAGCCTCTGATTGGCCAAATTAAAAAATGATTAATAGTTACCACGCCCTCTCAAAGTCTCCATTCTACAGAGATACAAACTCGGCCATCTGCGATGTGCTATAAACGAAACACTGTGATTTCCGCAGCTTCCACTTTTTTTACGTCATGTCCTGCCTCCTGCACGCTCTACCCAGGCCTAAACCAAACAGAGTATTTCCAGTAGGTGAGAATGTGTCTGACAGGGACAATCATGTGCTACACGTGTGAAAGGGCAACTGAGAATCAGGTCGGGACATTGTCTGGAGTTCATATGAGAAAACAGCTATACAGATGATTTTGGTGTCCGTCGACCAACCATGTGACCTCCTATTAGAATCTATTTGAATATACTCAAGCAGAAATTCAGAAGGCTAAATAAAGGCTAGATTGGGGCTCTGATGAGGTTCATAGTGTTACGGCCACCTCACCAGCCAGCCCTGTTAACAATCTGCATTCAGACACAATGCTGACTGATTACTAATCAGAGACACTAAGAAACAGCCAGCTGCTCAGCCTATCACAGCTTTCTGCAGACACACACACACACACTCACACGAAAGTGGAGCAGAATACACACAGAGAGCCAAAAAACGTGATTGCATCTAGGTAAGGAAGCAAGTATAATGCACATGATGTATGCGTTTGGGCACACACAAAAGACATTCTCTGTCTTACTTTTTCTCTGTGTGTTTCTCACGCACACACAAACACAAGCACACACACTCACAGAGCCTCCAATCAGCAGCAGTGCCATGCAGAGATGAGAGGACCACACCTCGTTCTGAAAACAACTGAAATCAGTTTAAAGACACGTATTACCACAGCACTCCTTGTGTGCCTCCCTCCTCCTCACCCCTTCTCCCCCTTCCTCACTCTCCCCCTCTCGCTCTAACTCCTGCTTTTTTATTTTTCATCGTGTACCACCTGAGCTCTTCAAGGTTGCCGCCACAATTTGGGTCATTCAGCTCGGCCCCATTTCAGCCACCCCGCGCAGACACACACATACACACGCATGCAATCACACACCTCCCCCTCTGTGTATTACCTGACACCGCCAGGTGGGAGAGACTCCATTACCGAGTTGAACCCTGACCCAGCTTCGACTGCCTGGCCAGAGAAGAGAGATGTGTGTGTGTGTGTGTGTGTGTGTGTGTGTATGTGTGGTGTATCTGTGTTTGTGTGTGTGTGTGTGTGAGAGAGAGAGAGAGAGAGAGAGAGAGAGAGAGAGAGGGGGAGAGAAAGAGGCAAGCAACTGAAATGAGGCCAGCCTAAATGTTTATGTGTGAATGAGCGTTCACGTTTGTTTGTGCGTGTGTGCGGGGGTAGAGGTTGGGTTGGAGGGTTGTGCATGTCTCAAATGACACCCCTGGCCATTATTAAGTCCACTTTATTCTTCAGTCTCTGGCATATTTTCTACTCTCCATATGTTCACATTTTTCTCCTGAACCCACTTCCATAACAATGCTCATTGAGTTTGCACACACAAACTCAGTGACTCAACATCTTATTAATATTCAAAAGATTCAAGTAGTGTCTAAGTTTGGGAGTTGGCTCACATAAACAACTCACAACAACCTGAAAAGCCTTTATTTTGATTATGAAAAACTCTCATAGTTTCACCTCATCCATTTATTGTTTGTGATAAGTGCTGTATCAAGTCAGAATTCTGTATAATTTGCCCATTCATGCATATAGATAAGAACACAGTTAAAGGGTCAGTTCACCCAGATTACAAAAACATATTTTGGTCTCACTTTATTTTATGGTACACTAATAAGATGTAATAAACCATACTTTGTCAAATTAGAAATAATATGTTCTTTATTAGACAGTAAACAAACACAGTTATACCCTAATTAGACACCATTCACCTAAATTATGCTTGCATATAATGCCATATTAGACCCAAAATATACTAAAACACTATTACACCAAATTCTACTCCAATTAGAAACCAAATAGGAGATCCTAATACAAGTAGTGTCTAAGTTTGGGGGTTGGCTTTTGGGAGTTGGCTGTAATAGTAAATTGAAATCTGTCTGAGCTATGCACAAACTCACCTCTGCCTGTTCTCCTTCTCCCAGGGTGTTTGGGCAAAAGAATTCCCCGGGGGCTCGCACACCGACTATTGGTTCTGGGAGGGTAACAATAAGAGGGAAGTGAGTGGAGGGGAGTTTATACAACCAAATATAAACCTAATAAATACTAATAAATATCATATATAATAAATAAATAAATTCATACATACAGTGCAACCGAACTCCCCTCTACCCACTTGCTTATTGTTACTCTCCCGGAACTATGAATAGGTATACGACTATATGAGAGGCTATGTTCGATATAATATTTGTATAATTACAGCCTGTGTTGTCTAATTAAGCTATCAAAGGCCCATGTTGGCAGCATTAAATGTGATGTCTAATATGGCATAATTCAGTAGTAAGGGTAGAATGGCGTCTAACTGTAGCATATTTTAGATCTGATATGGTATTGTATTTGATTTAATTAGACTATGATCTTGTAAAATTGTGTCTAATTGTGTATTAGGATCGCCTATTTGGTTTCTAATTAGAGTATAATTTGGTATAATTGTGTTATTTTGGGTCTAATATGGCATTATATGCGGTTTCTAATTACAGCATAATTTAGGTGTATGGTGTCTAATTAGGGTATAACTGTGTTCGTTTACTGTCTAATAAAGAACATATTATTTCTAGTGTATCGTAAAATAAAGTGCGACCTATATTTTCTCACTTAACCACTAGTCGTGCCAAGCCACACAAACTGGTTTTGGTTGATATTGTCCAAATTCTGAGTCTCTGGGATTTCTGCCTCCACCTTAATACAATGGAGTTGAATGGATTTTACCAAAGAAATAGTCCCTATAAAAACTTTATCCAAACTAAGAGGGACACTGTTTTTTGGAAAGAGATATTCCTGTTAGTTTTCACTGTTGTTAGTGCCACAAATGAAATTCCATTCACCACCTCCGTTGTGCTGGTGTGGAGGCATAAATCTCCACCAAATTGGCCTTTATGGAATTATCCACAATATTTTCTGTAACACCTGTTGATCAAACACTCAACTTCACTTTCTGTTTGTTGTAGATCTTTCTTGTGTATTGTTTTTAAACATTGTGTAAATAATGTAGCATGAAGAAGTGGGCAGTAAACATGAGTGGTGATAAATGCCATGGCTAAACAGCAAATAAAGAATGGAAAATCAAATTTCATGAACAGAAACTCCAAGGAAAAAGACAGGGCGGTAGGCTATTGCTAACACAGTTTGAGGGACGAGTAGGAATTGTAATGCCAAAACAACACAGCATTGTTTATTTTAGTGCCAGAGATGGAGAAATTGTTGAAAAAACAAAACAAAGATAGCATGTATTACCGATCTAATCAGGACAGGAGCTGCTATCTAAAATGTTGTGCCTGTCTATGTAACAGCACTCCTCAGCTCTGTTTACAACAGAAACCCCCAAAGCAGCGCACTATGATATGGGAAAGAGAAAAAGAGAAGTGGAATTTTGGCTAAATTTTGGTAAGAGCTCTCCATCGAAGCAGAGCAACAGCCCCCTTCTGTTTTCTAAATGGGGCCTCCTGCCTCTCTCTACGGCATGCCAAGGCTGCTGTGGTGGGCGGAAAGAGGGAGAAGGGTTTCCTCTGTGTGTGTGTGTAGGTGTGTGTGTGTGTGTTTGTGTGTGTGTGTGTGTGTGTGTGTGTGTGTGTGAGTGAGTGTATGTGTCTGCCAGGAGAAGAGAAAGAAGGAGAGATCTGCTGCATATGGATGTATCCTGGCATGTCTTTTTCATTATGCATTCTGCATCTCTGGGTGTTTGTGCATTTGCGTGTGTGTGTGTGTTTGAAGTTGGGGAAGGTGGCTGTGTGACAGAGCGCATTTGACAGAGGCAGGCAAAATGGTAGTCAGATCAGTCGCCGTGGTAATTGGGCGCTCTTGACGTTGTCATTTGCAGCGCCTGGAGCTGACATAACAGCGTGTGTTTGTCACAATGAGTGTGTGTGTGTGTGTGTTTGTGTGTGTGTGTGTGTGTGTGTGTGTGCGCGTGTGCTATATGTCTTGACTGACACTTCACATTAGACACACCCCCAATAACTTAAATATATGGCTTTTGTGTATAACTTTACACCCCCTCATCTCTCCTCCCTCTCCCTCTCTCTCCCTCTATCTGTCTTTTTCATAATGTGTGTGTTGAGTTGACATTTTACCGTTCTCTCAGTGCCGGCCGGCATCTCTTGCTCTGCACCCCTCAGTAATTTCCCCACTGACTGTCTGCTATCTGCCTGTCTGTGCCTTCCCCTGCTCTCTCCCTCTATCTCTGCTCACCTATATGAAATGGTATGCCTGAATCACCTCCATTTTGTCGCCATGACCTCAATATAGTTTGTCCACCGCCCATATTTCTGCTGCCTGTATGTATGCTGGTCTTCCTGTTTGTAAGTCTGTCTGTCACTTGGGCCAGCTGTCTCGCCTTTCTCTCTGTCTAATGAGTGCTGATCAATTTATTACTTTTACTGACCTTTACAGACACAGACTGTTAGTCTGGCGTCACTGGAAGGAAAGGATCAATAGGTCTATCAATGACTGAATATGGAAAAAAAGTAGATAACAGAGCTGAACTGCTGTTTTTAATCACCAACACCAAGGCAGCCAATAGCTGATATTTTGTATGTTTACTACTTTAAATCCAATCAATATTCAGAGTTTCCCTCAGAATTGTACCAGACTGGAAATGCCTCTGAAGCAGCGTTAGACATGGTCCGCTGAAATCTTCTGCACTAAATCCACTGATACAGAGAATGATAATCATAATCATAATTAATTCATGCACATTAAAGAATTTCTGATTAAAATGTTACATTACTGCAAAAGTGGATACAGGCAATAAGACGCGAGGCATCAACTGGGAGAATAGGAAAACTGTGGGATCCTGACACGGCAGCAAGCATTTTGTCACTGGTCAAATATCCAAATGTCAGTTTTAGGCTAACTATATTTCTGTAAGTTAAGCTAAAGCATTTTGACAGTAAGCAACTTGTGTTATAGTGACATGTGGATAAATCAGAAAGCTATGCAGTATTATGTTTGCAAGTGCTTTAGCTAACTAGAGTAGCACTTCTCCAAGAAAAGCAACACTGACAAAATTGAGGTTGTCTAAATACTTTTACCTCTCTGGTAGACATCTCAGCTAAAATAATCCTTTGACATGCTGAAATCTAATGTCTTTAGCTAGCTACAGACATTGTGTTAGCGTTTCAGCCCTTGGTTGCATATTGTGGCGCCGATTGTTTTCCCCTCCGCTGGGTGTGGTTTTCGGAGTATGACGCAGTAGGGTTCCTTGTCCTCTTATACCCAATTCAGACCTGTGTTGTTCCATCTGATTAAAATCATGTTGGCCGACCTGGGTCCATGACCCTGCTCCCAACCTGGGTTAATTGTGGGTTGGACACTACTCAATTTTGTTGAATAGCCATCTTTGTAAAACTTATCTTAAAGGGGAACTCCATGATCACACATCAAAGTCTGTTTACAGGTCTTGGGGAGTATCACTGCATATGTGAAAATCGTACACACACACAAAGTCGTATAAAGCCTTTTGTGGCTCCAAAGGGAGCTGCGTGAAATCTGATAAATTGCCTCAAGTGATGTCACTTGAGTCAGCATTGGGGCCTGACACTACAAGTTTAAAAATGAAAATAATCTGGATGTGTGGAGTTAGACAGAAGTTGAACAGACCTCTGTAGCTCAAGCCTCTGCTTGAAGCTAGCATCTCAAGGCTACATCAGCCACTACTAGCATAACACACCCAAATCTCAGACCAAACTGCCAGCGGTCGAATTGCATTATGGGTAATGTAGGCAGCATGTTTTGACAAGAAAGAGGAATGCTTGGAATAAAAAAGACAATATCTCTGGTTCTGCTGCATCAATGTTGATCCTTTTTTTTTTTTAACTGTACACCGTGAGTTTGACAATGTCATAGGAATGCAATGCTAAATCGGTGGAGTACCCGTTTAATATTGATGTTTAAACATATCATAACCACCTCCCTAGGGAGAGACGGAGAGAGATTCAATAGTATTTCATACTTCGTATATGTTATCTTTTGTAATTCTATGGTTTATTTAACTTCAATTGCATGTATTATTTATTGGGTCTGTTTTTCATTAATATGTATTTGGCTATTTTACATATGTTTTAACATTTTATGTTACTAGCACTATCCTTCCTGTCCTGTGAAAACCATGCATCTCCAAATCACGTTTTATGAGCTTTGAAAAACAGGCCTTTTTTTAGCATTGTGCTGGTGCATTTTTCAGATAATATCACCAAATTTGGAGATCCACTGTTTTCACCAGACAGTGACGATATATGGATATGACTGGGTGTCTGGGTGTAGTGTGCATGTTGTGTGTTTGTCAAAGAGCTGATGCAGATGTTTGTCTTGACATGTGGTCCACTTTTTGGCCAATGTGCATGGGGATATGTTTTGTGTTTAATCTTGAGAAATAAACGAAAAAGATTTAAACAGAAAGCGTAACCCCTGTTAACTGTCTCATGTAAATGAGTCAAACATTTACATGTCGTAGACCATACATACAACTGCTGTATTAAAGGGCTTTCAGGGAGCTTAGGCTGGGTATACAGTACAAAGCCCATTAAGACACTGAATGAGATGTTTGGCTATAAAAATAAACCTGACTTGACATAGTTGTTCCCATCAATACAAATGTGTAATCAATTATTCAAATATCTAATCAATCAAACTGCATCAGCGTGAGATAAAGATGTCACAGAAAGGACTGACTCATATATCAGCGAACCAATAATCAGTCTGACCTTAGTAGAGAGTGAAGTTGTTTATGTTACTTGTTCCTGTTACTGATTATCCATGTTAGTTTGGTATCTCTTCCCTTTTCAGTATCTCATGATATCTTGAACCCTGAAGTTTCCATCTTTTTTCTCTAGTTTCAATCTAGTTTTGTGTATTTGCTCCTCTCCCTGTTTGTCTCCGTCTGTTTGCATTCTGCTGTTCTTACTCTGTTTATTGACCTTTGCTTTCTGTCTGTCTGCTCATCTGTCTTCCATGTTGTCCTCTTACCTCTCCTCCTGTCTGTCTGACTCCAATTTACTTTCTATATCTGTACCATCCAATCACACACCTACCCATTCACACATGCCTTCCTTAAACCTACACCTATTCTCCGTTGGGGATGAACCAGCACACAGGTCTCCTGCTATAGTCAATGGTGTGTTGATTTGTGTGTCTGTGCAAGTGTATACGTGTGTATCCATTGTTAATTAACCCCCTTCACCCCACCCAACCCCCCCAGGAGTGGCTGTGTGCTGAGCTCGATCCCTGAGCCCCAGCCTGCTAATCCACACCTGAGTCACACACACACACACACACACATATATACATGCACACACACACCGATCACATAGTGAGTGGTTTAAGGTGTGAAAGATATGTAACTTGTATAAATCTGTCCTTGTGTGAGAACACAAAAGCATATCAGCAGTGCAACACCTGTGTAACAGTGGTTGCTGTGTGTATCTATGTGTGATATCACACAGTCTGAGCTGGAACACATTATACACACCTGGGAGGATTTCAGACTCATACAGTTATGCCACATTGCTACACACCCAATCACATAAAAAAAGCAGACATACACACACCACAACTATGACACACACGCACTCAAACACACACACAGAGTCCCGGCCAGGCGCACCTCCCCAGGCCTGGGACCTAGTTGTCTGGCTGTCACTGTGGCATGTTGTGCCAGAGAAAGAGGAAAGCAAGGCTGAAGCATGCTGTTACGCAACCCACTAAGGACGACGACTGTGTCTCTTGATGACACACACACACACACGCCCACACACGCACACACACACACGCACAAACCCACAAACTCACCAAGGGCTGGGTCTGGATTACAGCTCTCTGTCTCTTTGTGTGGATACCAGACACGGGTGCCATGCTGCCAATGCAAATGCCAACCCAGATGCCAACCAGTGTGTGTGTGTATTTGTGTGTGTGTAAGTGTGTTTTGGGCTGGAGAAGAGTGACAGCTACAATGCACACACAAGTGGAGTGTGTTTGATTGGTGAGCAAACAAGTAGATTGGCATGCATACATACAGCCGGCTGCAAAGCATGCACAGTCACACACACACACACACACACACATATACACACAGTTTGGCACATGTATGCACACTTATACGAACAGTCACATAAACATGCATGAGGACACACACACAAACACACACGTACTCCATTGTGACTTCATATGCAAGAGCTAATTGTCTCTCTGGTGCTTTTTGTTTTGCCATTATGTGCTTTCTCCCTCTACTCCCCTGTTTAAATGGAGATACTGTCCAACACTGTGTGTGTGTGTGTGTGTGCATGTGTGCCTGTGTAAATGAGTGTGTGTGCGAGCACAAGTATGTGTGCCATTTCAATCCCCTCACTTGGATGCCCACAAAAACGCTTGTCCTGAAAGAGTCCTGCTGTTGATGTGATTGTTTTATGGCTGTTTCCATATTTGGGCAGATTCAATATTCTATTCTACTTTCTCGCTTGCCAGCAGCTTTGACCACGCTATTTGCCTTTCCCTGTCATTCAGGAATGCTCGGGCCCATTCAAACCTAAACACAGCTTGTGTTTATACCACCAGCCTCGTGAAACACTGGGCCTGTTAATACACTTGAGAATTATTCTTAAACAAATAACCTTCAATCGTCAAGGTCAGGGGACTATGAAAATATGTGATCCTTGCGTTCTCTCGGTCCTCCCGGTGGCGATGTTGAACGTTATGAGCTGGGCTGGCAGTGGAGCATTTTATGAAGCCCATATTAGGGTTGGACGGTGATCAGGATGTTATTGAATGTGTGTCTAGCCTGCTAAATCCGTTGACTGGATGACAGCGCCAACACCGTCAGAGAGGGCTAAACACCCCTCAAAAGTAGATCTTGCTGAGCCATAGCTCTCTCTACACTCAATTTCACTTCATTTTAGAACGCTGCGCCAGCACAAGTGAAAAGTCATTGTCAAGTGGGAATAAAGGAGTATATTTCTGCACAGTCCAGGAAGGTGTCCAAAACTGCCTGCTTTATGAGCACACTCTGGGAAACTATCCTCTGTTGAACCTGCACTGACCAGGCACAGGTGTCCAGGATTTAATGAAGAGGCTGTGAATGTGGTGGCTAGAAAATACAGAAAGAGACTGTACAGTATTTTAAAATCATAAAATAGAATAAAAGAGCTCCAGCATTTGTCAGTACGTTAACAAGACTAAAAACTCCCAGCATCCAAAAGAGAGAATTCTTGAATTGCCATTTTCTTTTTGAAGCTGCTTTCCTTTACTTACTTTGATTTTTCTTTCTAAACATCCAGCGCACAGGATGAAGTGTATTAGGAAGCACTTAGCCACTTAGCAGTAATAGCTTAGCCGCTCTAGAGCTGGTCTTTAACATAGTTACAGAATATTGGACAATACATTACAGAGAAGGGTTGCTGTTGTACAAGCAGCTGTGGCTGTTAGACTAAAATTGGTTTTGTTCAAAATGCAGCAGCTTGTTCACGATGTCTGCAAGTATGTTCCCATATGAGGTGGAATTTTTCTATGCATTTCTGTAGTGATGTTATAAACAAAAACACACACGCACACACACACAGACACACACACACACACACTTTGTTTTGTATTTGTGCAGCTAAAACACCTATTATCGTGAGTACATGTGTTTTCCCCTCATACTAAATGCATGGATTTTGCTGTAATGATCTCCTTTATCCACCTATGGAAGTGCTGTCAGCCCTGTAGTGTGACCCCTTTATTACACATGTGTGTGTGGCTATGACTCTGACACATGGGTTAACATAATAACTGCTATGATAATGAAGCAGCAATTTCCCCCCCAGACCCCATGCTGCTCTCAGATAAATGGAGAGTTTACAGACAGAAATGTTATGATTTGTGAGGGGATGCGTTTGCATCTGTGTAGTGTGTGTATGTGTGAGTGTGCTTCATGTTCTTATATCCCGGCGGGAACTTTAATCAGAATGCACACTAACCCATGAGGACTTGTGTCACCGTGGGGACAAAAAGGTCCCCATGGGTAGAGACTGCTTTTTGAGGGTTAAGACTTGGTTTTAGGGTACAGGTTACAATTAGGTTAAGGTTAGGGTAAGGGGCTAGGGAAAGCATTATGTCAATGGCTGGCCCCCACGAGGATAGTGAAACAAACGTATGTGTGTGTGTATGCATATTTGGGTTTGTGTGTGTGTGTGTGTGTGTGGACAGCTGGGCGGCTGTGTTTGGACAGTTGACAGTTGAGTGTGACAGATGACGTCTCTATCCTACCATTATAGAGAGATGAGAACGAAGGACGAATGTGTGTTTGTCCATGTGATTTACTGGAAGTGGGAGGGTGGCTTTCAACCATCACACGCACACACACACACACATTTCAGCCAGCGTGTGTTTGGGGGTGCCTGTGCACACGCTGGCGTACATGTGCATTTTGGTGTTGTTGTTGAGTAGCGAGGGGCGTAAGCTGACAACCATGACAGATGATGTCTTTATCCAGCTGTTTCAGAAGACATTATGCTATTTGTGTGTGTATGTGTGTGTGTGCGTAAGTGTATGTGTAAGTTTCAGGGTCATATCTGCCCCCAGGCATTTTGGACCTGATTCTACTAGGGCAGGATAAAAGGGAGGGGTTGTTACAATTCACACCCCAGGAATGTCTGTACTCTTGTCTCCTCTTCTGGGAATTTCTTCTTCTCTCACCCTCTTCTCTTCCTTCCCCTCTCTCTCTCACTCATTCCTTGATCCCTGAGGTGACAGGTAGTGGGAGGAGGGAACGCCAGATGCACACCTGGTTTATTTTTGTGAAGAGAGGGAAACAGAGAGAGAGAGAGAGAGACAAAAGAGAGCAAGATAGTCCTTGAGTTAGTCCTCTGCATCACTGGTTTATTCATTCAGGATCTGCTGCATAAGTGTGCATGTGTGCGTGTGCTTCAGTGTCCTTGTTGGTTTGTGCATCACTGCACTTATGTGTCCTCTCTTGCATGCATACACAATATATGCATAATATGCCATTTGGTGGGACACTTTGATCCAAAGTGCTTTGCTGTAGTATAAGTGCATTGTGCGTACAATGATTTAAGCATAAGGTACTGTCGATATCAGAGCTTTAAAGAAATACAGTACACATTTAAGTTTTTTGGGAGATTGGATAGGAGTTTAGATCCTGCCGATCATTTACTTATCAAATGACAAGAACATTGTCACTGTTTATTCCAGAGTGCCATGCCAACAATTTGGCAGTAATAAAAAGCTATTATCTTAAATGTGTTGGTAGTGGTTGTGCTGGATGCTTCCTACTCCTCCTATTACCAGTGCAGGACAAAATGATGCTCATACAGCTCATACTATATGGAAAGGTTTTATTCATTTGTGAATTGAGTAGTTACTGACCTCATCACTCCCTGCAGCACACACTTAAGCCTGCACAGAGCCCCCACCAGCTTTAAGCTATTTCCTGTGTCCATGTCCTGCTTCCCTGTGTCTGTTTTCTATTGGCAGTTAAACAGCCTCACTACCAAACAAAAGCTGGAATTTAAACAAGCAGAAGAAGAAAAGACAGACAGAGGTGTTATGTTTTGGGAGAAACCTAGGTGACTGTGGACAAAGCCAGTCAATTTTAGAATATCAAACCAAATGAGTCGGCTTACAATTTGAGGTAGCAATCAATTTCCTGCTTCCTTTTAATGGCTTGCAGAACATTTCAACTACTACTTAACACATACCTGTCAACATAACTGCAATGGAAATAGAGAGTAGGGTGATGTAAAACCTCTAAGAATCAGTGTAACCTGTGATCAGACTTTTCAGTCCTTGAAGCACCACAGCACTATCACGCTGCTCTCAGCTCTGCTGCAGACCTGGCAACGTATCCTGCAGAACACTTTCGAGGTCAGCCATATGACACCTGAAACATAGCAGACAATGGAAATCACCCTGCTACACGGTTCCCAGTGTGATTGCCACACTGAGATTTTCCTTTCGTGGCCCTGAGATGCCAGCTAAGACACAAAATGTGAGTTTCACGGACAAAAACAGAGACCTGACAAGTATGTCAATAGATGGGACTGAGTATCTGGCATCTGAGGTTTTTAGCATATGGGGTGAGAGACTTTACAGACAGGCCATGTTTGTATGTACATAGAGGGAGCTTCTGCTATTGGATTTGCATTAAGAAAAATAGAGCAAGGGACAGATTTGCATTTGGGTAAAGGTGCAGATGTACCTTGGGCTATCCTGTCTATTCTGTGTATGCAGTCTGCATCAGATATACTAAATTACTAAAAGGTCAGTCTTCTTACTTTCTACCAGTCTGCTATATCGCAATAATCAACTCCTAACAGAAAAACTGACCTTGGGAAATTGTGGAAACATTTTATATTCTATCAGGTTATACAGTACCACAGGATGAACACATTTGTAGCAGAGCACCTCGCATCTGAACACGTCTGGTTGCATTGATGTGGAGTGGCTGAGTAGAGTCCCTGTGTTTTCTTTGTGCTGATAAGTGGTCAGGCCTTGGGCACTTGTATTTTAATTAGCATCAGGTTGTATGAACTCGAAATGCATGAAGCGACAGTGAAAGATCTGTCCTTTTGCAGAATGCCTTATGAAGAGGCTTTGTCAGAGACGGCAAAATGGCCAGGGCAGGTGAAGGAGAATAAGCTTTAAGCAAGAGAAAACAACCTGAAATGGCGGCTGCTGGGTTCACGGCCAGAGCACTAGTGTGTGTGTTTAGCAAGAGAGATACAGAGAGAGAGAGAGTAGAACAGGGGGAGGACTAAACACGAGACAGCAGAAAAATACAACCTGACAAACACAAGTATTGATTTGAATGTCCTCCCCGTCTCTTTTTCTCTCTCCTTCTTCCCTCTTTCTCTCCTTTGCCCTCGCCATCCCCTCAGCTTTTATTTCCTTGTCTCTCTGCCTTTTTTTTCATCTAGAGAGCCACTGGAGGACTT
Source organism: Siniperca chuatsi (assembly GCF_020085105.1). Taxonomy (NCBI): domain Eukaryota; kingdom Metazoa; phylum Chordata; class Actinopteri; order Centrarchiformes; family Sinipercidae; genus Siniperca; species Siniperca chuatsi. Next base: position 7,343,683 of record NC_058063.1, read on the forward strand.
TATTTTCTATCCATCTTGAAATACTGTAAGGATGGATGGAGGACAGGATGGAGGGGTGGAAAAGAGGACGAGGCTTAAAGACGGAGGCAAAAATGGATTTGAGAAGAAAAGTGGAAAGCGAGAGAGAGAGAGAAAGAGGGGAGAAATAGGGCCGGTAGTTGTTGAAATGAGTGCAACCGGTGCAGCTGAAATGGAAAGAGATGCTTAAAGTGGAATGGCTGGGGAAAAAAAGAGAAGAAGAAGAAGAAATATGGAGAGCATGAGACAGACAGGGAGGGAGACAGGAGTAAATGGGGGAAAGGAGACGAGGTCTAAGGCAAAGGAGTAAGAGGAGCAGACGGGGGAGTACAGGAGCAAAGGATGCTGGGAGAGGTAAAAGTCTAGTCTCCGTCCCCCTTCCCCCCCGTTCCCCCCCTTAACACCCCCTCGTTATCCCTATTAGCACCTGCTGGGCTAACGAGGGCCCCGCTCCCCGTTGCCAAGGCAACTCCTCGCCAACCTTCGCTCATTCTTTCTTCCCTTCTCTCCTCACTTCCCCCCACACGCACCTCTAACTCCAGCAACCACTAACTACCTTCAACCCCCTCCCCGCCTTCCTCTCCAGGTAATGAAAGGAAGATATGAAGCGGAGGGTGTGTGGGGAAGGGGGGCTGGGGGGGATGTGTTGGAGTACTGAAAGGGAAGGAAAGAAGATTTGAAGTGAACATGCATTATACCCTGTTTCCCTTCCCTCTGCCATATTATCTACTGCTGTATCCTATTGACTATTCAATGCATTCAGATGGTGCACTTATTGATATAATGGTTGGATGTGGAGTGGACTGTGTCCCCCAGTTTTATTGCAGGAAACCAATAAGAGAAACCCATAAACACAGAGACATAGCTAATGTAGAGCATGTTGCCTTCACTGACAAGCCTTTCAGTCCTCAGAGTTAGCCTTGCTCTGATACTGTGTTAGTTATATTGAGCTTTATGGTTAGTTCACCTGTCGGCCTTATATTATATACCACATATTGACTCATCAGATATTTGATTACATACATTATTATTGTATATATTTAGTGTTCAGTTGCTGTTTTCACCAGTGGTATTCAGATAATTTACTTAAATAAAAGTAGTCATACCTACATGTAAAAAAAAACACTCTATTGCAAGTACAATTAGGCCCACTTTATTCAATTTTTTTTTACCACAACTAACAGTTGGCCTCTTTCACGAAATACATTCTGGCATGTCACTGTAGGAAAAGCACAGGTGTGAATAATAAAATTAATGATTGCCTCAGTTTCAGGGTCCTGGTATTGATCATGCTGACTTCACGGTCACACTGTGGCATGGCTTACTGGGACACTTAAATAGAACGGAGCCATCATTAATGTTATTAGTAACACTTGTGCTTTTCCTAGCATGACAAGTCAAAATGTCTGCTGTGAAAAAGATCTATAATTTTTATTACCCTGTTGACTATTTTTGGATTAATTATTTAGATAATAAAAACTTCAAAAAATAGTGAAAGGTTCCTATGACAAGTTTTCGGAGCCCAAGTTTTCAGTTTTAAGATTACTTGTTTTGTCCGATTCACAGTCAAAGAAATTTACCGTGATCAAACACTGATGGAGAATAGACATTAATGGAGAAAAGCAACAAATCTTCCCATTTGAGAAGCTGCAAACAATAAATGTTAGGCATTTTCCTTAATAAATGGCTTAAACAATTAATTATCAAATTTGTTGTTGATTCATTTTCTGTCGATCAACTAATCGATTAATCAGCTAATTGTTTCAACAATTAGTAAGAGTACAGTTTTATCAGTAAAATGTGCTCAAAGTGTAAAAGTACTCATCATACAAGCAGCATGGCAGCTGTTAGCGTTGTATTATTATACACAGTATTAGGCCCAAATAATTTGATTCTATTTACTAATGCATTAATGTGTAAGCAGTATTTCAATGTTGTAGCTAGTTGAGGTGGAGCAAATTTGAACCATTTGAGTAGGTCATAACAATAAATCATATTTTATATGCTCATTATACGTGTTTAAAGGGAAAGAACAGTTTGGGAAATAGGTTTATTCTACAGTATTTCTTGCCGAGAGTTAGATGAGTAGATGCCACTCTCGTGGCTGTACTGTAAAAACAGCAAGTTGTGGTTTTATGGGGGTTTAGTTGCAGTTGCCAGGCAACCAGCAGAGACTCCAGGAAGTTACTGGTCCCAGCCAAAAATAATATAGCATATCACTGCCCATAAAATAGCGATTTTTTAATTTTTTTTTACACGTTGTTTTTTGTACAGATTAAACTAACAAGATGAATGTGTTAATTAGTGAGCTTTGGTGCTGTTAGGCAGATTTTGTTGCCTTGGGGGGACAGAGCCAGACTAGCTGTTTCCCCCCTGTTTCTAGTCTTTATGCTACGCTAAGCTAAATGGCTGCTGGCTGTAACTTCATAATAACCACACAGACATTGGCGTGGTATCAATCTTCTCATCCAACTCTTGGCAAGAAATAGAGCAAGCCTATTTCCCAAAACGTTTAACTATTCCTTTACAATACCTCAGAATATAACTGAAGTACGGTACTTGAGTAAATATTCTTAATTACACCAATGGTTTTCTCTGCCACAAAAAAGCATTTTTATAATAGTCAGATATTAAGATATGGAATGACATTTTCTGTGCTGATATTGGCCTTCACAAACTGTATTTATAATAAAATCCTCCGACAGCATCAAGCAGAGGAAGGCATTGCTCACAAAAGACCATTTTCTTTTCTTTCCTTCCTTCTTTCATTCTCTCACGGTCCTCCTTGATCGTTCAATACCTTCCCCAGCTCTCAGAGAGATGTCTCAACAGCCGTGCTCATTAATTCATGAATGTACTCACTGCAACTGTTGTGGAGGACTGCAGGGATACATCCACAGTGAACACAGGTACACATAATCATACGAACACACACAAATGTTAAGGGTTGCGCCAAAAAGATTTCAATGTAATGGGATTAGAGTAATCTGACTACAAGAAATAGCACCTTCATTTAGTAGTTTTCAAATTAAAAGAAGTTGTCTCCTTTCTCCTCCTTGAGATTTTGGAGGCAAGCAAACGCAAAATAGCCAGATGGATACTGTCAACGTGAGAATCTCTACCATACGTTTAGAAGGTAATGTACTTAATACTGCATAGACACACACACACACACACACACACACTCTCAGGTACACATACACACAGCCACCCACGCACAGAAGGAAGTGGTTGTGAATTCACCGTGTGTCCAGTAAGTGCTGATAATGAAGCTGTCTGTGGTGATCAATAGAGATCAGCTCTCGTCACTTCTCTCCGCTCTGGCCCTCTCTGCTTCCCTCACCAGTCTTATCTCAGTCCTCACTCTCCATTCCCCTCTGCACCTCCTCGCTTCTCCACTGATTTGTGTTTGCTCCATCATCGCTCACGCTCCTCCTCCATCTCCACCAACACTATCGGCCTAGAAATTTTTGGTCCAGACTGAAATGGAAAGTTCCTGTCTGAAGGGTACTTTTTGCCATGCCCATGCATGGTTAAAATGGAATGAAATGAAATACAAAAAAAGAAATTAAGGTCATCTTTAACAATGTTTTGGTAATGGCAGTATTTCTGAAGTGGTAATCCTTGAAGTCACTGCTGATATTTGGAGGTCAAAATGGTTCATAGTGGAGATTTAAAATCTCAACAGTGATACTGGAGAAAATATCAGCTCATTGTTTTGGTTTTAAGGCCTGCAACTCCACTTTCATCAGCCCCGTTTGCCGTGAAAACAATGGTGATCATTAAAATGATTTGCCGAACGGTCTGTTTTGATTTTGGAAAGCTAGTTCCTGGTTGAGGTTTTGACCTGAAGTATTTAGTTTTGGATTCACATTTTGGACAATAATAATAATGGACATTTTCAGATGCATATCCTGTACCTTTCTTTTCACTCCCAAAAAAAGTAATTTAGATAAAGTCCACATGACTTCATCTCCTTGCAATTAAACTGTTAAATACTATAAAATGTTCTATTAAGTGATAGGAGTAAAGAGCATATTTTCTGCTATCAATTGCATTCCTCTATTCGACATGCTTTTCAATCGGGGGAGCACGCATATTATCTGACAACACAAGCACACCTTTATGAATTTTAACTGCTGAGATCACAATGTAGTTTAATTAAACTAATCTAAAGCTGAGTATGAAGTCACACTTTCACCAGTTATTTCTCACTTTTTTCAACAAATACAGAATCTGCCATGAACCGTGAATACTGATATTTTAAAAATGTGGCAGATTATTACATTAACAATGTTGTCGGGCTCAAGTGTGACCCGTGTATGTAAAATAAGGCTGAATCAAATCAATGCCAGTGCCATCAGTACCCATGAAGTCCAGTCAGTTCTAGCCTTAAATGTCAAGCAGCTACACTCTACCATCAATTTCCTTAATCTTCCTCCCTCTCCCTCCTCCTCTTCATGCTCTCTGCACCCTCCCTTTCAGCTCTCAGAGAAGATGTTGGTTGATTGCTGTGGTTGATGGCTGTGAGGAGAGAAGGAAAGAGGCGAGATGGAGAGGGAAGATGAGCGGGTGCGGCAGAGAAATGACGGGGTGCTGTTTGCCCCCTCGCACAAATTTCGGATTTAGGGTTTTCTGATGTTCATGCCACCGCAGCTGCGAAATGGATGAGTGAGAGAGAGAGAGAGAGAGAGAGAGAGAGAGAGATGTGCCAGAGAAACAGAGAAGTAGAATGGACAAATGAGAAAAAAAAAGAATAAACTGACATAAAACCCAGAGTGGTAGCAAAAATAATAATAGTTGTAGCAGACACTGCAATTGTTTGAGGTGGTGGTGGAGGTTGTGGATGTTTTTCTCGCTGCTGTTGTTGCTATGGTTGTAGTTGTAGCAGGTTATGCTATTTTTGTTGGTATTTTTGCTGCTGGTATTAATGTTGTGTAGGTGGTTGTTACTGTGGATGAAGAAGTTTTAGTTGTTGTTATAGCAGGCGGTGTGATTCTTCTTCTTGTTGGATGCTTTTGTTGTTGTGATTGCTGCCCTTGATGTTGGCGATCTGCTTTTTCGTGGATGTCTTGGCTGTTTTGGTTTGTTGTCAACTGTTGTCAACGCTGTGATTGTTGTTGTTGCTGTGACGCTACTATTTTTCTTCCATGTTGATCCAGCCAGCTGGCTGCTCATTCTGTGGCCCTGTGTCAACAGATAGGCCTGAGATGGATGCCCACTGGTCTTTTGTTGGCAAGAAAGAAAGAGAGACCCCCACTAATGCCTCCCCTCCCTTTAACATTCTCTGTTTCTCTCTTTTTCACCACCTCCCTCTGTCCTTTCAGTCTTTCCGCTGCGGTGATTTGTGGCAGCAGGCAGTGATAGGGGAGGAGGCAACCGTAGAGTAGACTTGTACTAAAGGAGGAGAAGAACAAGAAGGGATGAAGAGAGAGGTGTGGAGGGACACAGGGCACATCGCTGGGTAAATAAAGGGATGAGAGTTGGGTAGTAGCACTTTGTCAGGCCATACACACTGTGCCAGCATGTGTGCGTGTTTATGCCTGTGTCTCTGTATATGGATGCGAGCACAGACCTGCGCTAAGTCAGTAAATCCGCATGATGCATGTGAGCATAGTGTGTGTGTTTGTGCGGATGATAACACACATGCTCTGCTGTGAATCTCCTCACAGATGGACTGCTGCAAACACACAGCAGACCTCATTCATATTAATGAGCCAAATCTATACAATGAAAATTTTATGCCAACAATTTGTGACTGGGACAGTGTATATCAATGTGCACAATTAGTGGAGGAATTGGTATGTATGAGTGTGTATATTCAGATGGGTGACAAATTAAAGGTAAAACCAACATAAAGTGTCTTGGTAAGGCGTTGCTCCACCACGGGCCTCCAAAGCTTCCGCGCTCCTCGTCATAGATTCTCTAAGTCAGTCGAACTGACTCTTCTATCAAAAGCTTTTTGGTTAAGTGTTAATCACGATTTGAAAATGCTGACGTCAAGCGTGTGTGGGATTTTATTACATTTTCCTGTTCTTTCCCATAAGGCCTCAGCTATGTGTCACTGAAGCTTTCTCCCCCTCTCCATGCAAAAATATCACCCAAAATAAACTGTCAGAGAGTTGCTCAGATGAAGAAATATGAACTGAAAATATTGTGCATGAGTGTGTGTGTGTGTGTATATGTGTGTGGGCATGAGTGTGTAAGCATCCCACCTGCATTTGTTCTTGCCGATGTGTCACACCGCAGCACGCTTATGCAGTTATTTGGCAGTGATGGTCGCTCCCATGTCAAAACACACACACATGCACGCGCGCACACACACACACATACATACTTGATACCTGATACTCAGTCCAATATCAGTGTAAATGAGACAGGAGGACCACTCTTATACTGTGCACCACACAGCACTCAGTGTCACTGTCACTGCAGGAGGAGAGAGGGCGGGGAAGCAGAGTCAACAAGATAGAAAAAAGGGAAAAAAGGGCAAGGATAGAAGAAAGAAAGGAAGGGGAGGGCAGCGGAGTGGTGGATACTGCTCATTGCCATTGTTATTCCCCCCTGCAGAAAATGGCTACCTCCATTAAGTCACTAATGATCCCTGCATTGTGCCATGGCAGTGTTGGAGAGAGGGACCGAGCGAGAGAGAGCCGGGGAGTGATGCAGAGCAGAGGTGAAATTATGGAGTGAGTGATGGAGAGGGAAAGAAACAGGGAAAGACAGAGGAAGGGGAAGGAGAGGGGGAAAAGAGGAAGTAGTAGAAAAGTAAGTGGGAAACGAGTGAGGGGACGATAAATGAATAAGTGGCGCAGAAGAGTGAAGGATAAAGGGAGACTGAGTGAACATGGAAGAAACATGCATTTTCCATATGGTACAGCTTCCTAATGTGGCTTCTTTTCATCAGTCTGATCCGTCATATCACTCACCGCCACTGGGGCATGACATTAATGGGCACATTCATGGTATAAACAGGCACATAAAAGGAGATACGCAAACATACACACATCCAGTCAGAACCACTGAGGTGTTGCATGACCAGCAATGCAAATGAATTTTTCGGACAAGAGTACAGGCAGATTCTCCCTCACATGCTCACTCACATAACACTGAGTATAAACACATGCATCATGATCATGGGAGACCTATAGGAAGAGGCAGCGAAGTCATTAAAAATTACTCCTGAAGATGAAGCAGCGCAGACGCAAACGTTAAGGCTCACTTGCTTGAACTTGGGCAAGTTTTGTGCACACACAAACTCACCTGTGTGTGTTTGCAACTCCCCAAAATATCCTCAAATTAATCTCCTCCCTCCATGCCTCAATGAACGCTGTAGTCACACAGCCCCGTCCTCCAGCCATCACCGGAAAGATCTGCTTATTGAAGAGCGGGCAAATGCCACGGCTAGTTGTTTGATTTGAATTTGAATTTTAAAACATCTCCCTCATTACATTTTCCATTATTTAATCAATTATTCATGAAATCCACAAACGAGCAAGGGTGCTCGGATGCCGAGCAAACACTTGGACAGCCCTGAACTTGATTCACTGTTTCTCCTTCATAACCTCCAAGTATATGAGCCCCTGCCTCATCTACAAGTGTCTCCTAAGGACACTCAGAGAGACGGAGGAGGGAGGAGGGAGGAGAGACGGATGTCTGACAGGAGCGAGGGCTGCCATAGACAAAGAGACAGAGTTAGAGGGATGGTAGCAGAAGGGGATGAGGAGAGGGGTGGCAGATGGAGGAAGATGAGAAGTGGGGCGCTTGGGAAAGGCAGAAGGGTGGAGAGGAGAAGAAACGGAGACGAAGGGACACGAAGAGGAAGAAAGACAAATGGCAAGACAGAGAGCAAACGGAGTTTAAGCTACCAAGGCAAAAAACCAAGGCAACCAGCAGCATCTGTGATCAATAATATGTGTCCAATGTGTGATATGCAGAGCAGAGTGCCAGCCGGGCTCAGGCCTTGGATATGTTACATCACTGCCACCCACAGCAAAATACTACGCCTCCTGGAACAGGATATTGTGCTTAAATAATAAAATAAATCACTTACTTTCCCTTCTCTTCACATCACTCTCCATCTCGTTGTCTCCTCATCCCTCTCTCTCTGTGTCTCTGTGCTGGCAAGATAAATAAAGAGATGTAATGAGGAATCTTACAACCTTGTGAGAAGCAGCAATTGTGTTCTTATATTACAAGTCCTGAATAGTAAAAGGCCCTCGCTGTCTCGCTCTAGTCAAGACACAATTCGGGCAAAGACAAATAGGCACTTGGATAAAATAAAAGGTGAGACGGGGGGCTTGAGGATATTGAAAAAGCAACAAATGACCTTCTCCAAGTCCCATCTCTTCCCCCTGTCTTTCTCGCTCTGTGTGTTTCATTCTCTGCCTCTGCCGTGCCATCTCCCTCTTTCTCACTCACTCACCCACTAATGGTTATTTACCTTGTAGGAAAGGGCTTCGCTTTCTCACCGGAGAGATCGACAACAGGACGTGAGCAAAAGCCTCGAAAAAGAAAGAGCACAGAGAGGAGAGAAGGAACGGGCAGAAACGGGAGAAAAGAACGAAAATATATCATTCATGTCGGTCTCCCCGGTGACACCAACCTCCCTCCCACTCTCCCTCACAGCTGTAATGGAAGTGAAGGTTTGGCCACAGACAGAGAGGGGAGAGAAAAAAGAATTGCATGTCAATATTTGTTCCCACTGGCTGCCTGGATGGAAACAGATACATTACATTCTCTTAGTCTTTTCCCCCTAAAGCCAATTCAAGAGCGCTACCTTTGTTTGGGATCAAGAGGACTTTGGGGGTCGCCTGGGAGAAAGCAGACATGGCAAGATAGTGAACGAGGCGACCAAAGAAAGGTATGAGTGTAAGGGAAAAAGGGCGAGAGGATGACTAACACTGACAAACAATGATTTTAAGTTAGAATAAGAAGAGGCCTTGGAGTGGACATTTCCCATAGCAAGTCTTTGGAATACAAACAATGAGTCAAATCATGGTCCAGGCCGGCTACTTCTCTATCTCACTGACTACAGGCTGTATCATCAGTATGAGCAGTTATTGCTCTTGAGCCACAGGCTGTCCCTTACTTGGGGGACAGTGCCAAGAACAGAAACGTTGAATGTTGTGGTCTTTGGAATAAACGGTAAGGGTAACATCACACCTGGAGTTTGCTTTCTTTGGACTGTAGGAAAACCACAGAAGGAAATTTAGCTTTGTTATATTTGTTTTGTTAAGGTCGACAATACCTCATTACCAGTAAGCTGTGGCTTGAAAACAGACATTGTACCCCACTTCCTTTTTTAAACCATCATTCTTCGCCTTAAATCAGCACACCCAATCAAACCCACACTGTTGTCCTTTGCTAAGGCACAGCGAGAATCCTTCTCCCTGCTGAAAACAAGTCCCAAGACTAGTAGCTGCGTTATTGGACAGAATTTTAGGAATTCCTCATCCCAATAAATCACTTTGGCTTGTGTTGATGGACCTGTCTGTGCTTGTTGCCAAATTGATCTTATTTGGCAGTGACACCAGTTATGAAAACATGAAGAAACAGCTTGAGACAAGTATCAGTCCCAACTGTAGTTTCCATTTTGTCTCCTTTGTGTTAAAACAAGACTCAGAGTCTGCAGCCATGCTAGCGGCACTGAGGCATAAACACAGCAGTGCTTTCAGCTAAATGCTAACGTTAGCATGCAACAATGACAATGGTGATATGCTGATGTTTAGCAGTTAATGTTTACCGTGTTCACCATCTTAGCTTAGTGTGTTAGCATGCTAACGTTTGCTAATTAAATTAAAATAACACAAAGTACAGTTGAGGCCGATGGGAATGTCATTAGTCTTGCAGGTATTTGGTCATAAACCAAAGTACTGGACAAAGTAACATTTTGACCTGATGATGGAGCGAGAGTCTGAATGGCATTGTTGCAGCTAGACCAAACAAACAGAACCAAAGCAATTAACTTCACTGCTTTACACTTGTTGAATCGCAACACATCACGTGTACCAGCTCATTTACCACAAAGGACACAAGTAGCAAAGGGTAAAACTGGCTATTGACAACCTCACAATGTCACATTCAATATTTCACATGTTAATACACACTATGCTACATGAGGCCCCAGAGTTTGTATGTCAGTTTGTATGTCAGGATTGATGACGTGTGACACCAACTAATTAATTTGCCAGAGGCAGTCAACCCTTCCCATCCGGCACCATTTGTAAAAGCTCTCTGTGCTTACAAACAGCACGTACAAATCGATGAAGTGCTATCTAACAATGCTTACAGCCATTGGAATATTGAATGAGACACATATTGTTAAGGTCATCCAAAGTTGTACAGTGGGAGCAGCCAATGACTGCTTTAATTGTGTGTCCCTCTCACACTGAGCAAACATTTAGAAAGGTAGTTAGAGTTATCTGAAGCAGAAAAACAACTTGAGGGGTTGAAAAGTAATAAAATAGGTGTGGAAGAACCTTTAGTTCTTTAGGTTTACTGTAAAGGAAACTGGTGTCACATTTGGTTGTATCGCTGTCAAATTATTAACCTCATAGCCACCTTTTAGTCACCGCTTTTCACAACTTTTACTGAACAGCTACCCTCTAACCTGTTCATCATTCAGAAGTTTTCTCAAAGTGAAGTCTTTAGATCCAAATCAGGCCACATGAAACAATGATCTTGATTGTCACTTTTCTTGCGGCACCAAAGGCGTTTGATTGTGAGATTAGAGTTGCAGTCATTTAACACAAGCTGAATAAAGGTTAATTATGGTTGTAGATAAAAATTATCATGACATTCAAACTAATCTGTTTGGAATAAGTTGTCTATTTAGCATCATAATAATTCGCTTTTTGAACAGAAATTGTATCACCCCAGGCCACCTTGGGATTTGTAATAATTGCACCAGTTGTCTGTGTTCTTAATACCGTACAAATCTGACATGTCTATAATCTGTAAAATTCCATCAAAAATTACCATATTTTGCCAAATACAGTGATCATTTGATAATTTGTCCAATGCGAATCTGCATCTCATTCATTTAGGGCAATTCTATTTTCCATAAGGATTTCTTTTTTTTCCCACACATTTCTCTTTTGGTTTAGCTGCTGTGGAAATTCCTAATGAAAGCATGATGGTAATTTGGGTGCAAATTTGGGAGGCTCATCTAGCTACTCAGCATGAAGACCCATTGTGTTTCTGTCGTCTCCAAAGATAATCCTTGGGATTAAATTAGAGTGAAACACTGACTTTGTTTATCTGGTGGAAAAGCAACGCATGAAACACAGATGTGGATTACATTCCTAAATCATACGAGGTCGCCAGGTCCACCAGTGTAAATGAGGCAAAATCAAACATATGGAAAGAAATCAGATTATACTGCAGATTTGATTTTAATTTTGATGCAAAGGAATACAGCAAAGTAATCCAAACGTTACAGAGAACAGAGAAATTGTCCACTGGGTGCTGATTAGCATTTTTGGCATGAAATCAGTAATCTGTGGTGGATCATATTGTGAAAGGATCGCTGCAGTTCCGATTACATCCAAGTAGCATGTTACAGTCAGACTAGAGGAAAGTTTTTGTTTCTTACATTATTGTACAGCTTATGCTTGCATTTCATATTTTGAGGATTCTGTTAACTTCTAATGAGTAAAAATATGTGTTAAAATACATACCAATATTAAAATGTAACGGTCAACACCAAAGTGTACCTGAGGAAGGTCGTATTGAAGAAGCACCCCTGAAATGACACCTCCAGGTCGAGTCAGAGCAGTTGGTTGTGGTCTTGCACTTTGGCTAAATGCAAAACTACTGTATGTGGCATGCAGTCCTGAAAGCCCTTCATTCTGGTCCTGGGTGCCCTTTCTAAATAATGGAACCTTCAGAGTATGAGAGGTGACTGGTTGTGCTATTCACTGTACTCATTTTAAACACTCACTTCAAAACATGGCCCCAGGGGCCTCATTTGAGTATGGACAGCACTTCACAGTCAACATTTGACCTTTAAAGCCCCAAATGTTTTTTCCTCAGTTATTTCACTGTTGCATATGCACATTTTCCCAAAGGATATGGATTGCAGATGGCAAATAGCTTTTTGGATTGCTTTCATTTAGATTTTCCTCAGTGCTCTCAGTCCAGTTCAAAACTTGATTTGTAACTTACTGTTTTTAAATTAAGACAAATCGAAAGCAGACTTTTCTAACTTCAAAAAACAGTTCAAACTCATGAGTCAATTTTCTTTACTGACAGTCCTTCTAATAAGAGGTGTGTCAATCATTCTGAAAAAGAAATAGCTCCACATGTTGTTTTTATCATCTGTGACATGGTCATGCTTTTGCTGCTTCCCACACAGTTTGTGTCTCATGCATTTTGTCTTATTTCATCTGTTAATGTCATTTTCTGTGTTTATTCCCTGTAATATGATAGCAACTGTTCAAGATAATTAAGAAAATCAAGAAAAATTGGGGCACCAAGCGCACACTGTACTGGATATGTCCACATGGAAGCTAATACACGTCAAAATTGCACTTTTGTAATGGATGGAAACCATAATCTCTCTCTCAAAAGTCACAGATAATCATTTTTTCTGTCAGGGAAGCAGATTGACCTCTTCAACCGTCCCTGGCATTTTGGAGGAAATAACTTTTTTGGCTTATCACCTCTGCCCTAAAGAGATTTCCACGCTACTGGGTGCTTGCAACCATATGATTTCAATCTCACCTGATACACTGATAGGGATCATCCAAAAAAAAAAAACACATTACACTTAATATTGCAGCATGCTGTAGCAATCGCATAATATTGTATGATGTATTTCCCCACAGTGGGGGGAAAAAAAGCCATCATCACAAGGGAAAAAAATAGTTCTCATAACCAAAGAAGGTGTTTATTACAGATCTGCAAGGAGAAAAATGGATTTACAACAGCCACGGCTGAATCTGTATGCTAATTTGTCTCAGAGCGTTAGCATAAGGCATTCCCTCAGATTCTGAGAGACATCCTCCACCTCCTGATGGCCTTTATGTACACCAGTCTTGTAGTACTCAAGAACTTAAGATCAGTCTTGGTCTCGAGACCGGTCTCAAGACCACTTTTTGAAGGTCTCGTCACCACATTTGTACTCTGACTTGTTCTCGGTCTCAGACAAAAAGGACTTGGGATTTTATTTCAAGACTAGTCAAGACCAAAACTGCGGGGATATCACTACATTGCCTGTGCACTGTCTGATTTATTTGTTAAGATCATTACTGAAAATTCCTGCTTCAAATGCAACCAATACTTTGACTCATTTCTAATTTTAAATTTTTGTTACTGTTAACGGCTGTCACCCCTCCCCCGCCCTGCTTCACACGCAATCCAAGGAAGTGAATGTGGGAGACAGGAGCAGAAACCGTGGCTATATGGGAGGAGATGTCAGCCAAATCTTCTGTAATAAAATTTGGCTATCTAAACCACAAAGAGTTCATCTGCAAAACAGCGTCCAAAAGAAAACACACAGCAGTATGTAAATTCTGCAATGCAATGCTTTATGAGACAGCTGGGACCACGTCAAACTTTTACCGGCACTTAGAATAGAAGCATAAAGAAAGGTGAGTTAAGTGTAAGTGATGCTAGCAAAGCTAGCTAGCTAATGTTAGCAATCTGCCTCTGCACCCAAACTCTTCAGAAATCTTTTCACCCGTCACCCAAAGATATTTAGCGAATATTAGCTCTACATTTTAGCTACCTGCCATAAAACTTAAATTTAAAGCTGAGCCCCAGTTAGATGCTGATCCATTTTACTGGCCGGGTGTGGTTCCACATTTTGACAAATAAATGCAGGTAATTAGATGCCAGGTCTGTTTTTTATAGAAGTTCTTTAGCTATATAAAACCTTTTAAAGCCCACCGGGTCGCCTGCTTGAGCTAGTTCTAAGCTGCTTAGATCGCGCATACAAACATAAATGTTTAAACTTTTGTCAATATGGACATGCTTCACATCGTTACATCGGTTAGATTCTCCCTGCCTTTTGAAGCCATGATAAAGTCTGAATATGATTCCATTATTTATTATTATTTCGATTATTTATATTCCTTTAGTCCGTAATGGTCCACCAATCAAAAGAATCAAAAAGGTTTTTCATAAAAATCAATCCAAGTTTAAATACTACGGTAACCTTTGGCTTTCATCCTTTCTATGGTGGGCTACCGGTATTTTGATATTGCTCTTGCTCGCTCTCTCTCTCTCTGTGCATCGGAGCTAGACCAAATGAATGATTTGTAATTGATATGTTATTTGATAGCCTAATTTTTATACAAGTAATATTCATATATCTTTGAATAAACAATTTGATAGTATTTCCCATCTTTGCTGAGCAAGAGTTTTTATGTGAAAGGAATTAAAGGGATAGTTTGGGTTTTTTGAAGTGGGGTTGTATGAGGTACATATCCATAGTGTCAGTGTATTACTTACAGTAGACGGCAGTCAGCTCGCCCTCAGTTTGGAGATGCAGACAGGAATACAGTCACACCGACAGGGAAGCAGTGCAATGCCAAAGCAGTGCCAAAGAAAAAGGCTGTCTGACAGCAAGGTAAAGCGGTGAAAATATTCTTAGTAAAGCGTACATAAACTAATATCGATTTTTCTGAGGTGGGTCGTTTTTATGTGGCTAAAATACGTTTTTCTGCTGCCCCCGTCCACAGCAGTGCATTGCTCTGCTTCCCTGCTGGGACTCCTGTCTGCTTGTGGGCGAGCTGACTACCATCTACTGTAGGTAATACACTGACTATGGATAAGTACCTCATACAACCCCACTTCAAAATACCCGAACTACCCCTTTAAAGGCCTGTCCCATACACGCCTGTCTCAAATACAGGCACGTTGAGTTCAGTGATTGAAGCAAATAAAAGGGGTATTACTTGAAATGTTCTGGTATGTACTATGTATGAAACTGTATGTTTCAGGACGCAAGTTTCAGTTTCTTGCCAGCTATTTGCCACCTAGCTAGGTGCGCTTACTTAACACATATTTAACGATATAACTCTAGCTAATGGAGTGTTGACTTTGTGAGAAATCGAGGGGACAGGGCATGTGGTGACAAATTGTTGTTCCTAAGTTATCGTATTTTGTTTGGTCTTGGTCTTGACTTAGTCTTGCCCTGCCTTGGTCTTGGTCATGACCTTGGACTCTTTTTAGGTGGTCTTGACTACAACACCGATGTACACTACACTTTACCCTACAGAAATAGCAATGCTTCACATCCCAGCAAGAGTTCATGAGACTGACACATGGAGGACGCATGAAAACACATGGATTAAAAATGCAGAGATGAATACAGTGTCACAGAGAATGATCAGACATGGACTGAAGTGCATTCCTTTTTTGTGTTTGGTAGAAACTGTCCTAAGGTGCCTACATGTATGGCTGGTCATGTTGTGAGTCTGTAGAGAAAAGTGTTAGAAGGTACTGTGAGGTTTTTGGCTAACTTCTCAGCCATGGAGAATGGAGGAGGAGTTTAAAGGGTCAGTTCACAGAAATGATGAAATTACATATTTTCTCTCTCACTTCTACTGGCATGCAGATAATTTTAGTTTTATGTGCTAAGGTTTTGAGATATACACCTCTAAGATTTCTGACTACACCCCAGTACAATAGAGATGAAGGAAGTTTCATTTGTATTGCTCACAGAAATGAAAAATGAAACTCAAAAAAAAAACCTCAAAAGCAACACCTCTTTCCAAATTTAGTGTCCCGGTTACTCTGGATAATCTACAGACAGCACTATTTTCAAAGGAACTACTTTCTACTGAAGAAATAGTTCTTATAAAACTGTTGACAGTTTGGTCTGTGTTACTGTCCTTGGGTGACTAAGACACTTTTTCTGGAATTAAATGTATTCTTTTAAATGCTGTTAGCACCACAAACAGTACGTTATCCACCCCCATGGTGTTGGGGTGGAAGCAGAAATCTCAGAGACAGATATCTTAAAAACATGGACAAATAAAACCAAAACCATCAGCATGGCTCAACACTTAAGGTAAGTGAGAAAATGTTTTTTTGTCATTTGGGGGAATCGACCCATTAACTACAGGTCAGTTGCTTTCTAATTCCTAATGCATTGATTGTCAGCATTATTATAAAACTCAGGTGCCACATGACAAATGACTGATTATACTCCTCTGATGAATTTGCAACAACAAAGAGTTATTGAAATGTATTGCCTATAGAATAACACTGAGTGGCAGACTTATTAAGAAGCTCAGGTGCGTGGCAGTAGTGTTCTTAATAAATGGGTCTGAGCGGTGTCAGATGCCCATCAGGGTACAATAGAGGGGGGTGACAGGGCTGGGCTGTCCCATCAGTCATAGTGCGGTGGGGGTCAGAGGTGACCCTGGCACCCCATCTGGTTCAGAATACACAGATAGGTGAAAGGAGGGGGGAGTGTGTGTTGAAAAGAGTGGTGGTGGTGATTTAAGTGCTTATAAAGACAGATACAGAAATCTGGGGCCTGATGCAAGCACACAAATGTGAACATGTTCATAGTCAAGACGCATGTGAACACACTCTACATCTGTAGCGTGTAACTAGAGCCATCGACACACTGCCAGAGGGGTGGGGTCAGAGGTGATCTGTCACACGACGCACCTCAAATGTAACAGATGGACACACACACACACACACTTCCACACACAGAGTCTCGTGTCCCAGTGAGGCTGGCAGGGTCCTGACCTGTGTGACCAGGCTTGCAGACCAGGCAGGCATATGGGCCAGGGCCCTGGGGGCAGTGAGATAGACAAAGAGCTGTTTGGCACCGTTAGAGGATAAACACACATAGTTTACCCAGCTTTTAAGTCGTGAAATTAAGTTTACACACCTTTTTTGTACAGCAAATTGTTTTTTTAAGATAAGTTCTTTGCAATTGCTATCAGCCTCGTGTTTGCTACATGCTATTATTGCTCTCTTTTAGAAGAAAAAGTCAAGCATAACCCGATGCTGATATGAAAGTGTTTTTGTTTGTTCAGGCAGGAGCTGGGAGGAAGCAGGTGCTGGTGGTAGTTGGCATTGTAAGCTTGGACGAGGAAGGGCATACATGGGTAGGCATGGCTGGGTCCAAATTAACATGGGTTGGCTCACCTGCTGCAAACTGTGTAATTTATATCCCACATCAGTGAGTCTAATTCCTTTGTACTTATTTTTATGTATAGTCATTTTGTTTTTGCCGTGGGGCAGGAAAATTGGCAGATGGCTGAAAATAATCCGTGCCTGTTTCTCTCATGTTTCTCGCTTAAAGATGCATGTGCACACATACAACAGTATAGGAGCACTTGTAGCCATTTGAATGCCTGTTCTGTCTTGTTGGATACTGTATGTCACCTTAAAACCTTCAAGAAACAACACAATAGTTTAGCGAGTAGAAAGAGAAGATCTGTATTGCAATAACACAACAGTGACACCAGTCTAACTAATCCTGCTGGTGTTCTAGAGCTCTTTGTAGGTCCAAAAAGGATGGACCCTGACTGAAAAAGACCTGTGACTATCTTGCATAGACCGATATGGGCATATTTACAGTATTCAAAACAAAAAAGCAATCCACACCTTAATGAATAGTTTGACATTTTAGGAAATGCGCTTATTTTCTTTCTTGCTGAGAGTTAAATGAGAAGATCAATACCACTTTCATGCCTGTCTGCCTAGATATGAAGCCACAACCAGCAACAGATTAGCTTAGCTTAGCATAAAGACTGCAAGCATGGGGAAACATCACCTCTGAAGCTCACTAATGAACACATAATATCTCATTTGTGTAAAAACAATAACTTGTGATTTAATGGGACCTGAGCTTTGTCAAATCTGAAAAAATAAGCTCTGACGATGTCTTTCAGGTATTTAATTTGAAAAGATTCTTATGAAGTGCATTTCTGGAAGTGTAGGGTCCAGGGTTTTCGGAGCTTGACCCGTGCTAGGACCTTAAAGTCAGGATATGTTAGAATACAGTTGAGTCTTAACGTTTTAAAAGGTGAAACCAGTCTACACACTCAGTGTAAAACACTGTGCCCCGCTGTGTAGTTCATTAATCTGGTTTCATTTGTAAATTGCATTCCCAAGTGCCTCCAGCCTAGATTGTTTTTAGAGAACCAGCCTGGTCTGCATTCTACTGATCGTCAGCAACCTTCACCTGCGATCTTTCTTCTCTTATCAATAGAGATTAGCCCTCTCCTCACATTTACCATCTATCACTCCATCTGTTCTCTCTCTCACACACACATGCAAAGACACTCTTATCGCTACATGTGATATACACACAGTCAATCAGCTTGAGTTGAAATCTCTTCACTCCCCATTTACTCCTGACTCTGTGTGTATGCATGCTTACAGACACACACACACACACACACACACACACACACACACACAGAGAGAGAGAGACCTGTGAGATGTGCACAGGAACAAATCACCAGCTGCCAGCGGTAAATGAAGATATAACCACTCCTGGCCGCCATGTACCTCCAGCAGTGCCACTTAATTCTGCCATAGGATCTAATGTGGATGGACTTTCAGTGATGGAGAAAGACATGCCTTAACAAACACATCCACTCCAGCTAACAGTGATTGACACAAGCCTGCACAAAACTCTCTTTGTCTTTTACACACAGTCACCCACACTAAGAGGCCAACATGCAGAAACATACAAGCATGAGAACACACACAAAAGGTGCACACACACAATCCACACATCTTATTACAACAACTGCAATCACACTTTCTGTGATTAAATAGTTAAAAAGATACATAGGACGGTGTAGTCCCTCATTCGTCCAGGAGTGTTCTATCATAGAAAAGGTTTCAGTCGTAGTCGGCTCCGGATGGCAGCCGAAACGTCTTGATTCTGAAAACAGTGTGCAGATGACTACGACTGAAACCTTTTCTACGATAAAAAGATACATAGTTATTTTTTCCATGCTTTTTCCATGCTGCCAAATCTAAGACTCTACTGTAAATGTCCTTAAATAGTTAACCAATTCACTAATGTTTTTTTTTTCCAGTTAATTTAATTTTAATTAAGAGGTTTATAGTGAAGCAAATTTTTAAATAAACAAGAGTCTACAGCCATGCTAGCGGTTCTTTGAGGCATTGTGGCGCTTTGAGCTAATTACCAACGCTAGCATCGCAACATGCTCACAGTTACAATGTTAAGATGCTGATGTTTAGCAGATATTATGTTAGAATGCTAACATTTGCTAATTAGCACTAAACACAAATTACAACTGAGGCTGTATTGGACAAAGAAAAATGTTGACCTGATATTGGCATTAGAGGAAAAGTTAAGGGGGGCATGAATGTCTGTATCAAATTTCAAGGTAATCCATCCAAAAGTTTCATTTCACTCAAAACAACAAATGTCAGCCTCATAGTGCTAGAGAAAAATTACAGGGGATCACCAAAGTCATTCAAATACATCATCAGGGAACCATGATTGTCTGCACTCAACTTTGTGCCAGTCCATCTAGTAGATGATGACATATTTCACTCGATAAGTGAACACTTTGACCTGCTGGTGGCACCCGATGAAAAGCCAGGGAAGTCAACAAGATTCATCCCCTAGGGACCATGGCTGCACAAAATTTAATGTCAGTTCAGCCAATAGCTGTTGCGATATGTCAGTTTAGACCAAAGTGGTGGACAGACATTAGACAATAGACAGACATTGCCATCCCCAGAGCCATGCCGCAAGCATGGCTAAAAAAAAAAACTCACATGGATCCTTCTACAATGTCCTCTCTCTCTCTCTCTCTCTCTCTCTCTCTCTCTCTCTCTCTCTCTCTCTCTCTCTTTGTCAGTCTGTTTTGTTCCCTGTCCTCTCTCTGTCAGGGTCTGTCACCATTGCCTCCATCTGCAGAGAGCAGTGATCATCGTTAATGACAGGCGGGCTTTAATTAGCCCACAGTAAACAATTAACAAAACAGCAAAAAAACATTTCAATGCAAATCACATCCTCCAATGATAAAGTGCTGCAACAATATCAATGAATACATTTGCCTGTAATTAGGAATACCTTCCTAGTTATTTCTGTGTGTATGTGTGTGTGCGAGGCTGCGAGCATATGCATGCAAATTATTGTATATGCGTGTTGTCTTAATAAATTCCTTTAAAACTGTTTTCCTTTCCACTTTGCTGGCCTTTTGTGTGACTCACTCATTAATGCTCATAGAATTGCTATTTCAGTAATGAATGTCTGAAAGTAAAGCCATAGAAACTACAATCAAATGAAGCTGAATGGGCTGCAGATGAATAGGGAAACAGAAATAGCTTTGTCTGTATGTCTATCTCTCTTTACTTGACCTGTTTTTAACACATTCTGTTTATTATTTTCAATGTAAAGATCAGTATCTGTACTGAATCAACTAGACTTGACAGTTCATGACAGAGGGCGTGGAAATGACATGTGGCATAGCGCCAAGAATAGCATACAATGACACAAGTTGCATTGTTTGTGAAAATACATCCAGCCTTGAATTGCAATTACATTGCTAAGAACAGGACAAAGAATTACAGGCGGAAAGAATTAAGTCGTATTAGTCCATCTGTCATTTATGGGTTGTCGGACCCTAGAGAACATCTTCTCTCTGTTGGTGATTTGGTTTGGTGAGCCTCTCCATATGCATCACACTCCCCAGATCCCACAGTCACGGATAAAATACTGGACTCCAGCATCCCAACAGTGTAATATGATGTCTGGCTAACAAATTAATGACAGACAAATGGCATCGATCCTTGAATGCACTGGCTTTGTGTTAATTGCCAGAGATTAAGTAATGGGTCTTGGCTAAATCTCCGCTAAAGGCCATTTGCACGTAAATGATCAAAGTTCCAGTGTGGAATGAAACAACAGGCTATGGTGGCGTTTTTCACTTTCAGTCTTTTTTTTTTACAAGGGGCCTTAGTAAATGGCACGAAATAAAAATGGTGCCGGTGACACAATAAATAATTTGTCATCTTCGGCGGTGATACTGTCGGTTTTACTGCAAGTGAATTAAAATGACTTCTCTGTTGTAACAATATACCAGCTGATAGACCTGTTATAAACCAGACAACTGCAGAAATGTCATTTCCAGAAAATGCTGCTGTACTTATCTGGGTCAATCACTAACAAATATGTCACCTTGTTTTGACCTGTAATTGTAGAGCCTCCCTTTGGGCCAGTCACTGTAGTATAAAAAATAGCAGCAGCCAGATGTATAAATGATGTATCTGGACAAAAGAAAAATACTTTTCCACACAGAATCTGGTATTTATTGTTAAAAATGTGCATACCTTCACGCATGCTTTACACCATGTGTGACACTTCATTCGAAACCACAGACTTTTTTGATTTTATTCCTGCATGTGCAGATTATTTTGTTTTTTTATATAGTCACCCACCCAAATTATACAGTATTGTAGGAATAAGAATAAACATACGTTTGACCCACTTATGTATCATTATTCTTATTAGTAGGCTGCAATGGATCACAATACCCAGACACATATGGCTCTGTGTAACACCATCTACATCGCCAGCGCCAGATCAAGAATGGAATGAGTCTGGGTTATGTCCAAACAAGATTAAACAGGGGAGTGTTGACATAAATTCATAAAAAATCTTTGGGAATGGGCTTTAGGCTTGCGCACATGCAAACACTTGGATCACAATACTTGGATGTATAAATCTGCTGTGAAGACTAGATATTTCAACTTTTGTGCATATGCAGATGTTTAGTCACAAATCTGCATAGTGGTTTAAGCATCCCCCCAAAGAAAAAAAACAGTGGTGAGGTGTGTCATTTTACAAATCTAAAATCTTGCTTGTGAGAGTCTATTTTTAATATAAGGATGTGTATCATATTCCATTTTGAACCAAACCTGTGTTGTCTCCATTTCGATCCCTGAGCCTCCAAATGGATTTCGCATTGTCAAAATTACCACTTTGATTTCAGTCCATATTGACTCCATCCCTTTAAGGGCTAAAATCACTCTCCCTTTCTCTCTCTACTGCTTTTTATTCCATGTTTTTCATGGCATCTCCATTTTGGCCCTGTTCTCCCATTTTATCCCCCCCCCCCCCTTCTCTCTCCCTTTCTCTCTTGCTCCATTCTCTGGAGTAATTGCATTGATAGTGAACAGTGCTGCTAATTAATTATGCAACAGCTGAAAATTGAGGTGAGAGCGAGGGATGAGAGGAGGGAAGATGAGGTTTGTGCCAAATGGTCTACAGTAGAGAGAGCAGAGAGAGAGAGACAGGGAGAGTGTATGAGGTACTTTGAGAAAAAAGCCAGATGGGAAGCAGAACAAAGGAAAAGCACAAGAAAATGAGGAAAGGAGGAAGATGAGAGGCGAAGAACGTAACAACTGAGAGGTTATGTTTGTAACGAGGATCTGTCAAAACGTGAAGATCAACGGCACCGAGGCAAATCAGGGCTCTTCTACGGAGGAAGATCACAAGGACGGATGCAAACACTGGTGGAAAAGGCAAAGGGAAATTTCACTGGTGAAAGACACAGATGTGTTTCTTATACTTAACATATGTCCCTGAACTCCACAGAAAAAATCCTATGGGACTACTAGATCTGATGGACTAGGGAGGGCCAGGTTGAAAATGACTGATACTAAAAACCTGGGTAAATATATTCTAAAATGAAGACTGCGATAAGACTATCTTTTATGAAAATATCTTTGTAGTCCCTGTTCAGGGGATTAGTAGAGTTACTGGTAACTTAGCTGCAATTTCCAGTAGCATGTGGTGGTTTAACTATTGAAGCTATTCATTAATTTACACAGCCCCAGCAGCAGACATAAGCTTTTATATGAATTAACTGTTTAACTTACTACCACTCACACAAGAAAAATGCATTTATAATCTAAAACAACAAAGCTTAACATTAGAAAGATCGTCGATTATAGTATAGTATAGTAATAGCTTAAAACATGCAAAAATGATATGTCCATGGTCCTTTGTAAGGATTCGGCAAAAATTTTGCCACGAATTGCCCAGACCAATTTTAGAATCGAGACGAATTTCTGCCAGATCGGTTGTCGTTTGTCGTGCAGTTTGTTGGGGCTCATGATGACTTATTAATTGCCTGAACACCTGATCAGGCTCTGGGATGATTGATTATAAATTGTAGTGAGCTTGTTTTGATATTATTGGAGTAGTATTTTACATGTTGTAGCTAAAATTGTAGTCTTGACTGAGACTGTTGCGATACAAAACTGACCATCTACATCATGCACTTTTAGGACCTGTAGTCCTCGTTGGCTACTTCTGACAGCTAGGGCTGTCACTTTTTATTTGACATTTGAGCTACTGTTCGAATGTAGGAAACAATTAAATAGTGAATCTGTAATCATCTGTTCAAATTCAAAATTCTTATTGTATAAGTGCAACTGGCCATGCCTTTTACTACACCACGGGGCATTCCTAAAATGCATTGCATGCTAGCATTTTGGATTCTACACTAGAAAAATCCTAGATAAAGGTAATAAGGCTGTTTGCTGACTTCGTAATTCACAACTGCCTTACAGTAACGTTGTCACTCAAGTGGGGCAGCGGAGATACTGCAAATGAACCAAACAATGCTAATTCTATGTATTTTGGATAGACTATGTGGGTTGTGTTCGAAATAATACAAAATAATTGTTAGTTCAAATTCGTGCAAACTCCATCTGCTGATGAAGACCATGGGATACAGTTGAAAGTTTAGGAACAAGTGAGTAAGTGGACCTTGAGTCAAGATTGTTTTGTTAGCTTCAGCTTCAATGGATAGTAGTTAGCTACTATTTTGAAATAGCTTTAACTTACTTGTGTTTCTTTCAGCGGCGGCTTTGCTCTAGCTAAACTATTTCCTCTGCAGTGTGGCTTCCACTATTCTAACACTATTCCAAACAGTTTCCAAAGCTGTTTGACAAAAATAGCTGTACCATGATATCATATTTTGCATTAATTTGGGTTGACATTGAACTGGGCCACCTCCTGCCACATCCCCATCCAGTAATTGCCTGCTGAGTATTATTGTAAAAGATTTCTATCAGTATCTTTCATAAGTTAAGGTAAGCTATTATAAAAGAGAGAAGGAGCTCACAAAAAACTATGACCTGCTGAATTAGTTTTGGCTTAGACTGAAATATTTTGTGCTAATATCAGATCAAGCCAAGCTCTTGTCCTACCTATCTCTGTGCCACTTATTCTTTGCTTTTCAGTATTATGTTTTTCAAAATAATATTCAGTATTGGTAATATTATATTAATATTCCAATATTCCATCTCTCTCCTATGTGCTTTTGCATTCTCTCGCCTCACCTCACTCCCCTCCACAGACTCTTCCTCTTCCACTTTCCTACAAATCCTCCACCCTCCCCTCCTCCTCCTTTCTATCCCACTGTCTTTTCCATCTCTGCCGCCCTCTCCAGCTGAAGTGCTGGCTCGACTAATTAAAAGCCTTAATCAGGATTCATAATTAGGTCTAATCAGTGCCTTGTACATCATTCCCTTGCATTCCTCCTTCGCTGGTGGTGAAGGCCGAGATGCTTATGAAATAATTTTGGCAACTTATTGCGTCCAAATGCGAAGCTGGGAGCAGGGCTTCAGAGAAAAGGAAAGAGAGAGGAACATGATTAGGACCAGGCGGCTGATTGCTTCCCCTTCCTCCCTCCCTCTCCCTCTGGTTCTCTACTTGTTCTCTCTCTTTCTTTCCCTTTCTATCTCTCTCTTTTTTGTGTGTGTGTGTGTGTGTGTGTGTGTGGTGCCCTCATGACAAGACAGTGGGGTAATAAAGCAGACAGCCTCCCAGATTACAGCTCCCTCCTCTAACTCCACTGCATCCACCTGCTTCATTACAGCTGAGGCCACAGCACACTAAACCCCGCAACAGCCTCTCCGCTCTTTACTGCCGTCTGTCCACCTGAACTGATCTGTTAGGATTAACGCCGGGCACAATACAGTACAGGAACAGAAAATAATTATACTGTTCATTATGCAAAAGGCCTCAGCATAACTGCGACTACAGCCTCTTGGTTTATTACCATGTTTCTGTGCTGCGCTCATCACGTCTACAAAGTAGGAATATGATCCCACTGCATAGGAGCTGCTCCTTTTGAATTTCACTGGTGTGTATCATTGTAGCTCATAGACTCCTGACCGCGCAGAACGTGTCTCTTGTGCCTCTGTGTCAGCCTCCTGCTGTCTGAATAAGAAATTGTTAAGGGGAAAAAAATTTAATCGCCTTCAAAAAGAAAAACAGCAAACAGTAGGAGCCTGAGAAAAAGCTGCATAGAACATATTTCAGTATGGTGCTTATTCTGCCCTCTTTGTCTGTGCTGTCAGAATAAGACCATTTAAAATGTGCCAGGTGCCAGGGCACATGCTCATGCTGTGGTACACACATGTAATCACAATTATGATGACAAGGATTTTCCAGCGGGCCATACAGAAATTTGTCAAAATTATGACATGCATTGTTCCGTGTGAGCTATTAGGCTTATAATGGAGTGGTTACCTTGACGACCGCGAATAAAGCCAGGTAGTGCAACAGGATGAGGGTTATTGAGGGCAAAGAAAAACTAGAATTGGTGTCATTTTCTAAAAAGGTTGCTTTATTATCAGTGGGCGTCATGTGATGTCCTGTGAGGTGGTCTTGGGATCTGCTGTACAGAAAGAAGAGTCAAAAATACATTAGATTACAAATCAGTTTACTTTAACATGAATCATAATTAAAAATCTCTTTTTGTTAGAAAGTCAGCTATAATCCAAGCTATTTGAACAGCAGGAAGGGGCCACATGCATCCTTTCCCAAACAACAGCAGATTAATTTTTAACAAAATCTTTATGTGTCTGGACTTTTGGAACACCTAACAAGAGTCTTCAAGTCACAGCAAGTTAGTCTAACATAAGCCATCTCGGCTGGTACAGGAGTATGTATACCAGCGTATGGGAAACACTGTGGTGAAACAGCAAATGTTTATTCTGGTCAGAATAAACACCAGAACCAGATAACATCAGCTGTCTGTTGAACACCAGTTGAAAACTGGTCACAGAATTGACTGGGAGGGAGTCAAGGTCATCAACCAGCAGTCTGTGGATGGCCGTAGAAAGATCAAGGAGACTGAGACCATCCTTGAACCTTCATCCCCTTCTATACAGCCAATTTTTATCATGTGACCACATGAATGGGTTGTTGCTTTAATTATTCCTCCATACTATCCATACTGGCTATTAAATGATCCCTTGCTAATGTGTTTCCAATGGAAGAGATGGACTATATCCAGCCATAGTCCTCGTTCTTTGCCAAAATACACTCCAAAGGGTCGGTGAAGCTAGTACAAGACTTTAGCAGTCTGAGAACCATGGATTTTGTCCTCTATTTCTTACATTGGAAACATGATTACAGTAAGCAAACCTGTTTCATTATACATATGGGCATGTGAGTATTGTTTTAAGACAGACTTGAAAACAGGTGGATCTATCCTTTAAGGTCATGTGATGAACCCGTGAGCAAGCTCCATTTGCTGAATGATGGTGAAAGCTCCAAAATCTCAAAAAATCTTGAGCTTACAGGTTCTCTTTGCCATATTCTTTTTGGTATTTGCACAGGTGGAAAATAAGTAATTTTAAGTTCAACTTTGTGCAGATTACTTACTTCTAATCCACTGCATTTCACTGGGAAATAACATACATTTTATTCCACCATATTTATCTGATTGCTGTAGTTACAAGTTACTTTTTAGATAAACATATAATAAGCTCTATAAATATGACATATTAATACAAGTTCAACTTCCCAATAGTATATACAGTAGTTAAATTTAGCTCCATTTTGACTGGCTACAATTGCTCCTTTTACTCAAAAGATCAGAATGTTTTTTTCCACCACTGCATTTATTAATGAAATGAAAAACAGAAGTTCTGAAATGAGAACTGGATGGAGCACAATGCAGAGCCACTTCAGGCAAAAGAAATGAATCAGACCCAATCAGATAGCTCTTGTGACATCTGTTATAGCTTGGTTGAACAATGTCATCCAAAACTATAAAAGTTTTCTCTACTAAATGACTGCATTCATGCACAGATCTAAAAAGGACTTCATCCAGAAACCCTAATCATTAATACATGGACATCAGATTAATGGATACAGTACCTTGGTATAAATGCTGTAATCAATTGAGGCAATAGCAGAGACGATTGGTACCCTCCATTTCATGTCACGAGCATTTTCAGCACTTGTCCACATTTCCCATAATTGCTGTTACTTTTTCTTGCAAAGACAATGTATCATGGAGCACAGAGGCCAGTAAAGGCTGCCATTCTACTCAGCTGTGGTGGGGGGTTTTTATCTATGGTAATTGTTTTATGTCTCAAACTTAATGTGACACTAAATTATTTATGTTAAAATGTTCCAAATGATGACAATAATCTTGTGTTACTGGTCTCATCAGTCCCAAGAAGAAAATAATGTATAGGTTACACCTACACGCATATACAGTAAGGTTTGCTCATAAACTCGCCTGTGGGAATCTCCCAAAATTTCGATGTGGTGGACAGTGACCCGCTTTAAAGTCCTGTATGTGAGTCTTTTATTGCTCATTGCAGCAGGAGGGAGGGACATGAACTGAATCTGCAGATTGGCATCACAGTACAATGCAATTCAACAGTTTAATAATTTAAATGTACTTTAAATAAATGCATGAGGGCTGCACCTGTGGCCACTTTGGAATTACAGTGAAGTAATATTTACAAGCCTCTCAGTGTACATCTTTTCACTTCACACTGGGTAAGGCTGAGGCTAATGTAATTTGGATGAATGCAAACTGAATTAATGCATAGTCACATTTTCCCCTAACACACGTGCAAACCTCAACTAAATGCCATTAAATGTCTTCTCTTTTTTAATCACTGTGTTTGTAGTTCTTTAGAGAAAGTAAAGTGCCAAAGTGGAAATATAAACTAAAGGTCAAAACTGTGCAGAGGCTGGCTGAAGTGCAAATGGATGGCCAAAAGTTTGTTTGTGTATATGCAGCTGTGCGTGTGTGTGTGTGTTGCTGGATGTGGATGAGTCCACAAAAATTCTTTGAGTATGAAGCCCGCTTCTGATTTAAAAAGAGCGTTATTAGTCGCTGTCACATGACTCATTGCAAGGTGGTCTCACGGCCGTGATATGACACACACACACACACACACACACACACACACACACACACACACACACAATCTATGCAGCTGTCTGAGCAGTCATTTCCAGGGATATTAGCGGCCTTATAACACGGTGGGCCATTAACAGCAGAATAATATCACAAGTTGACCCTTGACATTCATAGCAGCTTATATCTCCTTGCTGATAGATGCAGGCTCTGCATATAGCACTCTGGACTGGGAATGAACCGACATGGAGGGAGAGGAGGGCAAAATCCCTCCATCTTAAGCCTCGCGGAGCGAATAGCAGAGCGGCTTAGGGGAGGTGGGGGCGCGGGGGAAAGGGAGAGAGAGAGAGAGACAGAGAAGCTTTGATACAAACTGGAGAGAGAGGGAGAGATGATGGGATAATGAGAATGTAGAGAGCAGATTTTTTTTCCCTCTTTTACGAGGTTGCAGTTACACCCCCTCTCCCATCTCAACTCCGTCGCTCCAATCCCTGCGTGACGGCGTTGCATTCAACCAGATGACATCACCTGTTGATTTGGTAGCAGGGCCACGGTGATATATTACACCTCTCACTCTTTTTTGAGCTTTTTTATACGATTGTTTTATTCTGCCTGTGCACGGCACTCACCTCGTCTCTCATTCCTGTGGCATTACTCATCTGCTCCCTCTCGCTTCTGCCTGTTGCTTACCAGAATTCCCCTATTTTTAGATGTATCTTTATGTGTGTTCTTGTGATTTCCCCACATCTATCGCACCCTCCACCTTTCCTAGGCTGAGTGATTAATAAAGCAGTGACACTATTCATTTGCATCTCTCATTTACTCAAATCCCCACGTGCACCATATTTTGACCTTTTACCCTTTCTTCTTCTGCCTTCCTTCCCTTTCCCACATTATTTCGGTTTCCTCCCTCCATCGTTGTGCCCTTAAGCGACGATGTAACCAGTTTCCCATGAGGCTGAGTGGCAGCCTGACCGACAGCCTATCTAACTTCAACTCTTCCACCCCTCCCTGCCCCCAAATTTTCCACCCATTTCCCCTCCATCCATCCACCTCCCAACACCCATAGATGACTCAGTGCCCACCTGCCCCGCAGCCATCATCTATCATTCAGTCTGAATCACACACACCGACACACACACACACACACACACACACACACACACACACACACACACAATGGATCTCTGTGTGTGCTCCATGGGATACATGTGTACAGTAACCGCTGTGAAGGACTAAAATGACAGCTTCAGCCTTAAGGGATAGGCTGAACTTCTGTGTGCATGTGTGTGTATGTGTGTGTGCACATGCTCAAGGATGTCCATGTACATATAAATGTAGTTATCTCTATAAATATGCATGGCAATGCACAGGGAGAGGTTGTGAATAAAACATGGGAACAGGTGATGGTAGCTCTTTATGGATGTTAATCTCTGAGGCCGTTACTATGCTGTGATTGTGAGTGTGAGGGATTGACTTCACAATATCCTGTTCAAATGTCACTGCATTCTGTGGTTATGCTAAAGTGAATGTGTGCTGTATTCTTAATGTTGGGAAATACATTACAATAACAAAGACTTTTGAATATATGAATATTCTGTCTATATAAGGGAGGTCGGTAAAAGTTCCAAAACATCATTTAACCATCAACCATAAACAGTTTTGCAATAAAGTTTTACTATAATTAAAGGGCAGCCATAAGTTCTCTTTTTTTAATAAAACTGTAAAATATTTGCTGAGGACAATCATATGCAACCCAACTACTTTTAATATTGGATACAAAACTTATTTTTATAGACTTGTGTTTTTTGGTTGATGCATGTAAACTTCATAACCTGCTTATAATGATCCAGATAAGCTTTTCTCCCAGTTATGAAAAACCTGATTAACATATCTGGGATACATCGGTATTAGCTTGAATAGTGAGGTTAATACGGTTAAAATATTAACATTTGGAATGATGAGTTGATTTACGGATGTGTCCGTAGAGGAAATGAAAATAAAGGTTTTGTGGTAGTTTACGACAGGTTTGCCCCTAATATGACCTAAAATTGCTATAAGCTAGTTGATTTAAGATTTTTTTGTCAAAAGACCTGAAATAGGAGTTATATGGAAAGCTAATACTTGAAGAAAGCTAATGCTCCAAAGATAATGTTTGCTAATCATGCATAAATTGTCTGCTACTGCAATGGGTAACTTGTTGTTCGCCACTGATCATCTCCACTGCAAAAGACTAAGGTTTAGTGCTTTGCTCAACAGCATTTTAACAGTTTTTGAGTGAGTAAGACTGCTCCTGAAAAGAAACAGGATCTTTGCATTTTTAGTCATGGTAGCGTCATGGTTCTAGAGATGGCAATGTCAGTCAGTTGGCCTGTTGGTTCACCACTGGTCCAGACTAACAACTATTGGATGGACCGCCATGAAGTTTTGTACAGACATTCGTGGTCCCCAGAGGATAAATCCTAATGACTTTTCTGTCCCCCCTTGACTTTTCCTCTAGTGCCATAAGCAGGTCAGTGTTTTCACTTATCCTGTGAAATATCTCGACATCATCTAGATAGACACGCACAATATTTTGTACAGACATTCATGTCTCCCAGATAATGAATCTTAATGGCTTTGGTGACCGCCTGACTTTTCCTTTAGCGCCACCATGGGATATTTAAGTGAAATGTCTCAACAGCTATTGGATGGGATGTTATGATATTTGGTACAGCCATTCATGTTCCCCTCAGGATGAATTGTTACACTTTGGTGATCCCCTGACTTTTCATCTAACTCCATCATCAAGTCAGAATTTCAGTTTGCCCAGTACTTTGGTTTGTGACCAAATATCTGCTAAACTAAGGGCATTCCCATCAGCCTCAGCTGTACATTGTGTTTAGTGCTAAGAAGCAAATGTTAGCATGCTAACATGCTAAACTAAGGTGATGAACATGGTAAACATTATACCTGCTATAAATCAGCATGTTTACATTGTCATTGGGAGCATGTCAGCATGTGGATGTTAGCCGTCTAAGGTCAAAGCACCCCTGTGCCTCAGTACATCCTCATAGAGCTGCAAACATGGCCGCAGACGCTTGTTAATTGTTGCCTGGTCTTTATTAATGCAAAGACTCAACACACTTCAGCTCTTTTTCAGACCACCAGTTTTATTTCTCTTCCAAAAACAACCCCAGACTTTTATTTCTGAAATTAAACCCAATTTCATTCAAGAGAAGCAGTTACATTTTGGTTGTCTTCATTACTGAAACACGGCACAGTACTGTATATGGTTTTTAGCAGTGTGTAGGAGTTTTTTCTCTTTCTTTATCAGACACAACATCATTCCCCCTGGCATCTGTCTCCATGACTTAATGATGTATGAGGCATTGTTTTTCTATAGGGAGCCAAACTAAAGAGGTAGCTTGCCAGGTACTTTTGGTATAACAGTATTAACTGGTACACATATCTAAACACAGTACAGATTGAAACCTATTAAGTCAATATGTCCAGGTCTCCTTGAAACTTATAGAAAAACATCAACATAGTAGTTATGGGAGAATTACACTAGATGCTGAATTTGAAGGACCATTTGTCTTCAATGGACAGTTGGTTTTGCATTAAGAAATCTATGACCTTTATCAGCTTCTATGTATGTGGCCATTAATTCTCCCAACCAACAAATTCACATTTTCACATTACCAAGTAAGAATTGTCTGGTCTGGAGACAAAATACTGGAATAATAATATTGTTTTGTTTTGTGCTTTTTTGGCTATTTGAAGTGTGAGCTTATTTTTGAAAGCCAGAAATCATATCGCGGAATAATTGCTGGGTGATTTGTCTTGATCAACAACATTTTAATAACAGTTGTTTTGTCTTGCAGGGCAGGAAAAATCTTACTTATTTCCCCTTTATTAAAAACAACATAGCTTACACACAATGAGATGAACTGATACAAAAATATAATTTCTCACTTATGCAAAGTGTCAAGGGGCACCATTCATCACTGTCATGATCATATTTAGCTCACTTAAAAATTACAACGTCCTTAAAATCGAGATCAAAAACACAAATGGGAGGTCACTCGAGAAAAGAAGAAGGTGGCAGACAAACAGAAATGTCCTGTAGTTTAGCGGATGAGGGATGGGAGGGAAACTCCCTATGGACCCAAATGAGACAGTGTAATGAGTTGCCAGGGTTTGATACAGTTTTCCCAATCTTACTAATGCATTCTGCTGTAGACAGTTTCCCAGCTTGCCTCCCTCCTTCCTTCTTTCCTCTCCCGGCCTCATCTCCGTCTCTGTCTCTGTTCCAGCCTATCAGACATGACAGTACCAGCTGGCTGCTGGCAAACTCACAGCCAGAGGATATAAGTGTGTGTGTGTGTGTGTGTGTGTGTGTGTGCGGGTGGTTCGGTGGGTGGGTGGATGGATGAGGGTGTCAGCATATCTGTCTTTTGAAGGTGTGTGTCCATATTTCTGTCTTAGGTGTGTTTGTGTGTATGTGACTGCGTGTGAAGCACATTAAATATGAGTGTGTGTGTGTGTGCCGTGTGATGCGTCAAAAAGCGAACATGTTGATTTAATGTCATGGAGTCTGAGCCAGAGTGATCTGAGTCACAGGTGTGTGTTGGTTACTTGGGGTGGTGTTAAGAGCAATATTTAATTCCTATAAAGATAGTTGTCAACACTTGCTTGAAGCAGCTGTGTACTCTTGTGGGTCCTTGGCATTTGCTTTTCTGCCTGACTCACTGAGCACATTAAAAGTCACTTATTTGCCTTTCTTGCTGTGTGGATATGTGCCTGTAGAGATGTGTACCCTTGCTTTTGTACTTCCGTGCATTTCACTCAAGTTTGGGTAATTTATAGAAATGTCTAATGGAAAAAAAAAATGAGAGACCACCTATGTCTTCCACACACACACACACAAAGAAAATCAAACAGCAACCCCCTTCTGTCTTGGCAGCTCGGTACACTTTCACAGGGCTGCAGGAAACATTTAAAGCTTATTGGAAACATTCGAGATGAACAGCAGATGTGTCTGTGATTTTGCCGCTGTTCAACACGTTCACCCCGACCCCAACCAACCACCGACCCTCCTCACCTTTCCGCCGCTGCCCCCTCTGTCTTCCCTGCATCGATTAAATACACATATTCTCTTCTTTCTATCTGTCCAGCCATACCTCCTCTTGCCTTATAAAGTTTTGCCCTAGATTCAAAGTGGGGGGAAAAAAACATCCCAGTCGGAGGACACACTCATCTCCCACACCCCAAATCCCATCCAAAATGTGAATTTTTAGATCTTAAGTAAAGCAGACCTAAACATCCTTTTTAGCACTTGTCTTCTGTTCATAAATTATTGCTTTATATTTTTACGGTCCTTTTACTTGTGTCTCCATTTGTTTGCCTCCATCAATCTTTCTTTTCCTTGGTTGATTTTGACACATTACAGTGATTTAAACTCAAATCATAAATCCCCATAAAAACTACAAATGTGGTGACCTTTAAACAATCCTGCTATTATGTGTTTTCCTTTTATTTACGGTCAAGGTTTGGCACAAGATCTCCAGCCAGCTAGGGTTAAGGTGATGCTTTAGTAAAAATAATGGTTGCAGCTTAGCAGCTTGGCCAGACATTAAGTAAGAGCCCTAATTTGAAAAGACCACAAGGGAACTTGATGTAAACCAACAGGACCCCACGGGCCTGTCCAGACGGGGTCTGAACCAGCTCTCTACTAGTTGGAACGGGCCAGAGCTGATGACAGACAGGCAGACTAGAACTGACGAGAACAGGGGCTCACATGTTACAAGCTGTTTGTTCTGTACACAGTCCAAAATCTGTGAGACATGGAGGGATGGGGAGAGATTTAGAAAGTGTTGGAAAGGGAGAAGGAGCAGAGGAGAAAAGGGAAAAGAGTAGGAGTAGGGGTGAAGGAATGAGGGGAGGTGAGAAGCAGAGAGGAAATGGGTTGACAGTGAGTTAGAGGAGGTGGGAGAAGGTGGAGGAAAGGCTGGGAGACGAAGGAGCGCTGCATGTGGGAGGGCACTTTAACATATTCATAAGAAAAGTTTGAGTTTTTGTTTTAGGTAGGTTTTATAATAAAGGGGTTCTGCCTGCTTTATGTCCTGTCTTAGATATGTCACTTCTCTTCCAGGAAAGGAAAGAGGAGTGTGTGTTTGCATGTGTGCGTGTGTTGTTGTTGCCCCCAGAGGTAGGAGGACTATAGAAGGAACTACTTAAACCTCAGGCACAGTGACATGGAGGGATGGATGAAAAAGGAAAGGAAGTTGTGGAGTGAAAAGGAGTCTAAGGAAGCTGAGCTAATGTAGTGCGAAGTGAAATATCTCATTCTGGATAGAGCAAAGGGGGAAGAGAAGGGTAGAATAAAATAAACGCTGCAATGTGTGCAAAACAGTGAATGTGTGTTGTAGAGAAAATGAGAGCAAGAATAGGGCATGGGGCAAGTGGACATAGCTCTAGGCCAGTTGGCAGTAACCATAACAGCGTTCATTGCGAGGTGTTGATTCTGTTGTCGAGCCCTTGAGCCACGGCGTTTTAACCTCGACAACAGCCAAGAACAATGGCCGCATAAACAGATAACATGTGAGGTGGAATACAACATTTACTGCCTAAGACGATGACATCTGGAGCTGGAAAACTGAATCAGGGCTCAAGGCTTCGACAAGAGAGCGAACAGGGCAGGGTGCAGGTGAGCCCTTGGGGGGTGGGGGTAGAAGGTAAGATGTGGAGGCGCATTGTGGTTAAAGTTCATCTCTTTATGAATCCCTAGATACCCAATCTGCTGACAAATCCCAGCCAGTTCCCCGGGGACTTGTTTAACTGCAGCACAAGCCCTGCGTTTTATGTATCACCTGCACTGTTATGTGTGTCGCTGCTCATTACTGACAGAGGTGACGCCTCTGGTGAGGGTTCAGACCTCTGAGGTTGCACACATCAACTCATCACCACCAACACGTATACACATGCCTGTCGGTGCAGCCGCAACATCATTAACAAATGTGCGTGTGCACTTGTGTAAGTGTCTACGTGATGCGATTTCCACGTTCGCCGTAGGAGTGGTTTGACATATGCTGTTTTGTTGTTTCTCTTTTCAGTGTAGATGTCCAATAAGTAGAAGATTTGTGTCTTATTTCCAAGGAAGTCTGATAACTAAGTGTCTGCGAGGCGAAGTGTGTGTGTGTGTGTTTCCAAAGGAGACAGAGAGCAAGAGTGGCAGCGAGCAGAGTGCTCAGTGTGTGTTTGTGCTTTCTGCTGTGAATGTGTTCCAGATAGTGCTGCTGATGGTTATCTTTCGGAGAGAGCTCTATTGATTTGGCTGGGGTAAATAATTGGTTGGGTCTACAAGCTGTCATGTTCGGCCTGATTGCTGAGCATTGGTGGTCTCGAGCAGTTATCTTCCTCCATATCCCTCTCTGATCCTTCTCTAGCCTCCTTAGTCTATCTCTATATTTATTGATTAGGACCCTATATGACCATTCTCCATCCTTCAATTTGGGCAATAATCCCTGTCCTCAAGCCATGTGTTACAAGTTATCTGCTCTCCACTCCTTGTTCTGCTGTAGGGAGAGGGCAGGTACAATTTACAATTTAGGAAGGCAAAAAACAGGGAAATGAGGAGAATACAGAATGAGGACATTTGGAAGGGTCAGATGTAATACAGGCTTGCATGGTTTGCCCTACTTTTCCTTGACAGTAGACTACATTAGTACAGCTACTGCAAAGTAAGGTGGGGTGGGTGTTAGGGTGGACTGGGAGTGTGTTGGTGAGTGTGTGGGGGTCCCCTGCAAATGTAATTTCATTAACTAGTCAGTAAAAAATAAAGAATCTAAATGGGGAACTATTTTCAATACAAGTGTCATTGCCCTTTCCCAAATTAACAACAACAAAATACAGACAGATTTAACATTAAATCATAACTAAAACAGTAAAATACTCCCAGATGGATTTGCCTGGACCAAACCTCATCTTCCTGCTGGCTCTGTGGTCTATATCCTCTCCACTGGGAGGGCTGGATGTCAAGTTTGGGGGGCCCTAGCCCACATGCTGCAGCCTTTAACAGGGTCACTGCGCTGAGGCGATGAGAAGACCATTAGCGACCCCGCTTGAATGGCTTTGGGAACTACAACTCCCACTGAGCCAAGAACAAGAGGGTTTATTATCCAAGCAAACCCGCAAAGCTTTCTTTTGAATGTATGGAGAAACGCCTCATTTACTGCAACTGGTGGGTTTTTTGTTCGTTTTAAAACCTGTACCAGGCCCAACATTACATGCACATAATCCCCGCCAAACTCTTAGGGAACAGCTAGGCCTGTAATATATCCCTACAGGGACTTTGTGATATTTAGTTGTGGTTTTGTAAAGCATAAATGTATGCCTGCATAAACCAGTTGGATACAGATGCCACAACTGACTTTAAACCGACCTAACCGTAGATTTTTTTTCCAGTGAAAAAGCTTCTATAATTGATTTTACATACATTAATAAAAAAATATTTGCTACACGAAGCAGCAAATCCAGGTGATATGTAGTGTAACTGCAGTAAAACTAGATTACATAATGTTTTAACTGGAGATGCTTTGAAAACGGAACGGGACTTTTATGATACTTTTACACAGTATGTTATTTTTAAACGGGTTTACAGTTTTATTTTCGTAAGGACTACATCTCAATATGGTTGTAGAGGTATTTACGATATCTGTTAGGTAAATCCGCCTAATGTCGTTTTACTCAACTTTTCGTTAGCCTTCATTGCCACCGTTTGTCTCAAACAGCGCACGGTAGCGGTTTAACAGTATTGGGACGCCTGGAAGTTTCGAGAAAAGCAGGAGAGCTGTCCCGGGGTGAAGTTGAGGGGAGACGGGAAACTTCCTCTGAGAGCTGCCACGTCTGTGCCCACTCCCAGCCCCACTTCCTCTGGAGCACTAGCCTAGCTTAAAGGACAGCAGCGGAGGAGAGGGATAAACTTGAATTAATTAACGGTAAATTTGAACAAATACGCCGTTCTTTCTTTATTTATTTCTTTCTCTCTTTCTTTCTTTCCTTTCTTCGTGGTCTGAGGAAATAATAACAGAGTAGGCTGAACTAGACAACAGATGTGTCCCGTCACTCCGGTCGCCGGCTCGGCAACAGCAATGAGTCGAGGGGTTTTTTTGCCAGGCGAGATAGAAAAACGCGTATTTTATGTTCTCCTTTTCTTCCACTTGTTCAGTCCTAGACTAAAACGTTTCTTTTGAAATTTCATCCAAGTTAATTGCGCAGCGGGTGAGATAATAACCATGCTGTCAAGTGGGGAGAAATTTACAAAATCCAGTTTACTGCTGTGGCACTGCAGGAGCAGGGGCTGCCGTTTGCACAAGTAGGAGTTTTACAGCAAAGATGGAACCCTTAGGCTGTGTTTGTATTGCTTTATCTCAAATATGAACAATGCAATAACAGCATGAGTAGCTATTACACTGTTAAACATCTGTCACAATATGTGTATTGAATAGAGCTATATTCTTTACATTATAGAAGATCCTCTCATTGTCACACACACAAATAGTTTATCCTTTTACTGACTCCCCTTCCTGTGCTTTCCTCTAGATCTGCCATGCTGCCCAGGCTTCCTGTCTATATCCTAATTTCTTTGCCAGTTCTCCTGGTGCAGGGCAGCACTGCTGGTTCATCCAAGAAGAGCCCCGTTGCACCAGCCAGCAATCCACCCCGCCCGCCTCCTCCTGTGGGTGACCCCAGCTGGGCTCTGGGTCTGCGCCTGTACCAGGCCCTCCGCTCTGACTCGAGCTCAGTAAACACCATCTTCTCCCCTCTGCTTGTGGCCTCCTCACTTGGAGCGCTGGGTGGAGGTTCAGTGGGCACCACTGCCAGCCAACTCCAAGACCTCCTCAGGACCCCATCTCCCGCCAAGGCTGGAACCCGTGCTGGTGAGCTTCTGTCCGGGGCATTGAAGAGCTTCACGGAAGCAAATGGGACCAGCTTTCACCTGCACACATCCTCAGCTCTGTTTTCCAAGCAAGCTCCTCCAGTCAGCCAGGCGTTTGTGAAGGAGAGCCAGGCCGGGTTCAGGCTGCAGCATCAGCCACTGGGGAATGGAGACTCCAAGGCAGACCTGAAGCAGCTCCATGGTTGGGCTAAAGCTGGGCTTGGTGGGCTGGAGGGAGCTCCTTTAGCGGCTGAAATCCAGGCTAAGGCTGGAGCCCTGATACTGGCCAATGCCATGCGCTTTAAAGGTGAGAAGAAACAGTGCACAGTAAATACACAAGTGGTCTACATGAGGGCATGTCCATACTACATTCACCATGCTAACTTTGGTCTGTGGTCACAAAATCTTGGAAAATTCGAGTTGGGTAATGGGAAATGATATAAATTACCATAAATAAATGGAGCAACTCTATAGGTAGCATAGTAGCTAGGCTGGACTGAGTAATGCTGAAATAGACTGTTGTGCTTTGTAATTGTTGAGTCATATCTAATTATGCATTGTCTCTGTATTGAAGTAATTTGCTGCATTGGATGAAAAGTCATAGAATATTAATATGGCATGCATATGTACCCCTTTCAGTTTTAAGACAGCAGTGAGAGCTTACACGCCAGTCTGCCCACTACATAGTGTGTGCCAGCATGCCCACCCGTGTGCAGTGTGCATGTCTGTGTGCGTTTCTGTGTGCGTGCATGCGGTGGACTCCAGCTGGTGGACACAGCAGATAAAGGATGATTCTGGGGTCTATCACTGAGAGCTTATTCATCTTCCATTGGGGGGTGATGTGTCATCTTAAATAATTGAGTAACAAGTGTCCAGACTCTCTCCCTGGGTGTCATGCCTAACATCTGTGCTTAGAGCACTCCAAGTCTGTGCCGGCACAGCTTGGCTCAGATCTGTTCTTTGTGATGGGTTGCAGTGGTGGAAACTAGTCAATGTTTCGGTACGAATGCGCTGCAGTCAGTTAGAAGCCCCATCTGTGATTAACAGTTGCATCCCAAAAACATATCCATATAATCCTTATCTGAAGTTCATCATTCATCATTGTGCCATTTTTAAAAAGTAGATTCATTTAACTTTTATTTGGCCGGTGTCAGTATTTGTACAACTGGATTTTAGTTAAAAAATGTCAAGAAGTAGCAAATAGCTTATTTTCCATTGTCATGATAACTTTTCAGGAACGTAATCTACCATCTCTCTCTTTCTCAGAGCACAGCCAACATTCGCATGCCTGCTGACGTAAAATCTCATTTTTGTTTGCAGTCTCCACAAAAGATGATGATGTGTTAAATATATCCTTCTGTTTCACTGCGTTTGTCTCTGTTTTTGTGCTTTTGTCATTGTTTATCGCGTGTCTAATCTACCCCCGTCTCCTCTACCTCTTCTTCCCACATGTCTCCTGTTCACATCCTTATCTGCTTCTATCTGCCTCTATTCCTTCTGTTTCCTCCTGCAGGTATTCTTTTTATTAGGTGCAAAGAAGGCATTGCTGCGAAGGCAAGTGAAAACAGGTTGCCAACAGATAGACTGCCTTTTGAAAATAACATTCCCTGACAGACTATACATTGATAAGCAATTTAATTAATTTTCTTTGTTTGATATTTTGACTTCATTACGAAATTAGTTTTTCTGTGAACCCACCCTCATTGGTCGGTTCATTAATTTTGTGGAGGAAATATACAAATTAGATCATACAGCAGATTGCAGCACACAAATTAGATTACAGAAAATTGGATTCCTTTAGTTTTGATTCATAATTTAAAAGTGGTCAATAGTTTGCTTCTTGCTCTTACTAGCTGCCTCTGGTTTGTTGTAACTTTTTTATTTGTCTTTGATTTCAGGGTCCTAAGGCAATTAATTGTGATAATGTAATGGTTTCAGAGATGGTGCCGGAATTTCTTTTGGCACTGAACAGGCATCTGCTTCCTTGCCTGTTTTTGTTTGTTTCCCTTTCATTCCCTTTAGTTAATTATTGAAGGGGAGAATTAAAAAAAAGCTCTTTGCTGTCCCTCCTTCCCTGGGCTGTACACAGCATTCAGAGAAAGGGAAGGTCAGGGGCAATTAGTAGTGGAACATGCTTATAGTAGAGAGATGTTAAAAGCAAAGAGAATGGCAAAAGGACTGCAGAGAAAGAGCAGTGTAAGGAGAGATCTCTGGGTGGGAAGGGGACAAAGAGATGCAGGCTAAAAGATGGGGCAAAGTAAAGAGCAAAAACTGAGAAAAGTAAAGAGACGGTGGCCTGCTGAGAGAGCGAAAGATTGACAGACATAGTGGAGGGATGTAAAAGGCCTACCTTGGGATTTTCAGTCCACACTAGTTAATTAATTCAGGCTTTGTTCCTGTTTTTGACAAACACTGGAGACGGAAGAAAAAAATAAGATTGTGGGGGGAAAAAAACAGTAGAGAGAAACTTATACACAAGATAACACAGCAACATGTGGAACTAGAAGAGGAAAGAAAAGGCGAGAGACAACAACAAGTCCCCACATATTTAACCTCTAATAATAGCTTCTAAAACACCACAGCTACTTGTAATCAAAAGTTGATATGGGAGGAGAGGGAGCTGGTCGGTCTCATTGATTCTCCCCTGGTTTTTGCCTGAACTTTACAGTATGAATTGATAAGTCTGTGAGTGAATGGATTTCTTAGCTGTGCATTTGTCTCATTGTTTATTGTTGATGGATATTAATGGATTCAGGTTTCAAAGTTCAGTTGCAGTACTGTCCTATAAAAGAAGATAATGCAGTGCAAACCCATAGCAGGCCCGCTCGTCTGGACACAAGCTCACACAGCCACACATTGGGAGATCAACAGAGTCTGCTGTGCAGCCTGGTGTGGCCATTAAATCCCTGCTCGATACAACTTCTTAGCATTTACACATACGTATGTACACATACCGTGGAGAAATGATTCATCATTATGACATCATTACAACAACACTGCTGCCACTTCAGGTAACCTTCAGCCAGTTGTTTTTGAATTCCAGTACGATCATATTTCACTCTGATGTTATAGGAAGCGGAGTGAATGTCTGTGACTTGCGCTAGCATGCCTGTGAGGGAGAATCACATGTCGTTTTGCTGTGACTTGCGATTTGCTGGGGTCCAATGGAGGCCTGGTAGTTTTTGGGAAAGCCACCCCTAGTGCTGAAACAGTTAGTCCATTAATTGATCAACGCTGACTTTTCATCTAGCGCCACCAAGAGGTTTTACATTTTTGTTTTTTAGTGACATGTCTTGACAACTATCGGATAAATTGCCATGAAATTTGGTACAGACATTCATCATCCTTTAACTTTTCATGCCATCATCAGGTCAAAATTAAAATGTGTCCAGTACTTTGGTTAATGACTTAATCTAGAGTACCTTTTCAATGTTTGAATGCATTTTAGAGGATTTGCTGCTTTACTCTGTTTTATATCATTTTAAATTGAGTATTTTAAATTGTGTGGGACTGTTGTTCAGACAAAACAAGCAATTTGAAGATGTCACCTTGGGCTTTGGGAACATGCAATGGGTATTTTAGGATATTTTGAAGACTAATTGATTATCGAGCATATGGAGAATAGAAGGCTCTGCACGCTTTGTCCAATGCAAGTATTTAATGATAAAGCCAAGCAGTTGGTCTTAAGACTTTCATCAGGGCAAATGCGCCATTTGATTTTTTTTGGCCTTCTTGCACCTTAGTATTGTGTCATGAGTGTGGTGATTTTTTTCAAATGATTAACCGATCACAAAAATCATCATTAGTTACAGCCCTAGCTGGACCCAGGTGTCAGTCACAAAGAGTGAGATAAGTACAAGTAATAATCTGTCGACCTCCTCCCTTCATCCAGTGTCCCCTGCACGATTGAATGGGCCAGCGTCTTTGGGAAAGTGTTGTGGGGTTATTACAACAGTAATTCCACTCCTCTCAGCCCCTTCTAAATTGACAGCTGTCAGGGGGTTAGCAGGGCCAAGTGGGATGTGGTGAACAGTGAATGGGACGATGTGGCCTTAAGGACCTCATAACTGCCTCAGTAAAGCGCTCTCAACTCTGCAGCTTAGAGAAGAGTACACATTTTTTAATGGGCAGTAGATATTGATGATTCATGAGCAGTGTCAACCAGTGTCACTGATTACGAGGTCTATATGTATTTATGAACATGGCATTGTTTAACCTAGTGTCCACCTTTTCACCTCTTTCAAATATTCAGTATTTTCCTACAGCCTATCCATGTCTGGCATTCTGTATTCAAAATGGCTTTGTCCTCTGTGTTTGTTTGACTGTTTGTTCAGGGCTGTGGGAGAGAGAGTTCAGCGAGGAGAGCACAGATCATCGTACCTTCTTGGGGAAGAAATACACCAAAGTGATGATGATGCACAGAGCAGGTAAAAAACTGTCTGTCGCTGCTGTACTCTTGCCAGCAAATAAATGCAGCGAAAAGCAATTCAAGTTCTAAAATGGCTTGAACATCTGTATGGTCCAATCTGCTTCCCTCCTATTTATCACTGTGTACCTTATGATTTATTTAACACGCATTTCATATTTTATGTATTGTGTTAAAACAACAAGGCAGAGTGAATTTTTGCTATGACAGCAGTAAAATATGTTGGAGGGATACATTGTATTCTATTTAATTTTAAATTTAAATTCAATTTATGAAAAAGATTATTTTAGTGATCCTTTGCCATCCTGTCTAAGGTTGCATTCACATTATGTTTGAATGGATTTAATCCAACTCTGAAGTGTTTTCTCCTGTTGTTCAGTTCATTTAGGCAGGTGAGAACTCAGATGGCACCAAGTAGCTGCAGTGACACAGCTGAAAGTGCACGTCTGAACCAACTTCCAAGAGAAATGCTGTAGAGAGCTCCTGCTCTGAACTGCTGCTGAAAAGCAAAAAATGCTATATTATGGAAACGGCTCTCCTTGACTCAACTCTGTGCACGCCTCCGCCTGTCCTTTCCTCCAGGTTTGTATCGTCACCATGAAGACATGGAAAACATGGTGCAGGTTCTTGAGGCGCCTCTGTGGGGAGGCAAGGCCAGCGTGGTGCTCCTGCTGCCCTTCCACGTCGAGAGTCTGGCGAGGTTGGACAAACTTCTGACCCTTGAGCTGCTGTCCAAGTGGTTGGAGAAGACCAATATCACCAGTCTGACCATCTCGTTGCCCAAGGCAAACATCACCAGCACACTCAGTCTGCAGGTTAGCACAACTAACTTTTATTCATATTCGGTGAATTATTTGAAAAATATCTGCACGTATATTCTAAAAAATTAACACTCAAAACTATGATGGTGACTTTAAAGTTAGGGTAGTTAAAACTTAAGGTAAGTTTAAATTTGGGGGTCATGTCTTTAGGTGCGGTACATCCCCTAGGTTTGTGGTTCCATCCTTTTTTCCTCTCCCCCGTGGTGCGCATATGGCCACAGCTCCCAAGTTTTCCCTAAGGGCATTGGATGGCTCTTGCAAATCCTTGGAGTGAGTGTGAAAAACCAGGTGCTCCATCTCCACCAGACGCAGCCCATCTTGAATTGGCCTGATTTCCTGAGTCACCTCACCTACCCTGGCAATGGGGTTTGTGTTTTCTTTTTGGGGGGATCTGCAGGTGTTTCTGTGGGAGAAATACTGGTTGATTATTTTTAGTTTGTCTTTTAATCCATCTTCCCTGCATTTGTACTTGACACAGCGGACTGAGATGATGTGCTTATACAGTACATTAAATGTGCAGTGGAGAAGTGGTTGCTCAGCTTTTTAATACTGTAATGGATAGGATCCCTGCATCCAGCCTCGACTCTCGTTTCTTCTTTTAGTTTCTATCTTTCATTCACTTCCCGTGTCCACACACTGCATCATTTTTCACTTCACCTGTCATCATTCTCGTTATTTCTTCGCCTTCATCATCCTTTTCTTTGTTTTTTCCATGTCTCTTCTTCTTTGTTCGCTACTTCTGTCTTGGCCACCTTCTCTTCCTGACTCGCACTCTGCTTATCTTGGTTCTCTTTCTCTTCCCCTTTAAGAGTATTTTTTCCTCTATTCATATGTCTTTCTTCTTCCTCCTCACTTGTCTCTGTCGCCTCCTCTCTCTCTGTCCTTGTGCCTCCGTGTTGTGCAGTGTTTCTCGCATGTAATTTCTTCCTCTTTCTCCATTCTTCACCTGCAATCTCTGTTTCTTGCCTACCTCTCTGTCTTGCCTCTAGAGTGCTCTTAGTAACTGAAGCAGTGGC
Organism: Siniperca chuatsi; assembly: GCF_020085105.1. Taxonomy (NCBI): domain Eukaryota; kingdom Metazoa; phylum Chordata; class Actinopteri; order Centrarchiformes; family Sinipercidae; genus Siniperca; species Siniperca chuatsi. The sequence goes on from NC_058063.1 coordinate 7,388,037, forward strand.
CTGGCTTGCCCCTTCCAGTTCAGTGCAGACTGATTCAGTTGAGTTCAAATGTCACTCCTTCCCACACTTCTCCTCTCTCCCTTGAGGTGATGGACATCCAGCTGTACACACAGCATTGGGCTTTAAAAGCCTTCAGCAGGGAATCAAACCCTGGCTGCTAGGAGGCTAAGAGAGGCCTGAGGATGATGATCTGTAGCTCCACGGTGGGCTTCCAAAGCCTCCCATAGACCTCCTTTTGCAGGCGCAATAAGGTCAGGCCACAGCCCAGATGGTGGTCTGCTTCTATCTCTGCTCATGTTAACCCCAGAGCCAGCAGGTAGCTGGTCTGAGTTAGAAGAGAAGAAGCCAGGAGGAGCACCAGGCAGACAGGCAGCAGCTTAGTGGCTTCTGATGCTAATGTGAGTGCTTGGGGGTTGTTATGGTTCATACAGGCCAAACCGGAGGCCGTGTCAGGCTGCTGACCGGAAGGTTGGAGAATTGTCGAGCTAGTGGAAAAGCACGTATTTGACCAGGCCACAGGGTCCACAGCAGGGGCACGGCACAGACAAGTTGCTAGAATCACACAGGCTTCCACACCTTTGGGATTGTCCTGCTGATGTGGGTCATGGTGAAAAGAAAGTTTCCGTTTCAAGCTCATTGTGACATTAGCTGCAGTCATAGTTTTACACGTGAACTTTTTTCATTTGCAGTTCACTCACTAGGGATGTCTCAATCAAGTTTTTTGTATCTGACACATTGAAATAATAGGTGTAGCCTACTAGTTTTGGCACGCCTTATATTTCACGAGCTATATAATACAAATACTGATGGGCCTGGTTCAAAACTGAATGAATGAAGTTGATTAATAAATGAGTAAGTAATAAATAAGAATTATTACACTGTTGGTGTTGTTGGAACTACAGAAACACTCCACTTGCAATTGTACAGTGGTGTTATGGAGTGTAGGTTCTTCCCTTCGGCTGCCGAAGCCAACAGCCAAGTTTACTTTTGGTCTGTCATCGCGTTACTTACAGATTTAATGTAAATTGACAGCTGATATGATCTTCCAAGGGCAATGTTTGCCATTTAAACTGGCAAAAGCCCTGGCTCAAAATGAGAAGCTGCTTCAGGAATGTTTTGTACCCTGCTCTTTGCTAATAAGAAGGAGAGAGGAGAAAAGATTCTGATTTGTTAGCGCTGTCCTCGTACGTACGATTATGAAGTGGAGTCATACAACCCTGGGATCCGCACAAAGGTTTTTATTAAGTTGAAACATTTTCAAATTGCATGGGTGAGTCTTCACCTCAATTCCCACAGTTTAGAGCGAATTCATGTCTGTTTTCACCTCTTGCATCTTTCCATTGACTTTGTATGCAGTCCCTCTGCTTCTAAAATTTGCATTGCGTTCAGTCTGAACACACCCTTTGGGTCAGAGAAAGATGCAGTAGTTGGTGGTATGGCGTTGTGAATGAGTGAGAAAGACATAGTCAGAGAGAGAGAGAGAGAGGTTAGTTGAACCTGACAGATACAGAGGGCATGTCAGTAAAACCCATTTCCCCAGGGCAGGGTACACTGACTGGAACCTATTACAATGTCCTTTTTAGATGTACATTGTAACCTCATCATGGACTGATGAAATCCACTTTGCCCTCTTTCTAGTTTAAAAAAACATCTCTGAAGAGTTGTGCTGCCATGTTATTCTGCTAGCCATGCCCTGAAGAACAAGCTTTTGACATTAACATTGTCAGTACACTCTGGGGAGGAGGCTGTAATCTAGAACTAAAGCTTGAAACAACTCCTTTTGACACGGCTATGACTTTGCCAGGGAAAGAGCAGAAAACATACTGTTGCACAAATCCTCTTTTGTCTCTGCAAGAGAGTTTGCCTGACAGAAGAAAAACCTTTTACTCTTGTAAATAACTAAAAGTAGCTGTACTTTGCTCTCATTATGTGACCTAATCAAGCACTGTTTTTGGCCTGCTTCTCTGACTCGTCAAGAGTTGTCTGCCTCCTTTTGCTCTCTCAAGAAAAAGAAGTGCACTTGAGGAATCATTATGAAAGGGCTAAAGCTCTGAACAAACTCTCAGCCCAATCCGATCTCATTTCGTCTGTCGGTCCAACCCCTCTGGCCAGTGACAGACTGCCATGTCTTCCCTGACGATCATTTTTCCAATTGGGTCGGGCAAATAATTGCTCATCACCATGCGTTAATACTGTTTACCACTCTGTCAGTGCTTGGGACGGCCGTGGACTCCTGAGATTAGAGGGCGGCATCTGGACAAACAGAAGATCATAGTAGTGTGTGTGTGTGTGTGTGTATGTCCTCTGTGTGCACAAGCAAAATCACACACCTCTGAGTCATGTTTCATGGATTTGCCATATCCAAACGCATCCATTCCCTCCGTCACCTCTGTCATATCGGTCCCATCTGATTCCTTTTTGTAGGTCTCACGTGTGCCTGTAATACGCCATCACTCAGCGGCCGTACATTTGCTCTGCTGACCTAAATAGGAGTGACATTCAGCAGGCAAGTGAGCAGGAGAGGTGGAGGAGGACGAGGGGGGTCAATGATTGCTTGGGGACAAGGTGGCAAGTGTCACAGAGAACTATAAATAGCTGCAGATTTCTGCCTTTTTCTTTCTTTACATCTCCCTATTTGTGGTGTTCTCCTCTGGTGAAGGGCAGACTGTGTCGGAGTCTGTAGCCAGAGACAGAAAACCCTCTTAACAAGCCTGGCCCAGAGGTCACTGAATAAACCACCCTCATCGCTCTCTCCCTCTGTCTCTGATCCAGTGCTGACCGGGCCACACACACATACACAGTAATGGCCGAGCTTGAGCTCCATTCTGGCTGTATCTCCAGTCGGTGACTAAGACATATGAGTGTGCACCGGAGAGCTCACTCAATCATGGCTAATGAGGTCAAAAGGCCATCAAATATTTACAAGAGCACACTCCGCGGTATGGTGTCGAGGGACAGCTGTTTTAACACAGCTACCACAGCCCTGCATCATATGAATTAATCAGATGTGTTTCATTGCCATTAGTTAAATCTAACTAAAAGCTAAGGCTTCATTTTCATTTTTCATTTGTGGTAAAATGGCCTTGTGAATAAAAAGCGGTTCATGTGTATATGTGAACAAATGAATGAGACACAGAGAGCGTATTGACCGTGCAAAAGAGGTAAAAGCCCATGTAAATAAGACACCAATAGCGGTACTGCTGATGAGACTCAATAAAGGGATGGAGAGGCTTTGAAGCCTCAAGAGAGCTGATAGAAAGAGAGAGGTTTTTTTAAAAGCCTGCATCAAATGTGTCCATGAAATGGAGCTGTGATGATGCCAGTGCCACACACTGCATACTTGAAACCACCCACGCAGGATGTTAAGGGCAGTATTGAATTAAGCGCAACACGTCTGTTGTGTCTTGTTGTTTAAGGTAGCGACAGCTTAAAAGAATCCCTTGGCGGGTGTGATTGGTAAACCAGAGGAAATAGGAGGTGTAAATTGTGCAGGAGCAGTGGAGGTAAGGAGATTTTTACCCCTAGTTTCTTATGATTGTTGGGCTGATTATAGTCATGATGTAGGCATCACAATTGATTAGACCAGGTTGGACCTAGTTTGTTTCAGTTCTTTTCATCTTTTCAAGCGAAAATGCCAAATAGTCCCTAGTTCCAGCTTCTTATTTGTGAGGATTTGATGCTTTTCTCTGTCTTATATCATTGTAGACTGGAAATTTTGGAATTTTGGACTACAATTTGAAGATGTCATCTTGGGCTTTGGGAAATCGTGATGGGTATTATTCTCATTATTTTCTACATTTCATAGACCAAAGGATTAATCCAGAATGTAATCAATAATGAAAATAATTGTTAGTTGCAGCCCTAATTAAAATATTTCAGTGTACCCTGAGAATTATTTTACTATCCAATTCATCAGGTTTCGGTCCAGAGCCATAGCTCTGCTTAAGTTCACCCTCACTCTTGCTCATGGTCACTTTCACAAAGTTCACTCACCTTCAGCTCTCTCTGAAGAATAAACAGTCCCTGTTGCCATCGCCTCTTCATCAACTAGCTCATCCAAATGTGTGTGGGGGGTTGCAGCAAAAATTTGCAAGGTAAACTGTTTGTGATTGATGCCCGTTTCTATTTTTGTACAGAAACACAAATATTTCTTGTGGGAAAGAATCAAAAAGAATATACTTTATTGTACCTTTGGGAAAATGTGTCTTGGTTCTACTGCATTTCCAAAAGCAATAAATGCAACATGCAATAAACATAAAACTTCACATAAGACGGTGTAGTCTTTCATTCGTCCAGGAGTGTTCCATCGTAGAAAAGGTTTCAGTCGTAGTCATCTGGACACTGTTTTCAGAATCAAGACGTTTTTGCTCCCATCCGGAAGTCATTCTCAATTGTGAAAATGGACTGGGAGCTTAAGCCCTGCCCTCAGGAAGGAGTCTTCCTGAGTGCTGTTTACCCCTGTTATTCACATAAGACAATAAAAAACAATTTTAAGAAATAGTTACACAAGTACATTCAGTACTACACGCAACCATGCAAGGCTTTTCATGGGATTTCGGAGGTTACCTAGTGATATGAATATATATAAATCTGTTCATATAAACCTCTTACCACTCAGTTGTTTGGCATGTGCTCTGTTTTTTTCAGTTTCACTATAGTTTGCAAGCAGCAGCTGATATAAAAAGAGCACTGTTTAGCAGTAGTCTCCCTATTTGATCCCTGCTTTTCTTCTCATCTTTCTTTTTTTCCCCCATTGTCATTATTCAGGCTGCTCTGTCTTTTAACATCAGCCGCAGTGACTCCTCACAGATAGAGCTGTAACGTGTCCTGGCTGCCACAACCTATCCCCTTAAAACCCCCACAGGTTCACCCAACAAGCTACTTACTGGGCTTAACCATCGAGCTGAAATAATGTGATGCAGAGTGCTGCACGCCTGAGGGTTGATGCCATGCTACCTCAGGCCTGGTTAGACTGCACCGCTGTCGGCCAAGTAAGCCCTACACACACACACACACACGTGCACACACACACACACAGAGAAGAAACCACCAGCTGACAATGCCTGTGGCTCTCACTCGCAGACAAATAGCCCGTTGATGCTGTGTATGAGGCATCAGCAGTCCGCCCAGTGCTGTTCCATCTAAGATTCATGTGGCGCTTCAGAGAGAAAGGGCAGCCAAAGAGCACCTCCCCAGAGGTCTTTCTCCCCATATAATGCAGTGCCACACCTCTTTGATGCACAAGGCCTCCATAGGCTCCTCTGACACCCCCGGCCTGTTTCCCAGCGTGCTGCCACAGGGTCCCTAATTTTTAAACACTTTATAGCTTCAAAAAAATTAACCAAGTGCCTTTGCCTCGACAAGCGGAGTAAGAGGGAAGGCTAGGTCATGTGGGGTTGGTTGGTACTATTTATATGCTTCATAGTGGCACCTGCACTACTGTAGGCCAAGTGAGCTGGGCCCTTAAGGAATACTTAAGAGAATGAGGAAGGATGGACATGAGTGACATAGAGACACAGAAACCAGCTGCTTGTTCTCACATACACATTTGTTTTCAACAATTTGAGGAATCCACCAGCTTCAGTCTGTTTCTGTTTCCTCGTTAGATAAGGCAAAAACCTTGAAATGATTGCCGATGGAGATCGAGAAGTTGAGAGAGGTTGAGAGAGCCGTATACCGGGGGCGAGCTGACCTGTCAAAGAAAGAGAAGGATGAGGCGGGGAGGAAAAAGACTGAGTTAGGAGCAGAGAGAGAGACAGAGTGGGATAAAATAGAGGCACGTGGGGCAGATGAGGGATGGGGATGCCAGGCAAGTGGCAGAGCAGCAGAGGAAGACAGTGATGTAGTGGTAGCGGGTGGAAGAAGAGAGGAAGAGTGGAGGAATAATGGATGAGGACAATAGAAGTGCATTAGAGCAGGAGGTGGCATGCGTGTCTGTGTGGAGAGGGAGCTTTGCATAAAGACACTGGAATGGGAATGACAGATGCCTACAACTGCATAAACATCTACTTATTTCATATTTAGGCATAAGCCGACATGATCCAGTTTAACTTCCTCTTGCATGCACATCTCAACTTTTAAGTAGAAAAGCAGACATTCTACATCGACTATTACAATTGTCTATTAGCATGTAGTTTTAAGAACTAAGCAGGGCAATAACAAAGAGGTTTTGAAAAGAAAGCGCAAGGCAGCACCCACAGAACATGTGCATGTACCTAGACAACTCATCCAAATAGTTTAGTGTTCTTGTTCATGTAAAAGATATTTCCAATAACTGCAACTTTTCTCCCAGCCGTGGGCCTTCCGCACATCCACACACAAGTCCACACAGTCGCACACTCACACCCACACATGCTCTCATCTGGCCCCTGGAGAAGCCTGTCACTGTGAGTGGCCCTCTGCCATGGGAGGATAAACTACCTGTCATGACGACGACTTTCTGTGGAATTCATATCAGAGGCAAAACAAAGGAGGCGCTGAGGTCACGGGGCATCACTCTTAAATTATTCATCCTCTGCTTCCTCCTTCCGTCTCCTCTATGCCTGTCGCCCACTTTGTTCTGCCACCTCACAACAAGGGCAACTGTCAGCCTCCTCCCCATCTCGAATTTTTGGGATAGAAAGTAAATAAACATTATGGTGAAAAACTCCTTTGGAAAAGTTACTGATTGACTGTTTTGTAGGGTATATTTATGTTTACATTAAGCATGTGGCGAGGTTTGGGAAGGGCAGTGCGTGTGTCCCGCTTCTGAAGGTCACAGCATCATGAAATTTTAAAATGTGCTTTCCCTCCCACTCGTTGTTTGGTCTTGCGTGCATAATTGATCAGTGTCCTGGCAGCCGCTTGTTCGCATACACTTGCAGGACATCTCTATGTAGGATGGCCTCAAGCTTTGGGAGCACTGATTCAAGGCAGTCCATAAATTCCATCACTCTGTGTTTTCCGATTCCCAGAAACAGTTGTCTGCTCTGGGCTTGACCGACGCCTGGGACCAGAAGGCGGCCGATTTCTCCGGGGTGTCAGACAAGAGCAAGGGGAAACTCCACCTGGGTGCAGTCCTCCACTGGGCTTCCCTGGAGCTGGCTGCTCAAGCTGGGAAAGGAGACGCAGATCTAGAGGAGGAGAACATAGAAAAGCCCAAGCTGTTCTACGCTGATCACCCCTTCATCATCTTTGTTAGAGACAACGCTACTGGAGCTCTGCTGCTGATGGGAGCTCTGGACCATGCAGAAGGAGAGGCCCTCCATGATGAACTGTAGCACCCTCCAACAGCTATCCTTTTTTCCTGTCTTTTTTGTCTCTGTCTCTTACACACTCCCCCTCAAAGACTGCACACTGGTTTCTAAGTTGAGACATTGTCATTCACTGTGGCACACTATCACATCAGACTACGGCTGGCTGTCATACATTGACACTGCACAGTCTCGCGCTGACTGGCACTGACATTGCCATACCCAACACTTACACAGTCACACACACATGCCGACACCTACATAGCATACATAAATGAAAATACTGTACAAGACATTACTAAAGTTGACGGATACAGCAAAAACACTAACTTGAAGAGACTCCAAGCATTTTCTCTCTCCCACGCATGTGCACCCACACACATTTAAGGCCTCAATGATCAAGTCAACACAAAATAAAATGACAAACAAGAGTGCACTGACAAACACTAACATGCTGACAAGCAGAAGTGGTTACACTGACACAACACTTAGAGCAGCATCAACAAAGAACTTTAAAGAAGAGAGGCTTGCAGTGACACTTGAATCCTCCCTGTCAGGCAAGCACCAGGTCAGGTGAATGTGTGTGTGTGTGTGTGTGTGTGTGTGTGTGTGTGTGTGTGTGTGTGTGTGTGTGTGTGAGTGGTGACCGACAGATCAAGGGTGCCCATGCAGCCGCTCTCGGAGCTGGCAGGGACCTATGGCGGTGTCCCCTGGGCTACATCTGAGGAAGACTGATGGATCGGCCAAGTGCGTATTGATGAGCCAGCTTAATGCTAATGGCCGTAATGAGTCACAACGCTTGTCAACAACACAGAGAGGACGGGGAACCTTTTAATCTCTTAATACCACCAGGGATCAATGACACCGTTATGCCGCTGGAAACAAACATGACTGACATCGCTTGACTTAAATCTTAAAACTATTTAATATTTAGGGTGATTACAGCTATTGAAAGAGGTATTGATTTTCATTTGTAGAATTATTTTTTTAAAGCACCTGAGAGGATGGTTGAGATGTGAATGAACTGCAGTAGCTACTGCTAAAGTGTATGTTTGATAGTCGATAAGGTGCATTTTTTTCTAAATATATATTTCTGGCCTTGTTTTTATTGTTTCTTCACTTGAGCTACAGTATATTTATCGATGTCTTCATCCGCTCTTGATACAAATTACTACTATTAAAATATAATGTGTGTGGATTGCCACAGCTCCATCTTTCTTGATAGCACTGATACAGGCTAAGACAGGAGGTTATTTTTTCTTTTTTACTTCTACCCTGAACCGAATGTTGGCTGACTTTGAGCCTCAAGGGTGTATGGAAGCAGATTTAAAGGCCTAAACAGTTGTCAACACACTCCCCAAATGCTTCTCAACAAACAATGGTAAAAATAAAATAGAAATAAAATATATTAGTGCATGAAAACATAGTCCTTGTCATTCCTTTTTAAAACACAGTTTTTGGGGGTTTTTTTGCTATCTCCGATGTTTTTATTAAAAAAAACATTTCTGTCCAAATACATAGCTTGTTTTTGTGTTGTAGTGACTGTCTACGTGTCTACACAAACAAAGCACTTGCTGTATACAGTATTTCTTGACAGTAAAAATGTAAATGTGTGCTACATCTGTCACATCTGTCCTGTTACAGTGCTAAGTAACAGCGTCTAGACCCACAGCTGGTCCGTCTGACAGCGTTCAACGAATCTGTTCCAGTAACAGTAAAACCCCAGTAATACAGCTTTGTTCCTAATTTAGCACTCTGCACAGGTCTGCTCAGCAACAGTATGTGTCGTGTGTGTGTGTGCGTGTGCGTGCGTGCATTTGTGTTCTGTTCTCATGTGCATTCGTGTGTGAATAAAGCTACAATGACCTCTGCAGTGGCCTCCTGCACAGCAGAGACTCGTAAAGGGCACTATACTGCAGGTATACTCTACACTGAATAAACCCGGGAGCTCAATTTAGACAAGCCGATGATGGATCCGAGGCCGTCTGCTGTGAGCACATCAATCCTGCTCATTTCAACACCAGCTCCCCGCTGACTCACCTTCACATTGCATTCAGTTCAGAACACTGACATACACATGCATGTCCACATCCGCTCACAGGTAGCCAGACATAATCTGACATACAAGGAAAAGGTAAGAAAACCACTTCTCAGAGATTTATAGAGCAGCTATATGCACAGTATAACCAACTATGAGGGTATGTAATAATTTACTATGTTTTAAAGAGGTGTTGCACCAATAAATGCATATAAGCTTCTTTTTATCCATCTTTTGTACAAATGTTTATGTTCTGACCCTACATAAGATGCACATTTTTTGGGTTCTGTATGTTTATCTCAGAGAAACAAGAGACCATTGCTTTGATTTCTTAATTGGACAGTTAACATATACTTTTCTTATGCTTTTATCCATTTAAATTATGTCCAATAGCAGGAAATACGTTTTCTCTGGATTACAGCATTTAAGGGAAAGTTTCCAACTAATGAACGCTAGATAATTCCTAAACCAAAGACTGTTTCAGACTATAATTATCCACAAAATAATAAATGTGTTTTCAAACGAAGTGACCCTGAAAGCTGTCATGCCACCATGCTTAATATATTCCAAAATGAAATATAGCTGTATTCATCATGCTTTTTGAGACAGCCTTTTTAAATATTTGTTGACATGTGTGTTTGTCTCTCGTCAGCACACACTGCATCCAGGAGCACTCCTTGGCGAATATTTTGGACAGGTAATTGAGGTGAACTGCATTATGAGCTCTCTGTGATGACTTGAAGCAACACAGCACTTGACAACAGCGGAGCCCCCCCCACACACATACACACACACACACACTCACATGAAAAAAGGTTTGAAGGGAATTTAAAGTTTAATCTCTTTTTTTAAATAAAACATGATCTAAAAGTGGAACCGTGAACTTCCTGTCTTTCCTGCTGCCTTGCATGATGGGTTCAACCCTTGGACAATCCTAGCGACAGAAAAGACGGTGAGACAGCTAAAGAGCACTCAGAGCAGAGTCATCCCAGTTACAGCACAGTACTTACAGACAAAATCACAGAAGTGGCTCTGCTCAACTGGGGGTCAACTTTGCTGATAAGAATGCTACAGGCCCCCCTCCATTTTCACTTTGTTCTTATTAAAAGCTTAAGATAGGTCAAAAGTAAAGCAGGCAAGTGATAGCCTACATGGAAAACAGTGATGTTTCATACTTGTGTTCAACACAGGGACAGCTTACTGGCATTTTGAAAAGAAAAATCCACAATGCAAAAAAATAAGACATTGTCCTGAAAACAAAACAGAACCAATGCAAAGTGAGAAAGAAATGCAAAAACTATGCCTGTTAAAAGAGACTGGGGGTAGAATTGAAAATAGGCCTGTGCCAGTGTACTGTAAAAGCTGATACCTAAATAAATGGTAAATCTCTTTGTTGCCATGGGTAAAAATGGGGGGCATTACTCAGATCAGATAATATTGATATATGCAGTTTCTCTAAAAGTTACATTTTTACTTACAGTCAAAATTTTGCAGTAGAGGAACACCCTCTTAAGGTCACACATAGATGTACTTAGCTCCAACATTATTGCTTATTCTTGGGTATTTTTATTAGATTATAGCATCTGTCAAAGGATTCTGATGGCATACATTTTTGTTTGTTGAAAAATCAAAAATTCCAGATCCAAAATGGCGTTGGCCTGAACTACCAGCAGATGGCGCCAACATGAAAAAAAGAAAACAATCAACTGCAGTTAACGGAATTGCAACAGGGTGAGTAGTTTCATCACTTTACAGCCGGTCAGAAGTTCAGTCTCCCTCTGGTAAGTTCGTTATCATTCTTATATTAGCATTAACAAACTTTATGGGCATTCACTGCCTGAAGTAGCCGGTCCTTATAAGGCTAACATTAGCAGCCTCAGGGGAGAACTTCACAGAAAGACAACATATTGTTAATTTACACAAATAACCGTAATTCACCCATAAATATGTTACAGTGGAGCCATAAAAGGTGCGAATATATAACTGTTACTAAATATGTTTGGGTTTATGTTAAGCCTGTGAGGTAACCTATTTTATACAGTCTATGGTGGTGACAGCTAGCTAATGTTAGCTAACTTGCTATAGTGCTTGCTAACTTTGGCTAAAGTTAACTGTTTTAAGCTTTGTGAGCTAATTTTTTATACATTAGAACACATTCAAAGGAATGTTTCAGTTAATAATTATCCAGACATAAGTTACAATTTTGACTACTTGTGGCTGCTGCCATCAGAAATAAGTTTTAGATTGCCTGTATGTAAAACACACAGAAGGAAGTTTGGTTTTATTCCAGAAGCCATTAGACTTGTGAACAGCCAAAGTACAAGAAATGCACTTGCACTTTTGGCCTTTACTTCTTTTTTTTTTCTTTCTTTTTTTTAACATAATATGTCTTTGTGGCTATGGACTGGCCTCTGATATTAATCCTTGTGTGTGTCTTTCAAACATATTTGTATTTTTAGAATTGTCTATGCGTGCTTCTTTTTGCACTCTCGCTTGCTTTGAATTGCTTGCAAAGAAAGTATTTTAAGTTCACTTGAATAACTCGCAACATGCAGAAAAAATTATAATACAAAAAATCATGTTTCACTAGGCATTTTGGCTTGTCATGTCAGGAAAAGCACAGGTGTAATTATTAACATGAGTGCATTCCATTTTAATTCATTCATTCATATTTTGCATGCTGGCTCACTGGCATGGCTTACTGGGACACTTAACTGACAAATTGTTAAAATGTGTTTCACCTGTGCTTTTCCTGCTATGACAATTCAACCTGGGCCCTGGTACGCATACACCTAAATAATATGCAGTAAATATTACTGTGTGTTAGTTTACTTACTAGTCAGAGTGTCCACTAGCAAAAAGTTCCATAGTGTGGCTCAAGCAATATGCTTGAATCCTGTGCTGTTTGTGACTGAGTATGGTTGCATATCCAGAGAGAAAAACACTCCTTTACTTGAAGCTACCTGAAGACCTTACACCATATTTAGTTTTTACATCACTCCAGGTAATAGACAATAATTTGTCACTCAATGTTTGATATAAATGTTTTCAAACATATACCTGACTTGGTTTGAATGATGCTGACACTGTTCTAACAGTTACCACCTACTTTATGTCACGTGTTGCTTGCTAATTTGGTAGGAAATCACAATACTCCCATTGATATAATTAATTAATGAATGTCAGTGGCCAGCTGGGTTAACCTGACTGGCATGGTTTGGCTAACAGTTTCCAGTTTGCACCTGTGAATAAAATCTGAACTATTTGGACTGCATGGTTTTAAATAAATGCATATAACTTTAAACCCATAATTGATAAGTGGGATCACTCTTGTCTACAAAAAACTGAAGGCTAAATATCACACAATAGCTTTACTCTGTCACTACTATTGTCTTTTTCAGCAGCAGATAGTTAGTCTGCCTGAAGCAGACTGTCTGCAGCAGCCCATATTAATGGTATTGATCATTGTCAACTTTTGCGCTTCTTCCAAACTCAGATCACACTGTAGGGTGGGTTTCTTGGCTTTTTTCTTTCCAGTAAAGGTTTCTTTTTTCATTAGTCCCGTTGTCTGTTCTTCTCCCCAATAACCTGTCTCCTTTATTGCACACAGTCCTTAGAAAGTGACAACTTGGGAAACTGAATCAAAGTTTCAATAAAGCCTGGACTGCTGTGGGCTTTGACAAGTGAGGTGCCTAGAGTGGAACAGTACAGAATGAGACTGAAGGAGGACATATCGGTTCCAGAAAGATAAATAGTTCATGAAGCTGTTGACTTCACCATTTTATTACTTTTGTCTCTGAATTTTTCGCCAGCCTGCAGCTCTTTCTGCCCACAAATTATTCATCGTGCTCCCTACAGGCCCCAGCTGTCAATCCCAGGATTTGGAGCTGTAAGTTTGTCCTGAGCTCAGGTGCATGCATACGTGCGCGAATCTTGATAATATGATAAAAGCTATCATGATACCATATAATCATTTTAGCCAAATATCGGTATCGGCCGATATCCGCCTTGTTGATTGCCATCGGCCTATCGGCAAATAACATGACATTCGCCAATAGCAGTGTCCGATGTTTATCTGTTGTGTCGCATTAATTTTGCGCTGGCTAAATGTTGTGTTGGTTATTTGCAGTCAGACTCGGACAACAGTGCTAGCATACTCAGCTGCTGATTCGGAGAAGAAGTCACTGGCTGGACACAACTCTGTCATGACGGGGCCCCAGACTAACTTTTTACTTTGGTGGCACTGGTGCGCCTAACTTTTTCATTTAGCTGCACCAGCACATAATTTAGGTGCACAAAATAATACATTTTAAGTGTTATTTTTTCAGTTCCCATACACATGTAAATGATTGTAAACAGGAATAAAGGTGCAGATACATGTTTTTTTAATAGACTTAAATTTAGTAAAAGGTAGCTCTTCTTTGGCTATATTATGAATGGTGTAAAATTTTACTAGCATTTCTGACTCCTCACAAGATCGGTTTGCTGCTGCCTGTGCTGAAATGCTGGGGAGGGGGGGGCTGCTCCGCCGGGCCACCTGTCAGGCACAGTTCGTCTTTCTTGAAGACATTGTGTTTTTTTAACATTTCAATTTGTTAAGTCAATGCGCTGGCAACAAAAGCACTGTTCCCAGTAGTGATGCACGGGTCGCAGTTATACCCGCGGGGCCTGCGGATAATCCGCGGATCTGGCGGGCCAGGTCATAAAAATGAACGTTCTGATTAATAGCAGATGGGTTGCGGGTGGGTGAAATAAGGTGAAGCCTCTCCCCATTAAGAGAGACGCTGCGCGCATTTAAGCACAAGCCACAGCAGCACAACTTCATTGATTATTTAAATCTCCCGACATGCCGACAGGATCTGGATCTAATGTTAATTAATGTTCTGTGTTCTTCTACACTTCCAAAAGGTCACGCACACAGTCCAGGTTCATGCAGTGAAATTGTTTGGAGTAAAGCAGCCGTCCTCCTGATAAATCCTGAGCTCCATCTGAGCTGTCTAAAAAATGTATTTCACAAGCTAAACTTTCAATTTATTCTGTTTCCTCGGTAGCGTTTCCTCTGTCCTGTCAAGTTTATAACTACAGTTTTTAGTTTTGCTGCTTAAATGTCCCACGATATTTGCTGTGACATTACTGCATGCATCCAAACGTTTAAAATAACTGACAATAGCCTCTCTAATCATTAAAGTAAATTGTTAAAGAAATAACCTGGAAAGCTTGCGCTGCTCGACATCATTTCAACGGCAATGTAGCCTACAGGGACTAGTAGAGGTGGAGTGAAATGTCCATGCCGGTGCAGATCTCTAAATTGGAGAAAATAATTAGTTCTTGAAGGTGGCGGTTGGATGATTTATGCGTACATGCAGATTTGGATCATGTCAGAGCTGGTCCACGCATCACCAATGCACACCCAGTTGGTGTTTGTTAAACAGACCTGCTAAATTTCAGGCACACCAGTGCGACCAATGAAAATGTTTAGTGGCACTTGCATGACGTAAGAGGGCAACAGGTGCCGTGCGCACATGTGGTTCGTTTTCAAGTGAAAGAAAAGGTCGGCGGTGTGGGAGGACTGTCTCAGAGAAAGAGATCAGCGATATGCAGTTTGTAAGACATGTTCCAGTGACATTTCAAGAGGAGGTACTAAAAGCTAAGAATTTTAACACATCAAATCTCATCACCCATTTGAAAAACAGACATGAAAAAATGTACAACGATTACCTGAAAGCGGATAAAAAACACAGAGATGAACTGGACACCAAGAAAGCACAAGCCACCACCAGCAATGCTCAGTCCTTGATAACTACAGGATTTAATTTGTTGGTCTATGTAAGTGCTGAAAAATGCTTCTCATTGAGTAGGTAGTAGGCTAAAAAGGCTTTTGAAGCAGTTATTTTTCAAAAAAAGAATCTTTTTTTATGTAAAAGAAGGTTATATTAAGGGTTGTTTTATAAATTTGTATGGTTGAATTTGTGCTCATTCAAAGATGGAGGCTGAATGACTTTAAAACAGTTCTGTTATTTATTTTTTTTTAATGAGGATTTCTTTGTTTCCCTGGCACAAAAGAGGAATAAACAACAACAAAAAACTTCGACATTGGCTATCGGCCAAATTGTTAATTTAAGACTCGTATTGGCCCAGAATTTCACAATCCGTTATCCCGTATCGTTCTCCTCCAAAATGCCCAATTATGTAATTACCTCTGGGAGGAAGAAATTGTGTGATTTTTCCTCAGGAGTTTAGGTTTTCATATTTTCATTTACACAATAGTAGGTCTCAGCACAATTACATCAACCCTGAAGTCCAGACTACTGTCAAAAGTAATGACAGTGCTCAAAATACCAAAAGAAAAAAAGAGAGAATAGTGAGGCTAGATTAGTCTGACAATGTGAACCAGATGTAATTATGAAAATTGGTATCCTTCAATATATCACTGCATTTCAAAGGTCTATTTAACTGTTTTGTGTGTACATCATTGCATATACTGTACTATATGTCTGTGTATTTGTGCTTACATAGTATAAACCACAGAGAAACTGAAGTTGAAGGCTTTGGTGGAGGAAGAAATACCACTGTGTATCAGTAACCTGGTAAAGCCATCAACCCGTTAATGGAAACCTTTTCAGCAATGAAGAACTGATGTTCAAGGTCTCCCAACCACCGACTGTGGCCCTCTGCAGGGTTAGAGCTACATTATCTACATCGCAGATGAACATTCAACTGGAATACCACTCAATTCAAAACATATGTTATTCGTGTTATTCTACTACAGTCCAATCAATGTTTGTGAACATGAACAACTCTCATCCTAAGCCAAAAACATAGACTTCCAGGCCTCACCTGCTGTGTCACCCAGACTAACTGTCTCAGACGTGCTGTATAAACAGTGAAAGGAAGTTGGATTTTTGTGAGCCACCAGATGTTTGTTTTTAGAACCAAATGAGTGTTTTCTTCTATAGTGACAATACCAGTGCTCAACCAGACTGTATGCCCTTATTCCTTGAAAATCTCTCCTGCTCTCTGAGCCAAATTTCTTTCCATTTTTTTATTGTAATTGATTCTCAAATGTACTGTACCTGACATGACTTCAGAGATGAAATAAGAATTGATTTCCTGTTCTCACCCTGTTACCTAACCTCTCAGTAATACAAACTAAACTTTTCAGTTGCATAGGAACAACATATATGTTGTATTTTGACACTCAATTGAAATTCCTGCATTACAGATTCATCTTGGAGTTCTGGCTTGGTTTCAGTGTAGCGGCAGGTTATAAGGTCGAGGCAGGGAATCGGATAAGGCATTTACACATACAAGCAACTGCAGCACTGCAAATCAGCTTATTTAATGGTTAAACTCCATACTTTGTAAAAGGAAGATTAACACAGTTGTGTTCAGTTTCAGTTGGATTTTAGATTATATTATTAAGCATAAAACAATGCTACAAGTAGAGCTGACCAATTTACTGTGATGGGACATGTACCAATAATTTTGTAATATTGTTACATTTCTATAATATTGGCTTCAATTATGTAGATTGTTTTACTTGCAGCAACAAAAAAAATTACACTTTGAGGCAACAAGTGGTTTAGTAACCAAATGTGAATAGACTATATCTGAATAAAAGTGACAGCATAGTAGTTTTATAACAAGGAGTTAAATTAAGCATTACATTAGTGTAATTTCAACAAAAAAAGCCAAGTAAAGTTAGAGATTATAGGTTGCAAATATTGAAATAAATATTGTAGTGTGTTGTATTTTGCCCATAGCTACAATCTTTCTTTCCTTCCTCACACTACACTGCTGTTACAGTAATACTGTCCCTGTCCTGAGTCGTTGTCGTGTAAATGTGTTCAGTTAAAACATCTTTAGCAGGTGTTTGGTTAAGTGCATACATGGTCAAATAATTAGGTTTTTGTTCCAACTGTGCTAACTGGGTTCCTCTTAATCTCTTAACCTGATGAACGAAATTAGGTTTTTCTTTTCACATGGTAGTTTAGAAATTCAGTGGCATCTGAATGCAAGGACAAATCGGATTACGGATTACGGATATCGGATTAGTGCATGTAAAAAGCAGTCACTGTTGTACATAGTGTACCAAACCCAGGTAATTTTTTTTTCTTTTAACTATTTCCCTGTTGTTTACCTTAGCCTACTGGTATTTTTCTCTTTGTACTGTAAGTCAATCTTTGTCCCTTTTTTTTTAATTGTGCGAACAAATTTCAACGCAGTAAAAAGCAGAAAAATACCAGATTTGGAGGATATGGAGAGCAGGTTGAGATTGCTGCTGTGCGCTCAGTGAACCTGCACAGCCACTGTCCTCTCATCAGCTGAATTAATAGAATTAATTACCACTCTCTGCCTGGTAACACA
Organism: Siniperca chuatsi; assembly: GCF_020085105.1. Lineage (NCBI taxonomy): Eukaryota > Metazoa > Chordata > Actinopteri > Centrarchiformes > Sinipercidae > Siniperca > Siniperca chuatsi. The sequence goes on from NC_058063.1 coordinate 7,405,674, forward strand.
CTATACACATACAGTGACCCATAGCCCATTTTCTACAGTGTTTATGTATACTTTTGTGTGTGTGTACATGCACCTTCCCCTTGAAAATACCAGCTCCTGAGTGTGGGCAGTGATCACACACACATACACACCTACAATCACACACTGGCACATGCACATTTTGCTGTACCTGCCTGTTAGCATTATTCGACAAGACAGCTCCATGTATAATCTGCATAGTGATATAATTTGGATAATTTTAGAGGTAGCTCAGACACCACCTGCTTGTATGTTTAAATTTCAGGTGAGGACTGGGGCCAGGTGGGTTGGGGGTTGGGGGGCTTCATGGAGTTAGAACACAGCCTTCTCCAATTATGACGTACATCGTTATAATTGGGGGATACATGTCATTGGGTGTAATTGCCCAAACTTTTCCTGCCATTTCTCTGGGGTGTGCACAGTTGCATGTTGACATTATCCCACCAAATAACTGCCTTTTTCTCTTTTGTCCTTGGACCCACCATCCAGCAGAAGTTATTATAGTTCTGTGGCTCATTCCTGGTGTAACCAAGGACTTGGGGCTGAAGGACAGAAAGAGGAAGCTGAATAATTCCACCGAGGACACCTCCATTACAACCACGGCAGCTGGCGGAGTCCTCCGTGCCCTCACAGGTGCAGCCGACGCTCCCCCCCTAACCAAATGTAGCTGCAGTGGAGTGCTGCTCCGACAGATAACGACTGAACCCCAGTGAGACATGTGTTATGGAGCCCTTAATGAAAGAGTTGTGCCCCATTGAGCCCTGTAATGAATGTTCTGACATTGAAAATCCCAGGGGGGGGCTGCTTAATTCCTATGAGTGGGTTCAAGTAACTAACACATTTTGATAAAGAAAATAGTGGCTGAAAGTAGACGGACGAAATGTTTGTTTTGCTGTGGTTTTTTTAATTGGCCATGTGTCGTTAGTTTGGTATGCATGTACCTGCGTGTCCCCATCAGAGAGAGGTGTTCGAATGCCTTTGTTCAGGCTCTTTATGCAGCCTTGTCCAGCTTGTCTGATACCTGTTTCACTTTCATCCTGACTAATGGAAATGTCAAAAACACTGTAGAAATGCTGGACTGCCCATTCTCCTCAGAAGCCAAAAGATGTGAAGCAGAGATTGCTGCCAAGCCTTGTCAAATACACACACACCCCTACACACACAGGCGCAGTGCTATGCAGTATTATAACTGATAAGAGCTTTTGTAGATTTTGGTAATGATGTCCCTGAATACCAAGTGAGCTGCATCTAAAGAGACCCACAGGAATTAATAAAAATGTCTCCCATTTCATGGCCGCAGTGGTTTCCTGCTTTCGAGAGATCACAAAAGAGAACCACTGAATGCCATAATTTAATTATGTATTTCAGGGTGTCTCTGCATATATTGTGCCTTTTGGAAATTTTGCATCCCCATTATGATCATGTTCTTTGTCTTTCCCCTGTCTCCCTTTTCTGCTTCACTCTTTCATTTCTCTTGTCCCATGTCTTCACTTTTCTCGTTTCCAATTTCTCATTTCTCCATTTTTCCTCTACCCTTTCTGTCTAGTCTTTAATTCTTTCACCCCCTTCCTTTTATCCCCGTGTTCCCTTTTATATTTCTGCCTCTCTTCACCACCACTCTGATTCATTTCTCCTCTGCTTCACTCTTTTACATGGACAGGTGGCAGAGCAGCTGGCCTACTATGTCCCTGCGTCAGAGACGGTAATCACAGAGGAGACGTTTGATGCGGCCGTACAGTTTGGCACAGTGCAGGGCGACCCCACCCAGAGCTGAGCAGGTTGACTTGTTTGCATGCCCCCTTGGTTGCTTTCAGCGCCTACTGGGAAAAGAGCATCAAGGACAACCACACCACCAACATGTACCGCCACCTCGTCAGCCTCACAGGTGGGTCACATCAGTGGAAGAGAAAGAGACAGTTCACCGTCAAACGACACTAAACTAAGCAGTAGTTAAAAAACATCTTGACTATATAAAGAGGATGTTTATGGGTCTCCTCTGTACAACATTTAACTAGCCACAGATATTCATCACCTCTGTTCACATTTGCTCACCTCCTCGTGAAGCTCGGCTCTGTCCTGGAGTCCAGCCCGCTAGTCTGTAGCTGTGTTCTGATGACTGCTCTGCCGCGACTGGTTGGCTGCTAGAATTTTGGAAAAATTGTACGTGATGTTGGACTACACAGGTAAACTTAACTAGACAAGATATTCAGTGACATCCCTCTGATCAGGGTTTTGAAAAATTTAATGTAGACCTCTATTTCACCCCTCCCTGTGTGGTTACAAATCCATTATAGTATAGTTTCTTTTTCTTTCTTTAAGTCATTTAGAATATCCCATGTCTAAGCCACAACTTTCCTTAACAGCAGCCCTTTTTTATCAGTTTCACTAAAGCTACCTAAAAAATACCCTGTCATATGCTCAAAACATTTCCTCTTGAAAGACGAGTTCATCACAGTAAAGGTTATGATGCTATCCTCTTTGGCAAAATGTCAGTTTGACAGCCAACCATTGATCTGCTTCATGTGGAACGACAGGCGCTTCTACAATTTGGACTTGTTCTTTCATGTTGCAGCCAAAGAGATGTTCTCTGCTATTCACAAAGCCAGAAAGGTAAATGCTGACGGACTAGTTGAATTGAAAGACACACAGGGGTAATCACACAGCGTACTGGTAAGTTGTGATGGTTCAATTCTCATGCTAATCATCTCAATCAGTGTACAAAATGCCACTGCTTTTCGAAGAAGCCACACACACTCATTCACAGGCACACAAACGCACGTGTACACACACCCACACTGGTAGTAAACAGAAACTGCACACCCACAATTACAACCTCCCCTACCTGACAGCTCCATGTTTCCCGGATAATCAGACAAAGATTGGATAATCCTGACAGAAATCCTTTTCATTCCCTCAGCCCCCTGCAAATTCTCATTTTGCAATATCATTTTCAGTCAATACACCAACAATCAGAGGCCTTTTAAGGATTTAAAATTCCTAGACTTTCAAATCAGGCCTGGGGTAAACATTTTTTTTTTTTGCTTTCTAGAAACTTTATTCTAAACCTTCCATATTCAATAACAATAAAGTCACAATGATTTGCCCCCTGTGACTGCAGAGCATACATATGTATGTAAAAGGAGAACACAGGTAATATTATAGTTCCTAGGTGTACAGACTTCACTCCCATGTCAGATCGAATGGTAGCAATCATGCAAAGCACTTATTTGGCTCTGAGGAAGGCTGCACCCCAATCACAGAAGTGATTGGGGTGCAGCCTTCTTCATCCATTCACTTTAGGCTCACAAAGGTTAAGTGACCATAGAAAGCATGCACATAGGCACATACATTGAAATACACATTAAAACATGTTCACATACAGCACAAACGGGAATAAAATGGGAATAAAATAATTCCCTCTGCCACGCACACTCTCACTCACAGATTTCTATGCTCTTCAGCTGTTGTGCTCACCTTCTGTGCTCTGAGTTGGCTCATTATTTCTCACTTTTCCGCCATCGTTTCCTGTTCTTGTCTTGTTTAGCTCTTAAAGGCTAATGGAGGGCTGTATGTTGCTGCCACTGGGTATGAGTGTGTTTTGATGATACCCAGCTATCTTTTTCATGCTGATCCTAACTGGTAATAGGAAGCTGTGGTCTCACCAACACACTGGTCTTTAAAGTCCCTCATTATTCTTATGACGTTGCACACTGATCCCATCTGCTTTCATTCATGTACCTGTTCTTCATTTATGACTTCATGTTAGTATTTGATGTTATTTTCCACCTTGTGCACCTTCTTTTTCAATCCCATGTGGTACATACTGCACATGTGGTGCTCTTTGGAGTAGAGGGATGTTTTTCTTAGCTTTCTCTTGTCCACTGCTGGTGAAGTTGTAAACACTTTCGATTTCTCTCGCTGAGGCTTGCAGATTGAAATCCATTTAATCTGAGTGCAAAGAGCGAGTTGCATATTTCATTCCATGTAACTTAACAGCTGTTTTCCTTGTGCTTTGTAGACACAGAAAACCTGAAAGAGTGCCACTCTCTCTTGATACTCTCCGCTATGCAGTTCCTATTCTTGCACTTTGTTGGCATAAAAACCTCAGAGAGCAGTGCTCTCTTGAGATGATATATATGACTTTACTGCATCCGCTGTATTTTGAAAGGAACACAAACCTTTTTTCTGCATGATTTATGTTATCTCACACCAGAGTGTAATCCAGTGAATGCTTTGATGCGGCTGTGTGATTTGTAATGTTTTATATAATGTTATTTTTGAACAGATAATGTGTGTGTAAGAAGGTGGGCAACATAATGCTGTACATCCCAAAGGAAGGCCTACAGCGCAGCCCTGAGGAGGCCAGCAAAGACAAGAAGCCAGTACAGAGGATGGAGAGTTAAGCCTAAGGGGCTCTGTGTGTGTGTGTGTGTGTGTGTGTGTGTGTTTGTGAGGGTGCCTTTGTCTCTCTATTCGCCTCTCTGGGGATGCTGTCTAAAAGGTCACACAGACTTTATCTTTTGATCTGTGATTCTCTGTTCAAAACACCATTGAAGCTCCAGCATCTGCTTCCTGACTCTGACTCTTTAGAGTTTTTATTTAATGAGGCACTGGGCGCGCCACCTCACCTTCACCTATCCACATTCTTCATCATTTTTTGTCTTTGGCTCTTTGGCTCCTTAGCTCCCTTTGTCCTACAGAAAATGATGAGGATGAGGGATACACCTGGCTTCCTGCAAGAGATGTCCTTCTGGAGTAGCTGCTGTGCCAATCTGTTGGGCACATCAGCCAGCAGCTGCAAAAACCAAAAGTCAAGCAGATCAAGATTATCATGCAGATCTCCAAGTTCTTTTAGGCGATGCAGGTACAGGAAATCTGCAGATCCGTGAACAGTTTGACAGTGTCTTTAAAAGGTCTATGACACAATTAATCTAGAGTTGTAACTACAGTTGCAGAGGTCGAGAAATGTTTTGTTTGACGGAACACATCTTGATTTCATAAATCTCATTCCTACTGCCGTTATATCTTATATTAAATGTAACATACAGAAACATTCAAATATACTGCAGTCAATACTGTATAAACAAAGTGGTTGCTGTGTAGAAGTTTGTGCAACAAAAATACATCTCCCATCATTCCTGGTATTGGAAAAGTTATGCTGCATTGTCTGACTTAGTAAAACTCTTCACTTAAACAGGGTTATTTCAGTAAAGTTAGCCATAGCATCTCTGCATCGGGATGCTTTTTAAAGATAACTTTCAAAGTGTGCGCAAGGTGTGGCTTGCAGCATTGTGCAGTGTGACACAGCACATAGCTTAGGCCAGTACAGCATATTGGCTGGTATAAAGCAACCATAGAGACACAGTATGATGAATTATGGGCAAACAGAGAATATTGGGGCTTTATCCACTGTGCTTTACAGCTCTGAGTTGCCTTAGCCAGCTAAACAATCAATGCCCAACAGCACCTGCTTGGATGTGGAATTTAGGCACTCCATGACTGATGACACTGGCTGATGCTCAAATCACACACAGTTGCCTTGCTGTATACGGGAGAATGAAGCCAGTGTTTTGACTTTATTGAATGTATTCAGATGGGAAACAGAAAAGGATATCAGGTAAAGTCTCAGTATGTGCACACACAGGAGCCAAATCAGGCTGTGGGGCAGAAGCACACTACACTCTATGTTTCTCTTTTATGTGAAGTGGGGAGCAGAGCTTGACGTTTGCCATTTATCACTAGAGGTACAGTGCAAAATATCTGTAAGTTACAGAAGAGAGGAGTGTACAGAAAAGAGAGATGTTTGAGATGGATAGGGATGGATAAATGTTACACATTGCTGTTGACTTTTACCTGCTAGTGGGTAGGTCAACACTTTATGTACTCAGCTTTTAATGGCTTTCTTTGTATATATATGGTATGCCCAGGATTGTCCTCTGCAGGCGCGGTCAAACCCGTCCTATCCGTCTATACTGAAGGAGCCCTGTGAAGAGCTTGCCCAGCTCAAGCCTAGCCAAGTTGCTCCTAAGCTTCGACACATTGTCAGTCTCATCTGCATCATCTGGGTCAACTCCATCCACTACATCACCAGTGGGTCTCTTCCGTAAGGTACCTGCATTTCACCACAGGTTCTTTGCTTGATCTCCAGTTGCTCTATCTGTCTTTAACTCTCATTACTCTCACACAGATGCTCATACCAACACACTGCATATACGCATCTTTGTTGAAGACAGTTAATAGATGTGCTACTTAAAGTTCCTTTACACAAGCAATTATGTCTTCCACAGATAAGTCAGTGGAGCAACATTAACAGATAACCTTTCGCTGTCAGAATGTCCTTTCAGTTGTAGATCAGCTCTCCAGTTGGATTAGGTTTTTGTCTTGTTCTGATAAGGCATCATCACCCCCTGAAGCCCACTCCCACTCATCCTGGGTGCAGAGACTTACAATACCCTGACAGTGAACGCACCGAATTAAAGGCCCCATCACTGTTTTCATTACCCCGACTCTTTTCATTTCAGCTGACAGCTCCACAGACCAAGGAAAAAATGTTTAACCTTAAACAATTATGTTATGAACCCTTATTGTTATAATCATTTGCTGCCCTGTTGCATGACTTTTCTTTTTCTCTTAGTCTTTTATGTGTCCCTCTATTTCAACATCTTTGTCATCTTCTTCCTCTCTGCCCTCTCTCTCTCTCTCTCTCTCTCTCTCTTATTCCTTTGATAATACATCAAGGCGTACTGGCTCAAACAAAACATTGTAACATATAATTTTAAGTGTGAATGTGGCTGCAATGATCTGACAGCCCAAGCTATTTTAGGGTGATGCTTCTTTCAGAATGGCTTGAGGTGCCTTAAAACCTTTTGTACCACTAAATGTGTACTTTTAACCCGCAAGGACAATGCAGAACACTCCGGTTCTGCCACCATGGACTTTGTAACAAGGGGAGTTAGTTGGCTTGTGAAGTAGAATTTCATTAATCATGTTGATAGGTTTTACTCAGTTTGAGAAGACAGCAAATATGCTGAGTGGTGTGATGGCTTCATAAACTATATCTGCGCCTCAGCTTTGAGCGTCTCACATCTGGTTACTTCTCCATCGTCTGGCTTAATGTTTTCACATTTTCCAGTGCTCTTCAGTGGTGTCACAAAAGGCTTTTCTTTGCCCTCTGAATCGTTCTGCTCACTTATGTAGTATTTCTCATACCTGAGGTGGAGGTAAGCAATTTTACAGCCATTTAGGTGCGTTTCTGAGACTGTGCTGCCAGATAAAGGCCCCCTGTCTGTGATGAGTAGGCCAGCAGTCTGCAGGCTTCACTGCTGACTACTGACCTGGATCTATGCATGTATGTTTGCATATTGGTGTGCTTATGTATATATAAAAAAATGAAATCACAGATCTCAAAGTGTAATTGCGCATATGTATGTGTGTCTTGGTGTACTTGTGTGTATTTTTTACCAACCTGCCCCCTCTGCAGTGGGGCATGTTGTCATTGACCATGGAGGAACTTGGAAACCTGTGGCTCACTGTGCTTTATGCAGCTCAGATGGCCACGGCCTCTCCTGCAGCACCGCTCACTTTATGTTTTCCATCTCTTCTCGGTTGGGAGGCTTTTTTCCCCCTCCAGTTGTATGAAATAATAGAGATGGAAAATGTCTTGTTTATTTTCTGCAGTAAAAGGATTCCATCAGGCAGCAAGGCCCTCTCCTTCTTTTCTGGAGCAGAACCAGATCACTGATGTGGTTTCCATTTGTGTCTGATGTTTTTTGGCTAATACTTTCTAATCAGAGTACATTTGTGTCATGGTAGCATGTGTGGTTGTCTGCCTCTTTTTATGTGTGTGTGATGTGTAATGCATGCACTTAATGTGTCCCATTGTGTGTTCTGTGTGTGTGCGTGTGTGCACATCTGCGACTCTGTGAGTCTGCATTGAATTCCAAGTTTGTGCCTGTGTGACTTGCCACTGCCCCTTCTCTCTCCTGCAGGGCCTCAACCATTTTCTTCATTTGTTGCAGCTTTGTGTTTCTTCTCTTTTTTTCCCTCCTCTTCTCTTTTTGCACGGGGGAACACAATGTCTGGTTTAATATCATTTTCCAATCACTGAAGGCTGCAGGCCAAGGACTTTTGACTGAGCTATTTCGTTCCAGCTAATACCAAAGAGAGGGGAGAGAAAATAATAACCCTAGTGGTTGATAATAGCTGCAGTGATCATTCTGCAGTCATTTGCCTCTGGTGCTCTCTGTAGCTGCAACTGATGTTGTCTTTGTTTTCTTACTCCCCACTACATGGAGCTACACCACTATTACAAGCTGTCCGACACCCTTCGTCTCCTCTGTGTCCATCTGAGATATATTCAACACCATCTGGTTGTTTTTACAGAGGGAAAAACACAAAAGGGAGAGATGTGTAGTTAGAATAGAGGGGAGAACAAAAAGTCCAGTGGATATGTACTTTTAAAGTCAAGACTGGCCTGTTGTAATGCATGCTTTTGAAGAGGTCCAGATTCTGAGGAAACTGATTATACAAGAGCTTAGGGGAAAATCCCTGGAGAGTTAAGATTCAGGGACATATGTTGTCTTCATCTTCATCCTCCTCCCTCTTCTAACCATCCTTTTTTTTTCTGAGAGAGAGGGAGGGAGTGAGACTGAGAAGGAAAGGAGGGAGGGAGGAAAAAATCATTATTAACTCATAAGCTGGTTAATGCTGTAGCACTCTCAACCTTCAGCTCAAATGAGAATTTCCGTCATTTACATATCAATTTAATTTCCTGTGTTTCCCTCTCCTCTCTCCCCCTCCTTCATTAAAAGCAGCATTTGCTTGCCACTGCAATCAGCCTGTACAACACATTTTCCTGGGCGGTGAGCACTCACACGCACACATCCCTCCGTGCGCGCATACATAGACATAAACAGAAAAACAGTGATGTTTTGACACAAGCAAATGCAGAGATGCACACACCTACAAATACTGTGTGTCATCCTGTCACATGCACATACACAGATGTGCGAGTACACACACAGACAGAGACATAGAGGCAGTGTGTTGGAGCCCAGGCAGGTATGCAGGCAGAGCAGCTTCGTGGCCCGCTGTAGCTCTGTCAGGATTAAACCAGTGATCAGAGAAATGAAAGGGAAGCTGTCATTCCACACAGGCCTCTATACACATCATCCTCAATAATTACACCCTCTCCTTCCTTCGCCTCGCTTCCTCCTCTCTTATAACCTCCCGTGTGTGTGTGTGTGTGTGTGTGTGTGTGTGTGTGTGTGTGTGTGTGTGTGTGTGTGTGTGTGTGTGTGTGTGTGTGTGTGTGTCACAGACAGCATGCTTGACTGACACCCAGCACATCAAATAGGGACTTTTAATGAAATGTGCGCCTGCTTGAATTACACTCACTTTAAACCTTACCCCTTTTTTTCCTCTGTGGTATAAAGCCATACCTGTGTGTGTGTGTGTGTGTGTGTGTGTGTGTGTGCGCACACGCATATGTGTGCCCACATGAGCATGCACGTGTGCGCGTCCCCTTTTGAATCGATACAGATGTGCCTAGCCCTTCTCGGCCCACATCTGGCGGTTAGAGTGAACCTGCAGGGGATATATGCAACTAACTACTTCAATGTGGGGTTTAAGGTTATGAATGTGATCAAATATTCAGTTCAAGCAAAGTGTTACACGGCAAGGCCTCAAGTGTAAAGTAAGTTTAAGGTCTGTCATTTTAAGTCAATGCCATATGTGACCTTTGGTGTGAAAGTCAAGAGGTACCAGATCCAAGCTGTCATAGAAAGATCCCTTTCATTTTTTATAATTATTTTTATGGAATTTCCATTCTCACTGGAATTACAGAAAATACTCAGAGGCTGAAGGCTGGATTCAACCTATGACACTTCTTTATTTACCAACACTGTTACACATTTCCTATTATTTTTAGTTTGTTTTCCAATTCAGCTTAATTTTTGTTAGTTTTCATTGTTTGAATATGTTTTTTAAATATGGTAAATTGTGTGGTTGTAGTATAGCAGAACTTATTGGTAATATTTTTAGTCACTGGTGATGCCTGGTTGGAGCGGTGGTGCCTTTTTTACATTAATGCTATTAGACTTTGTTTCGACATTTATGTTTGTTTTTGGTTGATGTGTGTTTGTGGAAATTCTTCTCTAGCCTTTCCTCTGTACTATAGTCTCAGTGTGGAAATGATCAAAACAGCTGTGGTGCGTTGCAGCCAATTTAATGTTGGGTTTGTTTTCCCAGTTAAGTTCATTATTAATTTTCATTTTGGTTTGCATTTCATATGTAGTTTGTGTGTTCGTTTTAGTCATTTTAGGCAACTTTAAGAGGTCTAATCACTTACTAAGGATGTTGAGTCTCTCAATGGACCTTACTGGACCCCGACCCAGAATTCACACTGAGCCAGTCCACTCCAACCATTATAATACTTCTGTCTCTTCAGCTGAGCTTTAGAAAAACCTAAACGTGTGCTCTGGAGTGAGTAATGAATAAGCTAATACCTTGGTTTTGCCTGCTGTTTGTCCCTTTTTTGTAGCTAATGACTTTGTACTGTAAGACTACTTCGTATCCAGGGTTTTTGTATAACAGTGACTTGTTATTATAGCTCAGCACTTGAGCGTGTAATAAATGTAAATCTCAGTGTCTGTAACTTGGTCCCCCGAAGCTCATTATTTGTGACAAGTGTGTGAGACAGTGTTTGTTTTCTGCTGTGTTGCAGATGAGTAATGAGATCATTCGCCTGTGCTTCCAAAGCATCTCTCTGGACAGGATCTTTAAGGGCTACGTGATCTCTAGCAAGCAAAACCTCAGCAACTGTATCCAGTGCTGCGGCCTGGAAAGTAATTTACCTGCACGCCTCACAGATTCACCACAAGTAAGAAAAATATCACCTATGAAGGGACTCAACGCACAGAGGGTCCTTTAGAAGTCTGTAAAATGTTAAAAATTAATTATAAATTAAATTATATAAATTTAAAGCCATATAGAGCATTGCAGTATTAAATGTAGTAATTTTTCACTGTGTTGTGCAGAGTTATCTTTAATTAAATTTAATTTAAACGATAAAATTAAATAGATAGTTGAGGCATTTGGGAAGTAAGCCAAAAATAAACTGTTAAAGCCATGGTAAATCAATGGGACCTGCTATAGTGTGGATTTATTTTCTGATGCTCTTGTACAGTTTATAAGGCTGGAAATACACAAGACTAATAAAATCCTCATCAACTCTGAACATCACATTTAATGACTGACCTTTGCAAATTAGTCATGGGCATTCATATTTTAGCACAAACTACACAGTCACATTTAAATTGTCCATTTTCAGCTTATTAAAATCTGTAACTTTTTTGACTCATTGGCCTATTATACTGGTCTGAAGCCAAAGTTTACATCAGAAACTGCTTACCAGCAACATGTGCTCTGTCCATCTAGTTTTTTAAATTTAATTAAACTGCTTCCTGAATGACAATAGCCTTTATTTAGAAGTAACGCTCTTTACAGGCTTGGAAATGTCAGAAATACCATAAAAACAGTTGGTCTTGGTACAAGTAGGGTACAGTGTGTCCTCTATGTTTTGGGGTGTACATAAAATACACTAAGTGAAGGACACCACCTTTTCAATCAGACTTTAGTAGTTATGAATTAATACCATTGTACGTGTATCTGTTCATGAGACAGACTCCTACAACACTTCAGAAACCTTTTACAAAACAGTGTGTGGAGGGGGGGGATTTGGCCCTAAATCTCATTTGGGAGGCAAGAGATTTGTATTTGAATCTACAGTCAGAGTTAATGTGTGCTGACTGTCCTTGGCCCTATTTTGTGCAGACCAGTGCAGACTCTATAATTTAGAAAGTCATAATAGCCAAATTGGGGTTACAATGGGATTTTAAATAGTTTAGTGTGTTCCCAGCTGCACTGCATTTTCAGTTCCTCGTGTTAAGTTTAACATGCACATCCAGTCCACAAGGCCAGGCCAGTCTTAGATCAGTTCAGACAGGGTAAATACCATACACAGAACCTTCCTTATGCTGTTTATTTATTATTTCAGTACTTTCATTAACTGTGTTTATTCTTAAATAATTTGACATGCAGGCTTTTTTGGTATGTTCTCTAAAAGTTTGGAAACAATCAGATCATCCATGAGATCAGTTCACAAGGTCCCACAGGGAGTAAACTTGTGTGTTGGATTAGCCAGCTTCAACTCATTCTCTAGAACTAATTTTAATTTAATTTACTACATGAGACACAGTCATGTTTTCTGTATTGTAGAATAGAATACTTTCCTGCCTGTAGAAAATGCAAGACAAAGTGTTAAGTGTAAGTTTAGATTAGGAAGCGAATTTACAGGAGATAAAAGTACTACTTATCACAGTAAAAGAGGGAAGGAAAGCTTTGAGCTGGAGGTTACTGCTAGGTCAAGCTCACAAACATGTTGTATTTAGATAGAGACTTTTGTGGTGTCAGTCAAGATACTTTTTTTTTTATTCTTACTTTTTTATTAATTGGGTCTTTAATCTGCATTTATAAACTATAAGGAACGCAGCAGCCTTCAATAACTGTTGACTTTCATCACCAGTACTAAATACAAAAGCAGTTGTGATTACTCTTGTTTTGTTGTTACATTCTTTAATACATCACCTCTGTGGAAAATATCACAGCACTACCTGATGCTGTTGATAATATAGACACCATCTTCTCACTAAATGATAGCATAATAGAGCAGTTGTGTATAATGACAAAAGATGTGAGTGCCTGCTTACTTCAAAGTGATACCGAATGCACGGCTGTGACAGCAGATCACTGCAAGCATCTGCTTTTCCTGTCATTACTTTCCTCTCGCTGGCTTTGCATCAATTTTTATACATTAGATATTCTAGTAATGAAGTACGCAAACTGTACACCCAAACGTAATCATTCAGATATTCCCAACAAAAGACGATTATAAGGATATAAGGTCAGTGGGAGGGAATGAGCAAGAAACTGTGCTTCAACTCAGTTGTTTCCTTCAGTTGTCAGTTAATCAGTGTGTCAGTGGTTTTCTGAACTGAGATTTTCACTTCATTAGTATGATTACCCTAAGAGAGAGTCTGATGGGCTCCCAGTGTTTTCACTGGTTGGCACTCACACACACACACACACACACGCAAACACACACATTCCAGGTTCTCCAATACCCCTTCGGGCCTCTCGCTGTCTGCACGGCCAATCGACCTCATCCAACCAATTAAAGACAGCGCTTAGTTCCTGATCAATGGTTGAGGTTGGGGTGGGGCAGGATGAGGACAGCAGGAGAGGAGGGGAGCTATTCTAGAAGATCCACTTCATGACCCAATGAGAATTTTTATTTCTATCTAAAGCTCCTCACCCCAAGATCACACTTAATGTGCCACATGTATCAACTGCTCTCCCTAGTGGAATTAGTTTCAAATAAGAAAATCAGTCATTGTTGCACTTTGTTGGAGAACCATTGAGTTTGAGCTGTTTGGAATGAATCCACTTGTTAATGTATTTGTAAAGTAAATTCACTCACTGTAATACTTTTGTGATAATATCGTAGAAAAGGTTTCAGTCGTAGTCATCTGGACACTGTTTTCTCAATTGAGAACGACTTCCGGATGGGAGCCGAAACGTCTTGACTGAAACCTTTTCTACGATAGAACACTCCTGGACGAATGAGGGACTACACCGTCTTATTTTGTGATAATATGTTTTTGTCAGTAAAATAACACACAAAACGACAGCTCATAATGATTTCTAAATGATGTTATCACAAGGTGTTTGAGTCATTGAACTGTACAAATGATTTGCAGCAACATACTGTAAATGCATTACTGACTAAGACTGACCCCAAGGTTAGGTTTGTTCTGTACGCACATGCAGAGGAATGCAAAGAGTAGATCATCATATATCACTGTCTTTGGTTCACAGTTTGTCTGTGAGAAAGCCTGGTAGATAATGTGTGTAATGAGGTTTAGGAGAGATACATACGTTTGAAAGAGGGAGTCATAATTTCCAAACATTCAGAATCGCAATTATTTCCTTTTGCATCAGTTTTCTTTATTTATGGCATTTTTAAGAGACCTTGAACTAATAAATGCCTTTGGAGAAAGATAGCCACCTTTTGAAATAAATGAAAAACATTCCCTGCTACAGTAGGATTTCTCTAGTCAGTCCTTCCTTCATCAGCGGCTGGTGAAGGAGGGAGGGTGTTAAGTAAAGAGACGTTGATCTGTTTTTCTCCCCTTCAGATATCACACCAGCGAGCCTGTCACCCACACAGCCAATATCACAGTCAGTCCACACACTGGGTTCAGTCACAGGGCAGGGAGAGAAAGTAGGAGGGAGGGAGGATAAATTGCAGAAGAAGAAGAAGGGAGAAGTCAACAAGGGTAAAAATGTGTGACTGTGGCGTGTCTTGGTGGCTCAGCGCAATAGGGCACATGCCATATGTGTACAATGCAGTGTGTTTTAGCCCATTCTCCCAACTTTCCTGTCCCTCTCCCCTTTATGTAATGTAGTAAATAAATAAATAAAGACAAGTAGTTCATACTAAGTTGCCAAAAGAAAAGAGAGAGGCTTTATTAAATGAAAAGAAAGATGAATGGGAGAAGAGTGAAATAAAGAAGGAGAGAGACATTGGATAGACTATAGAAGATGACATTGAAGGAACACAGTCTGAATAAGCAAAAGAGGACTTTTGCATCAGAATACACCTCACCAGCTCTGACACTGGTGAACCCCGTACATATTTGCAGCTGTGAAAAGCACAATCCAGGGAAATTGGTGAAGTGCTGTGCAATGCAATGTCAACACAACAATACTGACAGCCTGGAAACCCATTTATTAGTCCCCCAAGGATCCCACCATCTCTGAATTTGTCACAGAATTAGGTATCAGCCAGGGAATGCAGCCTCCTTTGTGGCAAATGGAGTAAGCTGCAGAATAAAGTCATAAATTGAAAGTCTACTGGCAAATTGTCACCAGCACCACAGTAGCCAGAATGTAGCATTTGCGTCCTTCTCACCTTTCTGCCCTTAAAGCACAGCTCAGACTCACACACACACCATTTTTCACATGGTCACTCCCACGCAGTATTAACTGCAATAAAGTGATTCTAAGACACGTTAACACTGCAGAACAGGCTGTAATTGCAGTTAAGTAAATCTTTTTGATGTATGAATGCCCATTTCTTAAGAACTGACATTTAACTCACTTTAGTCAGTTTTCTTTAGGCTACAAAGCAGTTAAGAAATCCTAGATCATAGATACAATATTAAATAACTTTCTGGAAATGGGCACTAATTTCTGATTTCACTTATTTCTATTCCAGCCAGCCAGTCAGTCAGAGACAACAGCTTTCGGCCTCATCACACCACACCTCGCCTTTATAAGGTAATATACCAGGTGTTGAGCCCTCCATCTGGTTCAAACTATGTCTTCTGTTCATTTCCTCACTTGGCCTCACTTCTATATCTCCTTTCCTTTTGTTTCTTTTGCCTTCACCACCTCCTCTCCTCTCCCTCTCTCCTTCACTTTCCTCCTCACACTCTCCTGTCCCCGGTCTCTCACTCAGCCAACAGCCAATTTAACGAGTCAGGGAGACACAGGAGTGCAAAACACAGATCACAGATCGATCAAAGTTGAGACTTCACCATGAAAACAGCTATGAAGTTAGCTTCTCTGCTGTCTTGCAACTTCTCCTTTACTGTTAGAACATATATGTTTATGTTAGGCTATATGTGCATGCAGCCACACACTGAACAATTTATTTAGTTTATATAACCCTCAGGGGTGTTAGTTGATATGGTTTGTTACTGTGCACTATGTGTGTGTGTGTGTGTGTGTGTGTGTGTGTGTGTGTGTGTGTGTGTATGAAATACTAGATCTGTCTTGTATGTGAATGTAAGTGTTGTATGAACATGACGTGGTGACACATGATAAATGTGAGGTTGGCCGCAGTCTGCCCTCCCTCCTCTCTGTCTTCCTGGTGGCCTCTCTGTTGTCTTCTCTTCCTCTCTGTTGTTCTCTCCATCACTGTCTCTCTGATTTTCAACCTTTTTCATCACCCTCCTCATCTCTTTTCCTTTTCTTTTAGACTACTTCCAAGCACTGGCTATTCACTGCGTTCGTCGCATGTGCATCCATGCAAGACACGCACGCAAATACAGTCATGCACACACACCTCTCTGTCTTTATTTAATCATTGGCTCTATAACAGGGGATATTTTCCCAGACAATGCCTTAGAAGGCGGTGAGCCAGGAGGCCGAATGAGAGGGGGAGATCTCTCTATCCCTCATCACATGGAAGCCACAGTACTGGCACTCCCACTGACTGAGATGAATGAATTTAATATATCTCCCTTTTGAAACACAGATGACCTCCTGATATGGCCTTCAGTCTCTCTATCGCAGGAGGCCTTTCTTTTTTTGCTCTGTCTGTGAAATCTGGAAATTTCCAGGAAGACATCTGAAGGGATTCTGACAGAGACTAATTTGTTTTGTGGCCTGACGTGACTCGTGTATATCTTTGTCCATATAGGAGCAGACACATTTTCCCACCTCAACACTTTTATGATCATGAGATAGCGCTTATCATGGGAGTTTATGTTTGTGTGCAACAGTAGCTGTTTATAGTGGAAGCAACAAGCTGTGCTTTTATGGCAATGGGAAATATTGTATTAAAGACAGTTTAATAGCTGCTGTAGCTTATGATGTGACAATAAGCTATGATGTGAATGTAGGGTGATTAAAAAAATATGAGGGGTGATCTCTTTCTCAATGTAAAGGAATATAATATATGATTATTTTACCTCTGGAGTAGGTCAAAATGCGGTCAAAAATCACTTAGTGCAACTTTAATCCTGCACCTTTGACTAATTTTAAGATCTGTCAACATTTCTCTTTCTTTTGCCATATGGCAAAGTGTCTGTCTTTGTGCTGGAGCCTGCTCACTGTATGTTTGTTGTGTGTGTGTGTGTGTGTGTGTGTGTGTGTGTGTGTGTGTGTGTGTGTGTGTGTGTGTGTGTATGTGTGTGTGTGATGATGTGCTTCCATACTAAAGTAAGCCACAGTGACCCCTCTTTATTTCCATCCTTATTGGATCTAGTGCTCTCCTGAGACAGCAGAGACGTTGATGCCTCAGGTCATCTGTCTCCTATAACCGACTGTCCCAGTGTGCTATGTAAGTCCCACTTAATTAGGCCCCAAATTGGATGGATTTACGCTTTTCCAGACGCCAAAATGTCTTTTATTGGGTATTTATCCCATGAGGTTAGGGCCACACTGATCAAATTACACTGATTCAGACTTCTGCATAGCTAACTATTCTGCTAAGTACTTTATGCTGTGTATGCAGGGGTGAATTGATAGTGCACACATACTACATACCCAAACCTCACATCAACCTATCATTCGGGTGGAATGAAAATATGTTATTTGATTTTTAAACAAGAGTAGGGACGATAAAACCACAATAGAGACCCCTAGAGGCCAGACACCTTTCTACACCCAACAACTGTCTGGAAGTAAATAACTGATCTGCTGTATATTGCCATACTCTGAGCCCTACACTGTTGTGAGCAGGGTTTTAAATAGTCACATGTCAGCTTACATTACTGAATAAACACAACCCCACAGGTGCTTCTGAGAAAAAAATAGTTGGAGATGGCAGTGTGTAGTAAAAACGTTTTGATTTTAAGATCATATAAACATGATACAATGACAGTTGTACAATTGTCAGAATAAAGTGAATCAGCAGTCTCTAAACTGCGGTTAGTTTTTCTTTTGCTGCTTTTATTGTTCTAATGATGGTTCAAATGTAACTGAAAGTAAACAGAATTCTCAGTTTTGTTTTCTGCAGTTTAATGAAGGTATTTGACATAGCCTCCCTCGTGCATGCATACACAAGTCACTATGTAGACCCCTATGATGAAAATTCAGGCAAGTAGTAATTTTCTTTCTCCATAACAAGGTTAACATTTTTCACAAGCATCATCTGTCATTTAAATTATAATCAACCTGGTAAATGAATGATTCATCATAATGTTTTAATGGCATAATTTAAGAGTCTAGAACTCCTCCGGTGAATGAGTCGAATGATTGAAAAGAGGCCACAGTTGTTGTTTTTTTTTTTTAAAAAGCATTATCTTATGCCCATTAAGAGGATGAAGTTGTATGAGCAATGAAAAGCGTAGCCTTTACATAACCAAAACACCTGCATGTCTTTGTATGTGAGCAGAATTGGGCATTTATTTGTGTGCATGTGTATGTGTGTGGGTGGGTGTGTGAGTGAGTGAGCAGGTTTTGCGCACACACAGGGCACCAGAGTGCTGTTAATTTCCGCCCGAGCAGGTGAACGGCCACTAAAAGTATCATTGAAGTGATGAATGTGCTGCTCGGCACGGTCATCAGTGTTTAATCTGTGTCATTGGAGAAATAGCACCACATCAACTTCAAACGACTTCCTTTCATCTGCAGTTTGAGACGGAGAGTCACAGATGTGGACCCTCTCCCCTTCTCCTTGTTTCATTTCTCCTGCACATTTTCTTAATACCACATGTATTCTCTGCTGTTAAAATTAATGTAAAACCCTATCCTTCATACTTCGACATTAAATGTATGTGCAGCACGCCTATGTGCCCACGTGTCTCTGTGTGTATGCATATACTGTAAGGGATGAGATGAAATAGTATCAAATGGCATGTTTATAATTTCTTTGCTAATAAACTGCTTCAGTAGGAATACTAGTCTTTAGTTAATCCAAAGTGAATCATACAACGCTGCTAAGCAAATAAAAGATTATTACACTCATTAATTATATTACAGTTACAAAAGTCAGCTGTTTCCTGCTAGTTATGCTGACGTCTGGTGTTTCATTTTAGTCAAGTCAACAATGTGTATGGTGTAGTTTTTATGTTAGATTCTTTTTTTAACACATACATTTACTAAACAAATTAAGATGAATTACCAGAATCATCCGATAGTGGGCCCTGGAGCAGAAAGTAGCTTTTGGGGCTCCTATGGATTCCTGCATCGCCCCACACTCTGTACATTGTGTATGTACCCTGAATACTCCAAATACCCATCAAGTACAGTGAACACAGCAGACCACATGTAGTAACTTTATTATATTTTGCCGATAGACCCAGAAAAAAACCTGTACTCCTAAACTATATTGCAGTCTGGCGCCAAATATGTTGTGTGTCAGTTTATGTTAATTTCATTCAACATAAATTTATTTAGGAATATGTTCTACATGTAGCTCATAGCTATTTATTTGAATTCCTTTGTACTTGTGTGCTCACGGTTCTTCTTATTTCAATGTGGTTGTGTTTTTATTGCTTTTTTTTTTCTTCAGGTCAAACAGAGAAAACAATTTACTTAGCTCGAGTAGATAGCTCCACCCCTCATCAGTAATTGCTTATTTTGAATATACCTGTGGAATCACAAACCATGCTGAAAGTGGAGGCATGAAGAGAGCATGTAGAGCAGCAAGACAGAGACCAGAGCAACAGCCAGAGGACCATGGCGGAGGAGGCGGATAATGGAAAAGATTACAACAATAATGATGAGGATGGTGACCATGACAACGAGCATAGTCTCAAATGGAGGATGACAACGAGGGAATGCCCGCACGACAGACAACATGCAAAGGGATGAAGTAGTCACATGACCACAGCAGCCTCGGAGGTGGGAAGAGAGGTGAAACTGTGATGACTATGTATGACCAGAATAGCAGTGTGTCTGGAAGACGCTGGTTAATGGATAATGGGAACCAGTGACCACTCAAAGGGACCCGGCAAGGTTGACACTGAGGAGAGCACTGTGATGCAACGAGTTATGTTAAGGAATTTAAAAGGTTCCTAATTTTGTGTACTTGAGATTTCCGGAAGAGTTGGCGTGTGCCTTAGCGACTCTCTTAGCTCTCTCCCCATCATTGATCAGCCAACCAGACCAAGTACTTCCCATGGAGAAGCTACCTCACAATAGGCTTGGGTGTGGTGAGAGGTACCAGGATGCTCACCTTGGACTTGGAACACCAACAACCGAGTAAATGAGCTTCCCTTTCCCCTTATCCAGAGACGAGTCTGCTCTACTTCTACTGACTTTGGGTTTTGTGGACATTTTAAATAGTGTTTTAGTGCTATAGGCCTTTATTATCAGGGCTAAGTTTTTATTGTTGTATTTTATTTAGTTATTTTATTGTTTGGTTCCATTGTTTTAAATATCATAATTTTGACTCCAAATCCAAGAATTCTTTAGTTTTTAGCCATGGAAAACTTTTTTTATCAGCATCGCTGGTATTTCAAAAGAACCTCCACAGCCTTGGACATTAGTGTGACAGTCACACTTTTGACTTTGGATACAAGTACAATATCAACTAAAGTAATGCAAGTCATTAAAGTAGACCTGTACAAATGGCATTATCATTTCAGTTGATGTAATTCTTTATTCATGCATATTCCCAAATAAATTTACAGTCAATAAAATGATCACAAACCAATTGACACAGAGTAAACTTGGTGCTTTTGGAGCCTGATGAGGGCTGGGGCAATTTCCTGCTTTAACTGTCTGGCAATTCAGTCTTGCTAGTAAATGCATTATATGCTGTATATGTGTCTTATGTATGTATGTTGAGCCTTGAGGCTATACATGTTCGTACAGTTATGTTACAGCATATCCTTACCTTGTGTCAGCCTTAAAATGTGGTGTTTCACTCTGTGTGTGTAACCAGCATAAAGGTTTATGGACACTCTGAGCTGCCAGGCATTTTAGGAGGTCCTGTGTTTTGCACAGTGACAGTATAGTGAAGAAATACCCACTTTCCTTGTATGCCATATTGTTTTGCTTGGAGTAGCTGCTGTCAAGCTACAACGCTACTGGAAAAAAAAGTTCAAACCTGTGTTTAATTCCCCCCAGGTTGAATAGAACATAAAAAAAATGTAATAAAACCTTCAGAATTGCCTACACAGGCACTCTTGGATTGTGAATAAAAAATACGGGAGCAAAAGGTCGTCAACTAGATTGCAATTACAGTGTTTCCGCATGTTGTTTTGTTGCACGAGTCGTCACTTTTTTTCAGATGTATTTGGGAAGTAGTGTCTTCTTAGTGTATTAACTTGCTGAGGTCACATGACCCTTCTGGTCTACCTTGGTGTCACCTTGGCTTCACCTGAAGTCCATTGCTCCCACTTTCATCTTCCCATTTCCACTGTGAGCTGCAGCTATAAACTTTTGTGTCTTCAGGATTACCTTTCCATCAGGGGAAGAATGAAGTGTGAAAAGCAATCTGAGAAACGCCAGGCCACGATACACAACTTCAGCGGATGCAATTATGCCAATGACAGATCATTTTCTGACCTTTATTCCTCAGTCTGTATGGATGGCGGTTTGCCACTGTGACAGCCTGCTTTTTGTTTTCGTGCACTTTACAATTTTGTGACAGCTGGAGACCCACCTCTAAAATGCTGAGGTGTTCATCTGTTTGAAAGACAGCTTGACTTTTGCTGCTGCTCTTTCTCCTTCACTCTCTATTCACTTTTGTTGTGTATGTCTCTGTCAGTGTAACATTCTCATTATTTCTTTATCTGTCTCTCTGCTCCCACTTCTCTCTCTCTCTCTCTCCTCCTCCTCTTTATCTTTTGTTCTGTCTCTCTCTTTCTATCATCTATCATCTGTAGTTCCATCAGGTATTCTCCAAAGGCTGGGTCCTGGACCAAACGAGCATTTTTGTTCTGGTTGATGCCTTCGTTCAAAGTTTCAGAGACCTGCTTGAGGTGAATTGCTCTCTCACACAAACGGAGCCATGAACACACATACAGACACAGGATTGGAGTCCACATTCTCAACTCTGCAGGCTCATGCTGTTGAAATAGGTGTCAGACGTATTCAATGCCATCCACTTCATCTCGTGTTTTCATGCTGCTACTGCCGCATGTGTCATACTCCTGAGTATGTCTGAAACACTGTCTGAATGCCTGATGTTTCTTATCTCCTCCACAGTTTAACCATGCCCATACCTTTTTGTCACACAAACTCTGGCTATCTGTCATCTCTCCTGTGGGAATGCATTGTCTGTTTTGTTTGTCCTCCTCTTCTTTTGTTATCCATGACATTGCTGTGGTGCTGTCTCTTGTCCTGCAATGTTCACTTGTAGGGCTTCACCGCTAAACTAAAAATCATGTTATCTTTTATTTCCTTAATTTTGAGATCACAATGGGAATGCTCTACATCAAAGACGGCATTTTGACAAGTAAAAACCTACATATAATTTGAAAGGAGATGTCAAAATACATTGATTTGCAGCCTTTATAATTGACCATTTGCCCTGTGCAAAAATGTTTTTGATTTAATTGATTGCAGGGTTATGATGCAGCTCCATTCACCACCACCCTCACAAATTGGCGTGTCTATGACCTTTAACATGTTTTAGCTTAACCTTTGGTTGCTTTTTCTCCATTTTGTTTTCCCATTCTATTCATATATTTCACATCTCCCCACTATCCCTGCCATTGTTGACCAAGCCTCCCAGTGGACTTTGGCTGAAGATATCCTTGAATGCAGATCCTCCTTTACAAATCCATGGGATGTGACCTTGAATACATAAAGTCTTAAGACCATACAGTATTTTCTCATTTCTTATCACCTACATACATAACATATACATACTCTTCTTGCAGAATGTGTTTATTCCATTCACATCTATTCTACGCTGTCTTTTCTCCCTTCTACTCCATCTCTATGATCCACCTGCAGCTATTTTACATTTATTATACCACATTATGCCATGCAGTGCAGTGTTACTACTTTACATCTTATTCATACTTGTCCTTATCTTAACCCGTCTTTCCATAAAGAGCTTTGCCATGTGGGATATCATTTTCTCTTGGCCACATTACTGCAAGTAGCAGCTTGCCCATTGGGAGGAGGGTCAGCAGCAGGCTCTGCTGCGCTTCGGCGGGCACCAGGGGCCAGAGGTCACCCGCTGCCTGCTGGAGATGCAGAGAAACTTCCACCATTGCCTACAGATTCTGAACTTTGCTGGCACGGGCATCCTGGATGTCGAAACACCACCTGGCACAATGATTACAACAGGTAGTGCTGTTTATCTTTAAAGGACAATTACATTTTTTTCTTGTTTTCTGTTTCTTAGTTGCTTCCTCACATATGGGACCCAGTGACCTTCTTGGCCTGTTGGGTGTCAGTACTATTAATAGACTGGTAAGAGTTGTCAGAGCTCATATAGAATCTTCTTGGATCAAAGCAATGGTGTTGGATATTATTAAATTTAACCAAAAGCCTTTAAAACAATCTACAACCCCCAGCATTTAGACCAACATGTGACACTTTTCTGCTGGAGCAAATGCTAATGAAATTCTCTGTGTAGAGAAAAGTATCTCCAAAATGTTAAAAATACTGTATATACCATTAATAACTAAAGTATATATATGCAGAGTATATATGCGTTAATATTAAACAAGCTCCTTATTTTGCGCAGTGTAAAAAGCACTAAAATACAAAAACAATACATAGGCATTGGCGAAGACACAGAGAAATACAGCCAATCATACTCATATACTGTACTTGTTCAGTTTTTGATCAATATTGGAAAAAATTGCCAAAACTATAAATAAACACCTGTTCTTCTTAGGTCAAGAATACCTACTTTGTGTCTAGATGTGTCTGAGCATTATGGCTGTGTGTAAAATGAGTTTATGAATGTAAGCATATGTGTTTGGTGTATTAAAAGTAAAAGAAATAAAAGGATGTGGCAGTGATAAACACAGTTTGCTAGATTACCAAACATCATCACAGGAAAACATGCTGAACAGTGTCCTTAAGCATGATTTCTTATTAAAGCAGTAAGGATGGAAAACACACAACTTAGAGCCCACTGGGGGCCCACCTTAAATGTTAAACAAGACGATGAGCCCTCAGTAGGCCAAGGGCAATGTGCAATTAGCCAGAATGAAACATAATGGTAAGCCCTGAGTTGTAAGGTTGCTGCAATGAGGTGCATGTAGGTAAACTCTGCAACTACAACTGTATGTATTGTATGTAAAGTATTGTATTCATATTTGTTTGTGTCCTTTTTAAGTGAGAATTCTTGTGAAGCAAGACAGTTTAAGAGTGATCTACATAATCTAACATTGGTATACTGTTCCAAACACAGAGGTATAGTTGTTGTCCTTCAAAAGGTCACATTTGTAGATAAAACAGGAGAAAGTGGCTTCAGTGGGATTTAGCTAGGCCTAGTTCAAAGCCACTTGTCTTGCTATGTTCTTTATTTTTGAGGTGTTCAGGTGTCATTGAGAATGCCGAGCACAAGCGTGAGGGATGTCAAGAGACTTGAACATGCATCACTACCAAATTCAGGAGTAAATAAGGCTGTCTCGTCTGCAATTTCTAAAGATCTGGTTGGAAGATCATCTTCTCCTTTCTGTTTAATACATTGAAAAAATAACCAACATTGAGCAAGGAGAGCGTTAAACATTTGATATGAGAGGATAATGCTGATAACTGGTTTAAAATCCCTGGCCTGTCATCAGTAGAATTTAGATGCCTGGTGTTGCTGGAAGTAATAGAGATAAATGCGCCGTGGCTGAGAATCTATCTTGTTTCTTCCCTCTGAGTCAGTGCCTTGCCCTGTGAGCCAGGATAAAATATCTCCTCCGTTATGCTAGTTCACACACACATCCAGACAAGGGTGTTTTGTCATCTTTTTGTCATTTTTCAAGTAATAATGGGTTGCTGTACACTGTTGTCAGACCGGACAGGAATCAGCTTTCTTCCCTTTCACACCCGGCCACATCAGCATAGTCCATTATCATTTTGTTTGCATAAAAGCATAATTATTTATGGATAAATTGGCCATAGAAAGTTTCTTTGTTTAAACTAATTGTTGTCATAGACAGCCATTTGTCATGTATGCTGCAGTGTCTAAACTTGTCAACAAAAAACAACAAAAATTGTGCAGCACGGTTAGTTTAGAGGGCTAAACAAGATAGCAAACCTGAATATGCGTTTTTTCTAGTTTAAAAAAATCTCTTAAAATTGAGAAAGGAAAACAAAAGTATCAAACTACAAGTTTAAGAACGGAAACAATAACTGATAAAAAGTAAAAGTAACATGTTTAATAAACCAAAAAAAAAGAAATTCCGCTGTCCAGAACACACATATTCATGCAGCACACAAACACACAATGCTGAAATGTTTCAGTCTAGAGCTCGTCCATATGGACTAATGGCTGCTATCCATCGCTTGAAACCAAAGTGCATCAAATTAGTGCTGCGTCTAGACAGCCTGTCCACGTGGATGTGTGTGTCCATAAATTTGACATTAAATGCATAGTTAGTATGTGTCTTCCAGATAAATGAGCTTGCAATGCTACACTTGTGTGTGTGTGTGTGTGTGTGTGTGTGTGTGTGTGTGTGTGTGTGTGTGTGTGTTTGTGTGCACATATGTAATTTATCTGTGTTGGGGCCTATGCTCTCCCAGCGGAGTACGACATGAAAAAACGCCCCTTCATTGTTATTCAGAGCTGCTATGACAGCAGGTCATTTGACATCTTATCTGAATAACATGATCAAAGATGAATGAGCTGCCTGTGAGACATGCATGTGTGTGTATATATTCTCATATGTGTGTGTCTATGTCCCTTATCTTTCAGTACATACAGTATGTGTGTATGTATGCATATGTATTCTATGTATGACTATCTCTGCATGTGTGTGTATGTGCGTTTCCAGAGGAAAGTCATAAAGGTGAAGACCTGACTCTCCAGGGGTCACGCTGTCCCTCTCCCGCTCCTGACACATCACTAAAGGTCCTGGAAAAAGAGGTCAGCTGGCAGCATGTGTATGTATATATGTGTGTGTGTGTGTGTGTGTGTGTGTGTGTGTTTTTGCGTGCGTGTATGCAATGTGGATGATGGATTGGGGTCATGGGGGGTTGCGATGTTGTTGCCAAGACAAACAGCTGCGCTTGTGTCTGGGGCAGGTGTTTCATAGCGACTCAGCACATTGAAATTAGTCAAATCAATACACCCCTTCCGCTTCTCAGCATATTTGTGTGTGTGTGTGTGTGTGTGTGTGTGTGTGTGTGTGTGTGTGTGTGTGTGCATTCCTGTTTTAGATGTGCGCTTTTGATCTATTTAATCACTTCCTCTATTCAGCTAATCATTATGCCTCTGTTTTCACATGTGCATATGTGCATGTATGTACGTTTTATGCATCAGTAGAAGGTCTGGAGATGCTTTTACACTTGAATCATTTACACCCTAGCTATCCCTATGTTGTATATACAGTTACCTGGCTATAAATTGTAGAATGTCTATTGTATCTGTAGTTTGCTCTGGCCCACCTACACCAAAGTCCATTTTCCTCCCCTTAAATGGACCATAGAGAACTGCCCATTCTATCACTTTAATACACAGAGAGCAAAGGCACTTTTCCCACAATAGTCTTGGTGTGTAGATTATCCACCCTCTGTTGATTTCTGAGCTTTCTGAGAGCCCCGAGGTCTGTCTCAGCTTCCCAGTGTGCGCTGCATTCACTGCGAGCTTCTTTCTCACGCTCAACCAACTTTATGTATTCACCCATAGATATAAACACCACTCTCCTGAGTAAAGACTCTTTTCTCCATTGTCTTGCTCTTTTTCTCTCTGTATTTTCATCCCCCAACACTCACTCATACTCTCTCATACTCTTATTCTTGTCCTTTTGAAATTAGTAAAACACAGTAATCTGTCCCTTACTCCATGTACTCTCAACTTTGTATATGCCAGCATCACAGCAGTGGTGTGGTTTTTGTCCTCATTGGTTCAGTGGTCAAGTCTGTTGGAGACTGAGACTTTAGCATTCTCAGACCCTTAATCAAATCCCTTTTTTACATTTGTGTAGTCCTCTGACAACCGAAAACATAAAGGTACCATAATCAGTTACAATATCTTTATTATGTGATTGGCTATTGTAAAAAACTAATTAAACTGTTACAGAAAGTATCAGAGAGGACAGACAGATGGTTTCTTAGCCTGCCAAGAGCCAGCAGAAGTACATCAGCTACATTTTTATTAGCCTCATGCCTCAAGTAAATTTATGACAGAAGGCAAATGGGCATGGGTTAGTAATCTGTTCATAAACATTCCCATTTTTTCTTCATTCACAGGAAGAAAGTTGCAAAACACCATTTTAAATTCTGGCTCATTCTGGTTTAAGGTACAGGGAACCAGATCTACCAGATCATCACAGTTTATTCTGGCTTGTGTCAGCAGTGTGGTTGGTGTTTCCATTAGATGCAAATAAAATCAAGACCATGTGACCTTAAAGTCCCTTACAACAACAAATCCATGTGGCTGAGGTTGCTATGGCAATATATGAATCATGGTGCTCAGTGTAAAGTTAACAGAGGAATTCCACAACCTGAACTTTTAACCAACTTATACGTAACTTGCATATCCACATCACAACGAATGGCTAAACAAGGTTTGTATTTTACTGTATGTGTGTGAGTGTGTGAGGCAGGGAGTAGATGGTGCCAATAAGCTCTTTACTGTTACATTACATGTCTACCCAAAACCACAGCTAGTAAAATATATTTAGCTGAAAAATGTGGTATCACGTCAATTCACAAATAATTTGTAAAAATTCACATGTTGCTCAGCTCCACAAAATTCCAACAATTTAGCTGCCGTGCTGTGTCCCGCACTAAATCGTTTTTACCAGTCCAATCCGTTTTGTATCCAGTTCTGGCTGACATGCACGCTGCATTTAAATATTATTTTTCCTCCTCGCTGTGGTGATCCATTCACATCAACACGTTTCTACTTTAATAGTCTTTGCACTGCTCAACACTACCTAGAGGTCACCAAGTCTACTACTCTCAACTTTAACAAGCTAATTAGACTAATTACCTGTCAGTCATGCATCAAAGATGCAATGCAATGCCCAGGATAGATCAGTAATTCATATTTTGACTTTTTTCTGTCCGTGAAGCAATTCAAAACTGTTCAAATACCAGGAAATGAAGATCATAAAATGAAAGTAATAAAATAACAGGGAAGTAATTAGATTGCAACACAATTTACACCAACCACAATTTGGGTTTCCTGTGCGTTTTAAATTTGGCCTTGAACATTGGTACTTGAGGCATCTCATTGCTTTGTCTTTATTTGAATGTGTCATGGTTTTGGGGTTTGCTGCCTGCCTGCCTGCCTGTTACCAGTTACCAGTTTGTCACCTGCCTGCCAGCCAACCTGTGTACCTGTAAACCGGTCTGCCTACCTGTATCTGCCAGTAAGCACTTACTAAACCACTCGTTCTGCCTCCTCTGTCTGCGTTTGGGTCCTTTCCCTGTTCCCTGCTAGCCAACACCCGTAACAGAATGGAACACTTCTACCCCTCCATACCCAAATGAACAACAAAAAACAAGAAATAAAACAGACAAAGAAAACAACAAAACTGCAGCATGGTAACCTGCACTTGAACCAAAACTGGAAAAAATGGACCCATGCCCGAAAGTGAAAACTAGTGGATTCACATGTGCTCTGTTTCTCACCCATTCCTTCCTTCCTTCTGTTCTCCTTGTCTCTCTCTCACACACAGACTGCACACATATATGCAGACTGTTGCTTGTTCGCTGTTGAAATGGGGGACAAACAAGTGAGAGACTGATCAGTATAATACAGTCAAGAAGAAGTCTTTTCACACCAGGAGACAATAATGCTCTTGAACATGAACTTTCAACTTGAAAAGAACATTAAAGTCACATCTCCATACTTGGAAACACTGAAAGGGAGGAAAATGCCTTTACTCACACATTGTAGTTGACTGTGGTTAGTCATTATTCAGTGAGTGGAATGCACTGATGGTCCACTGTTCAAAGAGCCAATGGAGGCCATGTAAGGCCAACTCTGCACTTTGTGAGCCAAGTCAGCACTCACAGAGTTGTTTTGGGTTTGAAACCTTGTGCCTGCCCAGACTAAACCAAACGTACCCAGGCCAGATCAAACCTCCCCCCAATCACCCACCAGCAGAGTTCTGTATCTGTGGCTTCGGTCCAGCTGTGGCCTTGGCGGCTTGGTCACTATTAAACACAGCTGTTGTTGCCTTGCCTCTGGTAACAAACACACACACACACACATACTTAAGAACAAAAACAGTGAGAGCTCATACTCTGTTTAACATTATTATCTCCATCCGGATACACAAAGAACAAAAATTGACAACAGTAGGGGAGCTTTAATTGTACACAGATATGATTGTGTTGCCCTCTATTTTACTCAAATTCTCTTTGGAATAAGAGATTCTTCTATTAAGGTTGAAATATGAGACAGGAGTGCAATATAACCCTAGCAACAGTCTTATGTGAACAATAAAATAGATAATATATGTTTGCTGCTGAGTTGGACTGGGAATCTTGAATATACTATACTTTTTTTGCGCTCTGCGGTTGAGGGTGTAACTTAAAATCACATTCTCATGATTAAGAAATAAAGCCCCAGGTACTGATGCTCTCAGACGGCACTTCACAGCTCTGCATTGTTTTTTCTGAAGGTCATGGTAATGTACATAGTAGGTAGTGTTTTAAGCACTGAGTTAGACAATATTGTCTTCAGTAGTAATAGTGTAATCAAACTCAATAGATCTGTTTAACTTAATTACTTAACACTTATGGCATGTGTTCCCATAAGATGTGGTGACACTGCGATAATTGTAAGGAAGAGCCGATGCCTTAACAGACTAGACAATGAGATAAGATCTGGAAGACAAGTTTTAAAAAGGAAACATTTAAGAGTGTCTTCAACTGTTTGTATTGTTTTTTTTACTCTGTTAAAGACATGCTGTTTATCGAAACATTAGTTGCTGCACCTTTTATTAAAGGCTGATTTCACTCTGATGATGGGATGTTTATTTGTGCCCCTCATTTGTTTTTGTTTTGTTTTGTTGAGCAATTTAAATTCAATAGACTGTATGTAGATGCTTCCATTACTGTACAAAAGCAACAAAATCTGTATTTCTACCCTCCCTGATGCTCCCACCACACAGTGGTTTCATTGGAGTAACATCTACTCCCGGCTTTTTAACTGTTTTTGCAGATTTGATGGGTACAGCTTTTCCCACTATCAACATTAAAACACACTCATGCTTTGTCAATGTTGACAGTAATGTAAATTTTGATCCATAATTCAGACATTCTTTTTGTGAGTAAAAGTAAATGCAAGTTCCTTCTTCACAATCTGCATGCATTTAGCTGTGGTGGCTACAAGCATGTTAACCCACAGCAAGCTGATAGTCTCCTAAATGTCATGCATAGTGCTGGTAAGGCCAAGGAGGCAGATTGACAATGTTATTGCAAGGCATTTTTTCATGTGCTCCTATTTAGGGGGGAAAAATAACATAAAACCCAACTAGATCAAGCCTGAGGCATTTAAACTGAGATGGAGTCCAGCCGGCATTGGGTCAGGCCCAATCAGGTGTTGGCTACAAATCAAAGCTCTTGTGTGCCCTCCTAAAATGATAAAGTACTTTTAACTTGAAAGCACTGCGTTGTGTTAAAAAAAGAAGCCAGGCAGTGCTTGTTCTGAAGGACCTGCTTTTCATTGACTTTGTGGCTTCTTCATATTCACTTTAATGTAATAGACAACAGTTTGATGAAAGCATAATACTGTGAACATGCTTTGTTTGTAGAGCTAGAACAGTTCATGTTTATAGTCTTAACTGAATCCCTCCTTCTTTGACCTACTCATTTGTCCCTTTCCTTCCTCTCCAGGTGCTTCAGAAGCCACACTTCATGTCTGAGACATAACAGCATGGAACATCTTCCTGGGGGTCAGAGAGAGAGCACTGCAGCTGGTAACAGGTCTGATACATAAACACGTGACACCGAACTGAATATAAACACAACATATTAGGAAGTGTAATGCTTCAGTGTTGGAGTCCTTAGAGTATGTCTGATATTGAATGTCCTGATGTTTAGTTATGTTTTTGGCATCAGAATTAATAGCATTATTACAACCTGATGACGTATAGGTCGCTTTAGGAGAACATAATCTTACAGATCAGCATCATCATTAATACTTAAGCTGCTGTATATGTATAACTTTGTCCTTACAAAAAAAGATTTATATCACTTGGGTTATGCACGATTTGAACATTTCTGACTTTGTCGACTCCTAGTGGAGGTATCAAAAAGGACACTGTGGCAGGCTACATGCATGCTGATACCCCAACAGCCCACCCCTGCTATAATCACAAACATTTTATAATCAGGGGATTTAAACAAAACAAGGAAGATGGGAGCGCAGGAGCGCGGCTTACAATCCCTGAGTAAACACTAAAAAAAGCAAACTTCACCTACACATTCACTAACACCCTCATCATGCGAACGTAATGGTGTTGTCTGACAGCCCAATGCCAGTGACAGCGGAGAGCTCATATCTATACAGAGCTGGGACACTTCTAAGCTCTGTACACACTCATCTGAAAATTAGACCTCCATGTAGCGAGTGAAAGTGCAATTCAGTATGTGTGTGTCTCTGCGAGTGAGCCAGCTCAAATCTAGCAAGCCGTGCATGCTGTAAATGTGCATAACCCAAGGAGAGCCCCAGTCTAAGGTCAAGTGGATGCACAAACACAACTAATGCCGGCAGGCTTTTGCCTGATATTTCTCCATAAATGAAACAGTGATACCTTTTTGAGACTTTTGTCGAATAAGTTTGTACATACAAGAAAAAGGATCATTTTTGTAATGGTTTGCCGCAGTGCCTAGTCTGTCAAACATTTCCCATTAAACTTATTTTTTTCTTCTCCCAGCTGGCAATACAGGACCTTACATGGCATTTTTGCAAAATGAAGCCACACATGTACACACACATTGACAGACACAGGCACACCCTTGCTATCTCAGCAGTTTTAGTTATGAGATAATCTTGCCTGCTCCAATAATACTCACTCGGTGACAAAAATCCCTAATATTTTCTTTATGCACATCTGACTTGTGTGTGTGTGTGTGTGTGAGAGAGAGAGAGAGAGAGAGAGAGTCATTGGGAAACTGTATCCTGATGAGTTGGTTCTGTTTTGGGAGCAAATTTGTTTTCTGGATGAGAAGATTCACCAAGCTCTTGTAGTTGTCTAAAAAATATTCTAGTATCTTCATCTGTGACTGTCTCCTGCACATTTACAAGGTTTTCACACAGTTCACCACTAGCTAATATGGGCATGCCATGTGTACAGTAATATTGTCACTGTTTTAACTACTGATCTTTTGACATTTAGACTGAGGGCAAAAATAGCCTAGATGTTGGGCAAAGCACCTAAATCCTAGTTGCTGCAATGGGTCTTAAGAGGTCAGAAATTATGCTTAGAATCTCCGAGTGTACATCAGATGAAAACTGTATGTTTTCGATGGCTTTCAGGGGAATATGTGTGCAGCTATATGAATGTGAAAAGAGTGGTCATAGTTAACCTTCCGTGGACACATAAATGTTAAAAAGAATTTCTCATAAATTTGTTTTCCCATACACACCATAGAAAATAAGGTTCAGATAAAGTCTAGGGCCGGGTGGAAATTTATAACAGTCGTCCTTTTAAGAATAGCAAAACGAAGCTGTGTGTGAGGCAGCGTCTGTTTGTGCTTGTGTTCAATAAACAAGTGGGACAACTTGATTAAGTCTAGTTTAGTGTGAAGACATGGGCCTAATGAGGGATATTGGTTTCAATGTGCTAAACAAAAACAATGGCATTATGAAATGGGAGTCAAGTGTTTTATACTAGGAAAGCTCATTTGATAAAGATCCCACTGAATTATAAATTAAGCATATTACATTAAGCATTTATCATTTTAGTTGTCAAGTTCTGTCTGCAGGTACTATAAAAATGCTCATATAGAAAGCAGATTCCATCTCAGAAGACTGTAAAGTTATAAGATACAGGAGAGCTGATTTCACATAATATTTCTATCTGCTATTTCTATGCTCTTATTGTGGTCTCTTCCCAGTCTCCTCTTTTCTAATTACCTCTTTCATTCAGTCACTCACTCACCCACACTCTCCTCTGTTTTTCTGGCTGCTTAGCTGTCATCACTCTGTCATCTGCATTTTTGGGCCCATGTTGGAAATAAATGCAGTAGAGCAGCAGTGGAGGCAGACTGGCTGCAGTCCAGGACTTGATGCATAGACTGTTTTGGGGGAATCTGACCCCTCAAATGGCATAAAATGGAAAGATGGATGCAGTGCTGACTTTCAGCACTCAGTTATGACCAGAAGGAAAAATGTGTGTGTACAGTACATGTATGTGTGTATGTGTCAGATTAAGTATGTGTGCGCAAGTTTAAGCATGTGAATATATTTGTCTTTTCATCATTTAATGGTTCATCAGGGAGCAATAGGCATTGACTGTTAGAATGGAAAATTTATTGGAAATGACAGACACATAAACACATATAGATACAGCACATGCATGCACATACACACTGTAGAGCTTCCGTACATGGGCTGCTGTTGGCCTACAGTTCAAAAACAATAATAAAAGCCTTGGGATGACTTGCCAGGGGGCAGCTGGAGCCGCAGCAGGTTGAGCATGCCTAATGAAAACTTAATGCTCATTGGCAGGGACTGCCACTGCGCTCCTCTCCAAGGATTTAAGATCAGGCCGACATCAAGCCAATGTCAAGATCTGTGGAGCGCAAAGTCAAAAGCCTGGCAGTGTGTCTCTGCATTTCTAGGTACACAGACAGAGAGCGTGAGAGAGACAGAGTGAATCTGCAAAAGACATCTAAACAGGCTCATAGTAGTCAACCTCCTTCCTCACCAACAAAATTCCTCTCAGAGGCTTATTCTGCACGCCGCGCCTTATCCCCATGAAAGCCATAAAATCCGGAGATTGCCGCTTGGATCTGGAATTTTGAGTGAGAGCAAAATTACTCTCTTTTGGAATTAGGTCCAGCAGTGCAGACAGCAAGTGAGTGAGAGAGAGGGGTGATACATACTGTATAGATACAAATTTGTACAGGAAGAGTTGGGGAGAGAGACAGCAGAATGCTGAATCTTGGTGGGAATGTGTGCTCTCTGCTCCCACAATTTGAATAGGAAAGTGTTGGATGTATGTTGGCCTGATGCTGTCCGGATAAGACCTGTCTGCAGTAATTCAAACCAGAGAGTGAGACAGAGGATATGAGGCACTCTTGTTGCATTTGAGATGTTAGAGTCATGATATCCCTATGTAATGAGCTCCCCTCTGATCTGCAGAACTGCATGGAGAGGCAGGGAGGGAAGGCATGAGGGACTGAGAAATGGAGGGGAATGATGTCAGAAGAATAGGAACAAGGCCTTTGAGGGGTGGAAGAAAAGATGCAATGTTATCAAATTCAGTGGAATTCTTTGTGATTCCCAAAATCCTGTCCTCTCCTCTTATCCCCACAGGGTACACAAACTCTTACAGTTGGTCCAGTTGATGAATATGTCTATCTAGCAAGGTTATAGCAAGGTTATGTCCAGTTACTTATTGGCATATCGTGACCTACTCAATACAACAGATGGTAAATAGACCAAATAAATACCCTGTTTAATGTGTAGGATTTACATTTCTTTGTATATTTATAATCTTTTAAACCATTTATTGTAACATGGTGTATCTAAATTTGTTCATTTGTGTTCATTGTGTTGATCCTGTGTTTTATTACCTCAGTGTTTATGTAGTTACGGAGAGTTTATGTAAAAGTTTTGTATCAAAGTAGATTGGTGGTTACCTATGTTGGGATTCAGGTAGGGCAGGTTTGGTTATTAGCAGACTAGCAAAGACATTTATGAATATTAATAAAACTATGAATATTATCAAAATTATTAATATTATTACCACCCTGGGATCAAGGACCAATAACCAAACGGTAAAACCTGAATCTTCCTTCTGCAAGTACGCTTTTGGATCCTGATTATTATCTTCCATATAACAATCAGGATCAACAACCAGGATTTCCTGCGCCCCTTTGGCGGCTCGGTCCAGGGTTTAGATTCAACTGAAATCTCGCATCTGGGTGGGAATTAACGGCTGGTGGAGATTTGGTGCTGATTCTATGAGTTCAGGTTTTTTGGTTTTCAAGGGGCCTCTGTCGTTTGTTCTCCACACGTGGTGAGGCCCAACACCAGGTACAAACAATGCAATATAGTGAAGTAAGACTTTTTTAGGGAAGTTTTTCATTTTCGAATTGGGTGGTATATTAAATATTACAGCAGAGCAGTTTATTCTTCACCTGTGTGGCTTTCTGTTCTTTTCCATTGACCTCGCTTGCTTGCTGCTTTGTTGAAAAGGTAAAAATAAACAACTTAAGAAACAAACTCTTTTTAACTTTTTAAGAGAGCGATTGTTACATTTGTCACAGGTCTGCTTTCACTGAGATGTCTCTGCATTTCTAGACGTTGTCTGAAGCAGTGCACGTTGCACATTGGTTGCACATGATGCACATTGGTTTTTATGGTTGCATCATGGGAATGTTTCCTGTCATCTTTCCAGGGGAGTTGGAGCTTGAGTACCACCAAGAGGCTCGCCAGCAGAAGTGTTTCCAAACAGTGTACCCAGCAGTGTTGTTCTAGCTCTTAAATTCCTTGCCCTGCCACCTGCAAAACCTTTACAACAAGCACTGTTCTGTGTGTGTGCCTGTGTGTATTTTCTGGATATAATGGTTACACTCCATTGAACAATCTGACTGTTTTGGGGAATGACATAGCAGAGCACTGCCACAGATGTATGCCAACAGCATGGGTTCTACCAGCTGTTTGGAGTGCAGTCCAAAGAAATCTGGATAATGCCGATATTACATTTTCCTAGTGTCATTAAGGATTGTGTGTCCTTTCTCTGCCACTCCTGGAGCACTGTAAGAGGTTTAGCCAACTAAGTCTGTGACTGTATCTAATGAGTTGGCTCTCTATTTTCCCTCACTGTGTGCTTAAGCTTCAAGAGCAATGGGTGAGCCTCACAGAGAAAGTGGACTGCATGTCCTCAGGGTCCTCGTAGCACTGCACCAGAGAGCCTCCTTAACTCCAGGTAACTAACACCTCCTTCTCCAGCTGGGCCAGGGGATTATACAAATACAGTATGTTCACATTGTGTCAGCGTGCAGAAACAGCATAGTACATGTGTTGTTTACATAGCGTTTTGCTTTAGTAGCTGCTACTAAGCAGATTTAACAGAAACTCAAAATACACAGTATGTTTCACAATCTCTTTTCATCTACCTGTATTTTCAAATTACATTTTTATTGCTGTCAGCAGTGAATTGTTTGATTATCATGAAATATTGCTTCTCTACCTTTCCATTATTTGGACCAAGTCATTTTCCAAAGCAGCAGTTTCCCATCCAACTTGTTGATTCACTATATTAACTTTAATGAAAGCATTATTGCATTTGGGAAATTGATGAATAGTGTGAAGCTGGTCCAAGATACACAAATCTGTTAACAGACCAAGGTTCACTAATCAATAACCCATAATAAGCCATGCTTTCTATTGATTCTGAAACAGTTGAGATAAGCAGAATTACTGTAAACCCTACTGGGTGTCCTAGAATTACTGTAAAGCTTAATTAGCTTTGACACATGGCCTTGCATTTGAAAGGAAATTATACAAATGTTGGATGAGTCTCATTTAACTGATAATTAGATGTTATTTTCCACCAAAAAGGCTATTATTTAATGAAACATTTCATAATATCTAGGAGATGTCAAGATGATTAGAGGATAAAAAGGGAATTGGACACCTTCCCAGGCATCAGTTTGGACCATCTTTCCTCCAGGAAAATATTAAACCATTTGGTTCCAGGTTTTTAAGATGATTGTATAGACAGACATGATAGAGGGCGCATAGACAAGCTTACACAATGTGTGCAGTGTTTTATTTTGGAAAGTAGATATGATGCCAGACAATACACATAGTCCCCGCAGCAGGAAAGTTTTGCATAAGGAATGCAAAATAACAATAGGCAATAAAGGCTTGTGGAGAGATCTTTATTTATCTTGCTCTGACATTTACTTCAGACAGAGGAGTTATACCAATATTATTCTTTCTCAGACACAAACACGTACACATATACAAAGGGAAGAATTTCATATTTTCAGGGTGAACAAAGTAATCTATCTTCCCTGTGTGATGCCCTAGCTTTGTTGCAGTTCCAAGGTCTGAGTCACATTGAGAATCCCATGCAGACAGGGCAACACCTTGTATACAGCATGATAGGATAGGAGAATAGTCATTTGTCCTTGTCAAATAGCTCAGAACACACACAAACAAAAACATGCACACAATACTTGCATTCATGTGTAAAATATCTTGTAAGTAAACATGTAAACAGACAGTCACACACACAGTGATACTTTACAAAGTAAGATGGCATTATATATCACAGAAAGCACTCCTGTCCAGCCAACTATTGGGTATAAATCAGGACTGACATGTGAGTCATGCCCTATGCATGTTGTTGGACTGTAACTTGCATTAATGAGACAAGCTATATCACAGATCACAACGTATTAACTCCGCTTGATGTTCAGTGTACTAGACAGGTTGGCCTTGATAGAACAATATTGGCTTAGAGAAGAAGCAACCTGATGAATCTTTATGTCACAAAAATCAATGATGTTGTCAGAGATAGGAGTTTGAATTTGACTTTGTTTTTTTTTTCTGAAAAGGTAGCAGAGACTTGTTCGAGTAGTCCTGCCTGAAGGCGAGCTTAAGTGTGTCTGTTTGTGTATGTCCACAGGTCCAGTTCTCCCTGACATGCCAGATGTTGTTTCAGCTCTTTAACACAGTCTCAGACTCTAAATGACTTCCTGGTTAGAAAATTACTTTGAACACATTTTACTTTGTTTAAGAACTTTTCCTCAGGGAACTACATTTTCCACAAGAGAGTAGCAGTCTGCAGATCCAGGCCCTTCTGGCTGGGTGCTGGATAAAAGCGGACTGGAATCAGAAATGAAAGTGCTCACTGGATCCAAGTTCCCAATCGTTGTTTGTAGTGTTTTAATCAACAAGGTCATCATCATGCAAATCAAAATGAAATATTGCAGTAAAGG
Organism: Siniperca chuatsi; assembly: GCF_020085105.1. Lineage (NCBI taxonomy): Eukaryota > Metazoa > Chordata > Actinopteri > Centrarchiformes > Sinipercidae > Siniperca > Siniperca chuatsi. Next base: position 7,443,756 of record NC_058063.1, read on the forward strand.
ATTGGGAACTTGAATCCAGCATGCAAATACTGCATATGCATATTTAGATTTACAACTGTGATAACACACAACAACACATTGTCTCCAGACCCCAAACTTAGTTTTACTCTGTTGTTAAAAACAAACCTACAATCATAAAAAAAACTCCTTTACAAGCTTTCATATGGTGATCTGGATGGTCTGTATTTAAAAACCTAGCTCATAACTGTCAATACCATTTTTCCTAGAATTACTTGGGGATCTGTTAATATTCTTTCATGACTTATAAACCTTTGAGAATAGAATCCAAAAAGAGACATTGCTGTTTGTTTTGTAATACCAATGCCTTTTTTAATGGGATAACAGGAAGACAAAGAAGCAAAAACCTGGGGACAAACTGAATAATGGCCAACTGTAGCCATCATTATTGGAATGTGTAGAACACATATTCACATTCATATTCATTGTGATCCCTTTTCCAGTGGCCAAACTGTTTCTCTTTCCCCATTTCATCACTCCCCAGAGCACTCTTACCCCGCTTTTCACGTTTTCCATATTTTGTTGTCGTGGTGGGTTTTTTGGGGGAGATTTTTGCCTTTTTTATTTGATAATGCAGCTGAAGATAGACGGGGGGGGGCATGCAGCAAAGGCCCACAGAGCTGGATTCAAACACAGGCTGCTGTGGTAAGGACTCAGCCTGGGTACATGGGGTGTGCACTCTACCAGATGAGCTACCGTGGTACCCCTGTTTTCTTTGTGTTTAACAGATTCTGCGACCTTTTCGCAGTGAGCCAGGCTAACCAAGTCTAGTTGCACTTCTACCGTTAATATCACCACAATAACCGCTTCTAAACCAAAAACTGTCATAGTTTGGGGGTTTTGTCCTGTTTCCTGTCTTTGTTTGCTTTCCCTCCAGTTTAGATTGTTTGCCCCGCCCTGATTAATTGCATCTGTGTCTCGTTGTCTCCCCTACCTAAGTGTTTTTAGTCCAAGTTTTTTCCTTTGTTCAATGTCAGTTTGTCATTTGCATTTTCAGTTGTACATTGTACCAGTGTCTAGCATCCGGGTTTGTCGTTCTATGGATTCGTTGTTTCCCTGTACCTTACCTGTCTGTCTGTTATATCAACAACGCAAATGCTAGCTCAAAGATGCTCTGGCTAGCTGCTGCAGTAATGTTAATAAAGTTCCACAAAACATGAAGTCTGTTAATGGCATCCAACATACTGCTCTTATTTCACTGTCTTCAACTGAGACTTAACAATCAGTTTCTCGACAATCCCTCAATATTACAACTTTAGTCTAACATTGCCCGGAGTACCACCTGTAGCCTATAACATAGCTGATTACTTTGTTGGCCAAACATAGCGTTAGGTGACAAAAATAATCACTCATCTGCCCTCTAAGCCCTGCTGGTCTTGGTTGTATTTTCCAGTTTATCTTTAGGGTCATGAAGGTCTCCAGCACACCTCTGTCCAAGTGATGAGTAAAACTTTCATGCATAGTAACACACACATGGGGGGTTGACGTCGGCTACGTCATCCAACATAAACTGCCCATTCTGCTGCAATGAATTGCAGCAGAATGATTTAATTTCTGTTGGCATCGGAGGACAATTTGAGCAAATGCACCACCAGTCGCTGTTTGCTCTGGGTGGCTCAGGTTCTGGATGATCCCTGCCAGCCATATCCTCCTGCATGGCTAATGCAGCTTCAGCCTCTCTCCACTGCATTTCTTCAGCGTATACTCTGGCTCAAATAAATATGGCTGAATATCCGAGTCAGCAAAAACACGTGTCCTCATCCATAACATCCATCGCACACATACTTATATATGGTAGGCCATTTTCACTGTTGAAAACGTAGCTACGTTTGCAATACAAGCAAAGACAACAAGGAAGTTCTGTTTTTGTGTGACATTTAGAGCATGCCCCCTGGCTACCCAGACGTGGCAGCTAGAAATCCATGCTGAAATCGCTTGTAGTTTTTCCATACCTCCAATTATGTTACTGGATGCAGGAAGAACTACTTTGCTAAGTTTGCTTTCTCGGCCAATGTAGCATGTACTGAGGAATTTATTGCTTCAATTAACTACATATACTATTAGACTGACTGCACATCCACTTAAAATGCGCCAAATTTTTATTTTAAGTATCTTCTTGTTTTTTCTGGTTTAACAAACCTTCTGGCAACCTCTTCTCTGTATCGAGTATCTCTGTCCACCTCACCTTTTGCTCTTTTCAGTTATCCCTCCCTGTTACTACTTCTGTCTTCTATTTGTACAAGCTACTTTCTACATTTACAGAGTAAAAAGTATTTTAAATTAAGTAAAAGTTAAGAAAGGTTACAGTGGATTCTATTTGATTAGAATATTGGTATTCCTTCTACCTCTGCTGTTGACATCAAATATTTATATTACACTTGTGCTTGTCCCCTTGAGCATGTGTTTATACTACATCCATTTAAGTCAAATAACTATTTTCTACTGTGATTGAATAGAAATAGAGGTTAAATCATGACTGGTTTAATCAAATCTGGTGAATTTAAGAGAGAAAGCAAATGCCCCAGACACAAAAATCACAAAGTTAAAATGAGATTGAAGTACAAATGTGTGTGAAACTTTAGTCAGAAAAATTCATGAGGCTAGATACAGGCAATCTCATCTTCAGTCTCTCTCTTCAGTCAGTTCTCCTCCCCTTTCCCTCCAAAATGTTCACTCAGTGACCTCTGCAGCCCCAGCCAGCCTGTTTTCCTTCCTTTGAGCCACATCTATTTATCCCCCTCATCTTAAAACCTGAGCATTACCCCCGTCTTCATTTCTCACCTGTCCATCCACCTATCCATTTTAACCAAGGCATCAGATGTGTCTGTGTGTGAGAGAGTGGATGCCTATATCACCATGCTATGTGCTGTATGTACTGTATGCTTCACTTGGCTCACGCTGCTCTGCCTTAATGAAACTCGGAGGAAATGTTTGAGCTGGAAGAGGCATGTACTGCATATACACTGCCTTTAGTAAAATGTTCCAACCCATTCACTTGTTTACTATTTTGCTGTTATATGTACTTAAAGGTCCAGTATGTAGGATTTAGTGGCATCTAGTGGTAAAATTGCAGTTTGCAACCATTTGAATACCTTGCATTACCCTCCCCTTCCAAGCGTGTAAGAGAAACTACGGTGGTGGTGAAACTCACAAAAAACGCGAACGGCCCTAGCTAGAGCCAGTATTTGGTTTGTCCGTTCTGGGCCATTGTAGAATAAAATTGTAGATAAAAACAGCTTATTCTAAGGTAATGAAAACACAACAATTCTGTTTACTTGCAATGTATGCCATATATCCTGGTAGATTATAGAATTACAATGGCATTTCTTTGGAACAGCCAAGTGAGTAATAAGAGTTGCATTTATGTTCTGTTGGCATGTTCATGTCTGGGCCAGGAGAAGATGTGGGAGATCATCAAGCACTCTTTCCCTCCTCATCCACTGGTGCATGCATGCATACTGTATATACACAGGTATTGCACAGTACAGCCTGAATTCATGAAAAAATGTACCTGCCATCATATGTTCCTCTCTTATTTTCCCTGTCTTTCTTCTTTAGGGAAAAAGTTAGAAAAGAACATTAAACATTTAGATGTTTAGAACATGTTGAGAATGGGGATTTTGTAAGATGTTAGGAGCTGTCTTAAAGGCTATTAGTTGAACAATAGTGGTATATATATGCTTTTGTAGGCTTCAAATAAACTAAGTTGTTCTTATTGTAAAGAAGCTAAATGTGAAGGTGGGGTAAGTTGACAGAGGTGAATGATATCACAAACACAAAGTCATCAGAGGTGCAAAAGATCAGACGGCATTGATGTGGCAGAAATCTGCTATTTGTTGTTTCTCAGCCACAAAAAAATACTGAGGAAACAGGAAAGGCAGAGTAGTTGGTCTTTTCCTAAACCTCAGATAGGGATCCTCCAAAGTTCACATTTCTAGACTAAATATGTTATAAGAGGCCAACAAGGTCTGTCCCTCTTCAAAGTCTCCACAAAATGCAGCCAAGAAATGCAGGCTGCTTGGCCCGAACACATACGTTGCATTCAATATTTTTTTGCAGGCTGGTTAATTGTGTTTGGATGATCCTCGTGAGGTATCATGGAACTTGTCTCACTTTACAACTAAACTTTGGCATCTATTTGAGGGCAACTTTCTGACAATACACTTGAAATTGGTTGACTTTGACAAGTTAAAAAGGAGCACACTGTTAATTTTGGTCTCTCTGAGGCTAGATGCTCTAATTTGGGGAGAACAAGCATGCTCAGCTGAGTTTCAGGTCCTCTGAAGGGCACATCATTGTGGGCCACCGTGGAGTGTCTAGTCCCTGAAATGGGACACAGCTTGTGAGTTCCACAATAAAGTAAGTATGAGTATGGCAAACTTATTCAGAAACCAAAGGATGCTTGTTTTTTATTCAGTTTAGTCTCTTTGTAAATATGTTTACTCAATTAAAGTACTAAAAGCAGCTTTGCAACTTGGGTGTAAACCCTGGTGGTGGTCTGCAACATGAGAATACATAATGACGGCTGATATTGCTAGAAACATACAGGACTACAAACACAGCTCTTGAGTTTGAATGTTTATTATTGATAATATACTAGCTATTTTGTGCAAAAAAAACTGAGATTTGAGGTAGTAGAAGTAATTTCGCAGCATGCAGTTTGCCAGAATCAAAATGTGCAAGTAAACTTTGAAATGTCAGTTCTACTGCCATCCATTACGTATATCCTGCTGTGTTGAACACCTGCAGTGCGAGTTTAGATTTAAAAAGATGGAGAGTGATACAAATTCGAATTAAAAAAACAACACTCACAGCGATTGTATGCAGAGCTATTCACGGAAAGCAGTTGAGCAGTCAACTTGAAGTACAGTAGATGTGTGAAGAATGAACAGAATGGTATTTGCAAGCACTTAGAGCTCTGCCAGTATTCACACTTAAGCACATTTGGCCAGTCTCAGCTGCAGTGAGTTGTAGATGTTTTCATTTCAGTTTACAAAAATGTCTGTATGACTCCATAGGTCAGCTATCAGAGAGCTTTTTAACACTGTCCGATTTCTTGAACAACACTTTGAAGCAAGCAGTAGCTGTAATGAGTCAGAGAAGAGAGACAGCGAGAGTTAGTGGTGAAAAGTAAAGAAGAAATGATGAGTTAGGCACCGAGGCAACAGGGAGGCTAAAAAGTAAAGAACATTGCCCTTGTGACCTTGGTGGAATCTATACACTGAGGTCCAGTCTCACAGTCTCTGCCAACATTTAGCTGGGCACCACGCTCACACAGACATACACTCACATACACATACTGTACATCCACAGTGCAAGTATGCATTATAGCCTTATGGATTTGTCAAACACATTGGTATGTAAATCGCTGTAGCGTCAACACTGTTCTGCGTGTGTACACACAGTAGCCTGCCTCAGCACTTTGGGTTTCACACCCACATAATCGATAATACTCCTCCATCAATAAAACTAATCTGATTTCTTTCATTGCACAAATGAAGTTTGCATTGTATTGCTCCTTGTTGTGTTTTGTGGTATTGATGCTATTAAACATGATCACAGGATAATACAGGTGGTTGTGTTTCTTACTTTTCACACAGTAGGTGAATGTTTTTTGACCAAGCACACACTGATGTCTGAGCAAGTAAGTAACCAAATGGGTTTTCCATCGCTCCAGACTGTCTCTGGTACGGAAAAAGTCACAACATGTAAACTCAGGATCTAAAAAACCTTGAAGGACCAAGATTTAATTCAATTTTAGTTCAAGACTTGAAAAGGATGGTGGGTTCTAATTCTGTTGAGAAAGCAGTTTATTCACACAGACCTACACTCTACACATGCCAATTTATTAGGTACACCTAGCTAAAACTAATGCAGTATAATACAATGTCATGACAGTTATAATGTTCCGTTTTTGTTAAAACTTTATGATCATTTTGGAGGATGCAGTTTGTGGTGCTGTTGAACTGTATTGCATTATACAGAGAGGTGTTCCTGTTATTAAGCCTACCCTCATGGGGTGGACAAAATAATAGAAACACCGGTCAGTATACTGGCAACTGAGTGTATATTCGCTATTCTATATTTTTTTTCAGTTGCTCAAGTGTTCTTTTGTTTATTTTGTAATTAAAACATTAATTTGAGGCCACGGACACATTGATCTCCCTCTTATGCATTTCCATTTTCTCCTTCCTCTGGTTCACACCCAGGTACACAGAAACGGCCGACAGTGTTGATCAGACAGTTTGTCATGCTGGACTGTTCACCGCTCATTGCACCCTTCGTACAGCCAACACCTGCATCAAAGAACTTACAAGACAATGCCAACAGGAGAGGATTGAAGGTAAATTACTCAACATGTACCCAGCATGCAATGTCAAGTACTGGCTAACCAAGGTGTACAGGCGTCTTACAGCTCAAATGACAACTGGCATCATTCGGTTTCTTTTGAGAAGTTGAGCTTCGCAGGTGAGGCTTGTTTGCATATGTAAACCTGACAGCTTGCGTGTAGACAGAGAATCAAGAAGATTTATATTTTATATTTAGGTATTTGCCTAATCCTCTCACTACTTATGAGTTTTCTTAGTATTACCTTATAGTGTGTTCCTCAAAGACACTTTATATCGAGCAGTTTTTGCCAGCTGACTTACTTTATGTGATGTATGTGGGAATAGTATACCACAAAGGACGTGACATGGTGGACTAGCTCTAGTGTCTGATGACCCAAAAGTGTGTGGTGAGCAGGAGAAGTATTTAACATTACATAAATCTACAGTGAAATAGAGGCATTCTGAATTAGAAGGAATGAGGTTAATGAGAGTTTGCTCTTGATGCTTTCCTGTCAGCTGCGATGTTGTACTACACACTGTAAGATCATCTCTAATCTTCACTATTTGAAAGCTAGGGACAGACCACGCAAATACATTTTTTGTTTGTGATGTTTATCAGTTGATAAACGTTCGTTTGCATTGAGAGGGTGAGACAGTGAGCAACTCATCTGCATCCTGTTTGTTTAGATTGAAAATATTCCAACATATGCCAGTATTTTCCAATAAAACTTGGTACAGCCTTTTCTGGGAATTTCTAAAATGATCAAATTGAAGAGTAAAATGGAGAGTGTCACTGTCTCTGGGCAGTGTTATGTCTTAAAAAGCTTAGCTGTCTGATGCAGGCAGGCATGCCACTCCATTTTAGTTCAGCAGTGTGAGCCACCCCTCCAGACACTGGTGGAGCTTGGTGAGAGCCTGAAGCTCTTGGAGACTCTGCAGGGAGAGTTTGGCCAAGACAGAGGCTCAGAATCCTCTCATCCATGAACAGATTGCAATCCTGGGCAAACATGAAGTCCCAGTGGAACAGGCTTTAAGCAGCTCACTGATAAAACAAACACACATATATAGCAAATGCATAGGAGGTCCTTTATATAGGTTGCAGTTTGTTAAATGATACTGAATATTGACTACATTTAACATCACCATAATGTCTTCTAAACACTCACATTTAGGGAGAGAAGGCGCCTTCCATCACTATTTAATATTATTTACAGAGTGCAAATTAAAATGCCTGTCATACTTTGTGCTGCTGATCGTAGTAATTGTGCAGGGATGCAGGGAGGGAAATTACTAATTTGCTCTTTGAGAGTAAGAGAGATGTGACCCAGTAACAAGAATTGTATAAACATTACATCATTTCACCTTCATATTAATCAGGAACAAGTTTTTGAAGGACTTTTTGACTCCTCTGAAGTGAAATAATGAAATCTGTGTGTATCTATGTGGGTACACTTTGAGGAATCAAATAACTGACATCAGTGGAAGTCATTGGTATATATTAGGGAGTCAGTGTGGCTCCAGCCGGTGCTGACTGACAGCTACCTCAAACTAGGGAACACGAGAAGTTCAAGAACATCAAGAAGAACCAGACCATAGCTCAGACTTCACTTCCTTTTTCTCCCTCTGATACACACATCGGTATATCTACTTAGAGAGGGATGATAAATCAAAGGAAAAAACAAAATAAAGTGTTGTAAAAAGATATTGGGCCACCATGAGCCTCCAAAACATCTTCAATGTCCCTTGGCATATATTCTCCAAGTCCCTGGAACTTTACTGGAGGGATGAACAGCATTCTTCCAAAAGATATTTCCTCATTTGGTGTTTTGATGATGATACAGTACTGGAGAGCACATCGGTCCATAATCTCCTATAGGTGTTTAAATGGGTTGATATCTGGTGATGTGAAGGCAATAGTACATGACTGAGATCATTTTAATGCTCCACTCATTTAGTTGGGTTTTTCCTTTAGTTTGCCACCTGTCTATATTATCCCTATAAGTGTTTGTACATTGAAACATTGTACACTGATTGCTTGTCATTTGAATATGGGTATATTTTTGTGTCTGTCTTTTTGTATTAATTTGTCAAGGGCAGTGCACATCAATCACCATTAGAATGAAAAAGTGCCAAAGCCAAGATTTGCTCATTTTCATCCCGTAGTCCTGTGCCAGAATGTTAAATCAGCCCTACCTGCAGAGATGAGATGAGTCTCACATATTAATTGCATTTCGACACATTACATATACATTATACACTGGAAAAGTGACATTAAACAGATTAAAGAAAAATCCAACAAAAAAGCTGAATAAATAAAATACAATTAAAGTACTCAGGCCTGTCTCTCTGTGTGTGTGTGTGTGTGTGTGTGTGTGTGTGTGTGTGTGTGTGTGTGTGTGTGTGTGTGTGTTGGCATTGCTCTGGCACACACACGATTACACAGACATTTTTCTAATCTTTTATGAAGCATGGCTCTATGTTGTGCATTTGTCTTTGTGGTGTGCTTGTGTGTGTTTATGTGTGCACTTGCACATTTGTATCTGTCCATCTGTCCCAACCCCCAAAGACCAGATGACTCAGCTGGGTGTCTATCCGCATGTCTGACATGATGCAAGGCCTCAGCCTTGACTGGCACGGTGGGTGGTCACGTCCCTGCATGGCAGAGCAGCAGGCTGAGGCATCTCTCTCCACCTCCGGCCCTCTACTCTTCCACTCCCTTCTTCCTTTATGTCCTCTTGCTGTCCCTCTGTTTTCATCCTACTGTCAAGTGGATTAACAGGGAAAGGCGGAATTATCAAGTATTACACATATGGTGAAATACTATCACATTCAACTTATTTAACTGGTGGTTCCACATGATAGACAAATCATTTTCACAGATATTTGTTCGGTAAAACTATTATTACCTTATGCATATGGGGAATCTACTTTAGTGGAGAAGTGCTACCAGTACTGAAAGCCAGCACATTACTGCTGCTCTGACTGTCTCTGCTGCTCTCTTTTCCTCTGTCCCTACTGAGCCATTACTGATCTATACGAGGCCTCATCAGAACCAATAGCCTGTATCTAATCTGCTCCTGCTCCTGGTGATTTCTGACTACACGGCTGCTCCCTTCTACGGTATAAGTGACGACTCTGACTGGAAGACACACCATGACTGATCTCCTGTCCCATCATCATTCCTAACTCCCTCTCTGCCTTTTCCTTTTTGCTCCTCTATTTTCTCTTCTTTTTTTCTGGATACTCCCATCGTTCCCTCTTTCCCTCACCTCTTCCAAGCTCTTTTTTCCTCTGCTCACCTCAGTTTCCCCTAAGTCTTCTGTCTCTGCCTTCCCTATCGTCATACCCACCTTGTCTTGTGAATAGCTGAATGTTTACTTCATGTCGACCTCATCATCCATTCTGACTGGGCCTCTGCTGGGAGGATTTGCTCTTCTCCTTCGCATTTTATTTGTTCCCCTATTTGCTGTTTCCATTAAAGATGAAATTGAAATCTCCTGTGCTAACACACACACGAAAGACTCATAGAAACACGCACGCACACAGGCATCACACTGCACACTGCCACACACGTCGACTAACAAAACAACGACATGCTGTGCCAAGGCATATGAAAGAGCACAAACCTCTCGTCCTACTTTTGCTTTACCTTCTTCACATCCTTTCGATCCACTTCCTCACTCTCTGTCCTCGCCTCCACCTCCTCTCCTTCCTCTTTAGTTGTTGCAAGTGCGGTGGGAGACAGTGTGATCTGTGTTTTCTTTTGGTGTAGTGTTTTGGGTTTTTTTGTTGTTGCTTTTGCCTTCATCACAAAAGAGCTGACTTTTCCCCTTTCTCAATCAGGCATTTTTTAACACATTTAAAACGTCCTTATAAAAGTTTTTCACATATTCGACGCCTTTTACTTCACAGCTCAATTTTGTCTTCCTTTTCCTGCGACAAAATTTTGCACTAAGAAGAGTGACAACCCCACACACACACACACACACACACACACACACACACACGCTGTGCTGGTCCTGCTTATGCTGCAACTCGTGAGCTCATGTATGTCCCCAGAGTTAAAAAGAAGGCTGCAGGGCCTTTTCATATCGTGCCCCTTTACTCTGGAATAATCTTTAACTTTCAGTTAGTACTTCAGGCCTCGTACTTGTTACCACTTTACTACCAGCGGGTCGGTCTCAGTCTCAATGACTCTAATGACATTAGTACTTATAGTCCATGTTTACATGGTTATCCTGTCGACAAGAATTCAACTAACAGACTGCAAACTTTTTGATATCGACTGCATTTCTCTAACCCTCTGCTGTTTTTGTTTCTGTGCCCTAAAAAGCACTCTTTCTTCTCTGTGCTGGACCATTGGCCGTCCTGGGACCTCTCTCTCTCACCTGTCGGTGCCTCATCCAGTCGTTGATCTGGATCTTTGTCCCCCAGAGATTCAGCCTCTCCCCTTCTCTCCCTTGTTTGCGTGTTATCATGGCTCTCTCTCCATCTGTGTTTGTTTCTTTCTCCTCTCTCTCTGTTTATGTGTCCTGTCCTTTTTCCAGGTCTCTATGGTGGAGAGGAGGCAGTGTGGCTCAGATCCCACTTAGTGGGCGACACCTGAAGCTGCTCATTTGTCCTCCTGGATCCATCCTCTTCACTTACAAGCTACATTTTGTCATCATAATTGTATATACTATGATTTTCTGTTGTGAATCTATTCTGTACACACAACATCTATTGCATGTATGTCCATCCCTCCTCTTTTGCTTTTCCTGAGGTTTCTTCCATTTTTTCCCTATTAAAAGGGTTATTGGGGAGTTTTTCCTCATTTGAATCGAGGGTCTAAGGACAGAGGGTGTTGTATGCTGTACAGATTGTACAGCCACTTGAGGCAAATTGTGATTTATGATATTGGGCTATATAAATAAAATTGACCTGACTTGTCTTGACTTCTCAAAGGCTGCCTCTTCTCTGTCCATGGTATGACTTCCGAAACCCCTTCGGACAAGATGTAGGAAGTGTTTGGGAGCATTGCAGAGGAAAACAAAGGCAGTCTTCGGCAGGTTAATGAGGCCAGGAGGCAGCTTTGTGCCGAGCTTCATCAGTATTCAACATAGGCTTCCGTCTCTCGCTCTCCCAATAATATCCCAGTCATTTGGGTCAGCCACATCACTGTGCCTCTGTGAAGGGCACCCACACACACACAAACAGGAAAAAAAATGAGAATTCTTTGACAGTTTAATAGAAATACAGTCTCATCAAATGTTCACCTCCTTATACTCTCTAATCATTAGCTATGTCCTACACTGTCTCTGTCTTTTTTCCATTTTCCTCACTCTGTCCATCTCTTTCTTTCTTTCTTTCTTTCTCCGACCCTCCCTTCTCTCTTTGATTCTCTGCTACTCTTCCTCTCTTTCTACCCCCCACATACAGCTCCTTCAATTAAGATAAAGTGGCTAATCGTATATGAATTACATTAACATCTCTAATAGCTACTGCAAGTTATTGGTTCTTCATTAGGATCCCACTTACTTCAGTAAGAACAGCAAAGTGCAGTAAAGGGCCTAAGTGAAAGCAGATATGAGCTGTAGGGGTGTGTGTGTGTGTCTCTCACCTGGGAGCTGGGACCTTGCCACTAACCAGTGTGTATGCAGTGACTGTGGGTCCAGACTATGAGTAAATGGGAATAGAGGGAAAGCTGTGAAGATCAAATATCTCGTAAATCAAAGCTGTCCCACATGTGAGCAGGGCCGTGGGAGCCCTCGGTAAGTGTGTGAGGCTCCTGGCCCGAGCAAAGGGCCAGAGAGGATACCTGGGCCCTGAGCTAGCTCCTACTGTCCCATGTGTCTCTCCTCTCCCTTTTTTACTCCATTTGCTTTCCCCACATCAACCTTTTCTCCTTTAATCTCCGCCTCCCTCCAACCTTCCTTCTGTACCCTTACACCTCACACTTTTCCTCACCACACTTCTCCTCCATGTTTGATTTCTTCCCTTCATCTCCCCTCTCCTTCCACTCCTTTCCTCACACCAAATAGGTAACCCCCGCCACTCTCCTTCCTTCTTTTTTCCCTCCTCTCCCTCCACACCCCCACACACAGAAACATAGATAACCATCTCCACTCACAATGCTCCTCCACTGTCTAATTATGTCGCAACTCTCACTGAGCACGTTGTCACAGAGGTCTTAAATTAGCCACTCGGCTTAATGTCGCAAGCACATGTAATGTGTCAGATCAGTCGGAATGTGTTTGTGTGTGTGCGTCTGTGTGCATGAAGTAGGGGTGTGACTTCATTAGTTTGAGTTATGATATTGAGTATTATTGCACCATTTTTCTCTGCTCTGTTAATTTGTGTGTCTATTTGAATGTTGTCACGACGCATGCTGACTCTTGTAGATACAGTAGGCGTTGTGTTAGTTATTTTTGCACCGCGTCTGTGTTTGCATGTGTGTGCACCTGCTTACATGTGTTGCATGTGCATGTTAAGGTCTGGTTGACAGTGTGCTGAACAGCCTTAGAGCAGATAGAGAGGATCCGCAGCAAACTGGATGGTGGAGAAGGTCTGTTTCATCACTAAACTCATAGTCCTAACATACTGTATTGTTATCCTGACATGACCTGACCTTATTCACACTCCAACAGAAAAAGCAATTAATGTGTGTGTGAATTAGGCAATATGTGAGTAGGGGAAACAATCGTTTTATTACTTTTTCACTGTGCTTTGTTTTTCTCTCCTTCCCAGCCTTAGTTTTCACAGTTTAAACATAGACTGTGGGTATAATTAGTGTGAGTGAACAGATGTCGTCCACAGTGAGCAGACAGTCCAATTGTTTTTCTTTTCTGCCTTTACTTTATAGAACCCTCATCCTGCTTATCACATTAGTTTCACTTCAGCTCTACATGTACATGTACCAGCACCAAACTTCTCTCTTCTTCTGACAATCAAACGTTTGCTGGCTTTCTTTTCACATACTAAACTCCAGCCTGACCCTTATGAAGTGTAGAGGAATGGCTGGTTTAGATGGTTTCTGAAAAACTGACTACTGTACACTATTTAGTAGTACTGCTAATTAAAGATTAGAATGTCCCTTTGATTGTCAAGATGTTCATTACTCCCCAAACCAAGGTTGTGGTCAAGTGACAATTTCCATTTTCTACAACAAGACAGCAGCTCCTTGATGGCAATTTAAAAAGTAAGCATACTAGAGTATATAGTGGTTTGTTTTTCAAAATTTTGTATATTTTTTACATTCTGGTGTGCAATTTTTGCCTGTTGTACCCTCCACTCGTTTGACCTAACTGCATTTATTGGACCCCTCCTTGTGCTATTATGTTAAGCAAAATATAACAGAATATGTTGATGTTTGTTGGAGTTTTATTCCGTCGTACTTTTTTTGTTGATAAGCTCAGTTGCCTGCTGAGTTTCCATTTATTGTGCAGTGTAGCAGAGCAGTGACTGTGTGGCTTAACAATGGCTGCATAAATGTATTATCCTTGGGTTGTGAATGCTGGCCTTGTAACAGCCCAAAGTGTATTGCAAAAAGCATGTTATCATTGAGCTTTTGTACGTATGTGCGTTTGGTATGTGTGTGTGTGTATGTATAGATATCGCACTAGAATGCCAATTGGAACATCTTGAAGGTTGGTCAGTTTTTTACGCTGCGGACAGAGAGCATGGAGAACACAGCACAGGACATGTTTAAAAAACTCCACAAACTCCAGAGAGAACTAAAAGTCAGTTATTTAATAGCTGCAGATTCTGGCTTGCTGCTACAGTGTGACAGTCACGGTTTAGCTGTAATATATTACCTGGGTCATGTAAGTTTTTGTTTTATGCAAATAAAACATAAATGCCAAAAGAATTCATTTGCTCATTACAGTATAATCTTAAACTGGTGCTTTGATCGTGGTCTCTGTAGAAAGAACAGAGAATTACACTTTGTGTTTGTAATGGATACAAAGTTTGCAGACTCTTAGGGGACATCATTAGAAGTATTTTTAGCTTCAGACCCACAGACTGCCCAAAATGCATTTTACAGTGACAGCTAAAACATTTTATGGCCTTCCCTCAGGATGCACAAAATGTGGTGCTAATATCACAAAATGCAAAACTCCCCTAAAATAAACCTCTCAGCAGCTCTGTTGCTCATGTTTATATTACACAGGAGTGAGGACCTGGTCTTTGATTGCAAGATAAGGAGTTAAGACATAGTAGATTTCTTCAAGAACAAGACTGACTGGTTCAGGAGGATCGTCCCTCTCGTTGCTGATCTGAGGAACCCAGCCATGAGATCTGGGTGCTGACTGGAACTAAAATATTTATTAACTTGTCATATGATAATAATTTTAGTCCAAATATCTTATTCTGCCTTGTGATTTATTGTGTTCAAACTCAACAGGACAGTCTCCTCTTACATGCTATACACTGTCTCAGATGTACTGAAAATCTCCTCACTTTAATTTTCTCACTTCAAGTGCTGGGTTTGATTATTCTACACAGAGCATAGCCATAACTGCTGGCGATGCTAGGGTAATGCTGTTAAGGGATAATGATGATTTGGCAAATGACCAAGTCCCATAGAATAAGTTTATTATTGTGGTTAGTCCAGTCTGTTCTTCCTGGAGTTTGTTGGCACTGGCATTGCCAAAAATCCGGTTGGGTCAGACTCAGCACGACTTGTTTTGACAAGAAGCCAAAGGCAAGCAAATATAAGTGGTCGACGGTGATGGGTCTTATCATCAGTGATGTGACTTTTTGAAAGAGGCTTCCTCAACTCACTGTACTCAGGGAATAAATAAGAATAAACAGATGATTAGATCATAAGCTACACCACAAAACAGCAAGAGGAAAAAAAGAGGGATAGAAAATACACATTCCTTTGCTCAGTGTGTCCCCTGGTTGTTATGGCCGTCGGAGAGGGTAATGAAAGAGAAAAAAACTGATTTAGGAAGATGGCAAGGAGTCTTGTCTGTATTAAACATGGGTGTATTCGCCTTGTGGTTAATGTCAAGTGTGGCTAAGGTACCTGGGTCTCTAAGGGGTTGCAGAGTGAGAGCAATGTTGCTGTGATTAAAACGGTGGAGAACAGCCAGAGGGTGATAGTTGGCACAGATTCTGCTCTGTCTCCTCCCCCCCGTCTCACCCTCCATCCCTCTCCTTTCAGTGCCAGCTGTCAGTTATGTCAGTCAGTGTGCTAATGATGCTCCCTTACAGAGCTCAGAGCACAGCGATACATCTGTCATGCCCAGATATTTCTATTCATATGTAAGCAGTCAACAAATGGCCTAGTTTTGTATACTGTGTTTCGCCGGATAAGCAATTCATGATCTATAAACATTCACTTTTTAGCACATTACCATTGCCAGTGTGGCATGCTGTGGCCATTAATACCACTTTCACACACAGACCCCATGTCTGACACAGGGTAACAAACCTGTGTTTACCCACATTTGACCCATTCCTGCCACACTCCTGATACAGATGAATCCTGGGCAATACTAATAGTGTACATTTACAGTGTTGCTGCTTTCAGTTGATTAAAAGTGGTTGCTGTAACATTCACACCTAAGATACAACATGCCAAACAGTCTGTCTATTATTTGTCTGTTATTAAACCTGTGAAATGTGCAAATAATGTGCGTTCATAGGTGAGCAGTGTCTAATGAACAAAGCAGGTCAAAGTGTTGAAATCTTAAACATCACACCTTACTTGCATGTCTTCACACAAATCTTCCAACAGCTCTCTTATCCACTTCATGTATGCAATTTACACAATGTCACTTCCATCACATAGAGCATTTCCAGGTTGTTAGTCTTCTAATATTATTTAAATGTCATGATGTAACATTCACATACAGAACCATCCATCTGCTTTGTAAGCAGAACCTGTATGTATTATTGTTACCCTCCCTTTCCCTCCCTCCCCTCTCCCACATTTCCTGTCTCTCTTCAGCGGTTCCTATCAAATAAAGGAAAAAATCTTGAGGGGGAAAAAAAGCAAATTTTAGAAGTGCTACTCAGAACATAACATACATAATGAATGAAAGTAAAAAGCTTGAGTTTGGAAATTGAACCGTACTCTAATGAAATCTCATATGAGGTAAATGGTGTTAGTTTATAACCATTCATATGTAAAATGATCATCACAATAAAATGTTTCAATACCACTTTGATTCTTTTAACACTTTTATACTTTGTTTCATGAATGCCCTATGGACTCAAGCTCTGTTTTTGTATGCATTCTGTGACTTTAATTATACATCCAATGCCTCCTTCTTTCAGGAACTGGATGCAGGTCTGCGATGAGCTGCGGCGCTAGCACTGAATTCACCCTGGTGAAGATCATATCTCTGGGCCTCGACAAGTTTTCTGACAGGACCTGTGAGATCTCTGCAGCTCTAGAACAGGTCCAGTCTCTTCCTCTAGACAGACTCTCAGTTTGCTTTGTCTTGCTATTCCTGCTTCCATTCATCGTGACACTCGGTTACGGCTGCTGTGATGCAGATAAGTGCAGATGCAGGCTTTTTTTTTTTTTGGTTTTTGAATGATGATTTGAAGCTCGTGTTTTCCCACTGGCTTACAGATTTACTCACCTTTCCTGTCATACATTTCCCCTCTTCTTCTTCTTTCCCCATTTGTCTTCATCCCTTTCCTCAACCCTTTCAAAAGGTCACCAGCATTAGTGTTTGAATTCTCCATGGCCAAGTTATTCATTTGACCTTGCTATCTGTCAGTACAGTGCTGCTCTCTTGGGTCAGCCACATGAGACTCTTGTTATGGTTCCAGGGGTCAAAGGGCAAAATGGATATCCTTTCAAATGGTATTTACCCCACAACCCTGAATTTTGTTTGCATATATGTGTATGTGAGTCCTGTACCTCTTGCATACGCCATTAGAGCCATATCAGGGTATCAAAGGCTGCAGGGCTGCCGGGAATGATGAATGGCTGCCAGGTGCTGAGGTCCATGTGGTGATCACCTCAAGTAAGAGCTTTTGGCCCTGCTGGCAGGGGAACAGAAAGGGTTAAGTGGCTATGGCGGCTCATAGCTGTAGCCTCATAGCCCTCCGTAGCCTCTGGCAGCAGCTCATCAGCTTATTCCCCAACATCTCCAAGGGCCCGTGTGGATGAGGTATGGAGCTCAGGCAGGCAAGCGGTGGGGGAAATGGAGACAAGACTTAATTTCCTCCAGACCATAAGTGGGACTGGGGAGGCGAGGGAGAACGGGCTTACTGGCTCCTTGGCTTCCTTCCTCTCCACCTCCAGGCCTGCTGTCCTGGGGCAGCAGAACCAGCTTGTGGAGCAGCCCTGTCTGCCTGTCAGCCTTTGTCAACATCAGTGCTGCCCCTTGCCCCTCTCCACTTCCCTGTCATGCAGCCCAGCACTCACAGAGGTGTCTGATTCAGACCTCCCAGTAACCCCCACTCACTCCCCCAAAATTCACCACAGTTCACTGACAAGTCATGTTCTGTGGAGGGAGGGGGAGGTAGAGAGAGAAGAGGGAACACATAAAAGAGACGCCGTTACATTCTGTCATCATCACGCCTATTTCTAAAAGGTTCTCTGATGTGCGCAAGCTGTAGCACTCAGGAGTTGCTAAGACGGTTTCCTGCCTCTAGTGCTGCCTCATATCATCATAAAAAGTTACTGTTGGTCTTGTGGAAAATCAAAAGATGTTAACGTTAAACTTTGGCTTTGATATTGAAGTGTCTTGAGGGAGTCGCCAAGACAGGGCAGGAAACGTTCCTGGACATTACACCTTACAAACATGAGGGTCACTATTGGCTGAGGTGAGAAGAGAGCATTGAAGGCATGGTTGGGTGGAGGGTCAAGGGGTCAAAGGTCAATCAGCTTTAAAGATCAAGTTTCATGAGAGAGGAGGTCTGTTTATAAGAATGTGTTGAAAATCAGGTGATTGGTTTTGTGTTAAGCTCCTCTCTCAGGGATTAATTGAAAGTATTTGTCAGTGTGTTGATTTTTTAATGCTGTTTAGGGTAATCCTCTCTTTAAAAGTTTTTTTCTTTTAAAATGAAAATCAGCCATCTATAAATACTCCTGCCCTTCCAAAAAACACAGGGGTTTAGCCAGCACTGAGTTAGATGAAAATCAGCCACTCTGCACCACAGAACACACAAGCTTCTACTTGTGCTGTATTCAGACTGACACAGCATCTATAAATAATCACACAAACACACACTCTCTCATTCTCTCTCCCTCTTTTTTTCTCTCTCTGTCTCTCACTCTCTGTCTCCTGCTTTGTCGTGTGGCCAGACATGGGCTTGGTCCCCGCAAAATTCAATTTGCAGTCTAATTCCATATCAAAAACATGGGCAAAGCTCTGTGTTTGTTGAGCGCGACACAAACAAGCAAGGACACAGTCTCAGCGTGGCTCCTCCCGCAACCTCATTATAGCTGTGCCCTCAAGTAACAGATTTGTCCTTAATTGGTGAGTTGTCCTAATTGACTTTAGCTAATTTATGGATTAGATTATTTTTACCCTCTTTCCTAATTGAACCATAACTTTCATGTGTTTCCCTGGCTGGCTGGGTCATGGGTAATTGCCGCTGAGTGCTGTGAGTTGTGCATGTCTGTGTGGAAGCTGAAGGTTTTGCACCATCACATTCAGTTATGTAGCTACAGCATCCATATAGAAAATGAATCCAATAAGTGTGAAAAACAATAGCAATACCTGAGCAGGAGTAAACAGCAGGAGCGTCCATTTCTCAGACTGATGGAGTGTAGAGCCTTGGGGTGCTTGTCCATCTAGAAACGTGTTTGTTTTTGGAGTGTTTATGTTGGTGCCATTGCTGTATTAGCGTAGCTCACTGGCTCAGAGGTACTGGGGATGAAGTGAAAGAGAGGAAGAGGAAGAGTAAAAAAAGCTTGAGCTTTTAAGAGTTCTGATAAGCAGGGACTTTTAAAATCTGTGGGCCTTACAATGGCTGACTCCACCGCTTGTCAGCAACTGGGCATCTGTCGTGTCTGGAACATTGTTGGGCTTTCATGGCAGTTTGTTTAAGTGGATGTAAAGAGTTTTTAGCATTGATTTATGAACATATTTCAGCATTTTACACAATATCAGTGAAATGTGGGATTTTGTTCTTTTAGGCAGCTTAGAGACAAACAAGTCCAAAAAGAGATTCTTGGTTGGTTTGAAATGTTTGTTTTACTGTACTTACATGTACATTTCTCTGCACAAACCTCTCCTCTAGTGCTTAAAACAAGCCTGAGGCATGGCTGCTGCTGTTCTATACACGTACCTATCTTTTCTGTGTTAATTATAATGTCTAACTAAACCAAAAAATACACTACGGATTTTTTGTTGATGTCGTGGGAGAGGTTAAGTTGAAGATAGTGTTGCATATATTATACAGCTGTGCTCTAATTACAATTTTTTCTTTATTTCTGTTTTATCGTTTATTTTAAGGGTAAGTGTGCAGAAGTAGACTAGTGAACTATGCTAAATGAAAATACAAGTCTTGGCCGCACTTTTATTGTATGCATAATTGTAGCAATTAGCTCAGCCACCGGTACAGAAACATGGTGAATACAATGATAAATCTTGGGGCATAGAAAATTCATCGCAAGTGATGTTGTCTGTTTCTTTCAGGGAGATTCTGCTGTATTCTGTCACTTGCTTCTGCGTGTGCTGTACATGCATGCTATTTTTTGGTGTGTGTGAGCAGTACAGTATCCAGTGTGTGTGTGTGTGTGTGTGTGTGTGTGTGTGTAAAAGTTCATGACGGTGAGGAAAGGAGGTTGAGACATGTCAGGGATGAAAGTGCCGGTTCTCTCCTTGGGGCTGTCAGCCTGTTACCAGGTGTCACTTCAACTCCTCTCGCCCACCTGCTTTCCAGCCTCCGCCAGACCGCTGCCACACACGCATACACACACAAAACTTCTGCAGACAATAGCGAGATGAGTATAAAGAGAAAGCTAAGCAGGAAAGTAAAGTAATAGAGGGAGAGATAAATAGATAGAGAATGTTCACAGACAGATACTGTACCATAATTTCTCCAATAAAAGCCAATATTTAAATGGATTAAATGTTGTCCACACTTCCAAGGCAATAGTTCATCAGTAAACAAAATTTTGTCATGCCATATTCGCCACTGTGTAGCTCTTAGTAGTATCTGAGAAATACTATTCCCCCTCACAGAGTAATTTCATTCTATTATTCATTCTTGTATTCTTAGCGGCTTTAAAGCTGCTGTAAATCAAACTCAGCATATCCTGTAGATGTTTCACAATAAAAGACTTCCGGCGAAGGGAAAGGATAATGTTCTCTGAAGTGCTGAAAGGGCTGTAATGTGAAACAGATGGAGGAAGTGTTGATTTTGCATTAACAGCAAACAGCAGCAACAATAAATTAGCATGGCAAATGGGGGCCGAACAAACATCAGGGAGGCTTCTTACATAAACATGATCAGATTTACAGGAATTAGGAATGAAGCCCTGTCTGTAATAATAGCCTGTTTGTCTTTTCTGTTGAGGTAAATTAAGGCCTCCATTGACATTAGGCTGGCAGTATTCTGTCTAACTGCCTGTTCACAGTTAAGAGGAGAAGTTGAGTTCACAAAACCTGCACCAGCCAGCTAAATTCCGAATAGATTATGAGGTTTTGGTTCAAGTTTAAAAATACTTAGTTTGCATGGAAATATTGAAGAGAGAGACAAGGGTTTACCACACTTGTGTTCTGTGTATGTATTAGCTGAACAGAGAGGCAGATTAGGCAGTAGTGGATGAGAACAACAGAGGGAAGTTAAAAAGGGTTTGATATCAAGAGCCAATTCACATTTGGAAGTGATAACAAAATAAGTGGAATTGGAATTGTTAACGGTATGTCAGAACGTTATTGTAATACACGTAATCAGTATGCTAGCTACATTTATTTAGAAAAATTTCCTAAAAATGCTCCCGATACCAGCTGATACTGTGTCAAATCAATCAATGGGAAAAGTCTTGGGGAGAAAGGGGAAGGAAAAAAGAGAGAACAGAACTTTAAGAAGGTCTCTCAACGCTTGTGCATCAATCTTTTTTCTATTTATAGAGGTTTACTTGTCTGCTCTTCAGCTTGGAGCTCTCTCTCTCTCAGTCTCTCATTGTCTCTCTCGAACTATCTCTCAAGGTTCCTGTGACTGTCTCTCTCACGCTCTCTCTCTCTCTCTCTCCTAAATCTGTATCCTTGTTAACACAAGGGGTTTTGCGTAGGATGGGAGAGATTCCGTCCATCAGGTTTTCTCCTGTCTTTCTTTTCTCCTCCTCCTCCTTCCACACTGACTCAAAAACAACAAGTAAACGCACACAACAGGAACAATTTCCCCACAGTCTTGCCTCCTAGTTGTTCTGTCGACAAAAAGAGGACAGAAATAGACAATAAGAGAAAGAGAGGGAAAGAGACACCTCTCACAGCTATTTGCAGAATTGTAGAGCTTCAGATGCTGACAGCCGTTTATCATTAGCTTTCATTCTTCAGTCCTGCCAAAGGAGCATTTTATATTCTGAGCCAGGCTCCATGTGGGGGGGACTAAATCAATTCCAAATTATTGCAGCTCTCAATAACTGATGGCCATGTCTGGGCGGAGGAGAAATGATTAATGATGATACTATGGACAATATGAGTAAGACACACACTGAGACATTATCGCCTGCATGCCGACAGACACACACACTGAAAGTATAACTGTGTGTGCGTCTGTAGTAACTGGTGGTGAGTACTGAGGGGAAAAAGACATCACTGCTCCTTTTTGTGCTGAGGAGGTTCAGCGTATGTGTCTGTGTACGTGAGAGTAAAATAGAATGAAATAATAAGGTTAGCTCACAATGCAATACTGTCAAGATACAGTGTGTAACCCGCAATAACAATGCCATCGCAATACCAGTGATTCTGCATAACACAATGCATTGTAATACATCAATCACGGACTCGTCATGTGTAACTAAGGAGCAAAACATACCTCTAAAATAGCCTTAAAAGTTTTCATAAAGCAGGCATCATTCATACAGGAAATTATTAGTTGATGAAATTAGTGATTTGTGGATTGAGAAAATGATTCATCATATTGATGAGCAATTTGTGTAGTTTGTAGTTTTAGTTTGTAGTAATTCCAAGCATCATCTCAATTGTGAGGATTTGCTGCTTTTCTCTGTCTTTTTTAACCATATTTTTAAGTATTTTAAGACGTCACCTTGGTTCTAAGAAATTGTGTTGGGCTTTTTTCACTATTTGCTGACATTGTATCATCTAAAAGCATAATTGACTGAATGATAAATAGGCCCTGAGGTCTAGGGGTTAACGCGCTGACCATGGACCGCAGTGTCCCCAGTTAGCATCCAGCCGGGGACCTTTGTTGCATGTCATTCCCCATCTCTCTTCCCTCATTAGCTAAATCCTAATGTCAGCCTTCTAACACCCTCACAATGATTATTTTGATGTGTTGATAAATATCAGGTGTAATGTTTACCACGTTCACCATCTTAGTTTAGCATGCTAACATGCTAATTAGCCCTAAACATCAAGTAGAGCTGAAACTGATGTGAATGTCATTACTTGTGCTGGTATTTGACCTGATCATGATGCTAGATGAAAATTCAGGGGATCACAAAAGTTATTATTACAATTCAGCCTCTGGAAAGTTTTCGTGTTTGTGCCAAATTACATGGCAATCCATCCGATTGTTGTTAAGACAGTCTGGGCTAGTCCCAGTTTGTGCCTCTCGTGTATTAACATTCGAGTCACAGAGCTAAGCATCCATTTCTCTGAAAATATAAACCCGGCTTTGTTTGAAAAACCCAGAAGGCTGTTTAACAACACTTACCGCAGTTCTGAAGGCATTTCCAAAATCCTCAGACTCTTCTAACCATCTGGATGAAAAACTTTTCTGTCTGGTGCACGATACAAAAAGATTTTTAACGTATTTCCCAAGTTGCGACTCTTGGACAGGTAGTTATTTTTCAACAAAACAAATGCATACCTCTGTGACTCGAATGTAAATACATGAAAGGCACAAACTGGGAGAACCAGGTGGACCAACCCGACCAACTGACATCGCCATCCCCTACATAATAAACTCTCAACCTTATCATGTTTATTCACTGTATTATGAAGTTCTTTCAGTTTCGCAGAAGTTAAGATAACTACAAAGTGCACACAGTCTAACCCGTTTAAACCCAACATGTACTTGGAAAGCCCTCATTCACTTGTACAACAGTCAAATTGGGAAAAAGGCTAAACCAGCGGTGTAAAGGAAGGACACACGTGTTTCCCAGTATCACAACATGCAGCATTATTGGTGTCAGTGAATCAACAACATATTGCAAGAGAATATACTGCAGTGAGGTGGTGTTCCAGTTATTCGTGTACTGGTTTTAGACCTTAAACCTTGTCTGTCTGCATTGTCTTAGTGTGTCTATAATAAGAGAAAGGCAGGATACACTGAACACTAACCAAATCACCTGCAATTACCATTTATCTCCCAGACTGACACGCAAACACGCAGAATATCCATAGAGATGCATCTAAATAACTACTTGTGCTCATACATTTGGGCAAAAATGTATAAACACACTTGCTTACAAATCTAAGATCTTTGTACAAAGAGCTACTGTCATGCCCACAGCCCAAATGGCTGTTTTGTGTTGTCAGTCATTTACTCCCAAAACATACACTTACCCGCTCTGACAAAGACTTCCATCTTTTATTATCTTGCCGCACAACAAAGCCCAAATTCATGTGTGCTTTCTATCTTACTCATAATCTTCCTCACAGCACTCAGGCTGCACTCTGGGGAGTCATCTCAAAACAGTGAGCGCAGCACTGCGCAAGCATAAAGTACGTTGTGTTTGCTCGTGCACACGCATACACACACCATTACACGCACACACGCGCGCTTCCTGATGCCTCGTCCCTGATGCACTTAATAGCTGGTGATAGTAGCCATTGTGAGAAGCAATGTTCCCCATCTCTGTGTTGTGCTGTTATTACATTAGCAGCTCTGATTTTATCCCCTTCTCTCTTTCTTCACTTCTCCACCTCTCTGCTCTATATATCTCTATTTCTTCCTCTATCTATCTGCCTCCCTCTGTTCCTCCTTCCTTCCCGCTCTGTCTGTTGTGATTTAGTGCTTACAGTGTTTACTCTCCAATGCAGCACCAGAAACCAGGGAAATTATAACTCTAACCCAGGCTGAGTCTCTCTCCAAATTATGACCATTGATTTGTGTCTTTATTATGTCTTCAGTGGAACCATGTTCACCAGCGTCACCAGATCCTAACCCTCAGTGCAGCTCAACACTGCCATCCAGTGATGGTTTAATCCACTGATGCTTAACAAAGAGCAGATTTTTGGCCGTGTATGTGTTTGTGCATGTTTCACATATAATGACTGGGTTGCGTGGTTGTCTCTAAGCATGTCTGTTTATAGGAGGCTAAATTAATACAGCAGAGAGCATATATGAAGTGTGAGGATGATTTGCTTGTTAACTGCTGTGTGGCTCAATTGCAGTCAAAAAATCAGAGACCTTGTGCATTTGTGTGTAACCTCAAGGTGAGTTAGCTCTTTCTGTCCCTCTCTCTCTCTCCCTCCGTCCGTGGTGGTTTACATTACCCTGGGCAGAGCAGTGTGGAACAGAGTGGCAGCCCGCGGCTGGTTGAATGCAGGAATGCCCCGGCCATCTGCTGCACATTAGAATTAGACCTCCAGCCCAATTCAATTAGCAGCCCAAGCCAGTGCCACTGATTGGGCAGAGGGGGGAAGGCTACAGTCAGCCACTGGCCCACAGTACACATGATGGAGGGAGGCATGGAGGGTGAAAGAGGCAGAGGGTTTGTGGAGCCAAGAGTGGAGGAAAGGAAGCATGAGTAAAAGCAACAGAAAATGAAATAAATCAAACATTTCTAAATGAATTCTTCTGAGAAATTATCCACGGCTGAAAAATATCTGAAAGGTAAATACAAACAACCAGAAAACGAAACATGAATGACTGCCGGTGGATATGCCACACCACAGGTCATGTCGTATGTTTTTATCAGCAATTTATCACCCCATGGCTAAGCCCACCAGGGACCATGGGGGGAAAAATACAATGTCCCAAAATTGTCAGGGAGTTGGAAGTGCATTGTCTTTTGCTCTTGCAAATCATGCCAACACAGATTCAACAACAACAGTGGTGAAAGAAGAAACAAAAAGCCTCCCAAATCAAGACTTATGCCAACTTTTGAGCAAAACAAGAGACAATAGACAAAGCTGATTGATTAAAGGGAAAAAAGGCCCTACAGATAAGCATCTTGTTCGTCTTCATAATATTTGGACTGAGACAGATGGAAACAAACCTGTCACCATGCAAAGCAAAACTTGAGTGTTGCAACTACTTTCCCAACTTTGATGAGCAGATTAAACATCTAAAATACACTAAAACTTAGGATACATGTGTCAGAATATGTCAATGTAAATAGGTACATGCCTCCAAACCATTAATGTTTTCTAAAATGAGCCAAACTACTTTCTAATGACTCAAAGTTGTAATCAGTGTTACATAGGTCAGTAGTGGTTTAATCAAAAACAGCATAATAGAAGCTTCAAAAAATCATCCATGCAGTGTTTTCCTTTATTTGTTTGACCTTATTCTACAACAACAAATGATTGCAAGGGTGTCCTACCTACGAATTAGAGTGATTGGAAAGAAGAGTGTGTGTGTGTGTGTGTGTGTGTGTGTGTGTGTGTGTGTGTGTGTAAAAAATCTACTGGCACAAACCTTGGTCTGAATGGAAAACAGGCCTGGGGTTGTACACGATTTTTTGAGGACAGTGAGAAAGACGCACACACACCTACATCTGGTGACAACAGTGGCTTACTCATCCCAGAACACCAACATATACAAAAAACACACACATGCACACACGTAGTTGTACACACACCTGCCTGCCTAATCTGCCTAATCTCCAGAACATACACTTACTACATATCCACATACACGTATTGGTGGCAGTGGAACATACTTTTTCATATGTTCTAGATGCTGTCAAATATGCTCAGAGCCCTCGGAGACATAATGCACAAAAACATTGGCTCATATAAACAGTGTGCTGTGCGGATATGTTCCCAATTATCTGCTGCATATTTCTCTGATTTTTAACTCATGCCAGACTGGCATCTTTGGAAAACGGCGACTTTAAACAATTGCGGGATTGTGTATTATGCTCGAGCGAATGTTCTGCACAGCAGCATTTTTTTCTTCTTGTGCTGGAATAGCAAAAAATGTTGAACAGTATTTGCTCCAGCTCGTTTTACCCCTCATACAGCGGTGTGTAAGTTTGTGTGTTCATCAGGATGTGGTTCTGTTGAGGTGTGAGTGTAGGGAGGGCATCTTGTCGACTCCCTTTTCTCGTCTCTCACCTGTTCCTCACACCACAAAAACCCTGCAGTAGATCAGCACGCCGTGCTGTGCAAACATGCCCTCAGGCAGGTGCCACACACACACAAACTCACACACACATAACAAATTTTCAAAAGTAACAAATTCACATTGGGCAGGAAAATATCATTACTCTTTAAAAATCTAAAAGTCCCCAAATAGCCAACAAGAGGAGCATGAAGCCAAAGAAAAGCTGCAGACACAGAAACGTTTGCCTCGGTGCATTACTGACATGCTCATCAACAGAAGACATTCAGCAAATAATGCTGCAGTGCTCGTGAAACACTTCAAGCCTTTCTGTGTGATGGAAAATGCACACACAGACACAGCAGGCTAAACAGCATGTCAGTAATGACTGTTTCTCGTTGGACATCACATGTGTGTGTGTGTGTGTGTGTGTGTGTGTGTGTGTGTGTGTGTGTGTGTGTGTGTGTGTTGCTTTGCCTCTTGGCCAAACTCAGCCATGAAGCTAGTATTACGGGCCAGAAGGCTAAACCTTGGCCTGGTGTGCTTAAGTAACTAGATCGATAAGTGCATTACACTACAAGTGGTCTATGAATGCGTGTGTGAGTTTAAATCAGGACAGATCGAGCTATCCGCATGTGCAGAGAGAGGGTTCTGGGTCAATAAGTTTGTGGTTTCAGTGTCTCAGAATTGTTGCTGTAGCAGTAATTATGGCAGCCTTTGTGTTCTTATGTCTATGTGTATTTCATTGTTCACATATTCATTAGGGGGATTTATATCTGTCAATCTATGTAATAACTAGGATATTGTACATCATTATTAATTGTTCTGTTCGTTGGTGTCAATGTGGGTAGATAAATTGTGTGCTCATAATTTAGGTCATAGCTCATCGCTATGTGTACAGTAGATGTCGTGAGTCACTGCATTGAGTCAGCATCTCATTACTACAACTGTGTGTGCGTGTGTGTGTGTGTGTGTGACAGAGCGCGAGTGTCAGGCTGGGTTAATGGTTTCAGGCACACACCTAAGGCCACAGCATATGTTCAGAATGTGAACAGATTCAGAACATACTGTGTGTCAGGGTGTGTAAGCATAATATTGCACCATGTGCACATTTCAGCTCAAGTGTTTTCTGCTCAAATACAATGTGGTTCCTATTTCTGTAGTTTTAGCCATCATTTCTACTGGTGGGATTGTTTTGTACTCACCAAAGTAATTACTGAGATCTAGGAACACAGTGAAATAGCTAAAATGAAGTCCGACAGGGCAAGAAACTCAAGCAAGTTGTAAATAAGTGAACAGTTTAGCTAGATTTTTGAAGGTAAAAAAAAATAGGTAAAAGGTAAAAAAAAGTGAGCACTCCTGTGCACAACTACGGCAAGTATGGTAGGAGCCAGGAAGTCTATCAAGTTTGATGGATGTTGGGGCAGTTTGGGTACTAATTTTACAGTTCGACTTTGTTCTCTCTTCCAATTAGGGTTTGGCGATATGGCAAAATATACTGTCACACACTATAAATTTGTTAATCGTTAGAGATTTGCCATACTGTTACCGAGGTAGCTCGCTCTATCTTGGTGTATCGGACCATAACCAGAAAATATTGGATTGGATTGGATTTTTACATTATTTTTCTGCCAGTGCAATGAAGTATCTTGATTTCTTGATTTGCTGGATTAGCCAAAAACATTCCCATCTGGTTATTTTATCCATAGACAGTTTCCAGAATATTAAAAGTACTCTTATGTATATTCTGACCACTAATGGATCAATGTTTTTACAAGTGGATCCCCGTTTTGTTTGGTTGAGGATGCACAAGCATGCACGAGCGACATGATATACACTCCACGCACTGCCACTGAATTCACTCTATTCCACTGACTGACAGTTGGTGGCAGTACACCAATAACCCAAGAAATGTAGCACAATGCACCAACAAAGGCAGAAAAGAAGACAACTGCAAGCTAGCAAACACTGATATAAGCAATTCAAAATATTAAAAATCTGCTTTCAAAGGTTTTATGAGGAAGGAAACACAATCAATACGTCATATATCGTGAATGAGGATTGGCTAGGATACAACCCCTATGATACATATATAGATATATGTAGTATTGATAGTGTGCAGGAGTATTTGTTTATGCTCACTGACTGAATGAGGAATAGGCAGCCTTCAGGAAGGTAGAGACGGATAAAGAACGGGAGATTTCCACCTCCTCCCTTCATGCTAAGCATACACTGGAGGTCAAGTACCACATTTCTCAACCTCCATCTCACTCAAGGAGTTTATTTGCTCTCTTTTTTGCTCTATGCCTTTCCTGGTCTGCCTTTATATGCCTTCTTTCTTCTCTATCTGATGCAGACAGCAGATATTCAAAGCCACGCTTGAGCTTGGCTATGTACACTGCTCTGACTCAGTGAACGCTATCTTTTTCTTCAGCCTAACACACATACATACTGTATGCAAAGCCTTTTCTCTCACACACAAAAATCACATTTTAGAGCACACAAAGGGCAAAAGCAGGCTATCATTCACCCTGGAACACACACACACACACACACTCACCCAGTCCTACCTCTGTGTCCTCTTTGCCCTGTCTGAAATGTATTGTTTAGGTAAATGAGTCTATGCACCCAGCGGGGGAATCAGCATGAATAAGAACCTGAATGCATTACCCCATTACTCTTCCCTCCCTCTCTCTTTCTCTGTCTCTCTTACTCTTTCTCTCTGTGTGGCCTCTACCTCGCTCAGCACCCACAGTCCTTGAGAGCTCAAATTGACATTGGAGACCTGGTTATTAATATGTGGGTAGTGGATGTGTGTGTACTTTTTGTGAGTCTGTGTGTGTGTGTGTGTGTGTGTGTGTGTGTGTGTGTGTGTGTGTGTGTGTGTGTGTGTACATACAATGAAGAGAAAGATGAAGATGTGTGTGTGTGTGTGTGTGTGTGTGTGTGTGTGTGTGTGTGTGTGTGCGTGCGGGCGTGCACATGTGTGCGTTGCTGTGTGTGTGTGTGTGTGTGTGCCCCCATGCAGACAGCCAGACTGGGGCAGGCTCTCTAATTAGATAGACAGAGTGGAGCACACAGACTCAGGAGGAGAGGGATGAAAGAAAGGTTGCCTTTCTATATACCTGCTGAAAGCATTACACTGTGCACATGTGTGTGCGGCATTACGCTGTGTGTGTGTGTGTGCGTGTATTTGTATGCGTATGTCCCGCTGTCTGTTTGTGCTTACATGTACATGCCCTTGTCTGCATCTTGGCATGTATTCTTACCCACCTGTGTAAAGCTCACCTGCACACTTTTCTTTGTTCCCTTTTCCTTTCACTGGTTCCCTGCTTGTGTGTGTGTGTGTGTGTGTGTGTGTGTGTGCATTCGTCAGGTGTCACCCAGCGAATTTGATCCCTATTGAAAGCTGCCACCACTGTTGGCATGGCGACGGCTGCAGTACTGTGAGACACTGCTGCCATGGTTTCCAGGCACGCCAAGCAGGGGGGAGAGGACCAGTGCTGCATCACTATGTTCCCTTCCTCCTTGTGTGTGTGTGTGTGTGTGTGTGTGTGTGTGTGTGTGTGTGTGTGTGTGTGTGTGTGTGTGTGTGTGTGTGTGTGTGTGTGTGTGAGAGAGGGAGAGGGAGCTCCCCTCCCCTCCTTATAGCCCATATTCCCTCCAGACAGCATCTCACAGACCTCTTTGTTAGGATGAGAGAGGTGTTTCTCATCTCTCTGGTGTACTGTATGTGTTTATGCATTAGGAGGTGCACATATGTATTTATTTTGTCAGGCCTCGGTTGCAAGGCATGCACTGTGTGTGTGTGTATGTGTGTGTTTTATTTGTTCACCTACAAATAGATCAGCAAGCCATACTGTGCCTATGAGTTCTACTCTGGACCACTGTAATGTTTACACAATGGATATTCCTCTGAAACCTCTGTATTGAAAGACGTCTGTAGTGTAGAGTGTAAGAACTTGTGAGTGTGTCTGTGTATGTAAGCATCTGTTTGCACATGCATACACACATTCTGTATTCCATAAGAAATATTCCTTTGGAGAAGACTTGAATCTGATCCTGCATGGTATCCATTTTTTAAATCAGTTTTTTCTACTGTTAATGGAGTGCAATACAGCACTCTTTTTTTAAACAATTTTTTAACAGTAACAGGCTTAAAGGGACAGTTCACCCCAAAAATACATAATTTTCCTCTTACCCGTAGTGCTATTTATCCATCTAGATTGTTTTGGTGTGAGTTGCCGAGTTTTGGAAATATAGGCCGTAGAGATGTCTATATTTTTTTTATATAATGGGACTGTATGGCACTCGGCTTGTGTTGCTCAAAGCGCCAAAAAAATACATTTGAAAAGCTCAACAGCAACGTCTCAAGATACTCAAGATAATCCACAGACCTTGTTGTGAGCAGTTTCATGTAGGAACCATTTTCTTTCTACCGAGGTTTGGTGCTCACCCCTAGAAGGAACATCCCGTCAGGTTTGAGAGGCTGCAATGTTTGCAGTTATGCAGTTCAGCTGATTGTTGACTCCCCCTGTAAGTTTAATTATTATACCAATAAAGTGGATTCAGTTCTAAAAGGAGTTGGCTAAACAGGTTGTACGTCACTTTTTCAGAAGGCGGGGGTCACGAATGTAGTGTAGTAATATAACTAATTACATAACTAATTACTTTTGATACCAAGTAAAGTAATATTACTACTTTTTAAAGGAGTAATAAGTAAAAAGTAACTTATAACACTTCCTGAGTAACTTGCCCAACACTGCCAACAACAAGTTTAAATTTATTCTGTTATCAAGTTACTCACGTCACTCACCACAGTGCACCCGAATTATTTTTCACATAACCAAATTTCACAGCGAGTGAAAGCTGATAAGACCTGCTAGTGGTCAAAACACTGTAGAATACAGAAAAGACGATTTTGTCATTTTAACCGTCTCTATTATTGTGATGTCCTGTTGTCCCTTGTGCTTTTTTAATTAACATGCAGTAATTAACATGCTTTCCACATTTATCGGAAGTCGGTCTGGCTATGATCACCGAATGGCATTCAGATATAGAATGTAAATATAATGCAGGGCAACAGGCTTCTGTCTGTCCCCATTGTTAAAAAGAAGTCAGCTGGCTGCAGGGCCTTTTCCTATCGTGCCGCCTTCCTCTGCAGTAAACTTCCTGCTGATATCAGACAGTCTGTCTCTATTGAGCCCTTTAAATCTAAACTTAAAACTCATCTGTTCGCCTTAATTTTCAGCTAGTCTCTCCCTAGTTTCTTTTCTTTGTCCTCTCTTTTCACTCAGGCTTCTCTGTGCTGTATCATCGGCCGTCCCTGGACCTCTCCCTCTCCTCTGGCTGTTGGTGCCTCTCTCCAGATGTTTTGGATCTGGATCTTAGTCCTCCAGGAGATTCAGCCTCTCCTCTCGTCTCTCCCTCTGTGTGTGTCTGTTCCTTTCGCCTGCCTGTGTGAATGGTGTGCTTGAGTTTTCGGTCTTGTGAGTCTGTGTAGTCTGTCCTCTTCCGGGTTCAATGGTGGACAGGAGGTTGTGTGGCTCAGGTCTGTTTGGCGACACCTGAAGTTGCTCGACGTTCTCATAATTTTGTCATCATGATTGTCCATAGTGTAATTTTATTACGTTGGTCTATTCTGTACACACGACATCTATTGCATGCCTGTCCGTCCTGGGAGAGAGATCCCTTCTCTGTTGCTCTTTCTGAGGTTTCTTCCATTTTTTTGGGGGGGGGGGGTGTCGTTGGCTGTACAGATTGTAAAGCCCCAGGAGACTAATTTGTGATATTGGGGTATATAAATATAATTGACTTGACTTGACTTCATTTTCTGACGGAAAAATGAGAACTGAAATGAGAATTTTGAACCGACCAGACATCGAAACACAAGTATCATGGTAGTCAATGTCAAAAACAATACACATTTACAAAGGAGCTCTGTCTCCAAACTCATGGGGTGGTGAGAGCCCCTGCCTGAAGCTATGGCAGCTGGCTTGAGGTTAGCTGAGCATGCCTGCTACCTTGGTGCCTGATGAATGTGTCTGTCTGTCATTCTGTCTGGTTTTCTCTCTCTTTGTCTCTTGCTCGCTCCCTATTTCTCCCTTTCCTTTTTCTAGTTATTTCTACCACCCATTTTTTTATTTTGCTGTGTAACTGTTTAAATGATCAAATGATAGATGAAATTCTGGTCCCTAGCAGCAATACACAGTATGCGGAGCTGTTACACTTTTATATTTTTGTTTAGTTTTTAGCTCTGGATTCTTTACCCTGTTGGTAGTGCATCCCACCACACAGTGGCTTTTAGGCATTTTTCTGTTGTTTGCTAGCAGACCAAAGTGACCTATGCAATACAAAGTCAGTGGAGAGCAATGAATTGTTTTCCCCTCTAGTGTAGGTGGGACTCTGTCTCTATACTCTGATACTACACATACTACACACACATGCTGTGCTGTACTTACTGTGGCTTGTTTTCAGTTAATGTTTCATGCTGTTTATGATAGAAATCAATGTACAACCATCTTTCTTGTTTTCTTCCTTTTTCCCTTCTTCTATTCTTCTCTCGCCTGCATGTAAAAGTGGCACTACATGTACAGTAAATAGCTGGATTTGCAGGAACAAAATAATAGGTGCCAGTCATATAGATGCTGCGGCACTGCTAAGAGGGATGCTCTACTATACCTGTGGGTGGAATCCATGTCATTTTGTAAAGGAAGGTTAACGTTGCCTTAGGATCTGCAGACTGTGTGCAGAGAATAGGAGAGTCTGACTTTGCATTTAAAGGTACTATGTGGAGTCATTAGAAAATCCTTGTTATTTATGACACTGTTAAGTGAACTGCAGTCAGCATCCTGTCGTCGAACTGGCCTCTGTCGGCCTCAGAGGCTGTGTTCTGTCGCGGTCCGGCCGTGTTCACTGGGATGCTGCTGAGTCTTGTTCTGTTGTTCGGGTTCTGCTGCCCATTCTGGCGCCAGCATTCCTCGCTGGGAATAACATTGAAAGTAAGTATATGAAAATAGTGCTCATTAAGAACTGATTGCCTGAAATTGATTTTCTTCACTACTATCACGTTTTTGCACAGTAATGGGCGCCAGAGTGAAGCTGACTGACCGAAATGTACCTCTCGAGAAGCATAAAGCCTCGGTGGACATGCTGCTCTAAGATTGGATATCGTACAGTGAAACAGTGTATTTCTATTCATTAGTGTGTGGATTGTTGGGGGTGAGTGAAGTAATCCATAATAAAATGCCACTGCACCCAACATTGTACAAAATATTCACACATATTACAAACAAGCACACTCAGTTAATCCCCTGAACATGCTGTTAGCCCCTCTGTAATCTGCCCAGCAGTGTCCTGAATCACGTTTGTTCACTCTGGTCCTAATGTATGAACAGGACATGATTCGAAGCGTTTCAGTGTGTTCTTCATTTGTGAAACACCAGCACACATTGAACTCCGGTCTTATCTCTGTGCCAGCCATCTGGCTTTAGTTTTCTTACCTCCATTTTCTTCCTGTCATCCTTGGATAATTTGGTTTCCTATTTTTTTTTTCTGTCTTTATTTCCGCTACCCTACCTCAATCTCTTTCTGTCATTCTCTCTTTCTTCTTCATCCTTCCAGAACATTATTCAAGGAAAGGACGTCAGGGAGCAGCTGCTCATGAGATAAGACTTTGATAACATTACCTTTGCTTTTAAAACCACCTTTGCCCGCCTCTTCTGAAGTCTTCAGAAGTCATATTTTCAAAACACAAGGGGTTGAAGAACACAATTAAAATAATGACAGAAGTATATTCCATATACAAAAATGGAAAATATTATGGAAAAAGATTATATGCCAGGATTTATCAGATTTTCCACCTGAAGGCTACATTTATTGAGTGTGTCAGAGGAGCAGGACTGCTGATCTAGCCCTATTTCAGCATTTTACATCATGATGAATCAGATGTTCAGGATGAACTGACCTGTGATACTAGATCAGCAGGAGGACTCAGGGTACATAAGTACATAATATTCACCTCATGGATGCAATTTATTAAGATTTAATCAAGTATCTCAGAAAAGGACTTTTGAGGCACTAGCACAGACGGATCCAAAGTAAAAGCTTTGAGCCAAATGTGACCCTTGTTTAACCCACATCCACCCACCTTCTGCTTATCAACAAAGCACCCTGATAATACCCTGCAAGATGTTAACCCCTGCATACATTTTTAAATCATCTGATGATGTATTTTTGATGTGTGAGATCATAAGAATGAGATGGGGATGGACCAGTAAGTTAAGATCAGCTGCCCTTTATCTGTTCAAGGCCTAAACTAAATAGGACAAAAGACAAAAAAGCCAATGAATGCATACAGAGAGCTGATAGCACTGATAAGGGTGGTGTTATGATGATAGATCTGAGTGTAATCATGATGACATTGGTTGTAATGAACACAATAAAGACGGTTATGGTGGTGGCACCATTTTGTTTTGTGTTCATGTGGGTTTGGCTGTGTGGTGTTGAGGAGACCATGTCTGAACGACTGCTATTCAGTCTGAAGAATAGGACAGGAAAGAGAGACAAATGGGTAAGAGATTGGTCAAGTACTTGTTTGGGTTTTTTTTTTTTTTTTTTTGTTCCCTTTTTTAATTTCTCATTCTGCTTTTTCATGTTTGACATTTTGACAATACTGGCTGAGACTGACGCAATGACACACTCAGGTTACTGTCTATGAAGGTCACACAAAATAAGCTGCATTTTAAAGCAAATCAAATGGATTTACCCATTTTGAATCCAATTTGATGAACAATGTATTATCCAGTATTTTTCATCCTTGTTCCTGTATAGCCTATTATACTATCCACAATGATTATATCACAAGTCCTCATCCCTGCTGAACTAAATATTACCCCTCTCCACCTCCACTAAATGTTGATTTGTCATCAAAGAAGAGAATGAAGCCTACAATTATGGAAACTAGCACCACATCCTGTGACAAATAAAATACAAACTTAATACTCTTCTAATTAAGAGAGAGCTCGGTTTGGAATATAAAATATGGGATTCTGAGATACTGCTGAGCCTCATCTATAGCTGTCTCTCTCATGCTTTGTTGCTGCTTAAAAAAGATTATGAAGATAAAAGAAATGAAATAACAAATGTTGATGGAGAGCAGGAAGAAAAAGCAGGAATTGACACCTACAGGTGATACCTCTGAAAGTGGTTGTTAATGTTCATTTAGAGATTTGTTCGAGGGGATGACGGCTGCAAGTCATGCAGCGGAAATAAATCTTAAAACATCTCTGTGTGACTTTCCACCACTGCTATTTAATGAAATTGAAAAGCCAAAACCAATGGTGTGATGGAACAAGAGGGTGGAGATGAATAGCTTTTCACATATTCAATAGTTTGTGGCAGTGAAAGAAAGAATACTGGAGCACTAACACCCTTTCTCTGCATCGCATTTGTTCCCCATATTATCAGCCTTTCTCACTCTCCAGCTACACTCATAAGGTTGCTGGCTCGTCTAACAGCAGGAAGAGATGAGTTTTTGAGTTGGAAGGAGGCCAAAATAACATCCACTCAACTTGCCCCTTTCCAGTTTTGTTATGCCTCCGCGCCGGCAATAGCCGGGGCCGGAGGCATTATGTTTCTGGGTTGTCCGTCCCATTCTCATGAACGCGATATCTCAGGAACGCCTGGAAAGAATTTCTTCAAATTTGGCACAAGGATGAACTGATTAGAATTTGGTCAATCGAAGGTCAAAGGTCACTGTGACCTCACAAAAAAACATTTTTTGGCCATAACTCAAGAATTGATTAGGTAATTATGACAAAATTTCACACAGATGTTTAATGGGATACAACAATGAAGTGATGCCATTACCCAAAAGGTCAAAGGTCAACTTTACTGTGACATCATAATGTCTAGCTAATCCTGTGAGTGAGTGAGTGAGTGAGTGAGTGAGTGAGTGAGTGAGTGAGTGAGTGAGTGAGTGAGTGAGTTTCACCTACAGCTCATAGACAGGCTTTGCATCTAAAAGTACCCAGAGAAAACAAAAGCAGAACATTTTGTGTAGCTGTACTCTATAAGAATCCAACTTTACATAGTAATCAAGTACATGTGTACCTTTTTAGCCAATACCTCTGTTATAATCCTTCATTAATCAGTTCAACAATGTATATTCACTGGAATCATACATATCGTGTCATCAGTATAGTGATAACTTCCATTATTTCTGTTATAACATGAAGATGTACTAAGAATGAAACGGGAATCTTTTTTTAACTAAATATTTACTGACGTGAGTAAGTGCGTTTATGTGCGTTTTCAATTTGCGCATAAAAAAACCTGAGCGGAAACACCAAAAATTTGGTTAGGGGAAATTAAAATATCGTTAAAAAAAATGTATGTATTGATAAAAGCAAAATGCAACAAAGTGACAGACAGCGAATGAATCATGACGTATATGAAGCATGTGATTTAAGTGTCCACTGACGCTTCCACTTCACTTTAGAGAGTGTATTGTTGCGTCAGTACAGTACTAATTGCTATAAACAATATGTGCTCATACTGGAGAGCACACCAGAATGCACTTCCTCTGGTCTGCCACAGGTAGGAAGGAGGATGAGAATGACAATATAAAAATGATTGCTTATGAAAGTTATTGATGAGCTAATGGTTGGTGATTATGAGAATCAATACTAATGATGTAAACCTAAACGAGCTAAAATAGTCATTCTCATCATCTTAAGTGAGGACATACGTACTGACTATATTGGCCAGTATGTAGTAGGGATGTTCCTGAATTTAGATTGAACACATAATGCATTGTATTCCATTCGTTATTCTCAAATTAGTTTCATCTTATTTAAGTAAAACATGGCTACAGTCCACTGAAAATCACTTTTGCTTTTCCTTAAAATATTAACCTAGGTTTTTATTGTTTGACCAACCAATAATGTATTTTTTACGTTTCAGTACAGGAAAATCAGCAAGCAGAGACTTGAAGCTTGTTTAGACTATGTATTCCAATACAATGTACCATAAATGCAAACTTTATTTTACTTCATTTTTGTCAAAGTCACCTTATCATTGCATGTTATGCAGTTAAAAGTGCAGAATCATTTGAAAGTTCTGCCACTGACTTATGGTGTGTTCACTTGCTTTCTGAAACAATTGTTGTTCCATTATAAGTTGTTGGACAAACACAAGTGTGGTGCCATGGTGATTCTGTGCAACAAACCCCTGATTTGGCTCCTCATTCACTCTGTTGGAACAATGCTGGTAGACTATAGTCTTGTTTAGCCAGGATTGGTCTGCTGGTTGTAGGCCAGCAACAAAACATTGTCATTTATTTGGAAACACAGAGCGATGGCATTACTCTATGTAACTACCGGGATACCGGGATATTTCAACTGTGTCTGTTTCACTTCTCAATAACAAGGCCCTGTCTTTGTAGTGGATGTATCCGTTTAATGAATTCTGTCTGGGTGCTATTTTTACCCTGTACACAGTTCTGAATACGCACTGATTTCTAAAGTATATCTTGTTGAATTATCACAGCCTTAATGAAACATTCCCACTTCTTTTATGTGAAGAGCGCAGGCAATCAGCAGATGAGATTGAGTTCTTCTGCACTGATAGAGATGCAATATTATCAAATCAATCTGATGGATTCAATTAAAAATACCCTGCTTGCCTTTTCATGTCAAAGTTACAGACTTTTATAGATTTACATACTTTTTTTTTATATAAATTTCTAGCAGGGTTTTTAACTGACAAATTTCTGCGCTGTCATTGTCCCAACCGAAATCACTGTCATTAAAGGGATTCTGAACAGGAAATGTGCCATTCCATTATTTGGAGTGGCTGGAGCCTCAGCTGAGCATAGATCAGCGGTGGGTGTTGATCCATCTGTTTCCCTACTGATTTCAAGCTCCTTTAAGCAGTAAGCGCAGGTCTGGGATCAATGTCAATGTAGGGTTTGGTGCAGGGCCAAGGTGTGAGAGGATTAATGTGTGTGTGTATGTGTGTGTGTGAATGTATGTACGTGTGATGATTTCCACAGACACATGATTCACTGGGACCAGAGCTGGAGCAGGATTACTGCTGACTCACCAGGGACCTCTTGCTGCTTTGTGTGTGTGTGTGTGTGTGTTTTTAATGTGAGAGATAGTGTGCATTAGTGTACAGGTTATATTTGCTTGCTACAGAGTGATGAGAAGAGGTGATGGTGATGTGTGTACCCCCTGACCAGCGTGTGTTTAACAAGATCCTACTGTAATTCTATCTTGCACCTGAACATGAACACCTATTTTGCTCCCTGGAGACTTCAGCAAAATTCAATGCCTCCCACACAGACATACACATACTCACTATACTTCCTTCACCAACTTTTGCAAAACTTTAGCAAAACAGCAGTCTCTCTATTACTCAGACACATTCACATGCACACACACACACACACACAGACATAGACACACAAATGTACTAGGCTGAATGCTAGCATGGCACCAGTCTTGCCATGCTGGATCCTGTTGGGAGCCGTAATTATGTGCCAGCTAGAGAATTAGGAGTGTTAACTAAGCAGCAGTGCAAACAACAACAGATTAAGGCTGAAACAACACAGCCACTCAGTACCCGATGTTAGCTGAATACTGTGGTGTATGAGCTTGATTATTTTATGGGCGCCTCCAACAAGGCTACCAAACCTCTTGTTGGCCCGAACGTTAATCCTCACCACTACATGCCAAACTATTACCTGACGCTAAACCTTATCCTAATTTTAACCTCAGCCTTCAACCCATATTCTTACTTAAACCTAAATTATACTAATGATAATTTTAGCCTTAAAAATGTATTTTCCTAAACCATGATCCCAGTTTTGTTTTGTTTTGAAGCTTTAAGAATTCAGAAATTCACTGGGATAGACGTACACTTATGCACAAACACAAACTCTCAAATACGCTCATGCACACTTAATACACGCACCTACCTTTAACTATACTGCTACTACTACTGTAACCTTTAGCCAGGTGCTGACAAGACCAGGATTTAGTCCTTTTTAGTAGAAAAAAACAACCTGGCACTGCAGGAGACTTTGGTCCCAGGACTGGTCTACTTCAGCGTGCTTTGGCCTGGTTTGGGAGCTCTCTGATTACTCTTTGAGCAGGAACAGAACGGAGGTGGATTTGCCTCCCACAAGCCCATCATCTGCGCTGCCTAGTATGACAGCCGTGCTGTGCTGTGTGTGTGTGTGTGTCTGCACACATTGCTGTGTCTCATGAGCTGCGCGGAGCAGGTTTTGATGAGAACAAACTGACATAGTGGCCCAGGAGTCCTGCATACTGATTGAAATATGCATCAGAGAAAGGTTTCTTTCTCACTCACACATACAGTACTGCTCCCTATCTCGCTTTTCCCCCGTCCTCAGGCACACACACAAATAAACTGTTTACATAAACAAAGTAAGTAGTGATAATATAATGTTTAATGACAAAAGCAGTGTTTGAAAAATCTGTTTTAAGTATTTACATGATTTTTTGCTTTTAGTATTCCTCTGTTGCATTATTCCAAATATTTGTGGAAAATAACAATACATGTAAAACCAGTATATTTCTGTACATACATTTAAGTGTAAGGGATATTATTTTTTAAATAGAGCATTTGCATGCTATATAAAGACAGACATGTAGACACTCAAACTGCCAAAATAGGTTTTACACACCTACAACAGGCTGGGACACCCTGAGTGGATGTCCACATACTGCACAGACAGACACACACTTCACATGCTCAGCTCTCATTATACTCTTAGTGCTGCAATGCAAGCTGGCTATATGGTTGAATGGATGCATGATTTGAGACCTGTCTTTGAAGTCCATCGAGGCAGGGAATGGGAAGTGATGGATTTATGTTTCATGACATGCTTTACTGGCACACTGCCCTTCTCAGTCACCCTGGCTCATCACTGGTTTATACTGCAAATTTTAATCCTGTTCATCCAAAGCTGACAGACTCATATAATTCTCCCTTCTCCTTCTGTACTTCTTCTTTTTCTCTCTTGATTCTTCTTTTTCTGTCTCTGTTTATATGTTTCTATGTACTTCTCTACCTATGTCTCCTTGTATGTATTCATCCTTCTCTCACTTTCTCCCTCACCTGTCTCTCTACTCCTTAGCTCCTGGCTAAGAAGGTGTTCACCCAGTACTCCCTGGCGGTGCGGCAGCTGTCTAAACAGGACCGCTACGGTTGTGACCTGCGTGCTCTCACCTCCTTGCTCTGCTATGCTGCAAAGAAACAGTGCTCTTTCCTCAGTGCTCCTGATGAAGAGGTCAGTCTCTCTGTTCTACATGTAATGGGGGTTTGAACACTTGCTACAGGCACATTACAACCTTTATCAGTATGCATAAGGATAATAAGGGCTGTTTTCAAACTCTAAGGGAGAAATTTACTTATGCAATGAAAATAAATCAGACTCTGACTATTTAATACTCTTGTTTATGATGTGAGAACACTAATGGAGGCCAGCCTTTAATAGGCAGGGCACCAGTACCAACTCCTTTGTTCCATTCCAGGCTTTTGATTAAAAAGCTGTTATGTCTATGTTTTCCAGAAGCTAGGAAAAAAGGCGTCACTCCAAAGATTCACCTTATGTGTTGATCTTTTGGGTTAATTTTATTTACAATCAATGAGCTGACAAATTTGCTAATGTGTTTGGAACAAAGCCATCATCCATTTACTCAAAGTTTTCCCCAAAAGGCATTGCTATGCCCCCTTTTCAGCAAAACATAGGCTGTCCTAGGCTGTCAGATGTGTGCTACTGACACTACAGCTTGTTGGTAATTTCCACCATGAAATGATATTCCTAAAATCTACAGTTTACCAGATGGATAGGCAACAGCTCTATACTAAGCTTCTCCATATCCTCCAACCCTCATCACCCTATCCTTAATGGCTTAATCATATATGTACAACAAGTATGTAAAACCAAAGTACAACATCTTGCTTTTTGCATCATAAAAGCATGGCACAGTTGTTTATATTCAATGACTTCTGTTCCTGTGAAATTAACCCTCTTAGTCCTCAAGGGGGCGATACAACAAGAGACTTGTCAACCTGGGGTGCCATGACAATCATGAAAGAGTGAACAGAAGTGCAAATGTGAGAAATAATTAAAAAACACTTAAAAAAAACAGCCCTTGTTCTTGCCTGATATATCACACCTGGAAACTGAAGCTGACACTTGCATTGTGCTAACAATTTTGGGTTGGCCATTATGGAATGTAACAACAGCACAATCAACTTTGAATTGACTTTGCATAGTACAAACTGTGTTTGAGAAATTACATAGGTAATGTTTTGGCCTGAAGGGTATGCCCAGATATCCTGTAACGGAAACTAATTACAGCTGCTCTTATCCATGATCTTATTCTTTTGGTCACGACCCAAATTTTGTAGCCAGAGGTGAGCTCCTCCTTCACCACAACAGTCCAGTACAGCAT
Organism: Siniperca chuatsi; assembly: GCF_020085105.1. Lineage (NCBI taxonomy): Eukaryota > Metazoa > Chordata > Actinopteri > Centrarchiformes > Sinipercidae > Siniperca > Siniperca chuatsi. The sequence continues at coordinate 7,485,955 of NC_058063.1, forward strand.
CTGCATGACTGCAAGTGATGCATCAGAGTGATCTCATGCTCCATCTAGCCCCAGTTGTGAGAAAATCCCCAAGATTTGTAAACTTTTGGCGCAAACCCGCACTAACAACCAATAGACAATCCACCATTTTTAGGTAAAATACTGTGTCCTCAAAGTCTTGAAGTTGCAGACTTGCTTCAAATTCAGCTTCAAGCTGTTCCAGTGCATTGGATAGTTACAGACTGACAAATCAAGCAGGACCAAATCATCAGCAAGGGGCAGAGATGAAGGGCTGAGTCCACAAACTGGACACTCAACACTCCTCTGCTGTGCACGGCACAGCCTTGGCAGAGCCCAGTAGCCATTGAGAATGCACTCGACCTAATGCTGAGGATACAGCTTTCTCTCCAGTTACACAAGAACCAGATGTCTTGGAGCACAACCCCAGAACCTCATACTTCCTCATCCACAAAATCTATCCCATGTCGCTGAAAAGGTTTGACTTTTCATGTGAGTTGAAACACACCCTCCCAAACACAATAAAAACACAAAAACTTTAAGATTGTTCACTAACTGTGATCATTATACAGCTTTTATTCCATCAAACTGCCTAAGCTAACCCTATCATTCAGGTTGCATGCCTCTATGTCACAAACCAAGGAAAGATCTCACAGGCAATTGGCACCTGCAGAATGCACTGTGCATCGCTACTCATCTCTTACCTGACCTCATATTCTCATCTTATTCCAGTCAGATTCTCTACGGCAGGGTCACAGTCCCCCCTCTCTGGTTCTGCTTGTCCTCCAGGCTCTGTTGGGAAAGTGGCCCGCCTCCGCACGCACATACTAACGTACACATGCACACGATTGTGCACACTGACTCGTACAGGGAGTTGATGAGACAGTGACTGTAGATGAAGGCTTGACACCAGAAAGTGTGTGTCTAATGCCCCGCAGGGGATCTGGCTGTGATCAAAAATGTATCAAAGAGGGATAAAACTTGAAACAGCAAACCTGAAAAGACCTCATCATTTTGTACCTGATCACAAAATCTTTTCTTCAGGTTTTTTGGGGCAATGTAAGCCAATCGTTCACTGATGACAGACACTGGTTGTCACCTTTCTCAGTTTTTGCCCCAAAATGTCGCCATTGTTTAAAAGCCTATTAGCTTGCATTTCAAAGTAATATTAGTCATGCAAGCTGCTGTCAACTTTCTCTCTGTGGGGTTGCCCTGATGGCTGAGTGGTCTAGGACAAACTTGCATGGGAATAGCAGGCAGTTGCTGTGACTGCATTAGCTGGAATGTGAACCCAAGCTGTGCTGTCGTCTCTCTTTTAGTGCCCTGTCTATCTACACTGCCAAAGGCAAATATAGGTGAACCAGCACCTTTGAACCTACAGTAGCTGCACTAACCGCTCTCCTGGCCTTACAAATGAACCATGCTCTGGTCAAACAACGGGAAGTGAAATTGTATTTGACTCTGCCCTTGTCCCTCTCTCTCCTCAGAACCTGTTAATGGCTTGGAAGGACATGAACATTGCTAAGCTGACCTTTACTGACCTGTCACTGTTCAATGGGATCACCCGGGAATTGTTCCCTGCTGTGGAAACACCATTATAGACTATGGCAAGGTAAACCGATCTAGGTCAGCAGTCGAGATCAGTATTCCTGCAGTGAACTAGTGTGTTGTTGCGTTCTGACTGTATGCCAGTGTTCTTTCCTCTTTGATTGCAAAATACCAAGAAGGTGAATCCTCTTCTGAGTAGGTAGATGCAAAATGAACACAGTTCAGATGTAGTTCATTTGCCCCAGCAAGAGTCCTGGGAGCTTTCAGCTTCTCTTAATATTCATTGTAGCACTAAAATATACACACCTCTTACCATTGCTGAAACTGGAATGCTCAACAGAGTTTAGAACAAAACATTTAGACGCCACTGCTGTCACTGCATCTGCTGTCTAACCTTTGTCCTTGTCTCTTTGCCTGTCTGTCTGCATGGTTGTTTCTTTAGCTTACAGAGGGTTGTGTGTGCCTATACTAGTGTGTCTGTGTGTCCATGAGCATGTGCATTTATAAACACAAGTGATAAGAGATAGATGAATGAATAGCTGTGCATTATCACATGCAGAGCACACACAGGCTAAATTATTTATGCAGCTGTGATATTGTATTTTTCATCTCTGCTTCGTTCCTCATCTCTCCGTGCTGTGAAAAGCAGATGGCATATTTTGAGGTGGCAGTCATGTGTGCAGAAGGATGGATAGATGGATGGGATAGTCTCTCAGTCCCCACATTTTTGGTTTTTTCTCTCTCTCTCGCCAAATTTAGCCCCTCCCTGCGTACATCACATTACTGCTGTGTTTGCATTTACATGCACTCTTTGGAGTAAGTAAGAGGGAACACAGGTTTTTCATGTGTGATCATGTCTGTGTGTGTGTGTGTGAGTGCATCCTGTACAAAGGCCCAGCTAGAGTCCATTGGCTGGGCGGGAGCGCGTGCAGCGTAGTAATGAGGGCGTCACTAGTTTGGCTGGGAGGCTCCTCCACTATTAGCTAATGGATTCTCAGCCATCTGCTCTGACAGGCTCCACTGGTTACTCATTTCCACCTTCGATCAGAGTGTGCTACTGGAGACGTCTTTCCTCTCTCTGTCTGAAGGCTCTGGGAGTGGCTGAACTCCTCCTGCTGTGTGTCTCAACTCCTCCTGTCTGTCTCTCTGGCTCACTGTCAGGCCTGTCTGTCTCTATGGTCACTTTTGTACCTCATCTGTACCAGATTCTTTTTTCACACATTTGTCATTTTGACTCTTTCTCCTTTTTAAGGTATCCCCTGCTCTCTCTTTGGTTTGCTTGACTGAAGATTCCTCTCTTAACTTTTAATATAAATACTTGTTTGTTTCATTCGATTTAATGATATGCTATATCTAGCTGATGTATTTATCTGCCAGTAATGTTGGCCTTTAGTACATACAGTACGTACATCACAAAGGTCACCCCAAAAATAAGATTACGCCACAGGGAACTGTGTTTGATGTTAAAGACGTTTCAACCACACTTGGTCTGACTTTCTTAAGGTCATACCTTGAGAAAGACCAAGTGTGTTTGAAATGTCTGTTATAATAAAATGCCTGTTATAAAGTCACTGAGTGGAGCTGTGTGTTTGGTCAGCTTCTTTTCTGTTGTCTCCAGTTTACATCGGAGGATGTTAAAGTACAGAAATAGGCAACAGGCCAGTATAAAGTGTATAGTGTGGTGGCCGAATAATTATCACAATCACCAAAAAAAGCATTTTAAAAGCCAAGATTTCTGCCTGGGGGGAACCAACAAGTTCTTGGAAAAGACAATGTGTGACCTATCTTGTCAGCTTCACTGGGAGCTGACCTCTTTCTTCCACACAGGCTGGATCCAGAAATAGGTTGTAGGCCTATTGCTGGTGGGTCTCCACAGGACACAAGCTGTAATAGATTTTAAACAGACTGGTTGGGAAATGTGTATGAAAACCTGGTCTATTTACCTGCTGTATGCAGTGGTGGAAGTGTGTGTACTTTATCTGAATATTTTGTTTAAATGCTACTTTATACTTCTACTCCACTTCATTTCAGAGGGAAATATTGTACTTTTTACTGCACCACATTTATTTGATGGCTTTAGTTACCAGATACTTTACAGATTAAGATCTTAACATACAAAACACATGAAGAGCTTGTAATGGAGGACTTTTACTTGTAATGGAGTATTTTTACAGTTAATACTTTTACTTAAGTGAAGTTTCTGAATACTTACCATACTTACCACCTTACCATACCACTGGCTGTGTACCACTTACACATCATTCTCTCTCTCCTGCTGCTCCTGTGCTTTCATTCAGTTGTCAAGAGGCCGTAATGCAAGTTTGTGAAATGCCACAAACATAAAATGCCAATCAGGTGCATTTCCATCAGCTGGGTTGAACCACATGAATCATCTTCCTCAGCAGAATGTCAAACAAAAAGGGAAAACAGAGAGTCTATTTTAGCTCTAATAAAGCTGAGGGATTTTTGACCAAAACAATGAGCCAAACCCTTTCACGTTACAAAAAGATGATTGAATGTTTTATCAAAAATGTTACATGATTCATGATTTTCTTTATTGATTACGTCCATTTTTTTTAGCTAACAGTATTTCCATTTTAAGGTCATGTAGAAAATATAGACAATGAACATAAGTGAACACAATATACACATTTGTGAGGGAGATTGTGATAACATTCTCTAAATCAATGAAATTTACGTACATATTATCTTTGCCTCAAGTAATACAAATTGCTAAAATTACCCTGATGCATAATGTTTTGGACTTGGTAACAGTTTTCGGCCTGAGCCACTTATTTTCAAAAAGGGATCTCAGTTTAGCTCTTCCAGTAAAACACAGCCAAAACGCACTTTATTTTCTTCGTACAAATATTAATCATCAAGTAATAATTTTTTGTGACATATAGTGGCAATTTTAGGGTTTTCAAACATATTGAAATGATGGTACAAGGTCACCAGGATGTCATATAGACAGTGGAACACAATATCAGACAATACATGTCATTGTGCATGTCATTATACAATATACATACACATTCAGTATTGACCTGCATCCACTCTGCCATGCAGATTGGCTGTAGATTACAACTTTCTGTCATTAGCTCAGAGTAAGTGTCTGTCTGTTTGACTAATAGTCTGTTTTTATCTGCCTGTATTCCCAATTCCCCCATGATCCTCTGTCTCTTTCTTTCTCTCTTACGCTGTCCATCCATTTCTCATTTACTATGAATATCACAACATCCGTCCCTGAGGGGCCCTTCCAAGAAATTACACACCCTTCGCTTTGACACAGACGTGTTGGAGCATTTATCACACCTATCAGGATGCGTCGTCAACATATGATCACATCCGTTGTCTCTGGGGGGGCTGTAGCTCATCCAGCACACACACACACACACACACTTAACACACATCATACACAGACTGCCAAACATCCCGATGTATCTGTCAACTCTATGACACTCTCACACGCACACACACACAGGCATCCACACATATACCACAGATATTACAAATCTTCTCTCTCTCATGGTTTTCTCTTCCTACTGGTTTAGCATGGCTCCCTTGGGCACAGTAGAACCCTATTCTGTTTAATTGAGTGTATCTCATCATCTGCAATGGGCCTTCCCCCCCTCTAATGAGTTTTAAGAGCTTCTTTGCTTTCTACCACCCTTTACACTTCAAGGGAGTCTAGCACTGTGTGTGTGTGTGTGTGTGTGTGTGTGTGTGTGTGTGTGTGTGTGAGTATTTGTGAGTGCTTTAAACAGATCGGGTAGGCAATGTGAGGAGGATTAAAGCACCAATGCGAATCATCTTGTTGACATGGAGTCTAAGAAAGTCCAAGTGAGAGAGACAGATGAGGACTTGGCACACCCTGACATATATCAGTCAGTGACTGAACTCGAGACGATATACACCATGCAATGATAAAATCAGAGGAAGGGTTTTTGCACTTTTCCTTCAAATAAATCTAAAAATGAGTAACAGGACTGGCTAAAGCCTACATGTATGTATAACTTTTTAAGAAGATTTTTGTTGTTTTGTAGGAGGATATCAGTGACTCTTTAACACCTCACTTCCAGTGGGAGAGGAATGTTTGTTGTATGGTGTCTCCTGGTTTCTGTAAAGAAGAGTGGTCCCTTTAGTGATTCGTATATTTTCTGGGGAAGCAGATTTTTAGTGTGGAACTGGAGTTGGACATCCTCTCTTCATTGCATTAGTAAATTTGAAAGTCCAACAAACTCATAGTCATTGCTTCATTTCAAATCCAATGAAAAACATTACACTGTACACCTGTTTTGTCTTTTTTGTCTCTTCCCTCTCTAACATAATGTCTCTCTTTCATGCTTTCTTTCACTTCCCTCCCCTGTCTTCCCACACTCTTCTTTTTTTTTTTTTTCCACTGGTATGATAGTCACATATGTTGATCCAGCTTTATCTGGATGTTTTGTCTCTTCGGGCCCTAAGACAGTCAAGTCACACACAGATACACTTGACTGGATGACGGTGATGCCTTGCAGTGTTTTAAATGGACCCCAGAGATATTGTACAGGCAGACACACTTTACCAGTCGTCATATGCATACACAGATACACACACACACACACACACACACATGCAAATAAACAAATCTAGACCGTAAATATACATAAATGCTCATGCACCGGTCTTGTATGAATCTATAGATACAAACACACTACAAACGTGTACTGAGACACATATCTTGCAGGCTTCATCTAGTTTGCAAACGACTCTCCCTTCTCCTGCTCACTTTCTCACAGTCACACACCCATTACTGCATTAACTGGCAGTTGTCACTCACACACACAAACCCTCACACGCCTGTGGACAGGGAAGGCAGTGCTAATTACCACTGCTTACCGGTGCTTTCTAGTGACAATATGTTTGTGATGGTGCGTCAGACTGAACTATACCGTTTGTTGTCACCTCAGCTGGCTGCTGATACTGGCTAATACCTCTCTAGGGCATAAAACACACACACACACACACACACACACACACACACACACACTGTGGTCTAACTCTCCTCATCCCTCCATGCCCATCATCATTGTCTCCTCCTCCTCTTCTTCGCTATATAAATAAAATTGAATTGAATTTTTACATCTCTGGAACTTGCATTGTGCAACTGTAAGTTCTCTTTCCTCCTGCTCTCTCTACAGTCTAGACCTGCTCTATATGACAAGGGCCCTGAGATTACTTCTGTTATGATTTGGCGCTATATAAATAAAATTGAATTGAATTCATCTCTGTCTTTCTCACTCTCTATGTCATTCTTGTAGCAACTCCAGATGCTGTTATACATAGGGAATGGGGTTCAGAACGGGGGGTAGGTGGGGAAAAAATGAAGCCAGATAAGAAAGGAAAGATTAACCTCCTTTTAAAAGTGTGTGGATGTGTGTGTGTGTATGTGTTTGTATACATCTAGTATGCATGCCAAGCTAAGTGCTCATCTCTGTCATGTTGTACTTAACCTCCACCTCCATCTTCGTCTCTTCTTATTCCTTCTTTTTATCTTTGAGCCTTTTATAAGTACTCTTTGCCCTTGCTTTCTCATTCCACACTTGAGAAGTGCTTCGCTACATCACATATGCAAAGGGATTGTGTGTGTTTGTGTGTGTGTGTGTGTGTGTGTGTGTGTGTGTGTGTGTGTGTGTGTGTGTGTGATGCTCCCTGTGGTTCCTGCTGTAATTCTGTATGCTTTCAGCTTGTTCTAGGTTCCCAGTGTGACTCAACCTCACATGTCTATTTGTGTCTCTTTCTCCCTCTCTCTCTCTGTCTTCTTACTCCCTACATCTTGCTCTTAGTAACTCTTCCTTGCATTCATTCTCTAACAATTTTTTCCCATATTTTATCTCTCTCGCTTGCTTTATTTCCCACTCAAAATCTCTTTTTTTCACATTTCATTTCACATTTTCTCCTCTTCCTTCTCTCTCTGTCCCTCCATCTTTCTTATGCATTTTTACTCCTCCTCTCACTTTCCCCCTACTTCACTCTCTGTCTCTCCCCTCCTCCATCCGTGCCTACCATCTCTTCTTTCATTTTCTGACTCAACACCTTGCTCTTTGCATGTCTATTTCTGGTCTCTATCTTCCTCTCCCCATGCCAGCATCACCTCCCCCTGGTTCTCATTATCTGTCTCCCTCTCTTCCTCTCTCCTGCCTCTGTCTCTGCTTAGATACCTTCTATTCCCGAACCTGTCCCACCCACATGTGCATGTGTGCACATACGCGCACCCACATAGACATAGACCTGCACACACATGCACACACAAATGCACAAGGCACTGCATCCTCGGACGTCTTCTGTATTCATTTATTGCCTCTGAGAAACATGCTAAAACTACTTGTTAAAGGGAACTGCAATATCAGGACAAGCATCGTCAACGATTTGCTTCCTTCCTCCCTTAGACCCAGTTCTAGGATTTTACTTGATAGAGCTGGAAGTAGCGTAGGCCTATGAAGTTATATGAGATCTGAAACATTTTTGAAATTCACATATTAATTGATTAAAATAAAATAAACTTGCACCACGTCAAATTTCTATTCTTTGGAATTCGTCATCATATCATCTTTATACTGTAGGAATCTTGTGATCAGAATCTGCCTTTTTGGCCATACAATACAATGGTTTTTCGTTGCTCTAAATATACTTAACACACAGTTCCAAGAACATTTTACAGGAAGATAAAAATAGACGTACAGCTAAAAACAAGGACAACGAAGCTGAACAAAGATAGGTAAACATAGAAATTAACTATAATGTACATTAAAAAAATGTCCTTGCTTGTAATATTAACTACTCCAGCAACTGCAGATATAAATAAAAACATCTTACAGCAGCAGACAGCAATTTGCCAATAAATTAATGCATGTTCCTGAATTGTCGCTTTTTTTATTTGAAGCGAGTAATCAGCAATATGATCTGAAAAAGACAATGTGTTTTTGTTCTCTCTTGCTGCTCTCTCTTTTGTTTACCATGAACTCGTGTTTTTGTCACTTATGATGCCCACTCAGTGCAACTTGCAGACAAAGCAGAGCAGATGTTCTTTAGATAGCTGCTGTTAAATTATAGTACGTTATATTTTTTCTCATTCAAACCTTAGTCGCAAACAAGCAAGCCAGTCATCAGTGATATGATCAGGTTTTGTGTAAATGTCTCTACACCTTTGACCTCTCTACACCTTTTTTTTCTCACTCAGTTTGCACTGCTTTTGTTTTGCACATTATTACCATGCCCTAATTTCTTTGTCACTTGAAGTCTAGGATGCACACCCCCTGCTACCCTCTCATAAAATGGAGCAGATGTTCATTGAAAAGCTTCTGTGGAATTATAATTATAATACATTTTAATTTTTTTTCATGCTAACCTTGATAGCTGACAAACAAGAAAGCCATTTGTGATATGAACTGCCAGTGCAGAGCATTTGCATCGTTATAAATAATTACATTTTCCTCAATATCTGTTTCTAGACTATTTTATCTCTGTGCCCTCCCTACCGTCGACACTTTTTCACCTTGCACTGTTGTTTTTTCCATCTCATCTTTGCCTAGATCCCCAGTGGGACAATGGAAGTATCCGCTGAACTCCATGACAATCAGTCTTGGAACGATGTGTGGAGAAAACGACCAGCGAGTTAACTGCTTTCTTCCCTCATGAGATCAGCCTGCACAGCTACAGATACTAGAAACACACAGCACAGTTCACACTACAGTACATGTAGTCTAACTGAACAAACATTTCTTCTAGTGGCAGTACCCCGTTCACATTTATAAACTCAACTCTGGCTCTTCTTTCTCATACTTTGTTTCATAAAGCAGTGATTATTAGTAGTAGTAATACAGTGAAAATGAAATAAATAAAGTAATCTGTGGCAGGCACCTTATGTTCACACACATATATCCAGCTTTTATTGCACACATTAGCCACAGCCTTTCACTGTGTAATCAGTGCATCTAAAATTATTGTCAACAGAACCTAATGTTCTTTGTTTCACTATGCACACCGGGATAACAGTTTGTTTTTGGCACTAGACCCACAGGGCTTTTGTTGTCACGACTATTATTATTACATTCGAAATCTGAGGAGAAAAAAAAATCAGAGCAGAAAAGTGGGCAACTGGTTCAGTAGCATTTCCTTGTCAGGCTTGTAGGCTGTGCAAGTAAAGCTGCTGTGAAAATTGAATGATTTGATCCAGCATACAGTATTGTAGCTCCAATATGGTTTTTACACTGTGTAAGTTTAAGATTCAATACACACAATACTACACATAAAAAAAGAAATGGTGTTCATTTTTACACTTGCTTGTAGATGCCTCTACATCTGCTGTAGAGGTTTAGAGATTATTTGAATTCTGCATGTGTCAAATTCCTGGGGTACAGTGGTAGCCCTTATAGGCCAGTTGTAAGAAATTAAATAAACTGGTCCAGATGTCAATTGTAAGGAATTACAACATTACGATTTGCCTGAGAGCAAAACAACAAATCACAGCTGCATAGAGTTTAGAGCCAATCTAGCACCAACCCAACTTAACACATCCATTGGATAAACTCTGAATTGACTTGGGTTCTGTCCAGTCACAAAGAAGAAGTGTTGTCCCCTTATTTTAAAGTTATTATAATGTCACATACTTTGAGATGATTGCCATAACACTCCCTGCTGAAAAACAAAAAACTACCACCAAGTTAGTTCTCACTTGGGTAAAGTTTTGTCTGGTGCCCCCATGTTCCAGTGGAAAACTAGTCTCCAAATAAAAACAAAAATATGCTGACACTACTCTATGTACATCTAATACGCTTGAGAAATTGATACGCACTGCAGTGTTGGGATGGAAAATGGACACAATGCTCTTCCTATCTGTTCAGGACAACTAAATAAATAAAATAAAAAAAGAATTGTTCCAGGTCTTGACCCCATGCTGAAAAGAGAGTGCGTTGGAGAGGAGAGCAGAGTTCAAACAGAGATGTGTTCATACTGGTTTATTGTGAACCAATAATGCTGTGGGGAACATGGAGTGACATTTGAGAGAGAGAGAGAGAGAGAGAGAGAGAGAGAGAGAGAGAGAGAGAGAGAGAAGACCTAGGAGCTCTTCTGAAAAGATTAAGAGATTTTGAGAAAGGTGGAAAAAGGGAGACAGAGAGATGGATTGTGATAGAAGTGGCATGTCTGAAATTGGAAGTGAAGTATCTGCAGTACTTTGGACACACACATACACACCGTCACCATCAGACAATCAGCTGGAGAGTGTGTGGAGGGGAGGCATCTCTTATACAGCTGTGTCCCTTTTGCCCATCAGAGCTATCTGCCCCCTCCAGCTCTCTTTCTTTCTAAAACCGTGTCTCTGTTTAGCCCTCACACATCATTAGCTGGAAACCCCATTGCTTTCTCCTGAGTCCTTTCTTTCTTAACAGCCTGTCTTTCTGCCCAAACTCATTCCCCCCTACTGGACAGAGAGGGGGGAGGGTAGCAGGAGGTTGGTGAGTCAGAGGCAGGTGACTGACAGCCAGCCAGCCAGTTCAAGAAATTTCTCACCCACTTCCTCCTGTGTTTCCTTCCCATCCACCTCTCTCTCTGCTTACTGGAGATACCAAGACCCACAGAGGACAGCCACATCCCCCCATCTTTCCTTCTCTTCTGCTCTTCCCATCATTCTTGCACTTATTCTCCTCTTCTTTTTTCCTCCACTCTTATTCTCCATCACCCAAACATTTTCTTTTTACGCACCTAACACTTCTCTCTCCTTTTCCTTTCTCTTGCATTTCGTCTAACGTCCCTTCCAGCCAGAGTTTCCACTGCAGTCCAGGCTTCGTCCAGGTTTCTCAACCAGCACAGTCCTGGCACACAGCGGTCTCCTACTGGGACACCACTCACAAACACATATGTTGCTATGGCCAAATATTCACTCACACTCATAACAGTATATAGAGATGCACATAACACACACCAAACCAAGAGCCCACTGAGAGACAATGGTGCATGTTTATGTGCCTTGCTCTTGTTTCATGTGCGTTTTGTGCGTTTGTTTTTTATCAAGCATTCATCCTGTTTGGTTACAGCAGTTACAATCTCTCTGTTCCCTCTTGTTTCAGTTTGTTTGGTAGAGATTCTTTGAGCCGCTATCAGGTTGGTTTGTTGTAGCCAACATTTTGTACCTGGCTGCTGATGGTGCTGACTCCGATGTATGTGTTCTCACCGTGTTTGCTCCCCTTTTACCACTGCAGCCTTCTGCTCACAGTGGCGCCACACTCGCCTTGATGCACAACCACACACATAGACAGTGCATGTATAAACACATGCTATACAATTGGGTTCTGTCTGTCTATGAATATGGATCTGTGCCAAACCCTACTTCTGAAGGTCTACATTCATCCTAGCTCACATCTACAAATAACAGTGCCATCCTGCCTTGTTAAAAGATTATTTTGCTTTACACACTTTTCATTCCCCCAATTTTTTTTGACATCCTCCTACTTTTTAGTACCATCTAATAATCACCAGTGCCCTCCATTGATATTTGCTGGTGGTGTTTTCTGTGTCACTGTGTTAATCAATCAAGAAAATGTGCAGTGGTTGTAATGTCAGCCATTTCTTCCTGTGTGTGGCTCAAATCACACTGTTAGGAAGTACAGCATTGGTGCTGATAATACAGTAAATGCTGGTTAAATATACTGTGGTAACTTGAGCAGATGTTTAAAATGTTTCTGCAAAAAAGCTTAAAATGTACTATGCTAGTGGTAGACAAATCTGTACAATATTCTGCAATCCATAGTAGGGATGTAACCCTGTAGGGATGTTTATTGTCATTCACATTTTTGTTGATGAAGGTTAATAATCAAAATGATATAGTGAGATGAATCAACTCCAGTAGTTTCTGAGGCTGTGGATTTTAGCCATGTTTTGTTGAATTACACTATAATGTACCATGTACTTGTTACGTGTTAAATTAATTAAATGCCTTCAGAATGTAGTCAGTAAAAAGGCACAGTACTTACAATACACAAAGGCTAATAAGTACGTTTGTTACAGTAGCCTTCCTAATGTTCTCATGTTCTCACACTCATGTTCTCTCTACAGCATATTATTTTTCCTACACCATCAGGTGGATTCAACATTGTCATACCTTTCAAAATATTCAACTTTTTTCAGCTTTTCAAAAAAAAAAGAATTGATGTGAATGAGAGGAATGTTCAAACAAACCCCTCACTGAACCCATTTGACCCCTAAAAAAGGACATTTACTGAATGACACCCGCTAGCATTGTAGTCATTTCTGCCATATTGCTGCAGCACCAAATTTCTGCAATGATGATAGAATGTGCTACAGTAATACTGATTACTTCAACTTTTACTTGCTCCTGTGCTGTTACTTCTAAATAACAAGTAAATAACAGGAAGCAGTCATCACCATGGATACATAATAACGGCCCATCTATTGTGTTTTCCCTTCTAGACCATAAATGCATTGTTATAAAAGCGTGTTGTGAAATAGCACATTGTTCTTTCTTTAAATTGATGTGGGCCATGTACTTTTGCCATGGCGGCCCACCCAGCTGCTTTTCTTTGGACCAGCGAGTGGAAACGTGTGTTGATTGCTCCTTTCTTTATTTTTACACCACACAGATTACAAAGGACTTTGGTCCAGGGTAGCCTCAATTCACCCCTTGAAAAAAAAAAGGGCTCACAGATCAGATCTGAACCCTCCAGAAACGCTGCCAGACTCAGCAGGGACCCAATCAGAAAGCAAAAAGAAAAGCATGTACTATATGTGGGTGGGAGAGGGCAAGTGATAGAGAGAGAGTTTTTTGCAATTTGATGTTTTTCCCAAATTGGAATTAGCAGTTTCCTGTGCGTTCTCTGGTCTGCGTCACTGCTACCACCATTGGCCTGGGGAGGGAGCCGACAGATATGTGCTACCTTCATGACACATGGGGCACCATTTTCATAAATAAGTCCACGTACACAGTCAAGTACACTTTGCCCAGTGCATGGAGGGCCTTCTGCCAGACTTTTTGGTGTTATGATGTTTACCTGTGTAAACACACAACCAGGACAAAATCTGATAGTAACCATTACACTAGAGCAAATGAAAACACACTCCGTAGCTTATATGCACACACACACACACACACAGACACACACGCACATCCATCCATTTTCACTGCATCCATTCATCGTATTCATCCCTGTAACGCTCCTTATTTCCTCCCTCCTTTCCACTGTTCCATTTCCCCACCTCTAATTGCTCTACCGGTTTCTCTTCCTTCAAATTCATTGCCTTTCATGCCTTCCACTTCTTATCACAGTGACTCGATATTTATCTCTGCACTGTTCTCGCTCTGATCACCCCTCCGCCTGCTCCCAGCTGTGTTTGTGCGTTGCAGTCCATGCACTGAGATGAGATGGCTCTAACAGCTGAGACACAACCACCAATCTGTCTATAAATCAATCATGCTATCACCTGCTGGCACTTCTGTGTGTATATGTGTGTGTGTGTGTGTGTGTGTGTGTGTGTGTGTACGCTTGCATTCATGGGCACGCCTTCCATTTGCCTCCATTTTTCCTCAATATCTTCTTTTTATTTCCCTTTTATTGAATTCTAACTCTTATGGTTTGTGGAGTAGTTTGGTCTCCTTAGTTTACCATCTGCTTTGTCGTTGCGTCTGTCCTTATGTGAACATGCGTGCAGGTGCATCAGCAGACGCATGAGTGTATATGAATGTATGTGTGTGTGAGTCTGCGATTGCGTATGTCTGCTTGAGTGCTTGACTGCACCTCCTTTCAGCTTGACTTGTTTATCTTTCCCTCCTACCTTTATTTGCCAAAAGGCTCAATCCCAGAAGGCTTGTGACAGTTTTACTTGTCAAACGTGTGTTTGCATTTCCTCCTCTGTGTGTCTGTCTGTCTTTCCCTGTTGTTGGTTTGGTCTCGTTCACATTTAAAGTTACTGTGACTTGTTGCACTCCTTGGTTTGGAATAGAACAAACTGGAAAGGCCAATTTGAGTGGAAATTAGCATCAAGTGAAGTAACGTGGACAAAACGAAGGGTAAAAAGGGAGAATATTATTAAGGACATTGGACAGCAACAGTTTGGTCCTGCTTTGCCGGGCACTAAAATATGGAAATGTCATGCCATGTATGAACAAAGAGTTAGCATGTGGGGTAGTCCTACAGTCTTTTATCATTGCTAGCACAAACTGTGTTGAGATGTAACCATCGCTGGTATTTGTACTTTACCTCACTTCTTCTGCCACACACGCTCTGCTTCTCCCTTTTATTTTTAGATGAGGAACCAGTGGATTGTGTTTGACGGAACTGTAGACACACTGTGGATGTGACAACTCCGTCATGGATGACAACAAGGTTCCCACACTCATCAAGAAGGGAAAGTCTCCTTGCCTGAACAGCTGAGAATGGAAACCTGATTCACCAAACCTGGCACTTAATTTCCAAATGGAAAACAGTGAGTATACACTGACTAGAAGTTGTTTTCTTCTGGGTAGTAACTAAAGTTCTCCAAAGGAAAAGGTTTCTGTTTCGGTCTTGCACATCCGACAAGGCAGAAGCACAAAAATAGGCCAGGATTAATAAAACGGAAAAGGAGCCGGAACATCCAAGTGGCTTGATCCATTTAGCTGACAGTCTGGCTCACATTAGAAATGGAAATAAAGTGACAGGCAACAAATCAGCACCGTGTTTGTGTGTTTTACATGATTAAATGTTGGAGAGACTATTAAATCAAGCTTAGCCTGCCTCACAAACTCACTGGCCTAAGGACACTCCTTTGTCAATACAATAACTATTTCTCCACATGAGTGAGCATTCATTGTTTAAAACACCAATCCAGTAATTGCTGACTACACATTTTATTTATAAGTTGGCAGTTTCTTTGAAAGTTAGCTTTTGTTTGGAAGTTATATCTGGCTGGCTTGTTTATATCAGCAACACAGCCATTAGTCTTGGACTCATGCCATTATATAATAATTTACTTCTACATGTTTAATAGCCAGGATAATCACATTATTCCCAGTTGATTATGTTTAGTCTTGATTTGTATTAATGTTGATTGTCACCTCATTGTCTCCTGCCCAGGGACTGCAGGTACACGTTTTACTTTGTCACCATACTCTGGTGCATTTACTGTAACATCAGGGGTACACCTAACACAAATAAAGCAACACTAAGATGATGAGATTATTAGATTGTTAGAGCCGTTATGTTGCTATCATGGGGGAATAATCAGAAAATATCTCAAATATCTTCGCTCCACAGGCTGAAGTTGACCCTGTAAAATATTTGAGAAATGTTCAGAGACTTGAACTTTAATTTGGCTCTGTGGAGTCATCGCTGTCTGCTACCTAGATGGCATTTCATATAACAAAATCAGGAACATAAAATGTTGAGACTGACTCTATCCCATTCCACCCCATTACTTTGTCATTTGCGTCATGCTGAATAGCTTTCCCTTTTTATGTCTGTGAAGTGGAAATAACATGAACATCAAATGTTTGTAGTCCACCTTTTAAGCTATTATTGTCTCACTCTTATCACTGTCTGCTTTCTTTAGTTGAAAACTTGGAAATAAGTTAAACTTGTTTTATGGTTAAGTTAAGCAGAGCACATAAGGAGATACTTTTTTGCTTCACAGCCCTGCATTTCTTTGTTTCCATGTGTTGTGTGTGTGTGTGTCTTTGATCCCATCAGTGGGTTAGTAGACGTCTGCATACTTTGGCAGTTCAACAAAGGCATGTTGAAAACTCTTTGAACTTCTCAGGTTTCCACTTTTCTCTCTACATGAGGTGCTGTATTTGCATGGAGCTGGAAATATGATTCACATTGCAGGAGTACTGCAGGCAGTACTTAAAGCTGCTATAATCAATATTTTTGAGGTGACAATGGATCAAATGACTACATGTACATGAAAGGGGTCGCTCGTAGTTATTAAACCGATAGAGAATTATCAACGGATTCTGTAGAGCCAGTCAGTTCCGTGGAGCTTCTCAGCATCTTTCAGCTCAATGTTTTGGTTTTCCAGCCTGCAACTTTACTGTTTTGTTCACTCTCACCGCGCTCACCAGTCACAGCAGGCAGCTACTGTATTTCAGTGAAAAGGCTCAGATAAACCCACTGTACACTACCTACCGTGCACCAAATGGCAGACAGACAAAGTTAGCGTCTAGCTGGTGAACATAATGGAGCATTTAGCAGATCAGTTGTTGGATATATCCTTCAGGAGTTGGTAGAGACCAAAACAGAGCTAAATGCACTAAAAGCAAATTAATGCTAATGTTACTCCATATCAGTTGGATGTGTAAATATGCAACTTTCTGCCGACACGTTTGCCATATGAACTTAAACAGTAAAAATCAATTAATGCAAGTTTCCTTATTTCTCTTCAGAAACATACCGCCATGCTGTGCTATTAAGGAGAGGAACAGGTTACAACACATATAATACAAACCAAAGATCTACAAAATCAAAAGGTGCAAACAAAGTACCACGTGGGAACGTTGGAGGATTCAATAATTGTACTAAACCTATGACAAATGTACTGAAGGCAACAGACCACAAAAGCCAATATGATAGGCAGATGAAGCTGCCAAATATATCTTAATCATGAGAAAGGAAAGGTGCTTCATAACAATTACTAGCAGTGCTTCAAGTACCAGAGTTGGCCAGTACCACCTGTAGTACTGGCCAACTCTGCTCATTTATGTTTCATGCTCTGTATAGGGCTGTCTTTCACGGCTGCCAAGAACTGCAGACCATTGAATCCTTCTATGTTGCACAAGCGTTAACATCAATGAACCCACAGCATGAAAACCATGAAATGAGATGCAGAATAATCTTCGTCACACATGTGTTTTGGAATTGGTGTGTTTTTGGATTACATTCCCATTCCCTCCTTTAACTGGGGGTTGTGGAGAAAGACACAAGTTTTGAAGATTCTCACAGCTGCCACTAAATGTTACTAAAGAGCAAAATCTCACTGATAGCCCCTGTAAACACACCACAGGCTGAGAATAATATCTAACTTGCTGCCTATTTGTCCAACCAACTGAAATCCCTCTCTTGGCAGGTACCAACATTGTCTGAACCTTTTATGCATTGAACTCTTTCATTCTGAACTCTTTCTGGACACTATTTTGCCCACACTGGACATCAAGAATAAAACCTGGTCTTCTTTTGAAGATAAGCTGCCAAAGGGCTGGTGCTATGCTGCCAAGCCAGTAACCATCTGGCCTTGTGTACCTGACCTCAGGTGGTGTGCGTGCTTATGTGTGAGTCGGTGTGTATATGTGCACCTGACACAGCCTGCCAGCCACCTACTGCTAGGTTTGCTCGCCTACAGTCAACAACCTCACCGCCATACCCAGAAAAACTTCAATTGTGCGTGTGTTTGTGTGTGTGTGTGTGCTGTATGTAGAATCTCTTCAAAGTGTTGTTTTATTATAATTTCTTATATAACCCTTACTTTTTGGTCATTTTCCTACGGTATCTTGCTATACGATTAGCAGTTACGCCTACATGTCTACTTTTTAATGTGCTGTGGGTCTCAGACAATATAAAGAATGTTTTTGTTTCCAGGCACATGTAGGTGAAGAGTCTGAAAAACTTAAATTGTCTACACTTAAGTTAAGAAATTACTACAATCCTTAGTGAAAGCAGTACAAAATACATGTTTTTTCATTATATCTTCACAAAAGGCTTTACCCTTAATGAATTATTTTAAAGCTATGTTTTCGTTTCTATTTTGCCTGCGATATAGTTTAAAAACTTTGATTAGCCATCTTCAGTAGGGGAAAAGGCAGCTTTTTTATACTTAAATGAAAATGTTGGCCACATGGAAAATGGCGAAAAGGAGTCAGTCAGTGTATATAATACTAATACTAAGTTTTATTTGTTAAAACAGAAATTTTTCCTTTCAAAATGATGTTGAAATGTATCGATGATGTCAGATTGATTTGACTGTTTTTACTTTTACGTTGCGATATTTTCTGTCTCTCAGGGTTGTGTAGATAGTTTGTTTTATTCTAATCCACTACCCTTTTCACCCCAGTTTACCCATCCTCTGTCATTCCCATGTGTCACGCTCCTCTCCCTTCCTTTTTCTCTCCTCACCCCTGTCTCTTTATCTTTTCTTTTTTTCTCGTTCCACCATACTTCTCTCACTTCCTCGTGTCATCACTGTTACCCCTCATGCTTTCATCTGTCTCTCTCATTCTTACCCTTCATCCCTTATCTTTTATCTCTGTCTTTCTCTCTCCTGTCACGCTTTCATCCCTCCCCTCTTATCCTTTCTGTCTCATCTCATCCCACTTTCCGCTCATCCTTTCATCCATTTCCCCGTCTGTCAGTTTAGTTACTTTACTGACTGCTTATCAGAGACAGTCTTGCCTAAACAGTGTACAAAATGCCACCTTCAAAAACCAACAAGCAACAGTTTCTGCAGTCAAACCACAATGAGTTTCTAAATTTAAATGTAAGGTGTACATATGATGTGATAACATCTAATCACTAATATCAACAGCACATCTACTTCTCTATATTCTCTGCTCTTTCCTGCAGCGCTCCATTCTATAATATTATGAATGAACTGTAATCTATTAGATTAAAGTGGACACAGTTCACTACAACTTCCTGGTTAAGGCTCTGGTGTTGGATCGGTACCCAATGCTGCTCACTGCGCCAGTGGGCACTGGTAAAACCTCAGTGACCCAGAGCGTCCTGCAGGGATTGGATAACTCCAAGTGGACTGCCCTCACTGTCAATGTGTCTTCACAGAATGGTGCCTGTGCATGAGGTGTGTGTGTGTGTGTGTGTGTGTGTGTGTGTGTGTGTGTGTGTGTGTGTGTATGCCAGGTCTGTGCTCTTGTTCTTCTATCCTTGCAAGAGCCTGCCTATTTAGAATGAGGACATCTTTGCAGAGGAAGGACATTTTGATTTAAGTTTATTAAGGTTCTACATTAGCAGTCCTCAGCAGGCCCTGCACACCTGTGGTACCTCCTGCACACATGTTTTTTCACTTATTCTAGATGATTAGACCTCTTCTCAGGTCTGTGTGGGTGTGTGCAAACTTGATTGACATGTCCCCCACTGTCCTGTTAGCTTTGCTGCACCTGTTAGAGCATGACAAATTACATCTTTATGGAGTTTTTGACCACTAGCATCGCTATGAGGCAGTGTTTTACATTTTCTTTGTATCGTGCGCGAGGATGCACATGCAAATGCCTGTGTATGCGGACAGTGCGATTTACCTCCTGTCATTAGTTTCATGCTATTCTGCTGATCAACAATTGGTGGTGGTAACGTGCCAACAAATATATGAATGCGCCAACAAAGACAAGACAAGAAGGCTACTAGGAAGCAAACATGAATGTAAACAATGCATGGTTTATAACGTTAAAAATATATAATGCGATGAAAATGTAATAGAAAGCTTGGGCTACAAACTTGGGGAATGGGTTTGAAAGACGTTTGCATTTACCAGAGAAGGAGGCTCAATCAAAATGATGGTATCAGATGCATTATGGGATATGAAGGATCAAGTGTCTTTGGAGCTTTACAAACAAACATGTGTGTTTGTCCTTGTCTTTCCATGTCTTAGATTTGCACAGCTATAGCACACACATCTCACCTGTCAGCTAAATATAACTTTGGACAAGCCAACCTCACTCACAGCATGTGATGCAGCCATGCAAAGGTGGATGAGTACAGGTGTTGGGTGTGCATGCGCTACTTCTCTTTGTGTCTGCATCTGCCTCCGTCCGACCACGTGGCGACTCTGAGTAGCCTCCATCTCGGCTTCACCACAATTAGAGTAAAAGTGACACATTGCTCCAAGGCACCGCAATTAGGCTGAGTCACGTCAGTGCTGGACAGCTCTGATGAAGGGCTATTAGAGAGCCAGGGATGGTGGAGCCCCCCACCTTTACCATCATCACCATCAGTCACCACAACCCCACCGCATGGTCCCCACCCTCTTCCTCCACATCCATCACCATTACCACCAAACTTTCCCAGGCAACTACTCTGAGCAAGAGTCATTCTAACCTGGCAGCTCTCTCCCTGCCATTTTCCCCCCCTCTCTTTTCTGCATCTGTCTCATTTCCTGCCATGGATTCATATATATTTCGGGATAAGTGCTCTCCATGAATCTTACACTTGCTTTCTCTTTCTCTCTCTCTCTCTCTCTCTCTCTCTCTCTCTCTCTCTCACTCTGCCTTTTCCAACTTTCTATCCTTCATCCACTCTCCTTCCTTCTGTTCATCTGCACATCTATTCATCTTTCTCTAGCCTCCGTGAGTGCCTCACTCTCCCTCTTCCTTCCTTTTTTTTTCTCAGAGTCATGCACCTCTTTTAATAGCTCAATTTCTCTTATTCTCCCCTTATCTTCTCCAATTTGATGCATTTCACCTGGCTTGAATCATTTTGCTCATATCAATCCATCTCCTCCTCCCTCACACTTTTACTCTCACACCCATTTTAATACCTTACTCCAAAGCTTCTATTTGTCTCTGAAAATGAATATTTTGTGTGGCTTCTAGGAAGTCTGACTCCAAAAAGTATTATTTTAAATAGAGAATTTGGAGGTACTGTAAGGCATGGTCTCGTTTGATTTTCTTACAGAATTGTGTTAGCTCTCTGAAAAAAAATCTATCTTTTGGTTATTTACTGAAGTTGATCTAACAATTTACTTTAATCTAGTGACATTTTAGTGTAACTAAACAATTTATCGCCTCATGGATTAAATGCTGCTTTTGACTTTTTAATATTTATTTCAATTCAGTTAGTTTTTATGGTGATTTTGTATTATGTACAAATATCGGTTTTAAAGTAGAGTTTTACTGACTCAATTATTTGACGTTTGTGTGTTGTTACAAATATGATAACATGCAAAGAAAGAACAAATCTGATTTAGGAACATGTGCAGAAGGGTTTGGTGAATGCAAACTATAATGCCATTTTAGCATTAATTAACATGTGTTTTTAGGTGAGTCAGCCGTAAGGTGCACAAACGGAGGAGTTTAATCAAATTATCACTTCAACCCACAATTTATTAGTCACTAGCAGCTGGCTTCCTGAGTTGATGTCAAATATGTATTACTATGTACAGTAAGTGTGTAAAGTTCTTGCTAAGTTCTTAGTAACTTCTAGTAAACAACATAAACACAAAAATCACTGCAGCATCAAAACAATTCCAGAAATAACAGTCTCAACAGGCCAAGCAGCAAAATAATCTTAGCTGCCATTCTACTGCTAAAGGTAATGCAATGGGTTTTTTACTATTTTTATATGCATAGATAGAAGAAAGTGATGTCTCAGATCACGTTAATAAATATTTGTGCAGTTTTGAGTTAGAGGGAAATACTAGCTACTAATTTCTCACCAGTTTTTTTATACAGCAGTTACACCTAGTAGTTGGTATGTGTTAATATTTAGTGACAACTAAGCTTTATGGAGGTTTCTGCAGTTAATTCAGTGATAAATCTCGTTTTAATAAGCATTTGTCATTGGCCAAGTTTAAACAGCTGGTGCAACCGGCTGCTTGGTTACACTATGAAAGACACCATAACTGTATAACTGTTCTTTGAATCTCTCCCTCTCTTCCTTTGTGTCTCCACCACTGTCCAGAACACGCATAATAACGTCCAAGCCATAGTGGAGAGCCGAATAGAAAAGAGAATCAAAGGTTTGTGTTTGTGCCAGCAGGCGGGAAACACCTGCTGTGCTTCCTGGATGACCTTAACATACCGGCACCTGACCACTTTGGCTGCCAGCCACCGCTGGACTACAGCTTCTGGTGTAACCACCATAAATAGACCCTTAGGTCTGTCGAGGTAAGAGAGGGCATTTTGGTTAGGGGGGAAGTGTAGCCTGTATGTGAGATAAGACATTATCAATTTTCTGCCTCTTTAGTGTCTCCCCTATAATTACCTCTTAATCACCTTTCTTTTTCAGTGTGTGGGACTAATTGTACACAAGAACCTTGTATGGTGTTTTCTTTTCAAATGTGTGTGTTACTGATTTTACAGTTATACTTACTTAAGTTCAATTGCTTGTATCTTTACATTTGCATAAACTTTTGTGCGTATGTGGTTCTTCGTCCATGGGCCCCCCCTTGTGGAGGGAGTGCTCACATCTCAGGTCAGTGTGACCTTCCATAATGTAAGACCTCTCCTCTCCTCTCCTCTCAGTCCTCTCCTTCACTTAAATTTCCACTTTTCCTGTTTAGCCATGCACCCTATTTTACCATTGCCATACATTCAGAATGTCTGTAAGTATTATACTGTATGATTCATTACATTACATATAAAGTCATTGCCTTGAAACTTCTCCTGTACCGTTCGAAAAAGCATTATACTTTCTTTGCTGTACTTTTTTCTGATTGCTGCACGGTTTTTGACTTTATATTTCAGTAGTAGTAGTAGTATCTAAGTATCTAAACAGCAGACAGCTACAGTTTTATAATCTGGGTAATAAATGGGTTGTTTCAGCAGGGTCATTGAATTGAAAGGGTTTCATACCTCTTTCTCTGATATAGCCTACCAAAAATCCTTATTATATTATTCTTTCATTACGTTACCACTGCTTTGCGGTGCCCTGAAAGCTAACATTATAATTATCAACACAGGCTTTGTAAACCTGGTAATTGTGAGTGTCTGATTTAATTAAAAGAGCCTCATACTCATTTTAGCAATCTGTCTATTTTCTCTCATCCACCTACTGTATCACTGTCTCTGTGCATTTCACCATGGTTACACCTGGTAATGTCCTTGTTCCTCCTATCTGACATTTTATCCTCCTCCATCACCCTTTGCCATCCGCCTTTCCATCTCCCCACACTGGAATTACCCTGATTATGATTATAGCCATGATGATAATGATAACCACTGCAAAATTGCACTCTCTCTCTCATATCCAACACCCAGGAGATTATGATTGACTGAGAGGCTGCCTGCAAATGTTTCCCCCGTCTCAATTTTTCATCTTTCGTCTGTCTCTCTTTGTTTATGTCCTTTTTTTTGTTTTGTTTTTTGGCTTTTCATACTTTCC
Source organism: Siniperca chuatsi (assembly GCF_020085105.1). NCBI lineage: Eukaryota > Metazoa > Chordata > Actinopteri > Centrarchiformes > Sinipercidae > Siniperca > Siniperca chuatsi. The sequence goes on from NC_058063.1 coordinate 7,509,573, forward strand.
TTTCTCTCTCCACTCATTGCTCACTCCTTCTCCAGCTCACCTCTTGTCTTGTTTCAGTCTTTTTCAATTTTCTGGCAGTCTTTCATCTCTGTTGTTGTGCTCCTTTCAACCTTTCCTGGTCCATCTTACCTCCGCCACTTGTCCCCGGCTCTCTCCTTTCTCTCTCCTGGTTTTTATCCCGGTATTTGTTCTCTTCTCCCTCTCTCCACTCTTCTCCTCTCATGCCTGCTTAATCCACTGCCACAAAGAAACAAGATAAGTTTGCTTTTTAGCCATATTGCATTCAGAAAATAATAATAGAGTTGCCTTGCCTCTTGAATATGTGAAGTGGACAATATGAAATTACTTTGTTACTCTCCTTCATCTTTCATCAAGTATGGGTCTAAATTTACACAAAAATGTTACTTTACTCCAGTGCTACTATACATTCTGTAGTTAAACTATTATTTCCATTCCATGTAATGAACCTTCAGCCAGGAGAGGATATACAGTTAAACTGTTGCATAGAGAGATTTCTATCTTCTGTATCTGTTTTTATTCTTTGTCAACCTCTGTATTTCCTTCTGGGTGTTTCGGGGTCTGCTGAGAGCTCACCCAGACATCCCTCATACCAACAACAGACTGGATCCATTAGTGCTTCGGGTAGCCAGCATCTTTGTCTCTCTCTAATTTGTGTATCTTTTCTTCTTGCACTCACTCAACCAACTTGTCTTACTGCTCCTTCCACCTGCTTTTCCCTCCAGACTTATATCAGCTGGATATTTGAATATCTAATATTCTTTGTGAGCACTGCAGTCCCATTTGTCGTGTGTGTAATATTCCAGATATTGTCCACTCTATAAGCATAGATTGCACATGTTTTCTACCGCTACAATAACACAGAGATAAATCTGATATCTATGTGATATTCATAGAAGGGTTTCTACGCATAAGTGTTCAGTACGTACAGAATACATCAGAACTGGGTTGACATTTTTATGGAAAATCTGTTGACGAAAGCTAAAGACTCAATTGAAATCCATTGTAAATCCAAACGTATTACATTTTTCACATAATTACATTATCATGGTAAAATCAATGGTAATAAAGAGGCAGAAAATGGTATAAACTAATGTTCATCTGTTTTGTTATTTATTTCAAGGCCTACCAGTTAGATTTTAGGATGCTTTTTGTCAACTAATCTAATCTGATCTGTAAGAAAAAAACATGTGTAACACAAAAAAGTCCATATGGCACAAACAAGGCAATTACACTATCACATTTAATGCATGTTAACCTGTCTTTAGCTCGTGCTCCTCCTACTCCAGTGTCCAGTTGGACCAGTTTGGATCTGGTGACTGGAGTGGTCATCTCTCCAGTCACCAGATCCAAACTGGTCAACCGTATTAACTGTGCTGCATTAAAATACAGCATGGAATGTCATTTTTCTGCAGAGACAATAATGTGTCTGAGAATATTCTTGTTATCAACTAGAAAGAAGATTTTTTTTTTTTTTGAATGTCAGATTGTTTTTCAAGCGGGAATGTAAGTGTTTTCCCTGCCCAAGTGTGTTAATTTAGGTTATTAAGGTCTCAAACCATCAAACTGTCTAATTTATTAATGCATTTGCCGTGCTGTTCTGAAACCAGACAAATTGTTGAAGAGCTGTACAGGTGTTTTTATTTATGTTACTAGTATGGACATTTTTCCTTTACGATGATATACAATAATTATCATTTCTTTTGTTGTTTTATGGATACGGTTGATTTTCTCTTATTTTTGGATTGTCATTTGCTGTTGGTTGTCTGTGATGGTAGTGATATAGCGTTTCATTTTGATTTGTTGTTGTTTGTCTTGAGGTGACAAGTAGATATAAGCCTCTTAGGCATTTTTATCTCAGCGGCATATTATTGATTGCATCTGCTTTCTCTCTTTTTTGACTGTCATATTTTTTATCCTTCCACTTAAGTGCTAATGTTGTGCAAATAAACTTCAATGCGCACTAGGCAAGACCTTAATGCAAAAATAAACTCACTTTATCAGCCTAAATCTGGAACAGGGTTGCAACAGAGAAGAACATCCCATTCTCTAATTGCAATGCCCTATATTCGCCCTGATTGCCCAAATGAAATTCTGCTGTCAGGTTCATTGCTCTGTGTAGGTGGAAAAGATTTTTTATTGGGGTATGAAGCAAAACAGATTGAAATCTGTTTCTAAAAGTGATTCCTACACAGCAATGAGTGACCACAGTTGGTAAACATTAGTGTGCTGCGTGCACTTTACTGATGTCTTGTTTCATGATTTCTGAGTTTTATAAAGTTAAATAATTCATGTACCTCTTGCTTGCCATTTGAAGCTAGCACCATGCAAAGTTGCGTAGGTACCTCCTTGAAACCAAGATGGTACATTTCAAGGGGTTTATCCTGATATATAATAAACTTGAATATTGTGCAACATTTAAACATACCAATCAGAAAACAAAGTTATAATTTTAGGAAAATGGCAATAGGTTTCCAAGTGCTGCTGGAAAGTCAGGACCTTTTCGCTTGGCGTCATATTTGCACGTGTGTGTATATGAAAATATTTTCATATTCTGTTTTCATGATTTAACAAATGGGAACGTCATCCAAAACATACAGGTACTGTTGTTGTGTATACACTGGATGATCTTTGTTTTTGTTGTTGATTTCATTGGACATGACAGGTCTCAAGAAGTTCATGGAAACCCAGCTGGAGGACTACAACTTGACACCAGGCGTAGTGCCCATGAGCCTGGTGCTCTTCCGAGACGCCATCGAGCACAGTGTGTCTGAGAACACAACACACACATCCACACACACCCTCATACACATTTTTAAATTGACAATAGACTTTGAATTAAATTCTCCTGATGCATCAACCCACAGCGTCAATTCCACCCATCACACTCTGTCCAGTCAATCCAGTACATTACCACAATCAATATAAGAGGTCCTCATCTGCTGTACGCTGATGTGTCTTTGCTGTGTTCACTGTTTGCCAGTTTTATGATTCAGGCCCAGTTTGAAACTCCTTTGAAAAGCACAGCATGAGGAGCAGCTAAAAGCTACCCCGTAGTTGAAAGAGAGAAGGCCTCTCAGCACTAGGTTATGCTCTCTGCACACTGCTGTCAATGTGCCACTTTACCACATGCCATTGCAAATCAATAGCACTACATTACTATAGAAACAATATGGATCAACGCTCCACTGATTTTTTGTGCTTTTGTGTACAGTACATTTGTGTTGGTATTGTGGGTTTTCGTAGATGTTAATTTTCATAAACAATGACCACACTCTTCTGAAAAATAAAAAATATGAACCATTTATGGGGACAAAGAGTGAAAGGTTAGTGAGAGTGCTAATCACATGCTCCACTGATTAAGGAAAAATTAAGGAATTTGGCAGTTAATCAAAACTGTATGATTGTATTCTAGCAGATTTCATCACATGCAAAATAATCTTCCAGCATCTTTAATGTCAGTAAGAACTTTCTAAAATAGCCATTCTGTTTGTTATGTTGTCCATGCACAAGGGCTGTGAATAAGTTCCAGTAGTATTTTGTGCTCTTTAAGTATTCAGTCTCCAATCACAGCATGAAAGGCAGAAAGGCACTTGCTGATATGCCTGTCTTGGAAAATATCCCTGAGCATGAGCATGAGTCAGTCTATAAGTGTTTAGTTTTCTTTCCATGGTGTGTTCAAAGTCCATCTGTGTCTTAAGTGTGTATTTATCCATGTGTTTGTGTGTGTTTTCCCCTTAGTCAGGCAGACAGAGCCTGACTAAGATGGACGCCTCTATCTGAGTACCACATATTCCAGGTGGAAGTCACCAAGCAGCACGGCAAGCAGGAGTTCAGACAAGGTGAGATCACACACACACACACACTGGTACTACATCATAGGTGCACATTCACTGATGTTTGAGAAAGAACATGACTATATCTGATGCCTTCTACTGAGGAAATCACCCTAACCTCTAAGAAATTAACAACTAGATTGGATCAAACCATGGGCTCATATAGCTTCCATCAGTCTTCTTTTACAGACATGGCTCCACTCGCACATTCTTCATGCTGCTGCTTCTGCACTACATATTTAACTGCAATAGTTTCCTCAAAAGAGAGTGGAAACATCAAAATCAAAATATATATCAGAGGGATAGAGATTGTTGTGCCTCAGATTGTGTAAAAGAAGTTCATTTGCGCATAATTGCAGTGAATTATATTGCCGTGACTGTCTGAACATTAAATATTAATTGTTTCAGACTGCCGCCCTTATGTTGCTGATCTCCACTAAATGGAACACTTTACACAGACGCCATTTGTCACAGTTATTTGCTGTCATCTCATATTTGGTCCCCTGCTAAAAGTAACTCCCTTCTAACTGAATCTTTGTTCAGGACTCCAATATCAACAAAGTGACATTTTGAATGGTAATTCGTATTTATTAATCTCTCTGAGATAATCAGGCTTTCTCTTTTCCTTCAACTTTTATTTATCCAGGAAAGGTTGACTGAGCACACTCCTGCTGTACAGCAGCACGTGGCTACACTTTCAAACTCTCGTTCATATTCACAGCAGAGAGCTACTGTACCTCGTACAAGCAAACTCTTCTACTATCGGAGATGATTTAGAGCAGTTAGAGACTGAGTACCTTGCTCAAAGACACTACAGTAGTGTATAAGCAGCAGGAGAGAATCTTACTCAGATTTTCCCAGCTGGTTCAAGATGCAGACCGTCTAGTCCAAAGCCCACAAATATAATATTTTCTCCAAGCTGAAAGATCCATGAAAGACCCGCTCAATAGACAATGGACACAATTTGCAGGTAATGACTTGAAGAAGCAGGTTTGTCTTTATTCTTATTTACATACTTGCCTATTCAAAATTTTTACTTTTTTTATGGAATCAACAACTAACACAAAGGTGGATTTCTGTAAAGTGACTAAAATCGAATGCAAAGGTAATGTGAGGTAGAGATTTTACCCACTACCTTGAGAAAGTTAAAGCTGCATGGAGCTACTTGATATTTTATTTAAAATATTGGCTCCTCCGAAACACCAGGTTAGTAATTCTGTGGTAACTGAAAGATGTGCTGGGCCTTCCAATCCAAGATTGTCTCACATTCTCAGTTTTTGTGTCTATGGTATTTGGGGTTTTTAGCCCTTAAGCTGAATTTAAGTGGCTATATAAAGTTTATATTTTACAAGTCCACTTGAATAATTCTGAATTCTTACAGTTGTTAAGTCAAACAGTGGGGTTGGCATTTGGCAGCAGCACTATTATTATTGTGAGTTATGAAGGCCAGAGAGTAAAAAATACAAATATACAAGATTCAAATTATCACTTGAGACATTTTCTTTCAGACAATCATGATGTTCCATTTGTTAAATCATGCAAGTCTGAAAGTTTTGACAGAAGAATGTACAGTATGTCAGCCTCTGCAGTCTGATCAATTAGTTTCATACAGCCTTTATTTAACTGTCAGATCATATACATCAACAGGTCAACAATAAAAACATGTCTTAAATCAGTTAAAAATGACAATCGCACTGATTCAACAGGCACACTGCAATAATGGACTGTTCTATGAACTAAACCAGGTTCAAGGATTTTGGATATCAATTCTGAATTTTGAGCAAGAAATATATCATTTAACAAAATGCTATAGAGACAGACGACGGATCAGAATTCACTTGCAGAATGCAGTTACATCATTATACACAAATTTAAGGGAAAAAATCATCGATTTTATGTCTTGAATTTAAAGCAGTGAGCAGTGCTAAGTGCTAAAATTAATAGACACAGGTGTGACTCATCTTGACACGGTGAGCTACATGGGCCAAAATGTTTTACAGCTTAGTTTTATACATACTTATATATTTTTCAAAATCGTTAGGTCCATCAGCATTATCAGTTTCACTTAATGGCCGACTAAAGAATGTGACAAGCTATTAGTCAGTCTTTGAGGAGATCATTTAGAAAAATACATTAATACTAATTTTGAAAACATGTTTATGTTGTCATTAGGGGCATTGGGGTGCAATTGTGTGCCCTCCCCATTACGCACTCCTCAACCTCCCAAAAGTAATTAACAATTGCTGCATCAACTGCAATGTATTAAAATTGAGTAATTATTGGGTGATAAGTTTTCACTGACCACTGTTGATTGATGCAGCATGCATGTAAGGCACAGCTGGTCCTGACGAGATTCCACACACAGGCACAGCTGCAGAAAGGAGAGGTGCTGAGGGTACTGCAGCAATCCCCCATCTCCAGGCGGATGAGGTATATTATGTCTATTGGGTTTTCTCCCGGTCCCTGTCGCCCACAGTATCTTTTGTTTTACTTATTGCAAGCAGCGCACCTTTTTCAGATGGTTTCATATAATATTTTGCGTAGTGTCCTGTAGTCATTTGTCTGCAGGCCTATTGATCTGTTGTGGAAGGAAGGTTTTGACCGGATTCAGACAGCCTGTCTAGCATGAACAAAATACAGTTCAAAAGCAGCTTTTAACCAACAGCAGCAGTTAAAAATGTGGTTTTGTTATGAGTGATGACTCATCAATAGTAATCAGTGTAGTTATACTGATGACTAAAGTACCCTACATTTCTTAACTATGCTGTTTTCATACTGTCATATTGTTTCGCTGACCAAACGTTATATGGTGCTGTAAAGATGTGATTCAGTGTTGCAAACGAATTATGAAAGTCTTTTGCACAAAAGTGTAATTAAATCTAACTGCATTGGTTTTATTGGCTAAATTACAAATGCATTGCATGCATAAATTAAGAAAATCACATTGCATCAAAAAAATATTGTGAATCTTGCATGATGCAACAGCCTCTCGCTAAATTTAATTAACTTCATCAATTCCTCCCCGAATTCCACCCAGCAGTATAGATAAAATGAAATATATGAAATAAAATGTAAATCTGAACAGCATTTCCATTATTTCCCATTATCATTTTTAATGATTAATGAACACTTTTTAAAAAAAAAAAAAACAGGTCTGGCTGGAACACAATATTTTCCTGCCTCCCCTTTTTCTCCCCTCCTCGCTTATCTCCTCTCTTAGAGAATCCTGTTCTCTCTTGTTTCACACTGTTCTGACCTGTAGTCTTCAATGAGTACATTAACACAGATGAATAGCCGTGCTTGTACAACCATAATTAGAGCAGAAAATTTCATCTGCTAATGTGTTTGGCTAGGTACTCACTGTGCACATACACCAACTTCCAAGCCGTCGACACACAGGTTTATGAAAAGGAGCACAGTATGAATCACATTGCAGTGTTTCTAAGCTGAAGAGCCTCAGCACTTAATAGCACTCTTCAGCTTTCCTCTAGCAGCTGGATGTGAATTGTTGCTTGCAAGGAGGTTGAATTATGTTTACCACCTCACGTCACATCACCATTGTTGTGGTGAAGTTGGTTCTAGTTGTGAAGAGCAATGTTCTGATCTACAGCAGAGACTAGAAAACAGATACTGTAATTATTTGTATAATTCATATAGTCAATTTTACCAGTTGTACATTCAAATTAGTACAAGTTCAAAAGTGAATCTGTATGTAGAAATTTTAATATAAATCTGAGTGCAGGGAATTTAAAAAGGTGACGCCAGTGAGAAAAATAAAAGTGAAAGAGTTGCACTGTTGTCACTGTAATTTTGTCTGCGTGTGTTCCTTCATCAGACTATGACTCACCAGTACTGGTAATTCACTGAGTCAAATCTATTTAAATTTGAATAAACCAAAGTTGTTTTGTCAGCCGGAATGGCCAATTTATTTGTCTGTACCATTTTTTGATTCAGATAAACATGTGAAATTGAGGGGAATACGCTGCCATGTAAAGCAGCATTTTCTGTGGAATTTGGTAAACGTCAACAGGCACTGGAACATGATTGTGTTCAGCGCTGCATAAAACGTAGCAACAGTTTTTATGTGGAAACAGTGGTTAATTGAATGTTCTGCTGCGTGCTATATTTCAACTTCCATTTGTCTTTTGTATGTGTTTTGATATGTGCAGAATTTCTGTATTGGGAGCACTGTTCCTTAATGTTAGTGACTTTGCTCTTTTGTGCATTTTGTTCATTGGGTCCACTGTAATAATAATGCCCTTTTAATGATGTAAAAAAAGATTCAATTGAAATACACTAGTAGTCTTAGATCCCTCAGATACATGTAATTATGCCCTACAGTTCCTCTCAGCAGCTCCTCAATATTACATTGAGGACAGTAGGCCGTGTCTCACCATGAATCAGTGTGTTAATGGCTGATTGACGCTTGGTGTCGAGCAAATGAGGTCTAGTAAGCTGGGTGATGCTGAAGCAAAGACCTGAGGCTCGCTGTAATTGGAAATGACAGGGTGGATGCTGTGGCAGAGAGGGTCAGGTGTCTGCACACACACACACACACACGTGGCACACACACATTTTTCATTCTTCATTCTCTCTCTTTCTGGTGTCACACTCACACGCATGCATACACACACACACACACACACACACACACACACATTCTTTCTCACAGAACACCTCTTTCCCTCTGTGTTTTTCTGATTCACTCACTCACACTCACGGCCTGGTTGTAATTAGTGGCACAGCGTAGTGGTCACACATAATGCTGCTAATTGGGCTGGCAGGCACCATTACCCAGAGCTAATCACCATTCTCTGGGTGACAAGGCGTCCTGGCCCTCTGACCACTAGCTGCTAGCAGGATCCATATCACATTGCCAGAGCTCATGGAGCCCTGCTACACCAATTAACCAGCTAAACTCACTGACTCACACTGTAGGTCTTGAGCATACTCTCTTTTACCATATTTTATGTGCTTTTGAATTGGGTCGTGCTGCTTAAGGCTAGCCAATGTTCTTACTCATCTGCCACATCTAACCAACTGCAGGACGGACTATCGTACTTCTGAAGGTATCCTTGAGTAAGACACTCAGCTCATCCCTACCTGTACCACTTGACAGACTGTGTTCACAGAGCTATAATGGGTATCGGATTAGATGTGTGTTTGATAACAGGAATCGTTTCCTTCAGTACCCAGGGCTAGTCAACTGTACCAGACTGGTTCTGTGAGTGGCCCAAAGATGTCCTGCGGGTGTCTTAAGGTTTTAGTGGCTGGTGTTTCCTACCTCAGAATGACTAGAGTCTCCTCATCCTCCCTCTGACATGATGAGGCCTTTAAGAGCCCTATGAAATGCATCTGGCACATCAGAGCCTCGAGGCTGGCCAACCTGTAAGTGCAGCAGCCTTTGAATGGGAGAGAGAGCGAGGGTAGAGGATTGCTGTCTGAAATGAAGGCAGTAACGTGAACATGGCTGAGCAGGAACAGAGAGCTTTTTTCAGCTTTCCACATCAGGAGGCTTTCATTTTTGTGCCCATTAAACATGACCTGACTTTAATTGCATTTGCAAGCCTCTCGACCAGACCAACCCTCATTTCAAATTAGGGTTTTGTAGCTTTTCCACAATGCTTGATTTAGCTTCAGCTGTCTTGAAATGTCAGAGAGCAGTAGCCTTCTATTTTTATTGTTCTAATAATGGTTTATCATAATTTAATATGCTCTTTGTGAATTTCTACAAACATGTTCATTTGCTGTGGGATAGGCTGTGTTGTTTTAACAGTCAGTTTTGGGACTTTCCATTTGTTATTTTTACTCAAGTGACCGCCTGATTTACCACGATTAGCAGGTAAGTTTCCTGGGCCCTGTTTCCCAACATCAGTTTATCTTTGAAAGCATTTCCACAAACACCAGTCTTTTAAAGAGTCCTGTCCGTGGTGCTGGAAATAATGATGAAATGATTTTAAAGTAACTATACAAGTAAAGTAACATATTATAGTGGAGGTATTGACCAGCTGGACTTCCATTTTAATATCAGTAGATTGGTGTTGATTGCATCAGTGATAATTATTTCATTATTTTAAAGAAGAGCACATTGTCACTTATCTGCTTCTCATCCATTTATGTTGTGCTAGGAGTGCTATGCTACATGGCTACATGGACAGGAGGAATGATTACAGCAACCACTAACTCTTTCAACATACATATGGGCATGTAAGTATTGTATTAAGACAGACCTAAAAAAATGCAAACCTATCGTATCCTTTAAGATGCTCTCAGTCTTCTATAAATGGGTACGAGGCGCTTGTTAAACTTTATATATATATAGGATATAGGGATATTTTCTGAGAGCATTCGAATTTACTCCGCTTTTTGGAAACTCCCTGCAAATGTAAGAAGATTTTTAATTTAAGTTTTTAATGATTAAATTTGCCTTTCTAGCTTTTGAGAAAATGATTCCAGGTCTTTTCAGTCCTCTGTCCTCAACCATCTTTTGTTCTGTGATTTACTTTGGGTATTAGCTATATCAGACTGGAACTTACCTGGTCAGTTCTAGTGTGGTGGTTATTCACCATTTATAGATAATGGGATGACCTTTTGTCAAACTCTGAAGGAGAAAGAATGGAGAGCAATCACAGAAAATCACTTAAAGTCCCTTAACATTTAGCTCAAAGCACCACCATGCCAAAGTACAGACTAATAAAGCTGTAGCTGTAGACTTAGTCTTGTTATCCAAATATGTGTAGTCCTAGTGCTTGGCCTCATCATTTTAAGGTAACATAGTAGCTCAAACTGAGAAGCTCTGAAAAAAAATTGTCATATTCAATGTAGCCAACTCTGAATGAAAAACCAAGTAATGAAATGTTTTTTTCTTTGACAGAGTGTTAGCAAGGGCTAGGTCAAATCTGTGAGTCTTTGTCACATATTTCAGGAGAATCCTTTCAGCATTCAGAATGATAAGTCTCACAGATACAATCACAAATGGCACGAAGGATTTCCCTGCAATTGACAATTGGATATTATATCCAGAGGTCAAAGAAGCTACAATGTAAAGAGCAGCCAGATGAATTTGTTAATCCCTAAGTGTCTGGCCTTCCTTTTACCAGAAAAAAGTTCATAAATTAAAATGTGACTCAAGTATACCTTGGCTGTGGTAATCCATTCAGCTATTTTATGTCCTTTCTCATTTGCTATGGAGTCTGAATAAAAAGAACATGACAAAGATCAAGTCTCATGGCTATCCCCCAGCACCGGTGGAGACAGTGATGCAGGCCATCATGATCCTCCAGGGCATAGAGCCCACCTGGGCGGAGGCCAAGAGCCAGCTGGGAGAGAGACAGCAGCAGGATGAAGGGATGAATAAGGCAAGGAAATTGAAAGGAGAGATGCAGGGAGACAGAGCCATTTGGGCCTGACAGAGAGGAGATTGGGAGTGTGTCAAAGGAAAAACTGAGAAAACGAGAGAACTAAAGGGCCCTAAAAATGAGCGGAGTAAAACCTGACAAGTACAGAGTGTGTAGAGTCACACCATGCATAGAGAGAAACGGGGGGGGGTAGTAATAATTTGTAGTATTTTCAACCCAGGGTTTATTTTTTGCCGTCTTAATTTGCGTATCACGGCCAAATTGTTGAATTGAGGACATATCACTGTAGGAGTCGAAGCAAAAATGTCAGTTGAATGATTGGCTAGAATTAGGATTGCATTCATTGAACGCCTCTCAACCCAAGCAATTTGTCAATAGATGAAAAGGTTCAAGAGTTGCAGGTCAGAATGTGAGTTGAGCTTTGGAATATTGGTGCTATTGGATTGGCTGCATAATAAATAGTGTACCTGCATTTCTTGGACTTAATCAAAGTGTCAACTTTCATTAAAAAAAATTATCTGTCAGTTTATGAAAGTAAAAAAAAAAATAAAAGAGACTAAAAAAGCATTTGGGTGTGAATGCATATTTTATGGGTAGCCCTCCAGTTACCCTTAATGATATAACTTCCTTTGTACACACCTGCTATACATCTGACATATTTGTTTTGAATCTTTAAAATGGTCCTTACCTTCTCCCTGTCTGTGAATTGGAACCAAACTTATTATTATTTGGCAATATGTATTCATTTTTTGGGGCTTTTCAAAGAGGATTACAGCAGGTGAAAATTCTCTGTAAAGAAGTCGAGATTCAAAGTCACACATTCACAATAATATCACTTTAAATTTGTTTTTTAATTAGATGCTGCTTACAAAAGAAGAGACGTGATTTGTGGAAAATAATTTTCTCAAGTGCTGTGGAGTATAATGACGTTCGCTAGCGTACAGGTGAAATGTCTCCCCTCTGACTCACTGAGCTAAATTTTCATCTTGATGATCACAGTCCTGTAACGGTAGAGTCGTTGGAAAAAACAGATAAAAACACATAAAACACAAAGCAGAGAGATCACAAGGAAGGTCACAAAACAAGGAAACATTTATTTCCTTATGAGAACAACTCAGATTAGGAAATTAATCAAACTGATAGTTATAAAATAAAGTAACAGAGAAAAAAATATTCCCATTGTTCCCGGTCTTTGTGCCCTTGAAAGTTTTCGCAGGTGAGGTAAACTTCATCACAACTTTGACAAGGACAAGATGTTGGACCTTGTGTTAAATAGATAACACACACATGCACACACACCTACTGTATGTAACTGCCCCTTGCTCTCTGTCTGCCCTCTCCTCGGGTACGGGAGTTAAAGATCCCATGTTCACCAGGGTTCAGTTTCCTGTCCAAGGCCACAGTAGTGAGGGACAACTGAGTCACCGGTCAGTACATTTACACACAAGTTGTTATTAAAGGTCTATTGACTGAGATTAGCTGTAGTCCAGTGAGCACACTAAAGCAAAGACACTTCGAAATTAAGCAAACAGAGCATCCACTGTTGCACCCTGGGTGACTTTGGCCTTGCTGCATTTGTTGTTAGCAATATGATTTAATTGATGTCAACTGATGTTATCAGCGAAGCAAACAGAGGAACAGCTTCTCAACCGTAGGCATCAGAGTCCAAAATCTGTCGAAATATGCTCCAATGTTCTGTCCTTCTGAGTGACAGCAAGTAGGAGAAGTGAACACAACATTTAAAGCTTTCATTATGAAGTATGTCTGTACATTCAGGTTTGGATCATTCTCTGTTCTCTGATGACTATGTTTGCTTTTTTCTGTGCAGTTTGTATTTTTGTTGAAGGATTATGCTACATTTGGCTTTGTTTTTCATTTATTGCTATTGTGTACTCTGTGTATTAAAGGTGCTATTGATAACATTGATAACATCCAGCCCTAGATGACGCACTCCAGTCACTGGCCCGGACGGACCATTGACTGGTCAGTCAACTTGCCCTGCATAAACTTGTACTGACCCCGGGCAATCGGTTATGTTGGAACCTGGCCCACTTCTAAATCCCCTCTGATACGCCTCTTTGTTATAACATTACATTGTTTGAAGGAACTAACGTTAGATAACTGGACGCAACCGTCACTAATGTTAACGTAGCTCCTCGGGGATTGACACTGTTATTTTTCAAATTTTCTAACCAGTGACAACACATTAGTTAAGGTTTTAAGGACTATGACTGTCAGTAGTTGTTTTGTTTTGTTTTTTAATGCAGAACTGTTTTTTTATGGGTTATTGATGTTTGGACGATTAAGCTAAGATAGCTAATATATATCATATATCATAATATATAATCAGTGTCCGTTTTTCCCACACTAACTGGCAACTACACCACGTGATACCAACGTAGTTATACTATAGGCTCACAAGTCTTGTTAGAAGCAGGAACCAAACTTCAGACATCTCACACAGAGATAAACAAAACGATTGATTAAAATGATTAATTCACAATCATAATATTTTTTTTAGGAAAAGTGATACTTTTATTCCACACCTTTCTAAAACCTCTGTGGATGTTGTTTTTTAAATATTTGCCTACATAAAATATTTTTAATATAACCTTTAAGTGTTATATACACAAGCATAAGTTGCCTCAATCAAGTTATGTAGCGTTCTCCTCATTCAAGATGGCAGCTGATGGTGGACCCTCAAGGCTGAACTCTGTAGAGAATCAAGAATGCTGATATGAAGTAAGAGTAAGTCTTGGCTCAGCCAGTCTGCTAATTAGGCCATTCAAGACATTACTATTCTTCTGTCGTTACTGTTGCAGTTACATTTCTGGAGCAAAATCATGGACATTTAAATGCCCACATAGGAAATGAAGGGAATTTTATTTTTCATTTTCAATTTTCCATTGAGCACATGGACTACAATTTAATTTTAAAATGTGTCAGTCTATTTATAGCAAACACATATTTGTATTTGTATGTGCATTCAACGGCGATGAGTTTTTTTTACATTTAGTAAGGAGTTTTTTTTACGTTTAGCAGCTATTTTACAACAGCACAGATAAGGTGTACACAGAGGCTACTGAGTGACAACTTAAATTTCAACCATAAATTTGTTGAGACTGAACAGACTGAATTAATTAATTAATAGACTTAGTCATGAATGGGTTCCACAGTTGTAATGGGGACACAATTGTATGTGAGCAGTGTGGCATTGAAGCAGCTTTTTGAAAGTTAGAGCCTCAGTGTTTTCTCTTGATATCACTCCATCCCATAAGCCTGCATTAAAATCTAATGTAAAGGGAAATTTTTCTTCCCATTGTTGCTATTGGTGTTCCCTGGTTGATAGTGTGGATGAGCACACACTAAATGTGTGTGGAATGTACACACAAAAGTTGAAAAACCTTTATTATATTGCCTACTTGATTAAACATTTTTGCGGAATCCATTCCCTTTCTTATGGACAGTGTTTGCCTACCTGTGCATCCAGCCCAGTATCACGGCAGTTCGTGAAATAGTCGCGAAAATTAATCTATAGAATTGTGAACATGGACACAAATTTTATTTTTTTTCATGACTCTCAGCACGACTTTCAAAGTAATAATGACGAATGTAGTATAAAGAGCGACCAAGTCCATGTAAGGAGGAGGTTGAGGTGGATGGATGGGTCAAACACAGGACTTTATTTAACGTTGATTGTTTTAAGGAAGTATTTATTCTAACCCCCAAACCTTGATCTTCTCCTAACCCTAACTCAGTAATTTTGATGCCTAAACCTAACCAAACTCCCACCGTCACCTGAAATGTTTCTCAGCAAGCTTTCTTTTGAAAGTCTAACCGGACGTTGGATAATTATTATTGCTAACTTATTGAAGTTATTGAATTGAAAATTTGTGTCCATGTACACGAATCCTATCGTGACAGTTTTTCACAAATTGCCGTGATACTGTGTTGGTGCATCAGGAGCGCCTGCTTTGTGTTACATTGCAGTCAAACCCAAGTAACGCTTTCCTCCTTGTTTTTCAGGACATGTACAACTCAATTTGTGCCACCTGTAGGGCAATTCTGTTTGTTTGCCTCTAGCTGCATATTTCCATCGACTTTCTATGCATTTCTGTGTATTGAAAACATTGACGTTGTCTAACATGAGAACATGAGCCCATATACAGATATTTATAATGGAAAACAGATTGTCTTGAATTGCTATCAACTGAGGCATTGCAGTGAAGTGCATTATGGTCATATTTGATGAAGGCTCTTGATATATGAAGGGATTTACTTTGACTGGATATCAGATAAGCCATCAGTAGTGGAAAGCCAGGGAAAGCTACAAAGAAAATTTAATAAAAAGTTAATATATCCTTCCTGTTTTCCAAAACTACAGTGACTACCTTTCTTTCTGAACTCTTCATGTGTGTATATGTTCTGTGTAGCATTTTTGTGTCTTCTCCTCTAGTCTGTAGCTGCATTACATGGAGCAGTTTATTTTAGTAACAATCTGAAGATAATAATAAACAAAATAAAAATGCCTCATTGAAATAAATTAGCTCATTTTAAAATTCCCAATTTTGAAATGATTTCACAATTTGTGTAACAAATGAAAATGTGTAATTTCCAATTATTTTCTATCGTCACGTTTCTAAAAATTTCCAAATAATGGCTGCTGTTTTGTCCATTTCATGTCTCCTCAACTAATAAAAATGTAGATACCAAAGCAGTAAAACTATGTGTCAAGCACTCAGCACCATCTTTGTCATTAGTTTGTTTGAGGTGGATTGCTGACATGCATGACCGATCCGTTATTTCTGACTGTTGAGCAAGTAAACAGGACACTTTAAAGGCACAAACTGTGATCCAAAATTAAAGAGTGAAACATTGTGTCACTGTCAAATTGATTTACAGGTCTCTTAACACTAGAAACTACACAGAAATTGTACTTGTTTTTTCTAATGCTGTTGCTGATCAGGTAACAAACACAAAACTATAATTTTTTATCGGTAACTCAAACACTTGACTTATGTGGGTAAATTTAGCTGAAATGTATATAGTCAAAAAAATTAAGGATTGGGCTCTTAAATAATTATTTTGTTTGGTGATCATCTCCACACTTTTGCTGTAAAATTCCATTTATAGTCATTTCATTTGGAAATAAGAAATGGCTTGTGTAGCCATACCATGGGTGTCTGGTTATGTTTTAAAATGGGGCAGCAAACTTGGAAAGATACATAATTGGTGGGGAGTCTGGGGGTCCTCCCACAGAAAAAAATAATTAATTTAAAACAAATGTCCTGCATTTCTGCACCACCTAACCTGACTTATGGTAACAATAGAGGATCATTTCCAAAACTTAAAATAGACATAATTTTGTATAGGCCCTACTCAATCTTACAATTAGATGAATAATAATGACACATTATGAGATTGTGTGTTCCTCACTTTGTTAAATGTAACTGCATGGCTCATAAAATCCCATTTAAGCCTGTTGTGGTGAAGCAGGGTTGGATGGAAAACATGCTGTACACAGGGTGCATACTCGCAGCAGCAAATTAGCCTGAGCTATTAACAGTAATTGGACAAAATCACAGAGGGGATATAGCGGTAAAATAAAAGGTGGGTAAACTATAAATGTCCGTTGGCTAAACTGTCCGGTGGGCCTAATGGTCAACTCATTAAAAGGTGCATAAACCCTATGTTGCATTTGAAAAAGGTGGGTAAACTGTGTTTATGTGCTTTTACCCTCCACTACATCCCAAATAATAAAATCAACAGGGCTAATGCAAAATATTTAATAGCCACGTTACACTTAAAATTTTATTTATTTATTTTTTGTAAAAAAATTAATCACGTACTGCCCTCAACCGGTACCGATTTATCTTCACATTGAGGAACCTTAGAAACAGCTGTAAAACCTGATAAATATTTAGACTGCTTTACTCCTCTTGACCTCCTTCAACTAACTTCAACGATTTCTTCATCTAAGCCATCAGTCTGTCTCTTAGACCCCATTCCAACTAGGTTGCTTAAAGACCTCTTTACTGGATATGATCAATCTGTCTTTATTAACAGGATATGTCCCACAGTCTTTTAAAGTAGCTGTAATTAAACCTATTCTTAAAAAGCTCATTCTTGATCCAGGGGTTTTAGCCAACTATAGACCTGCTGTATATCTAACCTTCCCTTTCTCTCTAAGATCCCTGAGAAAGCAGTCGCCAATCAGTCAGGATTTAGAGTGCATCATAGCACAGAGACAGCATTGGTGAAAATTACAAATGAGCTTTTAATTGCATTGGACAATAGACTTGTCTATTTTCTGATGTTAAACTCTGACAAAACCCGAAGATATTGTACTTGGCCCCAAACACATTCGAGACACATTATCTAAAGATATAGTTACTCTAGATGGCATTGCCCTGGCCTCCAGTTGCACCGTAAGGAACCTCGGAGTTATCTTTGATTTAACTCCCACAAACTTCAAGGACTGCCTTCTTTCACCTACGTAACATTGCAAAAATCAGGCACTTCCTGTCTCAAAATGATGCTGAAAAACTAGTCCATGCATTTCTTACTTCTGCCCGAATAAGTCCCTTAAGACTTTCCAGTTGATCCAGAATGTTGCGGCACGTGTACTGACAAGAACTAGAAAAAGAGATCATATTTCTCCAATGTTAGTTTATCTGCACTTTCTCCCTGTAAAATCCAGAATAAAATTTTAAATCCTTCTACTCACCTACAAACACAGGACTTTATTTAATGGTCAGGCATCGTATCTTAAAGAGCATATAATACCTTATTACCCCATTAGAACACTGCACTTCCAGAATGCAGGGTTACTTGTGGTTCCTAGAGTCTCCAAAAGTAGAATGGGAGCCAGAGCCTTCAGTTATCAAGCTCCTCTCCTGTGGAATCCACAGTGAAGTCCCAGTTTGGGTTTGGGAGGCAGACACCATCTCCACATTTAAGAATAGGCTTAAGACTTTCCTCTTAAGGATAAAGCTTATAGTTAAGGCTGGCTTGGGTGAGTCCTGAACCATCCCTTAGTTATGCTGCCATAGGCTTAGACTGCCGGCAGGGCTTCCCATGATGCATTCAGCTCCTCTCTCCTCCTCTCCCTCTCCATCCGTATGTATTTTATCCCATCAATGCATGTTACTAACTCGACATCTTCTCTCTCCCGTAGTTTTGTGCTTTCTTGTCCCTCGCCTCTCTCCTTCTGTCACTTTCAGCAGATATTTCTGCCTCCGGAGCTGCAGAGTCAGGATCTGTGATTGTGGGCCACTTGCTGCCTCCGCGTTCCTGCTCGGCAACTACTACTACAATTGTTATTATTTGTCCAACCCAACCTGGTTCTGCCCGAGGTTTCTGCCTCTTAAATTAAGTTTTTCCTTGCCACTGTCGCCAAATGCTTGCTCATGGTGGGATTTGTTGGGTCTCTGTAAATAATATTATAAAGAGTACGGTCTAGACCTGCTCTATAGGAAAAGTGCAATGAGATAACTTCTGTTGAATGAATTGATGAATTGGCGCTATATAAATATAAATTTAATTGAATTGAAAAGAGCCGACTCTTTGATTTTTTCTTTGACAAAAAGTGGGGTAGCAAAACCATAATTTTACTCACCCTAATTGAATAATGGGGATGCATTTGCTCTACTTGCTCCATTAGTCAGGCACCTATAGCCTGTGTTACATTTTGTCGACAAGGTGCCTCTGACGTACTGTGTTTTCCTTTAAGTCCTGAATGTGTCATATGAGAGCGAGGCGGCTGCAAAGATTTATGTACTGTCAAAGAGAGAGATTGAGAGGGTTGGGCAAAAGAGAGTGAGTGAGTAAGTCACCTCACTATTTTTCCATTCCAATCTTTAGGTGATCATTGTTCTCATCCTCCTCCCACTTTTCAATGTGTCCTTCATCTCCACAGAACCACTCCTCCTATCTCTTCTTTCTTTTCTCTGGCCAATTTCTTCCCAGTGTGTGCCATTCAGACAGTTTCTTCCTCTTTCGTCTTTTTGACCTTTCATTCTCTCTCTCTCTCTCTCTCTAGGTCTTTGCTTTGCTTCATTGCTCCCACTTCATTCAGCTGCCAGTTCACAATTTAGCCACAGCGTGACATTTAGTGACAATTTAGTTACAGACTGCAACTGCAGCGTTTCAGAATGACATATTTGTCTAATAGCCGAGTTATCTGTTCCTTCTGACTAGCCGATAATCAATAACCCTCTCCATCCATTGTGGTAAGAGTAGTAGTAGAAGTATTACTACAACTCTCATAAAATGCAACAAAGTTAATTTAAAGAGCATGTTTGCCCAAAATATAAATAAATACTTACATTTTTATAAATGAGAAAAGGCCAAGACAATTCATGTTAAGAAGGCAAAATTGCTGTGCCAAGTTCTTGTTAACTTTTACAGAGCAGCAATAGAAAGTATCCTGACAGGAAACATCACAAACTGGCATGGGATGTGTACGGCCCAGGACCGGAGGGCTCTGCAGCGGGTGATTAAAACCGCTCTGAAGATCATTGGTACCAACTTACCGAGCATCAGTGATATCGGTGAGGTGAGGTGCCTGCACAGAGCCAAAAGGATACTAAAGGACAGTACCCCAGCCACAGCCTGTTCACCCTGTTGCCATCTGGCAAGAGATACAGAAGTATCTGCTGTCGTAGCACCAGACTACAGAGCAGCTTCTTCCCTCAGGCTGTGAGACTTAATTCGTCCTCAGCACTCCACCATGTAAAATAGTTTTCATTTCTATTTGATTTTTTTCAGTACTTAAACTAAAGCAAATGCATAGTAAATAGCTTTTTTTAATCATTCTGTTTGTTACCACTGTACCTATATTTAAAGTATTTGACTTTGTACAAAGCTTGCAGTTTGATATTTTGAAACTTCCATTTCAGGTGTGTGTTAACCATGCTGAAAGAGCCAACTGGCTCACACTGAGGTGTCAGAGCAACTGAAAAACAATAAACACATGAAGATCAACTTGCTACCTGAGAGGTCAGGTCTAAGGACGAAGGGATTGAGGGAGGATGACAAGGAAGGGAAGGGAAAGGAGGAGTTCAGAAAAGGTTGCAGAGAGGACAGGAAGAGGGCAGAAGAAGAGAGAATGTTGATGGATTAAAGGGGGGGAAAGCTGCAAGAATTAGTTGAAAAAGAGTGGAAAAAAGAGCAGGAGAAGGAAGTGTGGGAGGAGAGGTGGAAGAGTTAATAAAAAATATCAAGTTATTGGATGACCTGAGGGAAAAGTTAGATAGAATTAAAGAGACTGGGCAGGATATTATCCAATCCAAAACTGTATATGGACGACATATCTGGGTTGTTAAATGCTTGTAAAATGTAACATTTTTGGCAATCTCATAAGTATTTTAATTTATATATGCATGATTTGGTTATATTTTCTCCCTGAAGTGCTGGTCTGCAACAGTTGAGTCTGCTCAAGAGTATATGACATAGTGCTGACTGTAACATCAGATGTAGCGCTGTATCTTACATGCCCAGCACCAAATTGTAGACGGACAAAGACAGCAACTAGCTGGTGAATGTAGTGGAGCTTCTTCTGTTTGCTTAAGAGCCAGATATTTCCCTCAGGAGTTGGTGGAGACCGAAACAGGGCAAAAAAAAAGTGAGGGGCGCCCTGCAGTCTACTGGTTATGGTGCGTAGCCGCAACGTCCACGGTTCGAACCCCAGCCGGAGGACCTTTGTTGCACGTCGTACCCTTTTCTCTCCCCCCATATTTCCTGTCTTTCCACTGACTGTCAAATAAATGTAAAATTGCCCAAAAAGTAATCTTGAAAAAAAAAGAAGACAAGTGAATATTGGAATTACATTAATCCGGCTGACACAAACACGACCCGTTGCTCCGAATCTGCCATAAATTATATTACTTGCAATGATACCGAGAAGATGTTATTGTCTGTACCAAGATTGAAAAGTGAAAGTCATGTGTTTATCAGCATAAATGTACCCACATGTCAGGCAGGAATAAGGATAAGGCACCTTATTTATAAATACACCAGCATAATTGATGATATTTGTTAATCCTACCAAAAAGCTGCACGTTATACTTATATGTACTTACATGTGATATGTGGCAACTCTGAAGTTTGTTGATCCTGAGAATTGACAGTGATGCTGATGATTTCATGTGATATGGATTATGATTGTTCTTAATGTTTGTAATGATCTATCTATGTATATATTATCTCTTTTTTTGTCTATGGGTCTGAATTGTATTGGATTGATGCTGGGATGTAAAGAGGAAGATGGGACAAGTGTGGGAGTATAGGGAGATGAGGATCTTAGTAAGAGGTAGTAGATGGACATGGAAAGATGACGGGGGAATTAACAAAAGAGGGGCTGGAGTGACAGAGGGGTGTGCATGTCAGGAGAAGGAGAAAAGAAGAGAATAAGGTAAGGGGGGAGGGAGAAAGAAGACAAAAAAGTGAAGGAGGACAGAGGGCGAGGGATGGCAAGGAGCCATAGCAGGAGGACGTATGAGGAAGGAAGAGGGATGAGAGAAAAGAAAAGATGGGGAAAGGGGAACTGATTGAAGATGAAAAGGAGTGCTGAGGTCAGTAGAAAAATAGTTTAAAAAGCTAAGGACAGAGACAAAGATGAAGAGGAGAGCTGAGGGAGGAACAGTAAACATTTGATAATACATTTGTAAGACATAAATGTAAATCTCAAGACAAATGAAGACTCTGTACTCATTGTTACAGAATGGTACATTGTACTCTTTTTTTTTTATAGACTGTTCAACATAGAGACATTTCCCAAACTTACACTATAAAATAGTAACAGTAATTCACTTGTGAATTGTTGTACAGACTTAAAAATGCATTAAAACCAGTAGGAAATATTGGCACAAAATAAAAAAGACATGCAAAGTCTACAACCCAAGAATACAGACCAAAGATTCAGAAGAGAATGACTATTTAACACAACTGGGTATTGTAGAAGTGCACTGTGGAGGTGGAGAGTAGACTAGAGCAAGATTAATTTCCACTGCAGCAATGCTGACGGATGGACTAAAGGAACCTTATTTTACCCTATACATTTTTTATTCCTAGATCCTCCAAACTATTAGCTGCTTCCCCTTTGTTCTTTTTCTCTGCCTCTCTACCTTTCTTTCTTTCCCCTCATTCAACCTCTCCTAAGCTCTCTGCTGGGATCAAACTTTTAGAGCAGCTCTGACTTTGTTCTAAATCAACTTGTTCTTAAAATTACAGAAAAGGCTTTGGCACTCCTGGTATGAATTTGCACCCACAAAGAGCTCCATGATTAAACCTTGGTCAGTACTAATAACCAAACTGCGTGTACACTGCATGTACATGTGTTGAAGTACTACATGCCCCATTAGAAGTAACATGTCTGGGGGCAATTACAGTATCAGGCTTAAAATTCAGTAATATTATTTTGTGACAAGTCTTTTTTTATTTAGTTTACCTTTTATTTTGGGTAGTTTGTATTGTACTGAGTTGTGCAGCAGAGTTCGGTTTAGTTGATTTAGCTTTAGGTTTGGTCTTGATGGTATTTCTTAAAAAACAACCAAATATCCAGTAATATAAGCAGTCGAACTTGAAAACTTAAACAGTTTATTGTTTAAGATTGATCAAAATGTAATATGAACTGAGACAAACAGCAGCCTCATGTACCCTTGATGCAGTAGCAAAGGATTGTGTCTTTGATGAAGAAGTTTTACATAAATTATGACTTAACTCTGTATGGAAAAAAGGAGTCATGAAATTAAGAGGTTTCAGGTATAACCTTAGAACTGTGGAGCATAACTTGTATCCTTTGATCTTTGAAACAGTACAATGTGCCTTTACAGTTACAGAACATTTGTTGTATGTTTGGCGCTATGGAAGGCTGAAAAAGATATGCCTTTGGAAGATGCATATCATTCTAGGACACTGTTTCCCATACCTTTTGGCTTGTGGCCCCTTAAAATGAAGAAATTTCTACTTGGGACTCCTCATTACTGGTTGCATGTGTCAATGAGTTGTGACCAGTTCAACCAACGAGTGCTGTTTTTTTCAGTTTTATTCCAAAAAATGATCCAATTATTTCAATTATTCATGTGGGGGAAAAAAGCAAAGATGAGAGGAGAATTCTAACAGAATGATGTGGGGGGTTTTCTACTTTCTTATCATGTTTAACATCTCTCGACCGCTCAGATTCGTGTTGCGATCCCATATGGGGACCTGACCCTCAGGTTGGGAACACTGTCCTAGGAGACATATAGTGATTCTTTGGAGTTACTGTAAGTACCACTGTGTGTGTATTTATCTCCTGCAGGTACACGTGCAGTGGTCTGTTTGAGGTCCACAAGCTGCTCTTCAGCTTCCAGATGTGTGCCAATTCAACATGGATGAGTCCAGCTTTCTCTCTCCAAGGAGGACTCGTAAGAAAACACAGAGCACACACAGACATCTTGTTTTCATCTAATTTGATTTGAGATAATCCAACAGGACAAACCTTTTATTTTCAAAGGCTTGGAACACACTTAATGCCCCAAAAGGCATTCCACTGTGAATTCAAATGTAGAACTGTGCAGAAGTTGTGCTTCCCCTCAAAGACAGCTCCTTCATTCACACTGTTTTTTCCAAAGTAAGCCTGTGTCATAGTCATTAGTTTGCTGTATGAGTGATGTGTTTGTTTGGTTGCTTCATTGATAAACTGATGGATGGATTGTCGCAATCACATTGACGTTTGATGCTTGATGAAGCAGTTCAGATAGACAACAAGCTGGAACAACATCATAGAGCTGGATAAGCTTCCTAACCCCCTACATTTCCATCCATTTCCTTCAAACAGTACCCCTGAGACAGGAACCTTTGCTTCGCCACTAGGTTTGAATGTGTTGTTGGAGGTTTTTGGCTGGACTGCAGCAAAGCAGCGACCAGCCAGATAAACATCAAAGTCTGTCCCTGACTGAGTGATGAAGTTTTGAACCACTGGGTGGAGTTTCCCCATTGGCCGTTGCTCTTTCAAAATGAATAGGTGCGAATGTGAAGTTACGTAACTCCAGATTCTACAGTATGAGAATAGGCGCAGGCCTCTAAATCTATCGCTAGTGGGATGACAATCAAGCAGGATGTGGTCCATGCCCCACTGGGTGCATCCCATACCCACAAGCACAAACACACACCTGCTTCACGAGAAATCAATAACCAGTCCATACCTCTGGACTGTGATGCATCACAGTATATCATATGCGCACAGATGGCACATAGACAGTAAAATACCTGATGTTCACCATGAGGGAATGAAAATGGAAAACAACATAAAACCTGCTGCTGTGAGAAACAGAGATGGTGGTTACGCACTCTAGCAGTTCAGCATACAGCAGAGTAGGAGAGAAAACAGCTCTCCATGCGCCCAGAGGCACGAGGGAGAACACACAGTTAAAGCCTCCAAATAACAATCACTCTGACAAAACACTCAATACAGTGAGTCATAAAAAAACGAGAGACATCCTGCAGGCAGAAACAAATGAAAGAGCAGGGGGAGTTAATAGATAATTAGAATGGTTATAATTATAATTAGAATAAATTCTCTTTGAAATCAAACATCTTAAGATATGAGTGGAAAGTATTGTTCTTGCAACTGCATTTATAAAATGTTTTGATTCAGACGCAGCTTAACCATGTCATGTGATATGCTACTTCAGTACACTTTCAGAACAAATATTACTGGGACCACTACAGAAAATTGGAGATGAACATTTAATATCTGGGGATTCACATTATCGACACTACCACTTACTATATGTATAACAATTTGGCCACAACATAGCACATTGACCATACACGGTCCAACCATACACCAGGTTTCGACCTATCCTTGTTATTTTTTAACGACTGAATTTCTTCCCATGGTAACAATAAAGTTGAAGTGAACTCAGGTGTGAGAGCAGGTGTATGAGTGTTTGAGAAAGGCAGCTTGTGTGTGTTGGTGTCTTCATCTTGCTTTTCCTGCTGTGTACTGAAAAGTTTCAAGGCTTTGCTTGAGTATGACACTGACAATTCAGAACAACTGTATGCTTTCTGTATTTGATTAAGAAAACAGTCCCCAGCAGTGTGTATATATTATACCCTGGTGATGATGAATACATGTCTTCTCCTCTGCTTTTTCTGACAAGTGAGGATCTATTCATGGCTGCTTGACTGAAGAGAGAGGAGAGCAAGAGAGTGTGTGGGTTTGTGGATATCTGTCACTCACTTCCATTGCTTTATTCCATCAGTGGGAATGAGATTTGACAAAGTTGAGCTCAATATTAATGTGATCACAGGAGGATTTTGCTGCTGCCAAGATTTCTTCTCCCATCAGCTTAGAGTAGAGTCTAGTGTTTATCTAGCTAAGTTAATGATAGGGCCAGGATTCATGACTTGTATTAATTCATAGAGTTTGATGAAGTTTGATGATAAAGTTTCACTGATACATATAATGAAAACATACAATAAGCCCTACTTTCTTACCTATTTCTCTTTCTCCATACCCTTCTCATATGTACGTATTATCTGCCCTTTTCACTTAGTTTCTTCTCAGTAATTTCTCACCTCCCAACTGCCCTCCGTCACCCCTGAATTCCCTGCCCTGAATTTACCCTCCCTCTCTGTTGCTGCTCCTTCTAGGTGATTGGGAGAATAGCTGTAATGAGCTGCAGAAGATGTTAATGTCAAAACCGCATCTCCTTCTGCATCACCTCCTTTATTGTTAACAGCGTCGGCTCTCGCTTCGTGGAGCCGCCCGCTCTTTACTGCTCTACAAGCTCTGAATGTCAGCTGTTATCCCATCAATCCCTGTTGCTTCTTCTGTCTTGTTCTTCTTCTCTATCCATAGGGCCGTCTCTCTTTCCCTCTCTCTCTCTCTCTCTCTCTCTCTCTGTTCTGGCTGTGTGACGAAGCCCTCCCTTCCACCCACCCACACTCCATAATAAGCCCCTCTTTGATTGACTCTGATGGCTAAAATGGCCACCAGAGACTGAGGCACTGCCACAATGGTGTTGTAATTCTCAGGTATTGCGTTTAAGTTGAGAACTGTATCAACTTTGAATTAAACAAATGTTTCATGCATCAATTGTCTAATTCTATTAGAAATCCCATCACAGGGTTACTATTAGGTGTCAAGTGAGTTACACCATGTTGGCTCATCCATTCTCACTCTCTCTGTCCTCTCCTCAGGTTGTGGAGGAATCCACCTGCAGGACTCCTCTGATCTTTGTTCTGTCTCCTGGGGTGGACCCCACAGGAGCCCTGCTGCAGCTGGCTGAGGCCTCTGGCATGAGCAAGCACTTCCACGCTCTCTCTCTGGGCCAGGGACAGGCCCCCATCGCCAAGCGCATGACAGAGGAGGGCGTCAAGAACGGTACAACAACAATTGCTCTGTCTTTCTTCCTGCTCTTCTGTCTCGGATTTGTTCTGTTGCTTAGCAGTGTTTTTTTTTCTCTCCCACAACTGTTTCTGAAGTGTCATTTGTGCTTGACAAAGTGCACAAAATACTTGATGAATATTTGATTGATTTGGTTTATTCAGATGAATCTTTCACTCCCTGTATCGACCCACTGTTTCCCTGTGCTCTCATGCTCATCAGCGTGATTTGCAGCTATTTATTATACCAGTGGAGGCCTGGCTGTCAGTTTCTATGGTTTGTTGCTTTTCAGACACGCCTCTCTGTAACTAGGGAAATGTCACTGTTATACATCAAGCAATTTGTTTGTTTGGGGAAGTCGATTTTTATTGTCTTTCCTTTGATTCATTTTCACCCTTCCATTTCCTCCCTCTTCTTTGCCTTAGATGGATAACAGTCATAACGGCCTGGGTACAAGTGGCACACAACCAACTGCCAACTTCATAGCTACAACCACATAAAAATTTTATTGTCGTTTACTGTTATGTTACTGTATTTTCTAACAGAACAATAATTCTAAATAAATTGTTTTTAATGAAATATGCTTCTGCTGAAAGTCAGCATACAGACATTGACAAAGTTAGGGTTTGGTCATCCCACTAAAACCACACACAAATTCCTTACTCTGCACTGCTTAGACCTCATGTTACTCAAAAACATGCATGAAAATAGGCAGGAGTGGTGGCCCGTGTTTCAGACATGTACCTTATCAAAGCAGCGTCCCCGGTTTGATACTGGTTGTATTTGTTGTACCTCTCTCTTGCTCCCCATGCTTCCTCTCTGTATTTTTCATCCGTTATTCATCTGGTATGTGTATATTAGACGTCATTTAAGCACCAGGAGAGTTCCAAACTAAGACCAGTCACCTCTCTCTCTCCTGGATGCCTGAGTTGGACAAGCTGGTGGATCAGCAATAGGTGCAAAAGCCCCACTGAAACTTCAGCTCTTCGCCAGTGGACTTCAAGTGTCCACAAACCATTATACTTACATGTGTTCTATTGTCTCCCCCAAAAAAACCCATATGAACATATGAAAATATAAACTGAAACATGTACATTTATGGAAGACAGAAAAGCAGTCCCAAACAAAGCTACCCCCATAGTGTTAACACTGCCCCTTTTCAAGCCAACATGAATGAACATGACCGTCTCCTTGTATTTGTTTTTTTCACCACATCCTGCTGGAAAGGAAGACTTTTTTGCAGCTGGGCTGGAACATTGTCAATGTCCTCAACGATTCTGACTTTAAGGTCAGAGCCTCATCTGATACTGAAGGAAACAGTTAAACAGTGACAGTTATTGGCAGATGTGCCATCGGATGGACTGCCATCTTTTCTGGTCTGCGCAGTGAAGATGTTGGAGGTGACAACTACTGAATGATCAAGTGGCAATGACTATGATGTGGTTGGGGTTATGGCAGTGATGACTGAGTAGAATTTCTTCATGGCTGATGCTTTCTTTGTCAGTAATCTGCTCTAAAACACAAATATAGACTTAACTCAACCAGAAAGACCATTTATACCCTGTCAGAGTGAGGGCCAATTAGACTAATGAATAATGACATGAATCTTGCTCAAATGTATGAGACTGAATCCTATCTGTCTACTTGCCCTTGGTCTGTATCTTACATTTTAAAGTCAGTCTGTTAAGATCATGGTCTTGATGCCCCTGTAGGTGAATGAGAGTCTGCTGAGTCTGTACCTGGATGAGTATGAGGAGATTCCCTGGGATGCACTGAAGTACCTCATTGCTGGGGTCAACTATGAAGGTCATGTCACAGAAGACAGATGTCTTCTAACCACATACTGTATATTAATGACTACTTCTGTGACGCTGCCATAAACCAGCCCTTATTCAAGTAAGAAACACAAACGCACACACATTTATTCTACCACAGTTTATTGTATATGGGCATAATGTAATTTGTATATTTATGTGATACTACAATCAGTCCCTCTTCAAGTCAGCAAATATGGGCACACATGTAGACATACACAGTTACATGTGAAGAAATTATGAACTGTGCCTTCAGAATGAAACTATGCTACAATATAAATATTACAGTATATATAAAACCCAGTAAAAAGGTACTATATTTAAAATGCACACTGCTTTACTTTAAATAAATGAAAGTATGTATTGTGTCCAAATACATATAGTGCACTGGCGTAAAAACACGTTTTTTTTCTGAGGAAGCGCACTGCGGCTGCAGTCAGCTGGCTACTTCAGCTCCCTGCTGAAGCGCAGATGGTCGCAGTGTGCCAGCACCACCAAGTGGACAATCAGATTATTACAGTCTGGGAAATATAGACACAGTGGCACCCTGATGAACACTGACAGGAACACTTAGTCCTTGCTTTTTTTCATTTAATCACTTAGACAAATGCACACAGGCACCCATGTCCACTCACTTAATTTCTAACCAACCACTCTCAGAAGACTTAAGGCTGGGGCATGCTGGTGGTAGAACAGATAAAATGCTGTTTGTTATTTACAAAAAAAAACCAGCTGAATGAAGTCTTCAGGATTTTTTGCTGTCACTTCATCCAGCTGTAATGACATGATTAAGATGTGAAGCCATATGAATAACTCCTAAAACATTACAAACCTCATAATGCACACCATGCAATTTAGATGGAACTAGTGGCAACTAGTTATTAATTTGACTTACTTGTTTTTTATATATTTTTTTTTTTCATTCTTCTGTATTATGTATTTTTGCCAGAACAAAATAAATAATAAAATAAAATATGAAGATTCTCAGTCATCCAGGTGAAAGGATATCTTGATCCAAAAATATATTAATGTCATCCACAAATTCTTCATGCGTCACAGGTTTTTTTGCTGCTAACTAGCTACATTGGCCAAGGAGGATGTAGACAACCCACTACAACACAATACGTTACCAGTGGCTTTTTTCACCTACAGGGGTTCTTTACCTGGAGAGCGTTACACATGCACAGGTTCATACTATCTACTTTTTAGCTGCAAAAAGTGTGTGTCTGCATATAACAGAATTTGCAAGTGCATGGGTGTCTGTGTTCTGGTAGGGATTACCATCTCTTGCCTTTGTGTGTTAAAGGCTGAACTTTTGTGTTTTATTAATGGGTAATGAAGAAGCTGTGGCCAATATCAAATTGGAACTTTGCAAATATATACTTGTGTATTTAGTTAAGTGTAAAGTTCGAAATGTTTGAAAGTTATCCTTGGAGGTGTGTGTCCTACATGCTGTCAAGTAAGGTAAGAAATCTGAAGATTGATGGAATACTTAAAGATCGGTTTACATAAATAAATATAAACAACATTAATAATCCAGGAAATGTGGAATAGTGTTGGATATGTGAATGTGTCTCTGAGAACTGCCAACCATAGTGGCATAGACCATATGCTCTATTTCTGCTTTAACTTTTTCCTTTATACCAAAACCATTAACGAATCACTGTACAATTCCAGTAGATCCAGATAAGATCCAAATTTCCACTATAAATGGGGGTTATGATGACAGATTGCCAGCTGAAACAATGTGTTTGTGTTAGTTTGTGTTGGTTGAACTGGAGAAGAGAAGGGATCAAAGGCTTAGTGGTGATGGCATCCAGTTTGGAGGAGACCTTCCACTACATCTATGAAGCTCGTCTATCAACACTGTGGGAGAAGGTGCCACACCATCACTACACACACAAGTCACACATGGCCACATTCCTCTAACGTCGTCTTCCAAACCAAGTTCTTTCAAGGAGACTACTACTACTACTGCTGCTGCTTTTGTGTTTTAATTAATTACTTTCCAAATCACAACGTGTAATTCTCAACTTCTCACTATTATCACACTGATGCACTCCTTTACTTGCTGCCTTCCTTTTATCTTACTTCATAAAGTGGGCAGACACAGACTACAATGAAGAAGTGCTTGGATCAATAATATTGAGACAGCTGCTCTTTGGAGAATGAGTAGTATTGAATAAAATGAGACAAAAAAAAAGCCAATGCTGAGTCGGGATTAAAAGTATAAAGAAACAATGCTTTTAAAGTAGGAAAACATGAGAAGTTATAGCTTAAACCCTTCTCTATTCCACCTGACCACTTACACTTCATTTCAGTACAACAGATTTAAGTAATACAGTATGTTATTCTTAAATATTCATCAGGACTCTTTGTGTGTTGATATTTGTGATTGTGATCTGAGCAACACTAATCTATTCTGCTCCCTTCAGCCAGTCAAACAGCTGCTGATCAGTTATTAAAGGTGTATTTATTCATCACTCTGCCTGGCTGCACAGACACACACGTATTGTTCTCCTCTGTCCAACTGCAGACACTCACACACACACACACACACACACACACACACACACACACACACACACAGGGTTCTGGCAGCATTCCAGCTGTAATTCTGTCTGAACACTCCATTCTGGCTTCATTATCACTGGACCTCTCTTTACAGTAGGGAGAGAACACAGGGTGCTGTCAGACTAGGTCAAGGGGATAGAAAAGATTCTGGCTACCTGTGTGTGTGTGTGTGTGTGTGTGTGTGTGTGTGTGTGTGTGTGTGTGTTTGTGGGTGAGTAGGGGTCATTCAGGGCAGTTCTTGTTTATCTTAAAGTGTCTGATTCTGTCCTCATTAAGGGCTGTGCATGAAAGCATGTACGCAGATGCATGTGCATGTTTGTGTGTCTGTGTGCATGCGTGTATTTGTGAGTAGCTGTTCATCAGGTGGAGCATACTGTGGCCCTAGGTGGCTTAACAAAGCCAGCGTCTGTGGACTAATCGTAGTGTAATGAGCAAAGTAAACCTTCCAAGGCCTGCTCCACTTTCCTAAAAAAGACCCTGAGCTCATTGTGCTCTAGCCATCGGCTTATTACTGCTGGATATATTGTATGTGCATCTGTGTGTGTGTGTGTGTGTGTGTGTGTGTGTGTGTCTGTGTGTGTGTGTCTGTGTGTGTGTATGTTTCATGTTCTTATATCCCGGTGGGGACTTTAACCTGAATGCACACTAACCCACGGGGACTTGTGTCAATGTGGGGACAAAAATAGAGACTGCTTTTTGAGGGTTAAGACTTGGTATTAGGATACAGGTAAGGGTTAAGGTTAGGCAGAGTATTGGACATCTATTAGGGCTGCTGCCTCCAGCTCTATTCTACTGACCAATTCTAAACTAGACAGCTCTCTGTTTCTCTGTCTTTTTAAAATTTCTTTCTATTTGTGGCTTTCATCCCCCCCTCCCATCTTTTCTCATTTTACTAGGTGATGCTGTATATCTTCGACCTCTTCTGGTCTTAGCAGCAACAGCAGCCCCTCATAGACTCTCTGTCCTGCTTATTTATCCCTCCATCCCGTCATCCCTCTCTTCTCCGCCCCTCCTTGGCATGGCAGCCTGTCATTAGTTCTGAGCTCACAGACTCATGGCTTTTATTTTGGCCTGCCTGCCTCTCTGTCTCCGGCCATTTTGCATCTGTTTTTTTTCACAAGACTTTGCTGTAAGTGTGTGTGTTTGTGTGTTCAGTGATTTTATGGCATAACCACTATGGCTGTACTGCATGCATAGGTGCTTTCATCCTAGTCTACACTTGTATGCATGTGTTTGCATCTAATATGTTAATGGATCTTCAGGACCTCAGTGAGTCCAGGCTGTGCATCTGTCCAGTCTTGTGTCAGCATACCTGCACGCCTCTATTCCACTCTCACTGACATTTTTTCGCCATATGGCAGGCATCATTGGCAAGGAAAACAGTGTCACTGCCGTAACTTGATGTCAACAGGCACAATTCTGTTACTGGTCATTTTAAATATCTGAACCAAAGAGGAATATTTTACATTTGCTTGATTTGGCACACTCAGAAACTTTGACAAAGTAACAATACACACCCATGCTGGCACCCATGCAAATAATGCAATTAATCAAGGTGAGGTAAAGGATATTTTTATGCTAATACACATTTCCCCCAAGCTGAAAAAGAGGACAGAGGGAGGGAGCGACTGAAGGAGAAATGAACCTATTCAAACAAATGAATTCTAATGAAGCTTCGCAGACAAGACGTTTGGAGTCAGTCAGCATTGTGAAACCAAACTCCTAAAAGGGAGGGAGAGAAAAACAAGAGAAGGACCCTGGAGAAAGTGAGCCAGGAGGAAGAATGGTCCAGTAATGAGAGAGGGGAACCAGAAAGAGGGGTGCCTGAGTTCAAGGTTGTATTCAGACGTGAGGATTGTCCCCCTGAAAGACTGAACACAGACTTCCTCAGGGTTTAAGAGCCTCTTTATCAGACCCAGGTCTGTGTGTGTGTGTGTGTGTGTGTGTGTGTGTGTGTGTGTGTGTACTCTGGTGGTCTCTGGCTGGGTGGGAGATGGAGGGGGGCCACTCATAGCAACATGGTGAATTCAAATTCAAATTGGCTTATTCTGGTTGTAACAAAAATATCAGACTCGGGAGGTGTTTTAATGGATAAAAGCTTCAGCTGAAATTAATTAGAATGTAAATGTGGTGTGGAAACATTTTAGATGTGTTATTTATAATGGGGTAGTAATTAACTTTTATGTCTAATACGTGAATATGAATTGTGTATTCCAGTACAAGAATACTGTGTGTTGAATGATTTGTATCATTATGGCACATTTTGTGGCATATTAGCCACAAAATGTGCCATAATGATACAAATCATATTCCTGTGAATGTCTCGTTTCCCGTTCCCAGTCCATATTCACTTCTGTAGGTCATTCCTCCCATCTGCAACTGTAAAACGGGTTTATCTAACAATTCCTAGCTTTTAAAAGAAGTTGTGAACATTTAGTAAATAGTGATTCAGTCAGAGTTACAAACTTTTTCATATTCAACAGACCTCTGCAGACTTGTAACCCCTGTTTGCAAATGTTGTCTGTAACTTCTGTGGAAAAATAGAGTAATCGTCATATTGAAATAGTTATTATACTGTCGCCTACTGAATGGTTTATCACTGAAGTTAAACCAATCTGCAGTTTTCTGGCCGTCCCCATCACCCTCAGGCACCCCTAGTAGCCAAATGAATCTCTGTTTTGGAGCTACTTGATGGGTTTGCCATTCATTCAGCATGCTCTTGCTCCAGTTTTCAGTTTCTAGGGAAATGACAGGGACCATTACCAGACATCTTCAACGAACATCTTTTGATTCCTAAGGTGACTCCTGGCTCTCAGTTTCTACCTTCTTTACTCTTGAACCTAATGGGGGAAACCTGGGGTCCAGTTGTTCTCCATTGAATAGTTATTAATAATGGAATTTTGTCAAGTTTGTGCTGTGTGTTTGCCAGTGACTAAGGAGGCGGGGCAGTTAATGTCTAAAACCGAAAATAAACCTGCTTGAGGAGAGAGATAAAATGAGAGGGAGGGAGGGGAGAGGGAAAGAGTCAGCTCTGATCGCGGTGGACTATTCCTCTGTGATAAATCTTTAGCCTATTAATAATAATATTTTGGGGTCATTGTGGAAGCCGACATCTAGCAGTAAGCCTACTAAGTTAAGCAACTGGATCTGCTGTTTTATGATGGACGCCTCTGGGCTACATCTTTTCTTTTTTTATTAGATGCATACTTGAGTGGAGGAAACGAGCTGTGCAATCATTTAGAAAGGCGATATGACTGTGCAGAGATGCAAGATCAGTGATGAGGCTATCCGTCATGCCTTGCCCATGGGCGAAACACATCCACATTTTCTCAGCCTGGGTTGTGATCTATCTGCGTGTACAGTGCTCCCCGTGTCGACGTTTGTACCTAAACCCGTTATGGATGTTATGGGGCTTCATGTTTTTTGGGAGAGGGCTTTTAGGGGGCTGCGTCATCTGTGGCTGGGAAAGGACATGGACAGCTTTGCAGATTTAACAGCGAGAGTCTGCACGGCACCTCCCCAGCAGATTTTGGATTGCACATAAAAAGTAAGATAAACTTGTACTTAAAAAGAAGCCAAGCAGAAACACCATGCAACCATAAAAGAATACTGTGTTGTTTCTTGATTTGAACATTTAACAATTCACTTACTGTAGGCTACTTGATAGTGTAAACAGCTGCAAAACTTTACCTCAATATGAAACGTGTTTTTGGAAGCTCGTGTTCGTGATAACACAAATTATTAAATGTTTCCATAAGATCCCTTATACATAGTATATAGCCTAGTTGTTCGGTGATTTGACAAGCGTGTCGCATTTCCTTTCTGAAATGTACAGTAATGGTAAAGTTTACATATTTTTCTTAACACTTCTTTCCCCTTGTGTCCCTGCAGCATTTTAGCCATTCTGCCACTGGATGGCGACACAAGACAGCTATTGTTTGGTAAAGTTTAGTTTGGAAGGCTGCAGAAAGATGTCAGGGCTAAGTTCTGCAGGGCGATGATAAGTTAAAATTCAACAGATTTAACTCAAGATTTTTATTTTTATAAATGTATAATGTAAATATGTTGCGGTGAGTGTTGTTAAATTGGGACAGTTAAGCTTTGCAATGAATACATTTTCAAGGAATACACAAAACAACCAAAAATCTATTCTTATATATTGCTGAAAAGGGGGGGGGGGGAGGGTCACATGAATATAACATCAGTGTGCATGGCATTGTGTGCAGTGCATAGATGTATAATAAGACTAATAATAATACATCCATGGTGCAGTGACACGTGATTCCAGAATCACAATGGTAAGTGAAAAGACAGCGTTCTGACATAACAATGATTAAGCTTATAAAAATCTAAAAACAAATACTCAGTTTCATTCCAAAATATTAGAATGGGATGTAATTGTGTATCAAAATTACTATGAGTCAATTCTATAGTCCTAAAATTTGATAGTGTCCCATTTTGTGTCACAATTGCCTACTGTTAAAATGGCACACTGCTATTAGTCATTTTGATAGGAAAAAAATTATCATGAAATACATGCTGTGGGGAGGACATTGGTGTGATTGAAGATGCAGAGGTATTTACTTGCTCACAGTGTCTTTTTACTTCATGAATTGGGAGTCTTCTTACGGGCCTACCATTACCCTCCCTCTTAACTCTTTAGGCCTAGAATGTTTTGCCATTGCCCAAGTCCTGTTTGAATGTAAAAAAAATGAGAAGGGCAAAAGAAAAAAGCTAAATACTTTTTAATGTTTCACATAAGTATCTCAATTATGTTGTATTTCCATTATGGTTACATGAAGACACTCCTTAAAATGTTGAAATGACTAATGTAACGGTATGCATTGTTTTCTAATTTTAGCATGGTGTTTTAATGAAATTGTTTTGAAAGCCCTATTTTAATTTTTTTTAAAGCGAAGGGCAAAAAAAAGCTAAATACTTTTTAATGTTTCACATAAGTATCTCAATTGTCTTGTTGTATTTTCTTTATATGGTTATTTGAAGACATTCAAATGTTGAAATTACTTTAATTACTAAAATACTTCTTTCGTTTCTCTGTTTTTAATATCAAAATATAAGGTGTCCTATTTTGAGAATGAAGGTGTCCCATTTTGCCAGTAGCGCCTGTAAAAAAAAAAAGTGGTCTCGGGACACGTTGTGTTTGAGTCATCGATTCTATGTTTGATTATTCTTTATTTTTTCTAATGTATATTATAGTAAGGAGATTAATGTTTATAGAATTGTATCAAGTTGGGAGCTGATGGCACTGGGATGATTCAGTAAATTGTTCCAGAATGCAGTATATGTGAGTATATGTGTTGCATTTCTTAATAAAATGTATTGTCAAGCAAACATGTTCTTTTTCTTTTATTATGTTTACTGTATTTTATCAACGATGACATTCAGAATCAAATGATTAAATCAGTAACTTGCACTCATTTTTGCTAATCCCCAAGCATTCAAATCTATTTCCACTGGTAATTGGTGCTTGTTTTTTCAAATAACAGGCACTTTTCATCATTTTTGTGACATACAAACACACTGCAGCATGGGATCGACCACAGAGGATAGCTTCTGGCTCTCAGCAACACTAGATCCATAAATCTGCAGAGCTTCCTCACACTCCAGAACACCATGTCTTAGGACATCATCCTCCGGGAAACCTATGGGCTCTGCTGTATAGGGGTGACTCAGGCCTGGATCAAGGTCTGGGGAAGATCAGCAGCGCATTGGGGAAATAAGCTAGAAAACATATAAGGCATCAAATGCACTACAGAGGACTACTTTGACAAATTAAAAAGTCCTCTCACAGGTTCATTTGCAATAGAACTACAATACTTCACTTGGTGGGAGGATAAATAGACTCAAATGTCTTCTGTGGCAGAGGGCATTTGTGGCACTTTCTTCAGCGTGGTCTTCAGTCATTTTATGTGTTTGAATACTTAGTATAAAAGATGTCATGAAACCTTATGACAACTAAATAAAATAAAAAATAAAAAACATATGTTGAAGAAAGTGAGTAGCCTAAGTCCATGACTGGGTTTAAAATATCAGTTTCTCATTTCATAAAAGCCAGTTCTGCAGCTATAAACGTGTATAAGTCAATATTATATGTTGCCTATACAACATTGTATTATATTATGATAATAGCATAAATTATATTCAGCAAATAATTAAATGCTGTTGCTCGTGCGGCGGGCATATTACAATAGGCCTAGCTTTTCTTTGTATTGCGTGAGCGCGTTTAGCCAGCTGAGCTGCTTGATTAAGGTTCAATGTTTTTGTGTGTTGGGTTGTGTGACATGAACAAGTTCTGTTGGCAGGCCACGTAATGTGAGCTTTACCACGTAGGACTATCGGTTTCGCATAATATACAGAAAATTTAACACGCACAACTATCCCCCAAAAATCAAAATGTAACTCGAACATTGTTGAAAACTTTCGTAAAGACTCCTTCATCATCATTATACAGTCTATGATCATAACCCACGTCGCTCACGTGCCTATTAAGCTCGTGAACGAGCTAGTAACATGCCCAACCCCACTCCGGGGTTACCCAGGCAACCAAACGTTTCCATGGAGACATACACACTCACACAGGTTTGACTGAAGGGATGTAAAGGAACCTATAAAAGAAAAGTAATTGGCTATAGCAAAGAATTACTATAGTTTAATACTTTACCCGTATACATTTGTTGTAGCGGAAAAGTTAGAATAAATACCTGAACTTTTGCCGTTGTCCTGTATTTCAGCTGGTGAGGACTTAACGTCTGCGCTTTAACGTTAACGTTACATGAGAGTAAGTAACCTAACGTTAACGTTATTTGCTTAAAGTTTGCTAGCTAGCTGGCCTACGCTAACGTAACAGTGTTTTAAGCTAACGTTAGCGTCACGCTATACGTGCTTACATGCTTCAATAACCACAGAAAAAGAAGAAAGCTTTGAGGCGGAAGCTTTGAAAGAAATGGAAGAAGAATACTCAAAGACCATTCGTCTGGTAAAGCTGGGTCATTGATTGTAATTTGTAATTTTTACTTTTTCTTCTATCACCATTATATTATCCCACTAAATAACCACCTTTCTCTCTTTCTCTCCCTTCTATTCTCCTTGGGCCTCTGCTTTCATCTCTCCACCCACTGGAAGTTATTTATCCGTTGTGTGGCTCTTTCTGGTGTAACTGAAGAGTTGTGGACAGAGGAGAATAAGAGGGCATTGGATCGATTCATTGTGGACACCTCTATCACAACCATTGTGGTTTACGTGAACACCTATGTCAGGCTGCGGGTGGAGTATTCCATGCCCTTACCGGTACAGCACACTTTCCTCTCCACTTTCAATCCTAAAATCCTAATTTTAATTAGTTTCATATACTGTCAGTGAGAGCTGTTTGAATGCCTTTGTTCACACTCCTAAAAAGCAGCATTGTCCACCTTGTCTGAAAAGCTGGAGTGCTCTCCTCTCCTCCTTTACAGTATGTTTAATTTTTTTTAATTTAACTCTCACTCTGTATTATTTTTCTATCTCCCTTCACCACACCTAAAAATTCTTTTATAGGGACAGGTGGTAGAGCAGCTGTGCTATTTTAGCCGCATCCCAGGTGCCATAATCACAGCAGAGACGTTCGATGCTGCCGTACAGTTTGGCACAGTGCGGGGCGACCCTACCCAGAGGCTGCTTCATGACATTACCTGTTTGCATGCCCCCCCAGTTGCCCTCAGCACCTACAGGGAGAGGAGCATCAAGGACAACTATACCAACAACATGCACTGCTATCTTGCCAGCCTCACAGGTGGGTACCTTAGAGGAAAAGAGAGAGAGTGATAGTTCACCATTATATATGGTATACAGGTTGCACTCTATGCCAGGAAGGTGCGGTAGAAATCATGAACAGCACAAGACACATGTCCCATTTGCCTTCAACGGGTGCAGTATGCACAGCATGGCCATCATGACTTGCTGAAATCTTCACTGAGCTACATTCACAAGTGCTGCAGTGTAATATTTTATAAAATTATAATCATTATTTTTGTACAGATGATGTATATAAGAAGGTGGGCAACACAGTTCTATACATCCCAATGGAAGGCCTACAGTGCAGCCCTGAGGATGCCAGCAAGGACAAGAAGCTGGTACAGAGAATGGAGAGTAAGTCTGAGGAGCTCTGTATGTGTGAATGCATGGGGGGATTGTGGGTACCTTTCTGTTTCCATCTGTCTCTGCAGGGTTTGTGTCTAAAAGGTCACACTCACAGACTTTTGGTCTGTGAGTTTCTTTTCAAGACAACATTGAGACTGCAGCATCGGCTTTCTGCCTGAGACTCTTTTTATTTTTCAGGTTTTATTTAATGAAGCATTTGGCTCATAACCTCTCACCTACATCAGTCCAACTTGTTCATTGTTTTTTGTATTCTACGCTTTGTCCACCCATCATCTTTCTTTTTCAGTTTCACCCTACAATTCCCTTTTCTCCTCGATTCCATGCTTTTATTCCAACATTTCCTTGTCATACTTAATGGTTTTCACATCATTCCAACCTTTGCTCTCGACATCTCTCCATCCTTCTGTTTTTTTGATGTTCTTTCCTCTCATCTATATTTCTCCCTACCTCTATTTCCCTTTCCTTCCACTCACTTGTTCTTCCTGTTTTTAGCTGTTGTGATCCACTGGACAGATCAGATCAAGGAGCTACTGAATGCCCAAGGAATAATGAAGATGAGGGACAACTGTGGCCCGCTGCAGGAGATAACCTTCTGGAAGAGTCGCTCTGCCAAGCTGTTGGACATCAGCCAGCAGCTGCAAAAGCCAGGGGTCAGGCACATCCAGAACATCCTGCAGCTCTTTAAGTCTCTTTATGTACAGCGCTTCTGCAAACTGGCCAAGGAAATACAGGTATAGGAAGCCTGCAAGTCTAAAATCACATAAACATTTTACTCAGTAGACTTGATCATTTCTTCATTAGTCACGGACTGGACTGCTGCTCACTGGTGCTGCACATTATTGCAACATTACTGCATCTGTGCTACCCACTAGCTTCCTAGCTAGAAAGTGTTGGTGGAATTGTTGACATTAAATCTGTTGTTAACATGATTGAAGCATTATAATCATTATAAAAATAATAATAATAATGATAATAACAACCATAATATTATCATCTTTCCTTTGTGTGTTTGTTGCCCAGGATTGCTCTCTGCAGGCCCAATCAAACCTGTCCTACCTGTCCATACTGAAGGAGCCCTGTGAAGAGCTTGCCCAGCTGAAACCTAGCGAAGTTGCTCCTAAGCTGCGACACATTGTCAGTCTCATTCGCATTGTCTGGGTCAACTCTATCCACTACAACACCAGTGAGAGGATCACTGGTCTCTTCCGCAAGGTACCTGTATTTTACTACATCACTCTCTGTTACTTCCATTACTCTCACACACATATGCAATTTGAACATTTCAATTTCAATTGACAGCTCCACAGACCATGTTTAATTTCTAACTATTATGTTCTGGCCCACTATCGTTTGGTTGATATTTTCCTCATCTTCATCTTTTCTCTCTCTCTCTCTCTCTCTCTCTCTCTCTCTCTCTCTCTCTCTCTCTCTCTCTCTCTCGCACACACACATTGTCTTATGCCTTTGATATTACATAAAACATTACTTGCTCAGGCAAAACATTGGGTCTAGTTATTTTGTGAGTGTGTGCGTGTGGCTACACTGATCTGACAGCACAAGCACTCCTGCAGTGGTGCTCCCTTCAGAGCGGCTGGGGTTTCTTCAAACCTGTGTAGCTCTGGATCTAAGCCTGCACCTTTAACCAAACCACAACTGCAATGTAGATCACTGGGGAACACAACGTCTGGTCAAATATCATTTTCCAATCACTGAAAGCTGTGGGGCAAGGACTTTTGACTTTGCTGTTCCGGCTAATACCAAAGAGAGGGGAGAGAAAATAATAACCTTAGTGGGAGGCTGTAGTCAGTTGCCTTTGTGATATCTGTAGCTGCAGCTGATGTTGTCTTTGTTTTGTTTACAACAGTATTACAAGCAGTCTGCTATCCTTTGCCTTCTCCACATCTGTCGAAGATAAATATAACCATGTCTGGTTGTTTTACCAAGAAAAAGCGAAAAAAAGTGACATGAAGTTAGGAAGAAGGATTTCAGCAGAGATGTACTGTATCGTTTTTTGCAGGCTGCTGGCTCTTTCAATCTGGGAGTTTAAGTTTATGAATGTGATTAGCCAGAATGGTGAAGCCATATTTGCTGGTTGCTAAGCGGACATTCACGGAAACTCACATAAAACAATATGCAGACTCAAAACCAAAATTTACAATGTAGTTATGTTAGGTATTGTGTAAAAGTGACCTTATACCTCATCATTTGAATATATAATGAATGTGAATTTGAGTGACTTGGTCTCGCAATACTTATTATTTGTGACAAATGTTTGTTTTCTGCTGTGTTGCAGATGAGTAATGAGATAATCCGCCTGTGCTTCCAAAGCATCTCTCTGGACAGGATCTTTAAGGGCTACGTGTTATCCAGCAAGCAAAACCTCAGCGACTGTATCCAGTGCTGCCTGTCCTGGAAGGAAATTTACCTGCACACCTCACAGATTCACCACAAGTAGGAGAAATCTCACCTGTCAACACATTGTCATCTGGGTACCCTTGGGGACTTAAAAGCCTTAAGTCTTAAGTTATCAAAAGTGAATATGTTTGATTTCAAATATCGTAATTCACTGCGTTATATGGGTTTAGTGTAAAATCGAATAGATATTTGGTTGAGGCAAAGTTGTTCTCAGATCTTCTGGAAGTTTGTTCCAGATATGTGGTGCATATAACTGAAAACTCTTTCACCATGCTTCAACCTTGGAACGGTAAGCAAAACAATCCCAGACAACCTGAGAGATTTGGAGGGTTTTTAACTCAGAAGCAGATCAGAGATGTACTGTGTGATCAGGCCTTAGCCATGGATGGCTGTTTGCTACTGTAACAACCTGCTTTTTGTTTTTGAACACTTTACGATTTAGTGACCGCTGTAGACCCAATTTCAAAATTCAAAATGCCAAGGTGCTCATCTGTAACTTCATTTCTGTTTCCGACTCTCTACCCCCTCCCCCCTTTCTCTCTCCTCCTCTTTCTCTCTCTCTTTCCCACTCTGTTTTTACGTCAGGTATTCTCCAAAAGGCTGGGTCCTGGACCAAACAAGCTTTTTTGTGGAGGTTGATGCTTATATTCAGAGGTTCAGAGACCTGCTTGAGGTGATTTTTTTCCCCTCACTCATCCATACAGAGACATTAACAAATGTGCAGACATACATCTGCACACTACAACTCTGTAAATTCATGCTGTTGAAATCCTCGTCATTCCAAGCGATCACCCTTGTAAACAAATGCTTAAGCCAATGCAAGCGTTCCTTATGTTGAAGTACCACTAGCTGCTGCCTGTAAATACTCTTTTTTTATACTCTTTTTTATTGTTGCCAATAAATGATATCATGTTAACCTTCCTGTGCAAAAGACCAATACTAAAGAGATTAAACACAGGATTTTCATGCAGAAGTTTACAAATGGAATGGAGGCCACATGGTGCTTTCCAACGCTTATAGTGGCTTCTAAAATGGATGTTATCCAGTCACAGCCACTTCCTTTATCTGAGTCTTCAGCTTCTTTAAAGTTTTTAAGGTTACTAACTTTGTGTTGGCATTTCACCCTATGTGTTGTTCTCATTGTGATTTAAACAGATCTGAGTCAAATACAGTATACTCAAAGGGTTAGCTTTTGGTGGCTTTCTTTTCCCATTTTATTTCCACTTTGTATTCATATCCCTGCTATTGTTGACCAAGCCTCTTTGTGGATATCGTCCTCTATAAATCAATGGGATATAACTTCCATTATATTACGTCTTCAAACCGTACAGTAATTTCACAAAATCTTTTTCTTACATGTTGATATATTTTTGCTATTTGGGATATTGTTTTTTGTTGCCTTCTCTCAGGTATGTGACTGTCAGCATCAATTTGCCCGTTGGGAAGATGGTCAGCAGAGAGCCCTGCCATGCCCAAGCGGTTGCCAGGGACCAGAGTTCACCCGCTCCCTCCTGGAGATAGAAGGCAACTTTCACCGTGGCCTACAGAACCTGCACTCTGTTGACAAGGGCATACTTGATGTCGAGAACACCACATGGTGCAATGAATTGAACAGGTAGGTCCATTGC
Organism: Siniperca chuatsi; assembly: GCF_020085105.1. NCBI lineage: Eukaryota > Metazoa > Chordata > Actinopteri > Centrarchiformes > Sinipercidae > Siniperca > Siniperca chuatsi. Next base: position 7,552,749 of record NC_058063.1, read on the forward strand.
TCTTGAACACATTCAAACTAAGACTAAATATAATAGTATGAAAGTATTTTTGCATGGTTTAAAAAAGCCAAAAATGTTTTCTGTTTTAGCGTGCTTTTGGTGCATTTATCAGCTGTTCATCATGCATATTATGTGTTTTCATGTGTGGATATGTTCTTGTGTGTGTGTACACAGGTTTCGTGCATTGGTAAAGGATCTGGAAATGATGATGCAGAACCTGATCAGTTCAGTGTTTAAGACGGTGAACACAGTGGAGGAAGGAGTTCGGCTTCTGGACATTTTTAGGCCTATGTCTACTCGAGAGGTGTCTCTCTCACGAACACACACACACAAACGTACAATCATTCAAGTCCTCAATTTGCTTTTAAAGTACTTACTAAACATGCATTACTCATTTAAACAAATACTCTCGCCTTCTACTTATTAAATCTTTATAGTTCATATAGCTACACTCCCTGACAAAAGTCTTGTCGCCTATCCAAGTTGTAGGAACAACAAATAATAACTTGACTTCTAGTTGATCATTTGGAATCAGAAGTGGCTTAAATGAAAGGCAAAGGCCTCTAGATTATGCTTATTTAACCAAAATAAAATCTTATCATGCCTTGATTTCTAATTATTTAATTAGGACAAAGAGGTTTGACTTTGACAAGACTTTGCTTAGACAAAAGTCTTGTCACATCTTTAAAGGATTCAACCAATCACAGATTAGAGCATCACCTGTGACAAATACTGTAATTAACACATTTCCAGGTGTGTAGAACCCCAGCACACCCAACCTTCATTTGAAATGCATCCTGACCTCTGACAGCATGCCAAAGATTCAACTACAGACCAAAGTGCTGATCATCAAGAGCCTGAAGACCAAGTCTCCTGCTGAGGTGGCAGACATCTTTAATGTATCTAAACATCAAGTGGAGAGGATAAGAAAAAGATATGAAGAAACTGGTGAAGTTCATGACAGGCCCAGGTCAGGCAGACCCCGTAAGACTACTGTTCGAGAGGACCGTTTGTTGGTTTGACAGTCCAGGGCCAGCCCTTTCACACAGTGGTCTCAATGGCCGAATTAGTGCTCAGAAACCAGCATTAAACAGAAGACAACTAAAAAATCGTGTTGCATTTGCCAAGGCCCACAGCTTGCAGGAAGGATGGACTGTGGAAAAGCGGCAGAAGGTTGATTTTTCCGATGAATCATCTATTGAACTGCATCCCAATCGTCGCAAATACTGCAGAAGACCTATCGGAACCCGCATGGACCCAAGATTCACACAGAAAACAGTCAAGTTCGGTGGAGGAAAAATCATGGTTTGGGGTTACATTCAGTATGTGTGCGAGAGATCTGCAGAGTGGATGGCAACATCAACAGTCTGAGGTATCAAGACATTCTTGCTGCCCATTACATTCCAAACCACGGGAGAGGGCAAATTCTTCAGCAGGATGGCGCTCCTTCTCATACTTCAGCCTCCACATCAAAGTTCCTGAAAGCAAACAAGGTCAAGGTGCTCCAGGATTGGCCAGCCCAGTCACCAGACATGAACATTATTGAGCATGTCTGGGGTAAGATGAAGGAGGAGGCATTGAAGATGAAATCAAAGAATCTTGATGAACTCTGGGAGTCCTGCAAGAATGCTTTCTTTGCCATTCCAAATGACTTTATTAATAAGTTATTTGAGTCATTGCCGAGACGTATGGATGCAGTCCTCCAAGCTCATGGGAGTCATACACAATATTAATTATTTTTCCACTGCACCATGACTTTATGTTTTGTACTGTACATTATTTCTTTTAAGTGACAAGACTTTTTTCAAAGCAAAGTCTGACCTTTCTTTCCTAATAAAATAATTAAAAATCAAGGCATGATAAGATTTTATTTTGGTAAAATAAGCATAATTTGCTTTTCATATAAGCCACTTCTGATTCCAAATGATCAACTAGAAGTCAAGTTATTATTTGTTGTTCCTACAACTTGGATAGGTGACAAGACTTGTCAGGGAGTGTATATAGGTTGTTGGATGCCTGAGGTCTCTGCGGTTCGCTATGGTTCATAGAGAACTCCCTCTTCTATTACTTGAATCCATTGAGAGCAAAAATACTTCCCATATTAGGCTTTGTGTATAGTTTATCCTTGTTATGTTGTATTTAGATCTCTTTGAGAGCCCCCAATTTTGTCTCAATTCTTAGTGTAAGTCGCATTCAGACTCATTCTCAAACTCTCATTCTCTATTTCTTTGGTGCTCAACTTTGTCTTCACCTGTCTTCTTACAATTCACCTACCCATTGACTTCCATCCAATCTTCTCCATCCCAGGCCATTAAGCGCACCATAGAAGAGAAGGTGGAGGAAGTGTTCAAAATCTTTAACAAGGAGATCAAAATGGTCAACAAGGAGCTGAATCAGAGTACAAGGTCTTCTCCTGACCATATGCCACGGATGGCAGGCCAGGCCCACTGGGTGAGGGCCCTCAGACATCGCTTAAAGAGACCCATGGAGGTGAGTCCATTAGACTACACAATAATCTATTCCTTTTAGTCTTGGTACATACCGGTCATGCCATCACATAAGTGTGCAAAGTAAACAACTGTAGTAGGAACTCTGTCCATACTGGTTCTGCTTTGGTTGAATTTTAACCATATGTTATTCATGGTCTTCAGTGAACACTCCTTCCTTGACTTCTTCCTTCTTTGTCCCCTTTCCTTCCCCTCCAGCTGCTTCAGAATGCCTACTTCATGCCTGAGTCATACAGCCGCAAGCAGCTAGTTTTCACCGATGGCCAGATGATCCAGGTTTTGGATGAGATGGTGAGGAAGAACTTCAGCGAGTGGAGTCAGAACCTGGACGGACAGTACCTCAAGAGACTGGAGCAGCCACTCATGGTGCGCTGCAAGGACAAGACCGCCAAGCTGGACATCAACTTTGACAAGTGGGTTACACACAAGAGGCACAAGGCATTTACATTCAAATATACATTCACGTAGTGTCTTACACTGTATACTGCTGTCTGTGTACTTGTGTACACACACAAACCCATACCCATACTTTCTGTTTTAACTCTGCTTCCAGAGGTATACACTCTCACCATTAGTTGGATAAAGAGATATGCTCTTACAAAATATATTCATGTAGAAAAATACAATTCGACACAAACACAAAAACACAAATACATATGTACACAAACATGACACATAGATGTGCTCTTTATTTATTGTGTGTTTTTTATGTGTTTTTTTTTTCCAGCAACCTGTTGAACCTGTTCTCTGAGATCCATTACTGGGATCGACTAAAGTTTGAGATCCCCCAGTGTGTGTCTGATATTTACCAAGACAGGGAGGACCTCAGAGGCCTGAGGGAGAGATCACTGCTGCTGATCAGGGACTATAACAGGTCTGACACAGAGGAGAACAAATATGCATACAACACTAAACAATGATTTCTGATATCATGGGCCTGATGTATTGTTATATTGTTATCATCCAAATTTATTTTTGGAAAGATACTGTGCCTTAAACTTCCTTCTGTACTTTTATAATCAAATTAACATGACATTATGATTGGAGGAGCTAGGCAACAGCCACAGTAACTTTGTGTGTGGGTGTCTGTATGGGGTGTGGCACAGGATTTTAGAGGTAGTGGGTAATTGACATCACTTGCACACTTGCCTGATGTCATTTTGTGGTAAAGGGTAAGTAGGGAGTCCTTATTTTCCGTTGACTGCTGTTGTCATTTGGTCATTGTGTTTTTTTGTGCTGCACATCGTATCACACTTGCGTCTTCGAAAGTGATCTTTTTTGACTGTTCTGCAATACATAACCCAGAGACAAAGAGATAAAGTTATGCCCTCGTGTTTAGAACTACCATGTAGGACATACCACCCTACATAAGCCCTTTTTTGCAGCATTGTAAAAAAAATGAAAAGCCTACCACAAATACTGATGTGTGTTTTATCATAAAGCCAAATCTGTCAAACAATTTCCATCAAACATTAGAATTTTTGCTTCTCTTAGCTGGCAATATAAGACTTTACTGTGGATTTGAAATGAAAACACACATCAACACTCACATTGACACACACTCTCAACAGTGTTCTAGCTGTTAGATAATTTTGCCTGCTCTAGTAGTACTCACCCAGCAAACAAAACACACTGATATTTACTTAATGCCCTTCTCATGTGTGTGTGTGTGTGTGTGTGTGTGTGTGTGTGTGTGTGTGTGTGTGTGTGTGTGTGTGTGTGTGTGTGTGTGTGTGTCAGAATCCTTGGATTGCTGACTCCTGACGAGTTGGGTCTGTTTCGGGAGCGAATTCGTTTCATGGATAAGAAGATTCAGCCGGGGCTGACTAAGCTCCTGTGGTTGTCTAAAGGAGCTTCTAATGTCTTCATCCGTGACTGTCTCTTGCACGTTGACAAGGTTGTTACACACAGTTCACCACTAACTGATATGGGAATGTGTACAGTATTACTGTTACTGTATTAACTTCTACCTGTCTTTTGAGATTCAGACTGGCGGCAGTGGTGGCCTATAGATTAGAAAAGTGGGTGAATGGAGAGTTGTGTGGATTAAATCCCCTGACTGGTTGGAAAACTGTGTTTGACAATAGTTGTTTTCAGTATATTAGAACATGGACGCAGATGTGACAGATCTTAGTTCATCAGGCAATATGTTCCAGAGAACGTGCCAAAGTAATTACCCTCAACAGATCTGGAACATATGTTTTATCCAGCAAGAAAACCACATTGGATTATAGTCACTGAGGAGCTCCTCTCCTTTCCTCTTCTCTCCTCTTCATTATACTCCAGGTCCAGCTGATGGTTGATAGATACAAAGTATCCAATCTATCCATTGCCAACCTCTGTCGCCAGATGAGTGAAACATTGCTGGTTAGACTGGATGGAAAGACTGTGTACAGGTAACGACAGATATGTGATTTCTTCCTTATTGCATGGAATGCCTAATACAGTAAATACACAAAATAAATAATACAAAGTGTGTGGATATGATTTATTATATTTTAAGTCACTTCTTATGACATGGTTCATACATTTAATATCGAATGTATGTATTTAAAATGCATATTCATAAAGACAGTGAAACAGTGGGTAAAGTAGTTTTTTCAATTGATGATCGAACATCCCACCATTTCATTATATTCTTCTTATTAATTTGTTCATTCATTTATTCTTGTACTCAGTGGAGATGTGGCTTTCTTCTATGCTGTCATTCTTTGAAATCTTTCCCTCAGTTCAGATGTAGAGGTAATTGACGAGAAAACCAAGATATTTTAATAGGCCAGTGTTACCACATTGCTAACAGCTCACTGAGGAAGTCAACAGCAAGCGTCTCTACTTCTCGACCTTGTCTGAAGCAATGCATATGGATTGCATCTTAATTGTACCTATGTTCCAATTGATGTACATTTATTTCCTTTGTTGATTGCATCTTTAGTGTTTCTCCTGTTGTAATTCTTAGGAACCTGGAGTTTGAGGATGACCAGAAAGCTCACCAGCAGAGCCAGCTCCAAATACTGCGCTCAGCACACCAGGATATTGTTGATATCATGACCCGCATCCATGACACCTTTTCTAATGATGGACCTGAGGTCTGTGCTTCATTGGTAGCATTCCATCATAAATGTTCATGCACTTTTGGAAAATTGTAATCTGGCACATTTATATGATTGTTATTTTAGACTTGATATACTGTAAGTATGCAAGGTTGAGGCAAAAGCTTAGAGGATAGAGAAGCAAGATTTTTCACTTGCAACTGTTAAGTGGTTAGTAGTGAAGTTCATTTTCTGGAGATGAAATTTAAAGCAATTCAAAAATTGCTGGATAAAATACTAAAGTATTGACCCACATAAGTTGTTTAACTAGTGGTTAAACTAGTCAAAAGAAATTTGTTAATTTTTACCATGGTGTTTAAGGTCCAGGAGCACTGGGTGACCTACACAGAGAAGGTGGACCACATGGTACAGGAAGCTCTTAGGAGCAACATCAAGCGCTCCATGAAGAAGCTATCCAGGGCCATCAATGGAGACAGCAAGACATCGCCCAATCCCTTGTTCAAAGTCCTGGTAGCACTGCACCAGGCAACTCCCCAAAACACACCAAAGGTACCAGCAACCCTTAATCCAATTAGGTCATGTGATAATGATTTGTTTACACTGCACGCTCGGCAAACTTGTTTCACATGAACTGGCATGTGCTCACTGATGTAGGAAACTAGTCTTATTCTTACTCAGACACACACACACAGGCATCCATCCTCTCACTATGCTGCTAGTTAAAGTGCTGCTCCCCCGTCTGAAGCAAACTGAGATTCCCATGCAGACAGCATAGAACACACACACACACAAACATATGTGCACATGCAGGACTCTACTCAGGAGGTTTGGTTCTCTCTCTGTAACAGTAACAGCCGAAGATATAAACAGGAAAGGTGGGAGTGAGAGAGGGGGTGCCATGCAGCAAATGGCCGCGGGCTGGAACCAAACTCGGACCGCTGTGGCAAGGACCCAGCCCCGGCTCATGGAGTGCGCACTCCACCAGGGTGCCCCTAATGTACTTATTTTAACCCAAACCATGATCTTTTTCTAAACCTAACCAAGTAGTTTTGCTGCCTAAACATAACCGAACTGCAACCGTTTCACACTGTTAACCACGTGTTTAACGTCATGTCTGTCGCTGTTTTCGGGAACGTCATACATGTCGTTTTGGGAATCATTGGCAATCGACCTATTCTGTCGTTTAGGTATCAGGGCGTGTTGATCATGGCATAGGTATTACTGGAGAAAAAAATTTGGTGTTATGTCTAGGGGAATTAATTAACACTAGGCTTTATAGCTATACCAGCTACTAACGGGCCACAACATATATTGAGTGCCTTTGGTTGCCGATGCCAGCTCACAGCTCAGTGTTGGGTTCAGTTTATTTAGGTTAACATATAAACACAGACAGAAATTAAACGAAAAGGGATGTGGGTTATTATTCATTATCTATCACGGTCTTAACAAAAATATTTACCGGTATGTAAATTGCCCTGGCAGCAGTTCAGTTCAGTTCAGCAGTTGTGTGTCTCTGTTTTGACAGGTCGAGTTCTCCCCGACGCTTGGAAAGCTTGCTCAGATTGTGAACATTATGCCTCAGCTCATCAACACCATCTCAGAATTCAAACGACTGCCTGTACTTCTCTCCTGCAAACAGTCAAAGGGGAATCCCATACACATCAACATAGGTTAGAACTTTTTTTTTTAAAAACATGTTCATTCATTTCATTTTACTTAGCAAGTTTTTGCATGTATATATAAAATCCCTATAAATTAATACAGACAGTGATTACTAAGCAGTTGTATGTATGCAGTATGAGACCATGACTATCTGCCGGTGCTTCTACTCTTGTCACCCTGTCCTCTTTGATCCTTCAGAGCAAGACGAGGAGATAAGGAAGATTCAGGCTGCAGTTGCCACAGGGATGACAGCCAATGTCAGCCACCTGCAGGAATATCTTAAGACCTGGGACAAATACAGGGATATCTGGGAGATCAACAAGGACTCCTTTATACAACGCTACCAGAGATTAAACCAACCAGTCACTTATTTTGATGCAGATATACACAGGCACTGTGCAATTAAAACTAATTTCTAAACATAATTCTTCACTTGACCTGTTTAAGAAATTTCTAGGAACTTTTTGATACTTTTTTGCTGCAAAAGCATTAGAGGACAGTTCACCCCAAAATCAAAAATACATATTTTTCATCTTACCTGTAGTGCTATTTATCCATCTAGATTCTTTTGGTGTGAGTTGCCGAGTTTTGGAGATAACAGCTGTAGAGATGTCTGGCTTCTCTCAAATATAATGGAACTAGATGGCACTCGAGTTGCCGAACAACACCCGCCAGCCAGCCATATCACTACGCATTAGGAAGCGTGCATCTGCTCATGGACGAGAGGCTTGTGCTTGTGAAAGTGCAGCATGTAAACATTGATGGCATCCCCCTCGGCTGAGCTGTAACATTGGCTAGCTCAGTGGCGCTAGGTGAGCTAGCAGTATCGAACTATTAGTTTGAATATTATTGTTGTTATTTGTTATTGTGGCACGCTTCCTTTTGTGTGGTGATAGGGTTGGTGGGTGTAGTTCAGTAGAAAGAAAATAGTTCCTACATGAAACTGCTCACAACAAGGTCTGTAGATTATCTTGAGTAACAGGTCATGATTTCTGGAGAGAGACATTACTGTTGGGGCTTTTAAATGTATTTTTTTGGCACTTTGAGCTCAACAAGCCGAGTGCCATCTAGTTCCATTATATTCGAGAGAAGGCAGACATCTCTACGGCCGATATCTCCAAAACTCAGCTACTCACACCAAAACAATCTAGATGAATAAATAGCACAATGGGGAATAACCCCTTGAGATGTACCATCTCAAGGGGTTATTCCTAATAAAGAATTTCCAACAAATTGTCACCTTGTGACAACTGTAGTTCCCGACGGCTGATTCTGTTAAAAATGCCCTTTCACACAGCCCTATATTCTAATTTTGTTTGTTTTTATTTGTTTCCATTCCCCAAGTGAACTTTTGTTTCATGTTGTCAAAAGTCTTTAAAAGTAGTTGTTTACCATAATGAAGTGTGCAGACGCATACATCTCCCTTTTCTGCATTTTTGTGTCATGTCCATTCTCTGGTTCACCTCCAGGTACACAGAAAAGGCCAACAGTGTTCAACAGGAAGAGACTGTATTGAACATCCGGTTTATCATGCTGGACTGTTCACCACTCAAGTCCTCCTTGGTGCAGCACTGCAGTGAGTGGCAAACCAAGTTCACTCAGCTGCTCAGCCACATGGCCACCACCCACCTAAAAGAACTTCATACCTCACTGCAGGACAATGTCAACAGGTGGGGAGTCAAGTGAAAGGACTTTATTTGTTACATAAACCTACTGTATTTAGTTCATGATTTGTTTAAAAGATCAGCTTTAGTTAGAAACAGTCTCCACTGTCCACACAGAGTGTATCCGATAGTTGGAGCACCTTCTCTTTCCATGAAATAGACTAATAAGGTGAATTCAGATGAAAAATATAAATTATTGATTTAACCTATCCAAATTTCTTCAGTCATTAAGGGAAGAAGGGAAGAAGAGATGGAAAGGAGCGGGAGAAGCTTTTGATCCTGTAAATGTTTAAGATATGTATTGTGCTAAAGGTGATGTGACTCTTTGTTGTTTGCATCTGTGTGTTTAGGCTGAGACAACCCCCCCAGACACTGGCAGAGCTTGGTGAGAGCCTGAAACTCTTGGAGACTCTCAAGGGGGATTTGGCAAAGACAGAGGCTCAGATTCCTCTAATCCATGATCAGTTTTCTATACTGGACAAATATGAGGTCCCAGTGGAACAGGCTGTAAGCACCTTGCTCATTAATAAACAAATACATTTATAAAGTGAACACAATACATTACTGTATATAAACAGTAAATAACAAACTGTGACTTTACTCTTGTATTTGCACCCCTCTAATATCGCTCAGTTTTTTTCTCCCAAACATTCAGTTAGTGAAAGAAGATGCCTACTATTACTGTTGTAATTTATTCATGGAGCAGCAAGTAACCTGTAATGTGCTACAGGTTACAATAATTGTGTAGGTATGCAGAGAGCGAAATTGTCCATTTGCTCACTTGATATAGAGAGAAAAGACATAGTAGCAAGAGTTTATAAACATAAATGCATCTTGTGTAATGAAGAACATGTTGATTGTTCACCCTCCCTGAAGTAAAACAATTTAATCAGTAGGATTTTTGCATACCTTTATGGTTTCAGCAGAATACAGGCATCGTCAAAATTCTGACTTCTCTGGTAGACATGGGTACTGTATATCTACACATAAACAAACTCAGAACATTCCTTCTCATCTTTATTCCTGACACTTCATTTACCCACAGGTGCAGGATATGCGTGAGGTGCTGAATGGGGAGTGGGTGTGGTTCCAGCAGGTGTTGATTGACAGTGACATCGTGATGCAGAAGCACAAAGAGAAGTTTAAGAACAGCCTCATCCTCTCCTCTGAGGAGTTCAAGAAGAAGATCCAGACCACTGTGCTGGAGTTCAACAGCACAGGTCACACAATCTCTCTCTTACTCTCTCTCTCATATACATTATCACCAAGTGTTTCATCACCATGGTGTGTGCACCTTACTGTTGCTCTCTCTGTTTCCTTCTGTTCCTATTGAGCCATTACTGATCTATACAAAGCCTCTGTTCCTGCCCCTGATGATTTTTGACTACACAGCTGCTCCCTTCAACAAAAAAAGTGATGTCCCTGACTGCATGACATATCATGACTGATTTCCTGCCCCATGATCATCACTCACTCCTCTCCGCCTCCTCTCTGCCTTTCCCACTCCTTTTTGCTTGTGTCATTTCCCTTCTGTTTTTGGGTACTACCATCTTTCCTTCCCCTTCTTTCTCTTGCTTCCCCTCCTTCACGTTAGTGTGTTATAGGGGTTGTTGATATGATTAAACCTTCTATCACATTATATAGCAATTTTCTCATTGACATTTATTGAATATTCAATCTAAAATAATGGAAAACAAGATGGGAATTCTATTTTTTTGCTAATACGGTGAATTAAATACCTGACAAACAAAGGTGCTTGGTAACATTAATACAAAATTCTATAATCCTGTAAATTAAAACATTTCCATAAAGCATTACTATTGATATTACCTTGGTAGAAATGGTATAGTTAAATCTATGGGCCTCTAATGGTTAACAAATCTCTAGTTTCTAAAGGGATATACCAGCCTGAGTGGGTTGGGAGAAATTACCTAGTATTTTCTTTTTACTCTCTGTATGACAGAGCTGTCAGTTGGCCATTTATGGTTTGGATGATGATTTCACAATATATGCAAATCTGTGTGTATTCTTGCTGACCGTTAAGATACAGTAGACATTGTATAATATGTTTGGCCTTTGTTTTTGTGCGTGAACATATGAATGTGTATGTTTGTGTGTTTGTATGCTTTTTCATGTGTGTGTGTGTATCTCCCTACATTTTTGCATGTGAATATCCAGGTCCATTTGACAGTGCGCTGAGCACTGAGTTGGCCTTAAAGCAAACAGCAGAGCATCGCAGCCAACTGGAGGCTCTAAAACAGGAAGAGAGCACCATCCTTCATGGACTGGGCTTCTTCAAAATAGAGCAGACCCCCTCCAAAAGCATCTGGACACTGGAGAAGGTCTGACGCAGCTAACATACTGTTGTCTTGCCATAAGCTTGTACAGACTCAACATAATGAGCAGTTAATCAAGAGAAGGTTTTACAAGTATTTGATAGTATATAGTAGTAGGAAATTGACAGGACATGAAAAAGAGGGGATGACATGCATCAAAGAGACAAGGCTGAATTCAAACCCAGGATGCTGCGATGGATTTTACAGGAATCGTTTTTGTTGCAAATGCTAACCTTGTAACAGTAATGCAAGGCTCATTTACTGATTGAGCTTTTGTTTGTGCACATGTTTGTTCATGTCTGTATGTGTTGTACAGGACATAGACCACCTGCAACAGGTCTGGGAGATCACACAGGAATGGAATGCCAATTGGAACGTCTGGAAGGTTGGTCAATTTGCTACACTGCGGACGGAGAGCATGGAGAGCACAGCACAGGACATGTTTAAAAAACTCCACAAACTCCAGAGAGAACTAAAGGTCAGTTCTGCCACACAGTATCTTAAATAGCTGCAGATCTTGGCTTGCTGCTAAAGTGTGACAGTCTTGATTTAGCTGTAATATATTACTTGTGTTAGAGTAGGTTTTGTTTCATACAAATAAATTGTACATAAATACCAAAACAAAACATTTAATCAGTACTGTACAATCTAGAAGCTGTGCTTTGGTGATGGTCTCTGTAGAAAGAACACAGAATGACACCTTGTGCTTATAATGGAAACAAAGACAAAGCAGACATTAGCAGACATCATTGGGTATTTTTAGCTTCAGACCCACAAACTCTCCCTAAAATGCATTATACAGTGACAGCTAAATTTATGGCCTTCCCACAGGATGCACAAAATTTGTTGCTAATATCACAAAATTCACAGCTCCCCTAAAATAAACCCCTCAGCAGCTGTCATGTTTATATTACACAGCAGTGAGGACCAAATCTTTGTCTGATTGCAGGATAAGGAGTGGGACATAGTAGATTTCTCCAAAAACAAGATTGACCAGTTCAAGCGGATCATCCCTCTCATTGCTGATCTGAGGAACCCAGCCATGAGAGACAGGTACTGACTGAAGAAGTATCTACATGTATTTACTTGTCATATGACACTTGTCATTTCAGTATATCTTGGAACTATTGTCTTGCAATAGTTACAATGTACAAGACATGGCAGGAACACAAATAAAAAATACCTGTCATAGTTAAATAGTAGTTAATGCTTAAAGTCCTTATTTAGAAGACTAATACCAGATGGGATGAATGATATGCTTTCTTAGTTTGTTGTACAGGGAAGTGTTTACAAGTTTGACTAAAAGGATGGACATTAAGCATGTTGCTAAATCTTATAGAATAAGCCTTGCACCATAAATCAACAACTAGAGAAAACAAAAGGAGAAAGAAGCAAAACATATCCTGCGCTCAGCACACTGGCTGTTATGGTAGTTGGTGAGGGTAATGAAAAATATATGTTGAGAAAGATTCAATTCTATTCAATTTTATTTATATTGCGCCAATTCATAACAGAAGTTATCTCATTGCGCTTTTCCTATAGAGCAGGTCTAGACCGTACTCTTTATAATATTAATTACAGAGACCCAATGAATCCCACCATGAGCAAGCATTTGGCGACAGTGGCAAGAAAAAACTTCCTTTTAACAGGCAGAAACCTTGGACAGAACCAGACTCAATGGTGGGCGGCCCTCCGCCGCTGCCATGTTAGGTGGAAAGGAATGGCTTTTTTACACTGAACCAAACAAAGTATCAGAAGCAAAAGAGGCGTGACGTGTAACACAACAGCGTCAGCGTATTTCCACTGCATGGTACTGCTTTACTCAATTCTACTCACTTTTTGTACCTCTACTTTGTTTTCCACTGCAGATAGTAGACAGAGCTGATCGTCATAGCGACACTATTCCAGCAGTTGGGAAACAACACACGAGAGCTTTACTTTGATCTTGAGAAGATGCAGCCTTACTGATAAACTGTAACCTACACTGTACATTTACTGCCGGATTGATAACTTTGCTGCTCATCTTTTCCTCTGTACCGCTCGCATTCACTATCACTCTCTGCCGCTCTCTCTCTCGCTAAACCACACACTCACTATGCACACATGTGTGTCCCATGCTACTGGCGCACCCTTTTTACACAGACGTCAATTCAGCTCTGTTACTACCTTCGCTGCTGGCTCAAAGGCGGAACAACAATACCACCCCCCCATTCCGTATTTGTAAGTTTTATACAGAATGGCGAGGCAGAATAATGGGGCAACACTCCCGCCTTGAACCGGCTGTGTAAAAGGAGCTAGTGTGCTAATGATGCTCCCTTAAAGAGCTCAGAGCGCAGTGAAACATTTGTCATGCCCAGATATCTCTGTATTGATATGTAAGCAGTCCACAATTTCCTAGTTTTGTATACTTTTTTAGGCAGGATAAGCACACACTAGACATTTGCTTTAGTACATCACTGTTGCCACTGTGCCACCGTCATTAAGAGAGACATTATGTCCTTCAGTAAACAGTAAGAAGGTCAGTTGTGCGTTCCTGGATGCTATCAAACTGGCACAAACAATGTGTGAGGTTATATTGTAGTTAAGCAGTGTCTAATAAGTATAAAAAAAGTTGTGACATTATGAAAGTTTTACTATTTTACTATTAAAGTCTTTTTTTACAGCATATACAGCCAGATAGTAAATGTTATTATTATTATTATTATTATGTAAGTATTAGCATGTGGTAAGCATATATTTTTGTAATGTTTTATCACCTCCGTTTGCTAATGACTAATGGTCTAAAGATAGAGGGTGTCGCATGTTGTACAAATTGTAAAGCGCTTTGAAGCAAAGTTGTGATTTTGGGCTATGTAAATAAAATTGACTTGACTTAACTTAATAGTCAATTGGAAGGTGCTAGCATTCACCCTTACTTTTCTTTCTTCAGCTGACCTACTGGGTAATTTGAGACTAAGACAAACCATACTTTCAATGCCACCTTTCTTTCAGGCATTGGAAGCAGATCTGCAAAGACCTGCAGTGCTCTTTTGACCATACCAGCACTGAATTCACCCTGGAGAACATCATATCTCTGGGCTTTGACAAGTATGCTGACAAGATCTGTGAGATCTCTGGAGCCGCCAGCAAGGAACTCTCCATAGAAAAGGTCCAGTCTCTTCCTCTAGTCTAGACTGATGCTCAGTGGGCATTTTTGTAGCTTCTCCTGCCTCTATTCATTCTAACCAGGGTCTCGCCCAGGAAATTGGTAAGCACAGTCGGAAGTGTAACTGACTGGCTCCCTTCCACCCAGCCTTCAGGCCTGCTGTTCTTGGGCAGCACAGCCAGCTCATTGAGAAGAAGAGTTTGCCTCTCAAGCTTTGTCAACATCAGTCTACTCACAGAGGTTACATCAGTGCAGTTATAAATACAATATATTGCCATATTAGTCCTCCTTATACATACTTCCAAGATAGTGAAAGAAAAAACATTAGAAAATTTAGAATAACATGAAAAGAAGCACAATAGTACAAACAAATACAAGACAAGTCATACTGTGTACAGTGAAAAAAGAAAAAAAAAGATGTTGGAATTGCGCCAATTTCTACAAGGTCCTCACATTCTCTATCACTGATGTATGCAAGCAGTAGATGCCAAGTATATTCATGGTTTTCATTCATTAATAATCTAGTTATGACAGTGTATCATTAAGCTTGTGGAAAAGAAAAAGATTAGAAATGTTGCCCCCTCATTTTACCACCTCTCAGTGGTGTGTTCTGTCTGTTAACGTTACTCTTTGTGCTTGATATTTAAGGGTCTGGAGGACATTACGAAAACATGGGAGGAAACGTTCCTGGACATAGAACCTTACAAAGATGAAGGCCACTACCGGCTCAGGTGAGAAAGTGAGCCTTGAAGGCAGGGTTGGGTGGAGGGTTCAAGAAGTTATAATTGTACATTAACCCAGGCTGAAACTCACTCCAATTTATGGTCATAGGTTTGTGTCTTCAATATGTCTTATTTACCTGCATCACTAGATCCCACAGCTCAGTACAGCTCAATACTGCCATTCAGTGATGTTTCAATCTAGCTTTGTTTGTATATAGATAAACATAATGCCTCGGTAGCATGGCTGTATAGTAGAAAGCATATATGATGTTGATGCGTGAATGATCTGCCTTTAACAGCTTTGTTCGAGAATTCAGAAAAAACGAGTGAGTGTGTTTGTTTGTGGACAATTGAGCAGAACAGAGTTAAGTGAGTGACAGCCTGGCTGGTGAAAGCAGGAATGCCCATGCCATCTGCTGTATATAACGTTTATTATAGCCAGACCTCAGGCCCAGTCTAATTAGCAGCATGAGCCATTGCCACTGATTCGACAGAGGGGGGAAGGCTACAGTCAGCCACTGGCCCACAGTAAACATGATGGAGAGAGGCAGGAAGGGAGAGAGAGAGACAGTGAGATTGTAATGAGTAGAGGAAAGTAAGGAAGAGTGAAAGGTTCAGAAAAAACATGTATAAATAATTTATTTTGAGAAATTAACCACAAATGGAAAAGCTGAACAATAAACAGAAATGTCAGAAAAATAAATATAAATAACTGCTGGCGTATATGCCTGAGGTCACAGGAGAGATTTAATCAACAATTTATCAACTTGTGGTTGAGCACACCAGATGTTTTCTATGAATTGGACCTACTCAGTCTACGGCTAATACAAAGTAGGCCACCACAGTCATGCAACAACAGCACTAAAACATAATCACCTCACTGTGACTTGTCACTCCTGTCTGCTAAACCAATGTGACGAAACAGACAAAGCTGATTAAGAAAAAGACCCAACAAAGAAGCATCTTGTCCGCCTTCAGATTACTTTTGCTAAGACAAATGGAAAAAAAGAATCTGCAATGCTAGCTCAAATTGTCGTGCAACTTTTTTCTTTGATTAATTATTTGACTTCATCATATAAAATCAAATAATGATTATGCATATTAATAGGAGCTTCCTTTAAGTTTGCACATGGGATTTCCCCCATGATGTTCAAAAGGGGGAGTGAATATTAGAAACACCTCTCAATTTTATGCAGTCAAAATATGTAACAATAACTACAGCCTCAAAAACTGCAACCAAGGTGAATTAAAACCTTTTTGGCAAAATTTTAACAAAAACTGGACAAAATAATCCTCAAAAATGGGATTTATTGCAGAAATTATGCAACTGCCTGGGATTACACTAAAATGTACAGGTTTAACTGATAACTTCACTGTAGACTTTACTGACTTTGATGTGAAGATTTCTAACTATTGGAATCCATTATAAGCAATCATCAGCAGTCATGTTTAATTCTCCCTCCCTGTCTCTCCCAGGGGCACAGAAGAGGTTTTCCAGGCCCTGGAGGACAACCAGGTTGTTCTGTCCACAATGAAAGCTTCTCGGTTTGTCAAAGCCTTTGAGCAGGAGGTGGAATGCTGGGAACGCCGGCTGTCCCAGGTTCTGGAAGTCATTGAGATGATCCTCACTGTGCAACGTCAGTGGATTTACCTGGAGGTACAGGAAACACACTCATATACTTTACTATGTTATATGATCCATTCTTATAAATGGATATTCATTGCTTTAAGGTTGGCTTTTCATTATTGTCTTTAAATATTCATCATTTGATGGAGTACGGATTTATTATCTGTTGTGGTCTTTTGTTATTGGACAGTTTGAGTTTATTTCAGTAGACGTGATGATTCTGTTATGTATGTAACCCTACATAATTAACGTGAGCAGCACATTAGCAGAGCAGCAGCAGCTTCAGCACTCTGTCTGTGTCTACACAAGATGCATTCAGTCCATGGACTATATAAAGATGGACAATGCGTCGCCACTTCCTCCCCATAGACTGTAATGAAGCCCGGGTACGTGCACAGCCATTTTGCGTTTTTGACGTCATTTGAGTCTGGGCAGTAGTGATCGGAGTTGGAGCCACAGTATCGAGGTCCTGCTCATATACAAGGGCTGTCAATCATGACGTGAAACCCCGTTTTCATAGCATCAAATAACTAATTAAAAACAAACAGAAAAATTAACACTTGAATATACATCAGTGTGATAAGAACTACCTAAAATGACAGAAACCATCTTTGGGAAAAATGTATTTGACATTTACTTTGAGTTTTTTGTTTGGTTTTAGTTTTATGACCTATACTGCAGCCAGCCAGCAGGGGGCAATCGAGATTTTGGAGCTGACATGTCGTCCATCTTTATATACAGTCTATGGTTCAGGCACAGTATTGAGTGTAGGTCACCCGCATTTTGGCAGCACTCAGAGCCCAATACACAATTACTGTATTTACACCTATAAAACTTGTTATAGAAGTCTTATGCGGCATGTGTAGAAAGATGGATTGAATAAAATAGAAGCGCATCTGACAAAGCTGGATTGAATAAAATAGAAGCGCATCTGTTCTGTCAGACGTGCACGAGACGGACAACTGAAAAATGCGTCTGAAACGCCTCCTGTGTAGACACTCCATTATAAACTTGCTTGCAGCATTGTTGACAGTCTGCATTCTAAGGAAGGGCATCTGGCTGAAAGGTCCATACAGTGATTGAAGTAACTTTCAGTTTGAGTGCAATCCTTCTGAATGATCTCTGTCACAGCTCTCTGGTTTTGGTTTCTCACCTCTGCTTTCTTACTGTTAAAAATGTATTACCCTGTCGC
This sequence comes from Siniperca chuatsi, assembly GCF_020085105.1. Classification (NCBI taxonomy): domain Eukaryota; kingdom Metazoa; phylum Chordata; class Actinopteri; order Centrarchiformes; family Sinipercidae; genus Siniperca; species Siniperca chuatsi. The sequence continues at coordinate 7,570,654 of NC_058063.1, forward strand.
CTTCTGTTTTCAGCCTCTTTTACCATTAACCTCATTCCGCTACCATGCCGCAAGCTTTCTCTGTCACTGTCCATTTTAATTTTTTTTATCCCTCTAGAACATTTTCCAAGGAAAGGACATCAGGGAGCAGCTGCCTTGTGAGTGCAAGGAGTTTGAAGACATTAGTTCTAGTTGGAAGACCATCATGGGCCGACTCCACAAGGATAACAACGCCTTGCAGGGAACACACCACCCCGGTATGACAACATTCTTATTGTTTCTTTAAAAAACAAGCTGTTATCAAAACCATACATGGAGTCACACGTTAAAGAATAGGATTTTAGTGTGTTAAGAAACAAACCTGTGATGATGATGTGGTTGGCCCAAAGAGACTTCTTATTCATGAATTAAATATATATTATTTATATATGAATAAAAACAATATTCAAAATTTAGTAAAGTCTTCAATCAGCCTCTCTTCTCTGTCTTTCAGGCTTGCCGGAGAAGCTGTCAGAGATGAGTGCCAAGCTGGAGGAGATCCAGAAGGCCCTGGACATGTACCTGGAGACCAAGAGGCAGAGCTTCCCAAGATTCTACTTCCTGTCCAATGATGATGTGCTGGAGATCCTAGGGCAGTCACAGAACCCACAAGCCATGCAGCCCCACCTGAAGAAGTGTTTCGACAACATCAAGAGCCTGCACATTGAAAAGGTAGGGAACTTAAAATGATTGATAAAAATCAATCAGAGGCACGCAGACATTGCAGTGGCCATTGCTACACTACTACTTAGATAGTAATTTAAGGCCTTTTAGTCAAGATTAGATTACTAAACATTATACATTTACATGACTAGTGTTTCTTTACCTGAAGTTCTTTGCTGCAACAGAATCACTCTAACACTCTACTTTATGGGTAAAATAGGAGACAAAATATAGGAAAACTATTATGCAGGCTATATTTTTTGTTTATGGAAATTATTCAGTTGTCAAGCATATTTGAAATGCTTTAATAGTGTGAATGTATTCTTACTGTAGGCTAAGTGCCCTGTAGCGCTGTGAAAATTGGCCAAAAATTACGTTTGATTATTCGTTGTAAAACACATAGGTTGGAACTATTCGAATATCTATTTTTGCGCATTATGTCCATAAGATTGCAAATCAATACAACTGAGTGACTACTTGTCAATATAAACATGTCTTTTATAAGATCTACATACATACACATTACAAAATACAACGCATACAAACATACATGTTTGTCACACAAGATTTATTTATATTCCTTTAGTCCGTAATGGTCAACCAATCAAAAGAATAAAAACGTTTTTTCATAAAAATTCATCCAGGGTGAACTACAGTAACCTTCGGCTTTCATCCTTTCTAAGGTGGGCTACCGGTGAAGTTTTACAGTATTTCAAAACGGGGCTTTTTAGATTGCTTGGAATGCAAATCACCCTCTCTGCAGTCGATCTGGGTTGTGAACTCTCTAGCATCATTACCACACGGTTGTTGTTGAATTATTCACTCATTTCAGCTTGACCTACATTTCATTATCAATCAGTGAAAGTGACATTCTGTGACTCCTGTCCATCATGCAGAGCAGCTGCAATAGCTCTGCTTTTTTTCCACAATCAAATATTAATTTTCACAATCGAATATCTGATTTTTTCGATTATATAAGCAAATTTTGAATAATCTTTGACAGCCCTAGTGCCCTGTGCTTTAGGAAATATAAATTGAAAATACTTTCAAAGTAGATATCAGTTCAAATACTAAGATAAGATGTTTCCACTTTTTTCAATGCAGGTTCGTTTGTTTATCACTTTTTAAAAATTTGTCAGTGTCCTCAAACAAGACATAATAAGGTGTGCAATCCACTGGTACACCACACCTGATTTACTATTATGAAACCACAATATGTGCTGTGGAAACATCTGAACCTTGTGCTAAGTGACTACATCGATTGGGTTTCAGTATCTACTTAATTATAAGTAACATTTTCAGGATGAACTGTGCTTAAAACCTGGACCTCAAAACAATGTTTTCAGATTATACAGAATTAGACTGGGATGAACCAGTACATACAGAGAGCTGCCACTGTGTATGTATGTCTTCTATAGGATGGCAGCAAGTCAGATGCCGTCGGGATGTTCTCTGCTGATGGGGAGTATATTGCGTTCACCCAGCCAGTGCAACTGGACAAACCCGTGGAGGTACAGCAATGACGCTTATGATCATGATCATGGTGATAAAGGTGTTATGTTGATAAATCTGAGTGTAGTCATAATAGCATTGGTGCTAATGAATACAATAAAGACAGTTATGGTGGAAAATGTTAGCACCATTTTGTTTTGTGTGTATGTAGGTTTGGCTGTGTGACGTTGAGAAGACCATGCGTATTACACTAAAGGAGTGTCTGAAAGACTGCCTTTTAGCTCTGAAGAAGATGACAGCACAGAGAGTCAAATGGGTCAGAGATTGGCCAGGACAGGTACATTTGTCTTTGGCTTTTCCCTCTTTGATTGTACATCCTGCTTTTGCATCTTCACCCATCATTGTGACTGACTGACAAAAATAAGCTGCATTTTAAAGCAATGCAAATTGATTTGCCAATTTGAAAACCAGTGTGTAATTGCAATTTTTTTTGCTCAATTTACAAATCCCAATTCCAGCTGAACTCAAAATTACCCCTTGTCATTGGGTTGTTGTGGTAATATCTTGCTTTAAGGTACACAAGCTATATATTCCCTAACATCAAATTTATAGATTTATATCTTCTCCTGCTTGTAGAGTTAATAGATAATAATCTTGGAAGTAGTAGTATCTTAATGTTAAAATAAAATTAAAACAAAGTTACTAGGTTGTTTAAAATGAAGGATTCAGTTTATCTTGAATGTGTATTCTCCCTGTTTTAGATGCTAATCACAGCCAGTCAGATCCAGTGGACCACTGATGTCACTAAATCTCTCATTACCAGCAAGGAGAGAGCTGATAAGTCCTCCCTTAAGTCCATGAAGAAGAAACAGGTTTGATTGACTTTTTGTCGCTTAACTAAACTTTTCTGGAAATGTCTTAAAATATTTTTGAGTGAACTCATTTTGATGACTTGTTAACACATCAGTATGTATCCATACAGCAAGCTGAAAGCTCTGTACCCAGCATGATGATTCGAAGCATGTAAAATGTGTCTTGTGTCATCTGTGTCTGATACGGTTAGAATTGTATGTATTTTCAATATTTTGCACAGCCTACAATTAAATTAGCCTTGTTATGTTAAAATCAATGTATCAGCCTTCTCAGCACCATGGATAGCCAACATAATGAAGTTAAGAATTAACAGGCTTCCAATAAACTATAACTGTCTTTGTTTCTCAGGTCTCCATGCTTCATTGCTATTCAGAGACCATCCGTGGCAACCTGTCCAAAGTCCTACGTCTGAAGATTGTAGCGCTGGTCACAGTGGAGGTTCATGCTCGGGATGTCATTGATAAGCTGGCCAAGGCAGGCTGCAATGACATCAATGCTTTTGAGTGGCTCTGTCAACTGCGACTATACTGGGAAAAGGTATGCTCTGAGAGAGGCAAGCAACAACAGACAGGAGACAGCATGGAGAAAAAGGGACAAACAGTATGGAAAAAAGAAGTGCACATAAGAAAACTGTTATCAAGCCATAATTTCAGCAACATTTTTTTAGTCACTGTTCTTTGTAGCTTTTGTATGTGGTTTGTATGATAAGGGCACAAATCCCTGCAGAGGAAATTCATCTTAATACATTTTATCCGTTCTCTGATATTTAAGGAAAGTTAAAAAGCTGAAAGCAAAACTGTGATAGAACAAGTGAGTATAGATAAATATGTTTTAGTGATTCAGTAGTTTGTTGCAGTTAAATAAACACTTTAAAAGACTTCTGCAGTACATATACCATCTCTCTGTTCCACATTTTTTCCATATTATCAGCATTTCTCACTCGCCCCACTCAGTTTGCTGAATTGTCTAATAGCAGCAAGAGATCAACTTTGCTGAGATAAGTTGTAACGAGACCAAGAAAATACCCACTAAACTTGTTTATTTCCTGTTTTGTTTGTTCTCCCTATAGGATGTGAGTGATTGCATAATCCGACAGACCAACACACATTTCATTTATGGCTACGAATACCTGGGCAACTCTGGACGGCTCGTCATCACTCCACTTACTGACAGGTCACAATCAATCATTCAGTCAATTAGTGCTCCAACCAACAAATGCATCAACACATCAATCAATCTGTCACTAATTATTAATTAATTAATAATTAATCAAAGTATTTTGTATTTTTTACATTTAAAATGTTATTTTTATTTTTTGTTTTTAATATTGATACTATCAGACAACTGAATAACTCGCCCATTCTGTAGTGGACAGATTTGCAATGTGATTATTATCTCATGTAATTAAATGTAAAGTAAATTACATTAGTGCAGACAGAAGCTACCATTAGTATTATTACTGTAGTATAATCACTAGATTACACCTTGGCTCTTTGTGCATTTACAGATAAAATTATTAGTGCCAATGGTTATTACAGTGGGTAGATAAGTAATTGCAATATATAATTTTATATTCTTATTATATTAGTTCACACTGGAGACCATCTCACATACCTGTTTTTAAGGTACAGCATAAAAAGCTAACAAAGGTACTGTATTTCCATTTTGGACCTTGTGTAGGCCACAAAGATCAATATCCAACATCCAAGTCAGGCAGTCAGTGTTTTTTTTTCAAAGTTATAGTATACTGTATGTTTATTTAATTTGTTTAATATTGCTTTAATGCAAAAAATATTCTGATCATATTTGTATGCATATAATGAATATATTTTTCTATACTCATTCTCTGTAGAGTAAATGTCAATGTTTGATTGTCCAGATGTTACATGACCCTGACCACTGCACTCCATCTCCATCGGGGGGGCTCTCCTAAAGGCCCAGCTGGTACTGGGAAGACAGAGACAGTAAAGGACTTAGGCAAAGCTCTAGGCATGTACGTCATTGTAGTCAACTGCTCTGAAGGGCTAGACTACAAATCCATGGGACGCATGTACTCTGGCCTGGCACAGGTAGGAAAGAAAAGGGATTATGATGATGATGATGATGATGATGATGATGATGATGATGATGATGATGATGATGATGATGACGACGACGACGACTATAGTTAAAATCATAATAATGATGATGATGTCAACCTAAATAACGAGGTACAATCGTAGTTTTCATACCATTGAGTGACAACATGTGACTGAATATGCTTTTTATTATGTATAGTGTGTGTGTGTGTGTGTATGTCACGGATGGCTTTTTTTTTTTTTTTTACTAAATAGTTATTGAAACACTGCTCTCATGATAGCCAAGGTCAAAAACACTTCATTTTAAGTAAAACCTTTTCTGGGTTAGTAAATAGTAGGTTGCCTTCTCTCTCTCTATTTGTCTGTGTTGACCATGTGACATGGCAAAATGATTTGTTATTCAGCTAGGGAAAAAAAAAAGCTATACAAAACTTTTGGCCTAAAATTGCATGTATTTTTTCATTTGAGTGGATTTCTTTTTACTGTGTAATTTCACTTTCAAATTTCTATGTATTTCATTGTGTCCACCCCTGAACAGACAGGAGCATGGGGGTGCTTCGATGAGTTCAACCGTATCAACATAGAGGTGTTGTCGGTAGTGGCCCAGCAGATCCTCTCTATCCTGTCCGCCCTCTCAGCTGGACAATCCAAGTTCTATTTTGACGGACAGCACATACGCCTGGTCTGGTCATGTGGCATCTTTATCACCATGAATCCCGGTAGGTCAACACAAATGTGCAAATGCATACGCTGCATTTTATGTTGCCATATGTAGGTGGAAATATTAACATATGAATCATACTGAGCATATAATAAGACAGAAGAAAAGTGGATTATGTTGCAGAAATAGTTTGAGACATTTTCAGTGGATTTCATTGTCATGAAGGCCTGTGTTTGTAATTAATGTCTTTTCTCTCCATTTGTATTTTTTCCTAGGTTACGCTGGTCGTACTGAGCTTCCAGACAACCTCAAGTCCATGTTCAGACCTATCTCCATGGTGGTGCCAGACTCTACTCTAATCGCTGAGATCATATTGTTTGGAGAGGGCTTCAACAACTGTAAGGTACTACCACTCAAGGACATTTTATACTGGTAGTGTGCTGGGGGGAAAAAAGAGTAAAACGGAACAAATGAAACAAGAAAGTAAGGTAAGTCTTAGTCTTAGTGTTGGGATTAGAGACTTAATGCTTAAGTGCATTCTTAGTTGAAGACAGTAGACATTTTCTTCTACAGGTGATACAGAATTTTCATCCTATAAATGAACTGAATTGTTGATTTAGGTACAGGTATGTTTGTTGCTTGCTGCTCTATAACAAACTGGTATCTGCACTTCAAATTTGAGTATTATTACATTCTATTCATCTGTAAGTGCTTTTGAAGTTGTTTGACAAACACAAGTGTGGTGCTATGGTGATTCTGTGCAAAACCCTGAACAGCAGCGATATTGAGCACTTTCACAAGTATCCTGGTTGTGATCGGGTTTTTGGTGCATGTAAACATCATGTCCTGGTTTCAGAAATCAGGCCAGTGACAAAGAGTTGAAATTAATTCAGGAACGTGGATATACTGCATTACTGTAACTATAGGGAAACCTCACTTCAACTCTCTCACTTCTCAGTAACAAGGTCTTGTCTGTATGGTGGGTGTATCAGTTTAATGAATTTTGTATTGGTGCTATTTTTACCCTGTACACAGTTCTGAAAATGCACTGATTTCTAAAGTATATCTTGTTGAATTATCACAGCCTTAATGAAACATCCCCACTTCTTTTATGTAAAGAGAGCTCAGGCAATCAGCAGATGAGATTGAGTTCTTCTGCACTGCACTGCACAATATTATCAAATCAAGCTGATGGATTGATGAATGCTTGCCTTTTCATGTCAAAGTTACAAACCTAGAGGTTTAATTTTCTTGATTTTTCAAGGTTTTTAACAGACAATCCTTGGTATTGTACTGTATGTGCCATTTAAAGTGATCTTGTTGGAAAATGAGAGCATCTGGAGCCTGAACATAGATCAGTGGTGGGTGTTGATCCATCTGTTTCCCCACTGATTTCATCAGTCTGGGATCAAAGTCAGAATGTGGTTTGGTGCAGGGCCAAGGTGTGAAAGCATCATCGTGTGTGTGTACAGGTATGTATGTGTGTAAGTGTGATGATTACCACAGACACATGATTGGCTGGGACCAGAGCTGGAGCTGAATTACTGCTGACTCACCAGGGAGCTCTTGTAGCTTCACTCCACTATATATGTGTGTTTCTTGTGAGAGGATGGCAAAGTTGGTGCTCATTAGTGTGCAGGTTATATTTGCTTGCTACAGAGTGATGCGAAGAGGTGATGGTGGTATGTGTGCTTCCTAACCTGCGCATGTTTAAGAATATCCTAACTCTGTCTTGCACTTGAACATGAACACCTATTTTGCTCTTGCTGCTACTTCAGCAAAATCCAACACTGCTGCCAACATAGACAGACACACACATACACACACACACACACACATACACACACACACTAGGCTCAGTGGTTTTCTTGCCACGCTGGATCCTGTCTGGAGCTGTAATTATGTGCCAGAAAGAGAATTAGGAGTGTTAAGCAAGCAGCAGTGCAAACAGATTAAGACTGAAACAACACAATCACTCAGTACCCGATGTTACTGTATATTTGCAATGCTTTTGAAGATGGACAGATATATATATAAAGACACCAGCAGACATTATATAGACACAAAAATATTATTTGTCACATGGATTTATTTGTTTTTATTTTTATGAGGACCTTTTATTGATAAACAGTATTTATTCCCAAACTCGTTTTTTATTATAGAATTTCACAAATAACAAAATTAATTATGCAATGAAAGGATAGCAAAAACATGAAGAACCATGACTAACCCTGTCATTACTTTAATCTGGTTCAAAGATGGTAAAATGTCTGTATTTGATAAGCTCTGAATCTAATTAATTTTATCTCTTCTTTTTTTGGTATTTTGTTTCTTTGTATTTTAAAAGAGCAATGTATAAAACATGCAGTTAGTAGACTTTTTACCCTGTGACCACAGATTTTGCCCGTTGCAGTAACAACCACTGTAGGCAGATTTTATCAGTTGTAGTAAAATAAGCTACAGACCACAGCCCTGTACATGAATGCAACTGGTTGGACATAAGCATGCTTTCTGAGGTTGCAGATTTAACATGTAGCGAATATTTTTAAAATGGTTCATAACTTCAAACTTGTTAATGAAGGGTAGATGAAGTTTAAATTGTTGAAACTGCAAAAAGAATATAACATAAAAAAGAAGTCAAGTTCAAAACAAAGTCAATTAAAGTATTAAAATGGCCATTAGCTGTGAACATTCTTCTATGAATGTTTAGATGCTGTAGATACACACATATAGACACTAAACCTGCCCAAAAAAAAGCTACAGCAGGTTGGGACTACTTGAGTGGATGTTCATACACTATGTTCCCTGCAGCATGAAGTCTACTACTTCATATGCTCAGTTCACATTATTCTCTTTTGCTGCAGTGCAAGCTTGCTGTATGGTCGAAGAGATGTATGATTTGGGACCTGTCTTTGATGTCCACTGAGGCAAGGAATGGGAAGTGATGGATTTATGTTCAGTGACAGGCTTTACTGGCACATTACCCTGCTAAATCACCCTAGCTGCAAATTTTAATCCTATTTAAGCTGACATTCACCCCTCTCCCTCTGTCCTCCTAAGGGTCTCTTCCTTTATGTTACTCTATGTCATTCTATCTCTGTCTCTGTCTTTGTCGTCATAGCTCCTGGCTAAGAAAGTGTTCACCCTGTACTCCCTGGCAGTGCAGCAGCTGTCTAAACAGGACCACTATGATTTTGGCCTGCGTGCTCTCACCTCCTTGCTTCGCTATGCCGGAAAGAAGCGCCGCTCTTGCACCAACGTTCCTGATGAAGAAGTAGGTCTCTCTCTCTCTCTCTCTCTCTCTCTCTCTCTCTCTCTCTCTCTCAATTCAATTGCCTGTGATATTGAAATATATACAGATAAGTAAGGTAGGATAATAATAATAATAAATTGTAGACTTGCAGTTAAAATACAAATACAAAAAGTGAAAACTAAACACTGCAACATTTTTTTTTTATGAGTGTAGGTAATTCACTGTCCCTTCTCCTAGGAGTATTTTTTAATTTTGAGATGTCATTTAGCTCTTTGAAATCTGAGATTACAGAGTTGAACTTGTTAAAGTAAATGTTCCTTATTTCATTGAATGTTGTACATTGTAGGAGGAAGTGCGTCTCTGTCTCAACCTCACCTGTCAAACAGTGACCGCATATTCTGTTTTCTTTTTGCCAGGATTTTCTGTCTTCTTTTTTCGACTGCCAGTTTGTGGTCACTGAGCCTGTACTTGGTTAAGATCTATCTCTGCTTTCTATCTTTGACAGTAGAGAGATATTCTGCCAATTCATAATCTCTTTTTAGGGCCAGATAACATTCTAATCTACTTTGGCATTACTCTGATTCGTGTTTGGAAAGCAATGCTGGGGGGGCAGTTAGCCTCTCTCTCAACTTTCTAAGGGCTCATTAGAAACCTTTATGCAAGTAAAACAAACCAATCTACTGGTATTTAATACTTCAGTCAGGTGTCAATATGAACATTTATGCAAATTTTGCTTGGTATAATCTTTCTGTTCATACTGGCCATTAAGAGATCTCTTCCTAATGCACTTCCAGTATAAGTGATGGGGGACAAATACACAGTCCTTATTCTTTGCAAAAAAAAGTAACACTGTCTGTGGAAACAAAGAAGGAATTTCATGCACTTACATGGGAATAGCAGGCAGTTGCTATGACTTCATGAACTGGAATGTGAACCCAAGCTGTGTTGTAATCTCTTTTTGCATCCCGTTTAACTACAATGTCAAATCATAGAAGAACCAACACCTATAAATTTAACTCAACTAATTACTGTCCTTCCCTTTCAAATGAACTAAACTCTTCAATAGGAAGTGTATTTGAGAGTCTGCTTTTGTATCTCTGACCTCAGATCCTGCTAATGGCTATGAAGGACATGAACATTGCTAAGCTGACCTCTACTGATGTGCCACTGTTCAATGGTATCACCCAGGATTTGTTCCCTGCTGTGGAAACACCCATTATAGACTATGGCAAGGTAAGTCAGTAATCGAGATCAGCATTCCTGCATTGAACTAATGTTTTATGTTTTCAATGACTGTATGACAGTGTTCCTTATTCTTTGGTCCCCAAAAACAAAAACATATTTCTTATCTGTGCAAGCATATGCAGAAGGAAGTATAGTTCAACTGTAGATCATTCACCCCAGAGGCTGTCCTGTAAGCTTTTCATTATAGCACCAGTATATACATAAACAGCTCTTACCAATACTGAAACTGGAATGCTCAGCAGAGTTAGACAACCTGTGGTCTAACTTATCATTGTTTCTGTTTTTCTATATGGCTTTCTCCTTAACTTTGGTACAGATGGTTTGTGTTTATAAAGATTGCTGATAAACATATATAAATGAATATATTTATAGGCATCATCACATGCAAAGCACACAAAGGCAGGCTGAATAACTATTGCTTGGTTTGCCTTTCCAAACTGTGAAAAGCAGATTCCAATTTTTGAGATTACAGTGATTTGGAAAAAGAGCTTCATAGATGCATGGGATAGTGTCTTGGTCCACACATTGTCTGTGTTTTTCAGTCTTAAAGTTTGCCTCAAACTCTTTCTTGCCCCTTCCCCTGTGAATTGAGTGTATGCTCTCAGCACAGCACTGGAGTATGTAGGAGAGCATAACATTTTCTGTGTGCTCATAGTGAACCTTTGGACAGAAACGTTATTGCTTTCTGAGTGTATTCACAATAGCCAGTAAAAGGAACGAGGTTTTAAAATGGCAAGCAAAAGTTGGTGTAGCCTATGGGTTAAATGGGTAGCGTAAGCAAGTGGAAATGTGGCAAGAATATCTTAGGCCGTGTGTTTGTGTGTGCAAGAGAAAACTAAAAGGTAGTGCACAGCTCCCTGTAGCAAGAAGTGTTTGATGCCTCATTATTTTCAAATTTTGTAGTGCGAGAGCAATCCATTGGCTATTGTCTGACGACGATGTAGCCTCTGGGGGCAACAGCCAATGCTTCGGGGCTTCTGGTGTAACCAGCGGATATCCGGATAACGGATATCCTGTTACATTTAAGTGTCAAGCCGGGAAACAGGGAGAGGACCCAAACGCAGACAGCAGGCAGAACAGGTTCAGTTCAACAGTTTTTAATGAATGTACAAGGCTTACGGGGTTACAGGCAGGCAGTGGTCACAACCAGGTAAGCAGTCCAAAAGAGGCAAACAAAAATCCATAAACAAGGTCCACAAGAAACAGAGCATAAATCCAAAACACTAGGGTCGGGAAGCTTAACACAAATACAATGACGACCTGACACAGAACAACGGAAGAACACAGACTAAATAAACTCAGGTAGGGGAGACAACGAGATACAGGTGGAACCAAATAAAATAAAATAAAATTGTGTGTTGATCAAATAAGATAAGATATATATATATCATAATTTTCTGTATATTTACAATATCACCATCACCACCAGTATCACCATCACTGACCATCTTTTGCTGTCATTTTGTTGCAGTTGAAGGAGGCTATAGAGGTGGAGCTTCGTCAGAGCGGTTTGCAGGTGATTCCTTTTACTATAACCAAAGTCATCCAACTTTATGAGACCAAAAACTCTCGACACTCTTCCATGCTGGTTGGCAAGACAGGCAGCGCTAAGAGCGTTACCTGGAGGACCCTGCAGAGTGCCCTCACTGCCCTGCACAATGAGGGAGTGCCTGGCTTCCAGCTGGTCCAGGTAGGTGTGGATTAGAATACACTGTAATTCATTGGCTAATACTGCTACTTTTAAAAGGAACATTCTGGGGTCTCACTTTGAGGGATATATTTCAGATAGTCAAATTTGAAATGAGGCATTTATTCCAATGTAGTGTTTTGAATTCTCAACTCTCCACAACTCACTCACAGACGCACACACACACACACACACACACACATCCGGACAAGATAAAAATGTTGAAACTACTTGTGAGAATGAAAGGTAACTGCAATATCAAGATACGGCTTGTCAAAGATTGGCTTCCTTCCTCTCTTACCCTGATTTCTAAGATTTCACTGGATTTCACTGGAACCAGAGTAGGCCAATGAAATTATTTACTGAATGCCAATACATTTGTGAAACTCACATATTAGATGATTAAAGAAATCAAACTTGCCCCTGCTCTTTGTCTATTTTCATAACATCTGCATACTGTAGGTATTATGTGATGTCTTTGCTTGTAATATTACCTACTCCAGCAATCACAGCCAAAAAAAGGGATGCATACTGTATCTTACAGAGCTGCTATGAAACCAGTCTTAATTTTTTCACAATGAAAACTATGACAAAATTAAACAGTAATAACTACATATAATCTGTAAACCAAAACTATGATTAAATGTATTGCAGTTTTAATTAATAATGATAATTTGAAAAATGGACGAATGAACAGTCAGTTGTACTGTATGAACATGTAAACAGCTAACCATACAATAGATGAGAACAGCATGTGTAACCAAAGTGTTAGTACACACCCTAAAGACATATACTTATCCTTCTCACTTTGATAAACTAATCTGACAGCTACTAGAAACATCACCTCACTTATGGACGTGTTTCTGTTTGTTTTTATACACACAAGTTGTGCACAAAAAGGGAAAATCCAATTGTTAAAATGTTGTTAAAATTAATTTATGTGTTTGTGAACTCCTTACCTTAATCAGATTTGGTTGTAGACCATTCAGAACCAAATCAAATCATATATCTAATTTATATAATCGGCAAAAGGATGCACATTCCATGAAAAGCTACTGTTCTCATGTGTTCTCATCATTTTAAGCTTTGTAGCTGACAAACAGTCTTCAGTAATTATTATCTGCCATTTTAATGCACTTTTTGACATCTTTTTATTATCTTCTCTTTCATGCCTTTCCTGTGGCACAATAGGAGTATCCCCTGAACCCCAAGGCAATGAGTCTGGGAGAGCTGTATGGAGAAAATGACCTCTCCACCAATGAGTGGACTGACGGAGTGCTGTCTTCCCTCATGAGATCAGCCTGCGCAGGTGCTGACACTAAAAACACACATTGCTGTTCATACTACATGTAGAATAACTGAACACACACTAGGGACTGATGATTCTTCCTCTGGCCTATCCCATTCCCATTTCTAAACTCCCGCTTAACTGAGCCTTTCACTTCATAAGCAATTACTTCAGACAGTCCATCTAAAATTGTCATTATTAATAAAAAATCTTTATTTCACTATGCATATTGCTGCTTTGGGAAGTTAACGTCATAGAGTACAGGGAAGCTGTATGTTGTGGTGTGAATGTAACCCTCTTCTGACTAAATTTTGACCTCGCAAGGCTTTTTGGCTGCACACTGTAGTTCCAAAATGTTTTTACACATTACTTTGCCATGCTGTACACACACTGGCACACAATAAACACAGACAACACAAACTTTTTTTGTGTAGACCCTAGTCTTTTTGTGGACAGTATGTAACTGGTTTTCAAACCCACAATCCAAAGGTTAAAACTCATTTTTTTATTATAGTTTTTTAAATGAAAAGGTAAACTGGTAAGCATTACATAGACAAGTTAATCGTACTCTCTTAAAATTGTTACGTACGTTGTAATGTACATTCTAGTATGAACACTGACACTTTATTTATATGTCCCTTAACTTTTTCTGTCACACATGCACCTCTTCTCCATTCTTTAGATGAGAAACCAGATGAAAAGTGGGTTGTGTTTGACGGGCCTGTTGACACTCTGTGGATAGAGAGTATGAACTCTGTTATGGATGACAACAAGGTGCTCACACTTATCAATGGAGAGAGAATCTCCATGCCTGAACAGGTGAGAACAGAGCTGGAAACCAGACTCATGGGCATTTTACACAACAGACATTTTGACATTTCACAGGTGTTACTAAAACCATTAATGATTCCTCCGTTCTATTCAAGTGTCCCAGTAAGCCATGACAGTTTGACAGTGAGTCAGCATGCACAATACCAGAAGCCTGAAACTGAAGCGGCCATCAATATTTGTATTATTTACACCTGTGCTTTTCCTACTATTACATTAAAAAGACTTAACATAAAAACATGTACACATTGTGTTAAGTATTACAGTGGATTTATGGTGAACACGTAGACATGTTTTCAAACAACAGGGAACTAGGCATTGCCAACTTTCACCAGTTTCCAAATGGAAAGCAGTGAATATGCAATGACTAAAATTTTTTTTGTTCTGGGCAGCAACTAAAAGTTCTCTAAAGAAACAAACTGGGCTTTTTGGTTTACTTATGTTTAGTTAATCCTACAAGGCAAAAGAACAAAAACAGGATAAGATTAATAGCTTTAAACTGAGAAAGAGCTAGAGCATTCAAGTGGCTTGATCCAGTCTGGCTCACTTGAGAAATGGAACAAAGTGACCTCCAACAAATCACCACCATGTTTGTGTGTTTTACATGATTAAAAGGGGGAAGGAGCTTTAGTAGTACAAGTACAGTACAAGCTAATGAGCTGAAAAGCACAATTGTCCTCTATAGACATACTGACAATAAGCAGTATGTCTAGAATGTCATTGTTTTGCAATAAACAAATCATGCACATTGCATGATTAAAAAAGTTAATTCACTTTGCTCTTTCTTTGAAATTGATGTCAGCATTCTGTCTCAAGTAGAGAATATAGTAACATTGAAATTTACTTTTTACAATGGCAGTAATCTGGTGTAGTAAAATGTTGTTTATGGTCCCAGATAAATAAGCTAATAACAAAACAAAATCTAATTAATTACCATATATTACTGTAGCGTAGTCAGCCATGTACTGTAAAATGATCCCAACAGAAAAACTATATGGAAATTCTTTTGTCATAGGTGTCTCTGCTGTTTGAAGTTGAGAACCTGGCAATGGCCTCTCCAGCTACAGTGTCTCGCTGTGGGATGGTCTACAACGATTATACCGATCTGGGCTGGAAGCCTTTTGTTCAGTCCTGGATGGACAAGCGACCCAAGGTACAATGCACTCACTCATAATAACTCTTAGTCATAGTCTTTTTTTATTCCCTTATTTTCTGGAACTTTTCTCTTCCATCTCCATCTATTGCTCCATTTCTCCACAGGCTGAAGTGGACCATTTAAAGCGTTTGTTTGAGAAATATATAGAGAGCACACTGAACTTTAAGAAGAGCAATTGTAAGGAGCTGATTCCCATCACTGAGCTTAATGGAGCAACCTCTCTCTGCTGCCTCTATGACTCCCTGGCCACATCCAGCAACGGGGTATGACAAGTAGCATGCAATCTGTAACCCTCACTGCACATTATAATAATAAAATAATTTTCCAGCACACCCTAAATGTTGATCCTTAATGGCATTTGGTATAACTGACTTGTGACTGAAATTAAGCCATAAATTAACCCATTCTACCCCATTACATTACCAAGTAAATCCCAAAACAAAGGCTTACATTATCTCTTAAGCATCCCCAATATGAAAACCAGTATAATTTTCTTTCTCTCCCCTTTCTCCAGGTGCATTCTTCAGACACAGAAAACTTGGGTAGGATGGTGGAGCTCTGGTTCATCTTCAGCCTTATCTGGTCCATCTGTGCCTCTGTTGACGAGGATGGACGCAAGAAGATGGACAACTTCCTACGAGAGATGGAGGGCACCTTCCCCATCAAGGTCCTCTGTAGAGCATAATATTTGTTTACACACTTATGACCTACAAAGTCAGTCAAATGGCACTCTCTCTCTTCACTAGGTTGCTTGCTTGATCAGTGTTAAGTGTACTGTAGGTTGCAACAGCTGTGGCTAAACTATGTTTTGCAAAAAAGTATACAAGTAGGGCTACCGGTAGCTTTTGGTAAGCAAGGGGGCATTTATGATACTGAAAGACAGGTGAAAGATGTTTTTATTCTGAGTATCCACGATTACAGAAATTCATCTACAACATCAAAAGTTGATATAGCAAACGTAGCTTGATACCATGAAGGTCCCATTTTGTGCCAAATCGTACCCTAAGTAAAACACAATAACCAGTTTTTCTATAATCATTACACTACCTATTACATTATATCACTATGATGTGTAGATGATTCTGCAATTGCAAGCCTTGGTTGGATTGATGTAAGCACTTTACATACACCACAGTCATAATACTAATGATAGATAATACTGTACACCCCCACTTTCATTCAACAAACTGAATGAATCTGCCTTGGCAGGCACCAACATGCTCTGAACTTTTTATGTAAACTCTTTCAGGACACGGTCTATGAGTACTATGTGGACACTAAGAACAAAACCTGGGCTTCTTTTGAAGATATGCTGCCAAAGGGCTGGCACTACAATGCCAAGTAAGTAACCCAACATCAGCTGTTGTACACATTTATGTATGAGTGTGTTTGGATGGATGTTTTATCCACTTCACTCTGCCAATTCAGTTATTTTACGTTTACTTTTGAAACTGAATAAATACTAGATCATATAACCTGCGACTAACATAAAAAAAAATACATTTATATTTCTCCCTCTGCTCTCTCCTGCAGTGCTCCATTCTATAAGATTATGGTTCCTACCGTGGATACAGTTCGCTACAACTTCCTGGTTAAGGCTCTGGTTCTGGGTCGGTACCCAGTGCTGCTCACCGGACCAGTGGGCACTGGTAAAACCTCAGTGGCCCAGAGCGTCCTGCAGGGCTTGGATAACAAGTGGACTGCCCTCACTGTCAACATGTCTTCACAGGTTGGTGCCTTTGCATGGTCTGTGTGTTATTGTGTATGCCAGGTATGTGTTCCTGTTCTTCTATCCTTGTACAAACCACTTTGCCTTTATAAAGGAAAGCATTATCGCAAAGAAAGGTAATTTTGGCTGATGCTCAGTTTTTTCAAGATCCCAATTTATGATAACACATAGGTTTAGCAATATTGTTAGCATCAGACTTAGGTTTAGATAGAATAAAGGCATATAGTCATGAGGGTTGAGGTTAGGATTAAGGAATAGGGAATTTCAGTAACATTCAATAAGGATTGTTAAAAGAAGTGGTTTAATTAGGTCGTTGATGTTTTATTTTTCCCTCTTTATTTGCACGTGCGTCTCTTGTCTCCCTCTTGTCTTTCCATGAAGCTTAAGGTTATAATTGGAAGGCTGCAACACACATGCTGTCATAGAGTATATTCTATAGATGCCACACACGCACAAAATTCACCCACATATGCACAGGCCAGCACACACATCTCATCTGTCAGCAGTGTAACTTTGGACGAACCGCCCTCACTCGCAGCATGAGATGCAGTCATGTAGAGATGATTGAGTACAGGTGTTGGGTGTGCATGTGACTCCATCCCGCCACGTCATGGCTTTGAATAGCCTCCATCTCAGCTTCACTACAATTAGAGTAGGCGGATGTCAGTGCTGGAGAGCAGTGATGAAGGGCTATTAGAGAGCCAGAGATGAAGGAGGCACTCACACACACCCCACCTTTCACCATCTCCCCCCACAGCCCAGCTCTAACCTAGCAGCTCTCTCCCCACCATTTTTCCCTCCTCTCTCCTCTGCATATGTCCCATTCCCTGCAATATTATTTGATTCATATATATTTTGGGATAAGTGCTCCTTATTAATCTTTTTTCTCTCTGCCTTTTCCAACTCTCTTTCCTTCACACACTTCCTTTACAGTAGTTCATCTGCACACATATATGTTCAATAGCCTATGAGTGGTTGACTGTTCCCCATCTTTCTCTTTTTCTTTCAGTGGACATTGCTGCATTGATTAAATATTTTTAGTGTCAATATCTCTCAAACTTATAACAAAATAATCACCAGCAAAGTGGATTTTCTTCTCCATAGCAGATTTCCAAATTCTCATCGGAGGAATAGATGTAAAACAGTGGTTGAAAATGTCATTAGTTCTCAAAACAGAGTTTATCTTATTATGAATGTAAATTCCATAGTTCAACCCACAATACACACAAGATGATTTTGATATCACTGGGTAAGTGTAAAGATTTTCCTCCCTATTTTGTCTCAGTCACATAAAGTATATTATACAGATATGGAGATATCCCACAAGTCACAGTACTGTCTAATTTGGTTGATAAGCTGAAATCACCTACGCAAATACATAATTGTGCACACATTCACAAAAGGCACATTCACACAAACATATTTTTTACAATTAACTTTTTGATATATTTTCTCAGTATTGCTGTCATTCTTGAAATTTGCCACATTGTTTATGTTGTTTCATAACATATGAAACATTTTGAAGGTACACGATGAAACATGCCGTTCCATCTTTTCTGTATCTTTGTCTTTCTCTCTGTGTCTCCATCACTGTCCAGACCACCTCTAATAACATCCAGGCCATCGTGGAGAGCCGCATAGAGAAGAGAACCAAAAGCGTGTTTGTGCCAGCAGGTGGGAAGCGCCTGCTGTGCTTCCTGGACGACCTCAACATGCCAGCCCATGACCTCTTTGGCTCCCAGCCACCGCTGGAACTGCTGCGCCTCTGGATCGACTATGGCTTCTGGTATGACCGCCAGAAACAGACCCTAAAGTTTGTCAAGGTGAGAAAGGGCATATTGATGAGGGCAGGAGTGTTGTCTGTTTTTAGGTGTGTGTGAGAAAAAGATATTATAATTTTTCTGCCTTCTCAGTGCCTCCTCCATAATAACCTCTTAATTACCATTACAAGCTTTACATATGAAATATGTTTCATTTCATAGGTTTGTGTTACTTAGGGAACATAAAACTGTGTATGTGTGCGCGTCTGCTTTGTTAGGACATGTTCTTGTTGGCATCCATGGGGCCCCCTGGTGGAGGGAGGACTCACATCTCTGGCCGCTTAAAGAGTCGATTCAACCTCATCAATATGACCTTCCCTAATGTAAGTTTCCTCCTCCTCTCCTCTCCTCTCCTCTCCTGTCCTGTCCTCTCCTCTGCTCTCCTCTCCTCTCCTCTCCTCTCCTGTCCTCTCCTCTCCTGTCCTCTCCTCTCCTCTCCTCTCCTCTCCTCTCCTCTCCTGTCCTGTCCTGTCCTGTCCTGCCCTGTCCTGTCCTGCCCTTTCTTGTCCTGTCCTTTCTGACTTTTATCCTTTGACCATTGAGGTCTAAATGTGACAAAATTATAGTAATGAATTGATTTTTTCTTAAACAGGCATTGAAATGTATTCAGTATGCAATGAAAATGTAGACAAATAAATAAGCAAGGAAATAAAAATACCCGAATTTATAAATTGTGTAGTTTTGACTTTTTTCTCAAGAGACTGACAGTCATTTTAGCAATGCTCTTTTGTTTTTCTTTGTCTCTTTCCTTTTTCTAGCATCAAACTATTTCTGTGCATTTCAGCAAGGTTGATCCTGGTCACCTGACATTTTATCATCTTCCATCACCATTTGTCAACCTCTTTTTCATCTCACCATACAGGAATTAGCCTGATTATGATTATACCCATAATGATAATGATAACCACTGCAAAATTGCACTCTCTCTCTCAAATCCACCACCTAGGAGATTATAATGGTTGGTGAGTGCCTGTGGACAACATGACATGGAATTGTTACACCCCGTTTTTCTTTCTCTTGACCAGTACAACTGTGTATCTTCTTGACATGGCTGTATCATTTACACAATGTACCAAACGTGAACAGACCTGTCCTCTCTGCACGCAGGAGTCCCAGATCAGGTGTATCTACAGTACCATGATCGACCAAAAGCTACAGGGTTTTAAGGAGGAGGTGAAGCCCATTGGAGAGATTCTGACTCAGGCCACCTTAGAACTGTATTATGATGTTTCAGCTCGTTTTCTTCCCACTCCAGCCAAGATACACTACCTCTTCAACCTCAGGGATATCTCCAAGGTACACAGTAATACATAGAGATCAGTTAGATTATATGTTTTCAAGAAAATACAACTGGAGCCTGTTTCACACAGGGAGTTCAACTTAGGAAAGCACTCTACTAAGCCTCAAATTACCAGTATCACTGGCTATGGTAACAGATTTTCTTGAAATGAACTGAAGGCTTATTTAATTTAACCTGTTTAGTTATGTGATTTAGGTAACAGTGGTTATGAGGTTATTTAGATTTCAAAATTTTGAAATCTTTAGAAAATTGAAAGTTTTTAATACTTTAGTAATCTGCAAATTAATTATTATTATTTTCCTGTTCCACCCCTTCTAGGTGTTTCAGGGTCTGCTAAGAGCTCACCCAGACTTCCATGATACCAAGAACAACATTACTAGACTGTGGATCCATGAGTGCTTCAGGTAACCAAGGACATTTTTTTGAAGCCTAGAACATATGCAGTTGTGAATTGTTTTCTACTTTATTTTCTACTTTATTTTACAAAACATACAAGTGCTTTTTTGTGTACATAGTGGATAATATTTGTTGTCTATGTTTTTGTTGTTGATTTCAGGGTTTTCTCAGACCGGCTTGTAGATCACAGTGACATGGAGGCCTTTGTTGCTTTGCTGGGGGAGAAACTGGGCTCACTCTTTGACCTCACGTTTCACAGCATCTGCCCCAACAAACAACCTCCAATATTTGGTACATGTATTACTGTACACACATACATGCACACAGTAATGTCAATGTCACACCAATGAGTGTAAAAATACTCTTACAGATAAGATAATGGATTGGTAATGGACTGTGTTTTAAGCATTATGAAACTGATAGACTAATGATTATTATTTCTCTGTGTGTGGGTCAGGTGATTTCCTGAGTGAGTCTTGTGTGTATGAGGACCTACTGGACATGAAGGTTCTCAAGAAGTTCATGGAAACCCAGCTGGAGGACTACAACTTGACACCAGGCGTAGTGCCCATGAGCCTGGTGCTCTTCCGAGACGCCATCGAGCACAGTGTGTCTGAGAACACAACACACACATCCACACACACCCTCATAGACATTCTTAAATGGACAATACACTTTGAATTAAATTCTCCTGATGCATCAACCCACAGCGTCAATTCCACCCATCACACTCTGTCCAGTCAATCCAGTACATTATCACAATCAATATAAGAGGTCCTCATCTGCTGTACGCTGATGTGTCTTTGCTGTGTTCACTGTTTGCCAGTTTTATGATTCAGGCCCAGTTTGAAACTCCTTTGAAAAGCACAGCATGAGGAGCAGCTAAAAGCTACCCCGTAGTTGAAAGAGAGAAGGCCTCTCAGCACTAGGTTATGCTCTCTGCACACTGCTGTCAATGTGCCACATTACCACATGCCATTGCAAATCAATAGCACTACATTACTATAGAAACAACATGGATCAACACTTGCTTGTATGTATTGTTGGTTTGTAACAGGGATTTCCAGGCCCACTGAAGCTCCATGAAGCTCTATGTCAATATTAGAACAGATTGCACACTATTAAAAGGTAGTGCAAATAAAAAAACTGCATGGCTGTAGATTTTGTCACATGCAGAATAATAATGTTCCAGCAACGAAAGCTGATATGAGGACAAAATATCTGAATATTTGTAAGAAATCCTTGTCAGCTGTACAAGCCACACACAGGGCTTTTGTAAGATTACTGTTAATAAAGGATCTCAGATAAAATGTATTATCTGGGTAATATTTTTGTGTTCCCTCCACAGTAACCCGTGCAGTACGTGTGATCAGTCAGCTCAGGGGCAACATGCTGCTGGTAGGTGTTGGGGGCTCTGGTAGACAGAGCCTGTCTAAGATGGCCGCCTCCATCTGTGAGTACCAGGTATTCCAGGTGGAAGTCACCAAGCAGTATCGCAAACAGGAATTTAGAGAAGGTGAGATCAAACACACTACTATTACATTCACAGATGTTTGAGAAACGGAAAGCATGACTGTATTCAATGCCTTCCACTTTGGAAGTAACCCTGTGGTCTGGAAATTATAACAAGGAAAGCTCAAAACGAAGACGAAAATTAAAGATTAGAACAACCATGGACTCACATATGTTCTTTTATATTCAGTGTAAAGCATGACATAGTTTAGCTCCTGGCTGATTCACCTGAATTCGATTTCTGAAGTATTGCCTCTGTACAGTCAGTTCCTCTTATCCCATCTTCAGTCAGCTACATTCCAATACGGGATTTTACTGTCCTTGCTTTCAGATATCAAGAAGCTGTACCGTTTGACTGGTGTGGACAACAAACCCACAGTCTTCCTGTTCACTGACACTCAGATCGTAGACGAATCCTTCCTTGAGGACATCAATAACATCCTGAGCTCTGGAGAGGTGCCTAACCTCTACAAACAGGATGAGTTTGTTGAGGTCTGTGTTGTTTTCAAATATTTTGTATTATATATACATATGTATAATGTATGTAATATTTTTCCTGTCTGTCCATCTATCTAACTCAAGCATCTATCTCTATTTTCTGTTTATTTTCATTTCATTTCAACTTGCTGGCCAAAGGCAATGTTTTATGGTCAAAGCAGCACATTTAAAATTTTGCAATGTTTTGATTTTCTCAGTTTCTCTCTGTCTTGTATATCAATATTTAAGCCTTAAATATGAATTATGTGTAGAGTTAAGATTGATTTGATCATGGCAATACAGTTTTTGCTACTTGACAAAATATCCAAATTCTTTTTTTTCGCAGTTGTTCAAATTCTTAATACAAAAATCTAGTTCTTTATATATTATTTTATTATTATATTATTATTTATATATCTTTTCATATTTATGTATTATACAAATTATCCTTGCTATAAAGTTTGAAGGTTCTTTTCAGACAATCTCTGTGTCATGCAAGACAGTTCTGACTGTATTGGTTGACTTACAGTCTGCTCTGAAAATCTTTCATATCTAACATACAGTATCCAATATGTATTTAACTCACATACTGCGGGATCATGTGCATCTATAGATCATTAAAATTTATATTACAAACATGTCTCAAGTCAGTTAAAACCTAATTTCAATTCTCATAACATGTAACTGTTGTCGTTCTACCTCTAGGTATGCAATGCTCTGTCACAGTCTGCCAGGAAAGACAATGTGGCAGAGACTCCTGACTCCTTGTTCAGCTACCTGATAGAGCGAGTCAGGGACAACCTGCACATAGTTCTCTGTATGAGCCCAGTGGGAGAGCCCTTCAGGTAGATTCTGACTGTTTCCTGCAGCACACTGTGTCCAATAATATATCCTCGTTCGCAATATGTTCCTCCCTCCTCTTTTTCTCCTCTCCTCTCTTTGAGAATCTTGTTTGTGCTTGTTGTCAACAGACAAGTTTATCGAAATTAGCACAGTATGATCACATTGAAGTCCTTATAGGCACACTTCCATTTCCTCCTAATGTCATTTTATTGTACACACAATTACATACTGGCCTTCACAGTAGTGCCCAGTAGTCTGTATTTCTAAAACTAGACAGATTTTTGCTATTATCTTATATTCATTGAATGAAGGAGGGACTTTGCCCCAATAATATGCTTGTTGCTGCACTTTTGATCTCGGCAAGCTGGCACATCCAAGGCACCTGTGTCTTCTTAGTATAATTAAAGAAACAATCTCAGCAACTCTTTGCTACAAAATTTTAGTCATAGAGAGTTTGTAAATAAAGGAAAATTCAATACACTGGTAGTCTTCTACAGGGTAACAATTTCCTACAGTACTACTTACTAAGTAAGTAAGTACCTTACTGTAGGAGGTTCTTTCAAAATGTATCTGTTAAGTGCTTTTGTGTCATACTGCCTAAAGCTAGCCAGTGTTATTTACACATCTATTTTAAGGTACCCATCTGAAAAGACAGCCTTTGCAGTAAAAACAGCTTTAGCTTGAATCTATCCAGGGTGCATAATGGCTTCATTATCCTGTTCAGTTGTTTTTCCTAACCAACTGCCAAATGTACCTGCACTAGTTTACAGACCCTGTGTCCACAGGCCTATAATTGGGATCCTTTTATCAACAAATTATATCTGGATAAAATTCATAAATGGCTGTTTGCCAACAGAAACCGCATTCTCCAGTACCCAGCACTCGTCAACTGCACCTCCATTGACTGGTTCTGTGAGTGGCCCAAAGATGCCCTGCTGGAGGTAGCTGAGAGGTACTTGGATGGACTGGAGCTGGGCTCCTTGAAGGGGGTGAGGCATGCACGGACACACATCAACATACATTTTTATGTGTGGGCACTTGATTTTACGCTGTTTAACTGGTGCCCATTTAACATTGTGATGCATTCTCACACATGAATCTACTCTCCATTAAGTTTAACTTAATGTCACTAAAGGAAAGATAGAGGGGAAAGGATGGCTGTTTGGATTGAAGGCAGACACCTGAACATGACTGAACAAGGACAGAGAGCATTATTTTTTGTGCCCACTAAACATAGTACTGTATAGAAACTGAAAAAGTTACAAGTTTAGAAAACTAAATTCTATAACTTTTACTATGAACTGCACTGAACCCTGCTATGGCATTTACAGTATATCAATCCCAACATCAATGAAATAATAATTTGACAAAATAATTTGACTCCTGAAGTTGCATTCCTATTGTATGAAGATAAACATTTTTAAATATGCTTTATGATGTTGTAGATCCAGACAAAGGTTGCCAGTATCTTTGTGACCACACACCAGTCGGTTGCACAGGTCTCCCAAAGGATGAAGTTGGCGCTGAAGAGACATAATTATGTGACACCCACCAACTACCTGGAGCTAGTGTCTGGATATAAGAAGTAGGCACCTTTAAACTTTCTCCTTCAATTATTCTTGCTTCTGTTTTCTTCTCTTTTTACACCACCTTTAAATACTTCAGGTGTGTCTTGAGGGACACATAGATGGTTAACAAAGACACACTAAGCTGGTCCTGAGTCCTGACTGTGAGTGTGCACACATAAAGTATACATACATGAGGTGTGGGTACTTTGGGTACTTGGGTGATATGTGCTAAACCAAAACAAGCAGGAGCACTAACCTAGTTAATTCTAGTGTAATTTTACCTGTCTGACTTGTCTGACTAATCCTCCTCTGTGAATAAAAGGCTCTGTCTGTCTATTCAGTTCACTAAACGCCTGTGTCTGTTACAATCACTTTTGTGTGTGTGTGTGTGTGTGTGTGTGTGTGTCTGTGTGTGTGTGTGTCTGTGTGTCCATCCAGGCTGTTGGCAGAGAAACACAGTGAATTGGGGGAGCAGGTGAGCAAGCTGCGTAATGGCCTTTTCAAGATCAGTGACACAAGGGAGAAGGTGGAGGCCATGTCTGTAGAGCTGGAGGAGGCCAAGAAGCAGGTGGCCGAGTTCCAGAAACAGTGTGACGAGTACTTGTCCGTCATTGTACAGCAGAAGATAGAGGCTGACAAGCAGCAGAAGGTGAGCACCATGTTTACATGCACACAAATCACTTAATAGATTAAAGTAATAGTGAATAAGGCATTTACATGGTTCACATCCACCTGACTTACCCAATCATCCTATAGGGTTAGAAAAAGTTCCCATTCGTGGTTTATGTTTGGAAGAGTGTGGTAGTTGACTAATAGGAAAGAGGCATATAATAGTCAATGACATATTGGTGTATGTTTGTGTGTGTTTTTGTTGAGGCGGTGAGTGCTAATAGTGAGAAAATTGGGGCAGAAGAGTTACAGTGTAAAGCCATGGCTGAAAATGCACAGAGAGACCTGGATGAGGCCCTGCCTGCCCTGGAAGAGGCCATGAAGGTAGAGCTCTGTCCTGTTGACTGTTTTAATCCTGCCAGTACCTCTATATGTTGGTAATTTTGTCTTTACTCTATGTGCTGCTCACTTTGTTCACTATTATGTCTGGTTGAATTATTTCTTGATATTTTAATGAGTAGTGGTCCTTGACCTTTCGGTATAATTGATTGCTCTCCTTCTCTTCTGTGCTAATGCAAGCACTTTGTCATTTGAGTGTGTAATTTCTGTCTGTCTAAATTTGAACTAAACATGACTCAGCAAGCAGTATACCTTACATCCACACGTTCTCTATTCCTTCGTCATTTTGCACACAGGCTCTGGAGTCTCTGAATAAGAAGGACATGACAGAGATCAAGTCGTATGGCCGTCCCCCAGCACTGGTAGAGACAGTGATGCAGGCTGTCATGACCCTTCAGGGCAAAGAGCCTACCTGGGCAGAGGCCAAGAGACAGCTGGGTGAGAGACAGGAATAGTGCAGAATTTAGGGATGGATGAAGAAACAAAGTAATTGGGAAAAGTGAAGTGCTCAAAAAATTAATGGAGTAAAACCAGACAAGTACAGATTGTGGTCAGTTACACTAAAGAAAGGAAACTGGAAAGAAGGGGATTGCAGATACTATATTAGAAGTCCCCTCCATAGTCCATCCATCCATCCATTTTCTACGCGGGTTTTTGTGTGATTGTGTGATGTTGGTCTGGTCCGGGAATCGATCCCACGAACCCACGATCTCCTTATTGGGAGGCAGGAGCTTTAGCCGCTCTGCCACCGTGCACCCCCCCCTCCATAATGCTATTGGTAAAATTCACTCTTTGTGAGAACTCTGTTTCTTAGTTTTTGCCATTATGCAAATTGTTTGTGATTACAATTTATTTTAATTTCTTTAAGTTTACTGTTGACCACTCAGTTTGTAAGGTGTAGTCATCCTCAGTTCAGTGGGCCAAACAGAAACAAAAGTAGTTAATGGCAAATTAAACACTCTCTTTATACACAGTAAAACTGTAGTAACATGTCTTAAATAGAATTTATAAAACAGACTATCACAAAACATTTCTATTCCAAAGGGACATTTGATACCTTTTGGCATTGCTGACACAGTACATTTCATCGTTTCCTCTGCTGAGCACTCATCACATGATGTGGCTTTTTTACAGCCTGGCTCTAACTCTCTCAGGCACAAGAAGTGGTCAAGTAGAAGGGGAACTGGCTATTTTAAATTGGGAAAATGGAAAAATGAAAAAAAAAGTAACACATTGATTTTGTCAATATTGTCTAATGTGACATGTTTTGTCTAAACATATATTTTGGTCACTTGGTTACATAATTGTACTTTTGATGGTACATATGTTAGTGGCACCAAAATGGACTTGCAATGAAGTGGTTCTGGGATACTTTTTTAAAGAGCCCTTTTAACAACAACAAAATAACCATAATCACCCTTGAAGCAGTTATACTCCAACATTTTCTGCACACAACTCCCATACACACAACATATCTATCTTATGTTTCGTTGTGAGAAACACATGCATAATTATTGACATCTAATGAATTGTAATTATTTAAATGCTCCTTTCCTTTTTATCTCGATTAGAACTACACTCCATTTGGCAATATACATTTTCACTTTACAAAGATTTTTTTCAGCAGGTGAAAGTTCACTGTAATTAAACATTTTTTATTAGATACTGCATACAAAACGCCCAAAGCCTATTTTCAAGTGGCACACAACTCCCATACACACAACATATCTATCTTATGTTTCGTTGTGAGAAACACATGCATAATTATTGACATCTAATGAATTGTAATTATTTAAATGCTCCTTTCCTTTTTATCTCGATTAGAACTACACTCCATTTGGCAATATACATTTTCACTTTACAAAGATTTTTTTCAGCAGGTGAAAGTTCACTGTAATTAAACATTTTTTATTAGATACTGCATACAAAACGCCCAAAGCCTATTTTCAAGTGGTATACATTGTAATTTTTGCTGGTCTGAGAGTTGTCACAAAATTAGATATCACAAAAAAGGTACAGTGATTTTGGAAGAACACAACAAAGGTCCAAAACAGGACAGCACTTCTTTCCCTTTGAGAATGATGATTGTTAGGAAATTAATCAAACTGGGAGCCATATATATAAGAGGGATTGGGCAAAAAAAAAAAGATTTTCATGGTTTTCTGATCTATGTCACCTTGAAATGTTTCTGGCAGGTGAGTCCAACTTCATCAAAACATTAGTTAACTTTGATAAGGACAATATATCGGACCGTGTGTTGAAGAAGATCGGCCAGTACTGCAGACTGGTAGACTTCCAGCCAGAGATCATCGGCAAAGTATCACTGGCTGCCAAGTCCCTCTGCATGTGGGTCAGAGCCATGGAGGTAAGAGGGTGTCTGCTGGCCAGCACACAAACACACACACACACTCTCACGCATGCTTACAGATATGAATAGTCACCATAAACCCACCATCACGCATAATAGTTTGTCATTAATTATTGTTTGAATAGTTAGTTATTTAATGCATGCAGACCACGGTAGTAATTTTGGAAGTGTACACACTCGCACAAATCCACAATGAGCTGTATGCATTAAGTGCATTACTGCATAGCAGCAGCAGAAAGTGTTTGCCCAAAATGCACAGCAAAGGAGCAATCACAAAACAATGAGACTCCTATTTGTTAAATGAATATATTAACAGGAAAATCAGAAGCAAAACTAAATCTATGGATGTGTACATTGTTCCTCCAGGTTTATGGCCGTATCTACAGGGTGGTGGAGCCAAAGCGGATCCAACTGAACGCTGCCATGGCCCAGCTAGCAGAGAAACAGGCTGCACTGGCTGATGCCCAGAACAAACTACGAGAGGTATGGAGCCCAGTGCATCTAGCAACCAGCCTGATAGTTGTTAAGACACTAGCTCAAGTCAAGTTTATACACGAGTGCAACAGTAGTATTATAATAAGTCCAATTTACATAGGACAAGTTCAGTATAATAATTTAATATAACTGCTATGCGTGTGTTTGTGTATTTGTGTGTGTGTGTGTGAGTAGGTGGCAGAGGAGCTCGACCAGCTGAAAAAGCAGCATGGTGAGAAGCTGGCCACGAAGGAGAGTTTGAGGAAGAAATCAGATGAGATGGAGGTGAAACTAGACCGAGCTGACAAGCTGGTGACTGGACTTGCTGGAGAAAGGGTCCGCTGGGAGGAGAGAGTTGCTGTACGCCATACACATGCACACACACGCATACACAACAAAAATAATAACCCCTCTCCTGCTCAGGCCTGAAAATTGGTCCTTTCAAGTCACCATCTTTCTGGGGGTTTGTTTGGGGCAATTTAGAAACAAACAGATCGTACAATTCATGACTCACACACTCGCACACACGCTTACCTATGTAATCTGGGTGTGTGTCTTTCAGGGTCTTGAGGAAAACATGGGATACCTGGTAGGAGACTGTTTGCTTGCAGCATCTTTCCTGTCCTACATGGGACCTTTCCTTTCCAACTATAGAGACGAGCTGCTTGACATCTGGATGAAGGAGGTGAGACACACACACACACACACACACACACACACACACCCCTCATAAAAACATATATCCTGATGTACTCCCTCTACCGTTACTAGAAAGTCATTAAGGAGAAGTGTCCTCTTAAAATGTTAAACCCGAAATTAAAGTTTAATTTATGGTTGTATTTCCAACAATCCCATGTTTTACTCTTCACTCTTTTTTTTCTCTTTCTCTTCTCTCTCTCTCTCTTTCTTTCCCTCTTGCTCTCTTTGCCCCTCCATAAGGTACGGGACTTAGAGATCCCATGCACACCGGGGTTCAGTTTTGCAGTTTTTCTGTCCAAGCCTACATCAGTGAGGGACTGGAACATTCAGGGCCTGCCCTCTGATGCATTCTCTACTGAGAATGGAGTTATCGTCACCCGTGGAAACCGGTCAGTACATGTAGACACAGTTTATTAAGGGTTTATTAACTAAGATTATCTGTAGTCCAGTAAGCATACTAAGTTAAAATGCTTTTGGGTTTGTTTTTCTTGCATTTGTTTCATACAGTAAATACAAGTTGTTTTATTTCTTTCCCTTCTTTCAAGATGGCCGCTGATGGTGGACCCTCAAGGCCAAGCTCTGAAGTGGATCAAGAATATGGAGATGAAGAGAGTAAGTCTTGACTGAATTTTTTATTGTACAGTTCTGGAAATTCAGAAACACAAGTGATTAGTTTTTCATCCACCTTTCAGTTCAAGCAGTGGTGCACTCACAAAGGTCAGCACAACTTTAGGCGGACCCCCTGCTCCGCTTGGCACACTGCGGACATCCGCGCAGAGCTGCTGCAACACACCACATACCACCACATATATTCCGTGATAATGTGAATACATCTTTACTTCCCATGATCGTTCACCATATTTTTCACTTTCTCTATTCAAAGCAGTTTCAACCTCAACCTTTAACACATTAAGAAAAGCAATCAATCTATTGAAGACCTAACATAAAAAATTGAGCCCTTGTTCAGGCCATAGTTTCTCAAGGAGAAAAACTGACGCCAGATTGTCTTAAGGTCTGCAATGCCTTGTGGTCATATTTAAAGAAAACTCTTGACATTTGAGGATTAAAATTGAGGTATAATAAATAGGTATAAACTGTGATTTGTCAGTCCATAGTATGTTCAGCTGCTATTCCGTGATCCAATTCCAATAGTGCTAACCTTTACTAATCTATTATATCTATTTTGAAGTTTTAAGAATAGCTTTGGTAAAGCAACACGCCTGTTAATTCCAGCTTGTTATAGGCATTATTGTGCACTTGACACTGAAACAGGAACCTGTTCCTATTTAAATCTGCATACATGTTAATGCTAAGCTACCAATTTCTTTTACCAGCAACTGCTGATTTCTTATATTCTTATTTAACTGTTGCTCAGAGGTATCTTTGTATCTTTCTGCCCTTTCATTTGTCAGTCTGGCTGAACCATTGTACAGCGTTTTGTTCTCCATATATTTGTAAAGAGGACGTTCTACAACCTAAAAGCATGAAAGACCATTCAAAAATAGAGAGTATTCCTCTCAGCCATCTGACTGTACCGAATCAAGCTTTTGTGAAACTTTTGAGCAGTAGTGTATATATATGTATATATATATGTATATAAAAAAAACCTTGTCCTTCACCCTCCGCGGGTGGTCTCATCCTTCGAGCTCGGGTCCTCTACCAGAGGCCTGGGAGCTTGAGGGTTCTGCGCAGTATCTTTGCTGTTCCCAGTACTGCACTCTTCTGGACCGAGATGTCTGGTGTTCTTCCAGGGATCTGCTGTAGCCACTCCTCCAGTTTGGGGGTCACTGCCCCGAGTGCTCCGATGACCACGGGCACCACTGTTGCCTTCACCTTCCAGGCCTTCTCCAGCTCTTCTCTGAGCCCTTGGTACTTCTCTAGTTTCTCATGTTCCTTTTTCCTGATGTTGCCATCGCTTGGTATCGCCACGTCAACCACAACGGCTTTCCTCTGCTGTTTGTCAACCACCACGATGTCAGGCTGGTTCGCCATTACCATTTTGTCAGTCTGGATCTGGAAGTCCCACAGGATCTTGGCTCGGTCATTCTCTACCACCTTTGGAGGTGTTTCCCACTTTGACCTCGGGGTTTCCAGGCCATACTCAGTGCAGATGTTCCTGTACACTATGCCAGCTACTTGGTTATGGCGCTCCATGTATGCTTTTCCTGCCAGCATCTTACACCCTGCAGTTATGTGCTGGATTGTCTCAGGGCCTCTTTGCACAGCCTACACCTTGGGTCTTGTCTGGTGTGGTAGATCTGGGCCTCTATTGCTCTGGTGCTCAGGGCCTGCTCCTGTGCAGCCATGATGAGTGCATATATATATATATATATATATATATATATATATATATATATATATATATATATATATATATATATATATATATATATCTTTCCTAAACTGCTGTTAATACCTCACAAAAAACAGTTAAAGTGTGGACAGATGAAATTACAACAGCTCTACAGGACTGTTTTGAGTGCACAAACTGGCATATGTTCAGAGATGCTGCCACCCAGGAGAACCACATCAACCTTGAGGAATATACATGAACAGTGACATCATAGATCAACAAAAGTGTTGCTGATGTGGTGATCACAAAGACAAAAGTAGGAGTGCCCCCAATCATGTGTGAGGCCACATCACCAGATGAGAACACATTTATGCTCATTTTGATCTCCTCAACAAAGAGTCAGCTGTAAAATCTACTCTGCCTCCAGAAGACCGGCTACTGTCAGTATCCACAGCAGATGTGAGAAGAATCCTCCTGAGAGTGAATATGATTACAGCTGCTGGGCCTGATAACATCCCTGGCCGTGTACTAAGAACATATACAAATCAGCTAATTTGATGTTATTACTGACATTTTTAACATATCACTGTCACAGGAGAGTGTTCTCACCTGCTTCAAGACAACCACCATCGTCCCTGTATCAAAAAGGTCTGCAGTGACTAGTCTAAACGACTACCGCCCTGTGGCACTCATCCCCATTCTGATGAAGTGCTTTGAGAAACTGGTTCTCCAGCACATAAAGAACAACACCCTTACTGGTTTGTATACAGAACCAACAGATCCACAGAGGATGCCATCTCCACTGACCTCCACTCAATTTTCACACATAATGGGAAATAGCAACAACCACATCAGAATTCTGTTGATTTCAGCTCAGCATTCAGCACTCTCCCCCTTGAAAGCACTGGGTTTGAGTTCTACACTCAGCATCTGGATATTGGACTTTCTCACAAATAGACAGTTCTGATTGGCGGTCACACCTCTTCCTCTCTAGCGCTCAACACCGAAGCCCCCCATGGCTGTGTGCTTAGCCCCCTCCTGTTCACATTGTACACCCATGACTGCAGCCCCGACATGGAGACAACTCTTGTGAAGTTTGCCGACGACAAACAACGATGACAATTCAGATTGGGAGGAAATCAACAGTCTTGCATTGTGGTGCACAGAGAACAACCTACTGCTCAACGTCAACAAAACCAAGGAACTGATCGTTGATTTTAGGAAAATGAGGCAAAGACATCAGGGCATAAGTGGAGCTGAGGTGGAGCAAGTGAGCAGTTTTAGGTTCCTGGGAATCAGCATCACAGAGAACCTGACATGGTCGTCTCACATCTCCCCCTGGTAAAGAAAGCTCAGAAACGACGGAAACTTATGAAGGCAAAATTCCTGTGCCAAGTTCTTGTTAACTTTGACAGAGGAGCAATAGAAAGCGTCCTGACAGGAAACATTGCAAACTAGTATGGGAAGTGCACGGCCCAGGACAGGAGGGCTCTGCAGTGGGTGATTAAAACCACCCAGAACATCATTGGTGCCCTTACACGGAGCATTAGTGATATCGGAGAGGTAAGGTGCCTGCACAGAGCTCAATACCCACCCCCAGCCACAGCCTGTTCACCCTGCTGCCATCTGGCAAACGATACAGAAGTATCCGCTGTTGTACCACCAGACTGCACTCCACCATAAATAAATGACATGGAACTTTCTGTTATGCTGGTTTTGCACATTACCATACCACTACCATGTATAATATATGTATATAAGTAACTGTATATATATTCTTATTTTTATTCTATTCTAATTTTAAATATTGTTTTATATGTTCTGTGTGTGTAGTGTGAAGGGGGCTACAACTTTAATTTCATTGTGCAGCCTTGTGTTGTAAAATGACAAATAAATGTACCTTGAACCTTGACTGAACTTCTGCTTTTCCTCCACAGCACCTCTCCTCTCTGTTCTTTCTTTTTTCTGACCTTCCTTATTACTGTGTGTGCTATCCAGAATGCCTTTCCCTTTTTGATCTCTCTGACCTTTCACTTTGTTTCTTCTGTCTTTGCTCTGTTGTCACAGCATGACATTTATGGGGCAATTGAACTCTGGCAGTAATACAGTAGATTGCAACTGCAGTGTTTTTGAGTGATGTTTTTGTATTGAACTCATGTCTTTTTCAAGCCTTTCTCTGTCTGTCTCTCTATCTATCTGTCTCAATCTATCTATTTTCCATCTTTGCCAAGTTCCTTATTTTGAAATCATACTTTTTTAACAATATTAATTTGCTTGACAATGGAGATATCCTGTACTCTCACACTGCTTATTCCACCTTAAGACAACTTGATGCAGTTTACCACTGTGCCCTGCATTTCATAGGAGATAAATATCATACTCATCACTGTGTACTATGTGAAAAGGCAGGCTGGTCCTCACTAGCAACAAGAGAACTACTCGCTATCATTTTTGTTTATAAATGTCTCCTAATAAAGCTGCCACAGTACATCACATCTCTTCTCAAATTTAAAACTACAGTTCATCAGACCAGATTCCAGGACTGCCAGTAAATATTGAACTTGGGAAGACTGCCTTCCAGTACTTTGCACAATATAAATGGAATGAACTTCAAATGACACTGACATTTGAAAGTCTCATCCCATTGGACTTTTCATTTTTAGAGATGTGTGTGATTGTATCTGATGCTGTTTGTATGTGGCTGTGTGTGATAGGCTTTGTTTTGTTGTGTGTCTTATCTATTTTCCATTTCTCCATCTGTTCTCAGGTCTCTCTTGCAAAAGAGATCTTGATCTCAATGAGACTACATGATTAAATAAAGGTCATATATAATTTATTTCCTTTCTGTCCCTCTGTGTATGTATGTCCACATGTGCAGGGTCTGAAAGTAATTGACTTTCAAATGCCAGACTATCTGCGGGTGCTGGAGAACGCCATCCAGTTTGGGAATCCTGTTTTGCTGCAGAATGTCCAGGAGGAGTTGGACCCCTCTCTCAACCCAGTTCTTAACAAGTCCCTGACACGGATAGGTCAGACACACACACACACACACACATACACAATTCACTAATTAAAATATCAACTGTTAAAGTTTTCTGAAGCAAATCTTCAGCTAAATATATGGGGTGCCTGAATCCATTGTGTATATGGATGTACACTTTTTCCAGGCGGCAGGCTGCTGTTGAAGCTGGGTGATAAGGAGGTGGAGTACAGTCCAGAGTTTCGTTTCTACATCACCACCAAGCTGTCCAACCCCCACTACACACCAGAGATTTCTACAAAGACCACCATAGTCAACTTCGCTGTCAAGGAGCAGGTCTGAGTGTGCGTGTGTGCACGTGTGTATGTGTGTCTGTGAATGAATATGCATCTTCTATGTGTTTTGGCTAGTTCACTATTGTGTACTTTTCTACATGTGTGTGTATGTCCTCATTTTGGTGCACATACAGTTTGAGAGTATGAGCTGTTCCCTTAAATTGTTTGTGTATGGGATTGTGTGTGTGCATGTGTCTATGTGCAGGGTCTGGAAGCCCAACTACTGGGAATTGTGGTGCGTAAGGAGCGTCCAGAGCTAGAAGAACAGAAGGACTCTTTGGTGATCAGCATTGCTTCTGGAAAGAGAAGCCTGCAGGAGCTGGAGGATGAGATCCTCAGGTTGTTTGGCAGACTTTTTGTGTGACCTTTCACTTTTTTCATACATAGTTTCTTCACAGAGTGGACAAAATGCAGTTTAGGTGACAGATTAAATATTTGCTTAATATTAGTAGTAGTAATAGTATTAAAACCAGTTGTAATAGTAATAGTAGTAGCATTTGTTGTCGTCCTGGTATTGGTAAGCACATTTCAAGTAGCAGTAGTGACAGCAGCAAGACCTACCTCCCTAAGAACCAGTGATTAAATGTATTGAAGTCAAGATGTATTAAAGGCCCAGAAGAATAGAAAATTCTTTTACTGGTCTTAGTAACTAATAGTCTACAACTATAACATTACTTCTACTGTTGCTACTAGTAGTAGAAATTAGTAACCACTTACCTGTACCCTATCAATAACTGTTACTTAAGTACTTCACAGAGAGGCCACTGATTAACACCCTACCCACCATTAAATCTCATTTAGCAACTTTATAGTAATCCCTTAGAGAACACAAGTTGTACATATCAACTTGTTATGTTAATCACTTAACAGCCACCCAGTAGCACCACAGGAGCCACTTTAAGCACCTACTGTATCTTTCTGCAGTGACCTGATTACATAATAGATAAACAGGAAACATGGTAAACTGTTTGATTTTTGGCAACTCCTGTTAATAATAACCCATTAGTTATCACACAGAAGCAAGTAGTAGTAATAGCGTATCAACAACATAGTAACAGAGCAACTGAGCTGATCATTACAGCTCATCTTTATACAACAACAGTTCATGTTTTGTCTTTTAAACTAGATAATGTTCTTTTGTGAGGAAGTCCTCCGAGAACTTGTCCACAAAGTCCATAAATGACCGAAAGGTTTTCTTTTTATTCCAAATGTTAATATTACCATGGAAAGCAAGCTTAACACTGTCTACAACTGATTAAGTGCAATATATTAAGGAATTACATAACTTATTTTGAAAACATGCATTTCACTTTAATTTTTGATGTATGTGACCCCGTATCCGTTTGTGTTTGAAAATGTTTTTCTTTCTGTCATGCTTACTGGGCAGTGTTTTGTTGTATTTTTTATGTTGTATACATGTGTATCTACTCTACCAGGCTGCTGAATGAGGCAACTGGCTCACTGCTGGACGATGTGCAGCTGGTGAACACCCTGCAGACATCCAAATTCACAGCCACTGAGGTTTCCGAGCAGCTGGAGAGCAGTGAACAGACTGAGATTAAGATCGACTCTGCTAGAGAGGTCAGTTGTATGGATGAAGGGATATGGGATTTGGGCTTTATGATAAATTGAATACCTTTAGGGTTTTGGACCATTGATAAGACAAAGTAAACAATTATAAGCCATCACTGGAGTTTCTGGAAAGTTGTGCTGGGCATTTGTCATTAAGTTTTTAAGTCTACATATTTAATGAGTAACTTAATGAAAATGGTTAATTTGCAATTTGCGCATACAGTATGTGTATGTAAGTTTAAGTACTCTCTTTTAACAGGCCTATCGCCCATGTGCCCAGCGAGCTTCCATTCTCTTCTTCATTCTAAACGACATGGGCCGCATTGACCCAATGTACCAGTTCTCACTGGATGCCTACATTAACCTGTTCAACCTCAGTATAGAAAAGAGCAAGCGCAGCCACAAGCTGGAGGAAAGGATCACCAACCTCAATGACTACCACACATACGCAGTATACAGGTAAGCAAGGATGCATCAAGAGAGGCCCTTTTCATAAGTCATGTCTGTTTGCGTGCAGGTATTCGTGGGCCAGTGAACATTTTGTATGGACAGAGAAAGACCATGGGCCTTTTTTATGATGTACGAATAGGCTGTACAAAATGGTAAACAGGTGGTCCGCATTTATTTAGTGCTTTTCTACCAGACAAAGCGCTTTAGAATTTGCCTCTCATTCACTCACACACTGACATGCAAGGTGCTGGCCTGCCCATCTGGGGCAACTTGGAGTTCAGTGTCGCGGACACTTTAGCATGAGGACACGAGGAGCCAGGGATTGAACCGCCAACCCTGCAATTAGTGGACAACCTGATCTACTTCCTGAGCCAGCTGCTGGAGCCGTTCTAAATATTAATAAGTGAAAAAGAGCTCTTCTGTTATGATCAGAAATATATACTATGTATGTGGAGTTACTCTAGCTAACTCAGTGTGTTATCCTCTGCAGGTACACATGTCGTGGTCTGTTTGAGGTCCACAAGCTGCTCTTCAGCTTCCAAATGTGTGTCAAAATCCTGGAGGTGGCTGGAAAACTCAACATGGATGAGTACAGCTTCTTCCTCCGAGGAGGACTCGTAAGAAAACACAGAGCACACACAGACATCTTGTTTTTGCTATATTTGATTTTAGATAATCCAACAGGTCAAACTTTTTATTTTTAAAGGCTTGGAACAAAGACAGCTTCATTCACAATGTGTTTTCCCAAGCTTGCCATAGCCATTAGGAGATAAGTTTGTCATAACTACCTTTCTTCGGCAGTTAATTTCTTAATATCCCAGGGACAGGCCTGATACTGTATGATTGATGTGTTGGTGGGTTGTTCGGTATATTTATTGATACACTGATGGAAGGATAGTTTGACTACTGATTAATTGATAGGTGTGTTTCTAGGTACTTGATAAGGAGGATCAGATGGACAACCCCTGTACCACTTGGCTAGCAGACTCCAGCTGGGACAACATCACAGAGCTGGATAAGCTGCCCAACTTCCATGGCATCATGGCCTCATTTGAACAGTACGCCAGAGACTGGAACCTTTGGTTCACCAGCACTGAGCCAGAGAATGCCACACTACCAGGTCTGAATGTGTTTTTGGAGGTTTTTCTTTTTCTTTGGTACTTTGTTACTGAAGACAATTCTTCCCACTAGGCACAATGAAGTTGAAGCATACTCTGCTGACAGGGTGGGTGTATTGGTGTGTGAGAAAGGGAGCTTGTTCATGCTGCTGTGCATTTCACATTTCAGGTTTATGTTTATGTTTGTATGACACTGTGACAATAGAGAACATATTAGTTCCTTTAAATGCTTTCTGTATTTGATTTGTATGTGTAAACAGTATATTATGTGATGATGAATATGTGTCTTCTCCTCTGCTATTTCCGACAACTGAGGATCCTTTAATGGTTGGTTCTCTAAGAAGATAGAAGAAAGCAAGAGTGTGTGTCAGTTTGTATGTGTGTATGTTTATGCATGTTGTCTTTTGCTTTATTTCATTGGTAGGAATTCAATCTGACAAAGTTCGGCTCAGTACGAATATGATAACAGGAGGATTTAGAGGATTAAGGAACTCTCTTAATAATCAACATCATGTTAAACATACATCTCCCCTTCTCATTTCCAAACTGCCCTCCTTCACCATGGAATTTCCTGGTTTTACCCTTCCTCTCTGTATTATTTCCTTCTAGGTGATTGGGAGAATAATTGTAATGAGCTCCAGAAGATGCTGATAGTACGCTCCCTGCGTCAGGACCGTGTCTCCTTGTGCGTCACCTCCTTTATTGTTAACAACCTCGGCTCTCGCTTTGTGGAGCCGCCTGTTCTCGATATGAAG
This sequence comes from Siniperca chuatsi, assembly GCF_020085105.1. Classification (NCBI taxonomy): domain Eukaryota; kingdom Metazoa; phylum Chordata; class Actinopteri; order Centrarchiformes; family Sinipercidae; genus Siniperca; species Siniperca chuatsi. The sequence continues at coordinate 7,609,553 of NC_058063.1, forward strand.
GCTGTGAGTGTCAGCTGTTAACCATTTAGTCCCTGTTGCTTCTTCTGTCTTGAGTATTAGTTTTAAAGCTTAGAATTTGAATGAAAGAAATGTTTCATACATATCATTTGTGTAATTCTATTTGATTGTAGCTCACTTGAAAACTTCACAAAGCCCATCACAGTGTTTCTATGAGGTGTCTAGTGACTTACACCGTGCTGGCTAATCCGTTCTCACTTTCTTTGTCCTTTGCTTACTCTACTCTCACTGTCTTCTCCTCAGGTTGTGGAGGAATCCACCTGCAGGACTCCTCTGATCTTTGTTCTGTCTCCTGGGGTGGACCCCACAGGAGCCCTGCTGCAGCTGGCTGAGGCCTCTGGCATGAGCAAGCACTTCCACGCTCTCTCTCTGGGCCAGGGACAGGCCCCCATCGCCAAGCACATGATAGAGGAGGGCGTCAAGAACGGTACAACAACAATTGCTCTGTCTTTTTCCTGCTCCTCTGTCTCAGATTCATTCTGTTGCTTAGCAGTGTTATTTTTCTCCCACAACTGTTTCTATTAGTTTCAAAAGTCACTTGTGCTTGACAAAGTGTACTTGAATTATGCATTTTCTTCATCCTGTGGTCACCACAAGATAATCCAAACACACAAAAACAACTAGAGATGACATTAAAAATCTAAACAAGTTATATCAGCTTATCTCAAGCACTCTTTTGCTCTGCCCAGGTCACTGGGTGTTCCTTGCTAACTGCCACCTCTCTCTCTCATGGATGCCTGAGCTGGACAAGTTGGTTGAGCAGCTACAGGTGCAGACGCCCCATTCAAACTTCAGACTCTGGCTCAGCTCTTCGCCACACCCCGAATTTCCCATTACCATCCTGCAGGCTGGCATCAAGATGACTACTGAACCACCAAAGGTGCGTGTGCTCACACACACATGGATTTCCAGACTTGAGATATCTACTATACAGGCATATATACATGATATACATATACAAATCTGCATAGAAGTTCTTTGTATATTGAGTTTTATTTGCCTACACATATTTTACAGTAAGATATACATCCTACATGTAATACCCTCCATAGTGTTAACACTGCCCCCTGTTGTCCTCAGGGTGTAAAAGCCAACATGAAGCGTCTGTACCAGCTGGTGACGGAGGCTCAGTTCAACCGCTGCTCAAGACCCATCTTCTACAGGAAGCTGCTCTTCTCCCTCTGCTTTTTTCATAGCATCCTGTTGGAGAGGAAGAAGTTTTTACAGCTGGGCTGGAATATTGTCTATGGCTTCAACGATGCTGACTTTGAGGTCAGGGCCTCATCTGATAATGAATGAAACAGTGACAGCTGTTGGAAATAACAGAGCAAAAGCAGAAAGACTACTCTCTTGTACAGTCCAGGGAAGATGTTGGTTTTGACATTTACAGAGTGTTGCATTGAAGACAGATGACCATGATGTGGTTGTGGTTATGATGGAAATGATTGATTGATTGGAATGTATGTGGTGTTATATTTGATGTTTTCTTTATCAGTAATCTGCTCTAAATTACAAATATAGACTTAACCCAGTCAGAGTGAGGAGCAGTTAGACTAATGATTAATGACAATCTAGTTCAAATGCATGCAACTGAATCCCACTTATTGCATTTGTCAACATTTCTTCATCTCCAGTCTCTTGGTGCGCTGTCTTGCCTTTCAAAGTCAGTCTATTAAGATCATCGTCTTGATGCCCCCCTAGGTGAGTGAGAGTCTGCTGAGTCTGTACCTGGATGAGTATGAGGAGATTCCCTGGGATGCACTGAAGTACCTCATTGCTGGGGTCAACTATGGAGGTCATGTCACAGATGACTGGGACAGACGTCTTCTAACCACATATATAAATGACTACTTCTGTGACGCTGCCATAAACCAGCCCTTCTTCAGGTGAGACATTGTAACACACACACACACACATATTCTGCCACATAATTATGTATTGCAGATGTTACACATGATGACGAATTAATTACATTTACATATTAAAATGCATACAGTCCCTCTGAAAAGACATTTTTCCCTGGTGGAAGCAAATTGGCAGAGGCCAGTTCAACTGCCTGCTGAAGTTTCTTGCAGGTCGCAGAGAGCCAGCACCACCGAGTGGACAATCAGATTATTACAACTTAAGAAATGCAGACACATTGTTGCACTTGAACACTGCGAGGAACCCTTGGTCCTCAGTTTTTGTTTTGTTTGCTTTATTACCACTGCCTTCATTTCTAACCAACCATTCTCAAAATATTTAAGGGTATATCTCTTTTTAAAAAACATTCAGTGCATCAGCTCAACACAGACCATACAAAGAAGACTGTACATGTATATTTAAAGTTAAACTTTCTAGCACTTTATACATTCAGGCAGAATGGATTACAAGATGGTTGTTTGCAGCTGGAGGGACAGTGAGTGTCCTTCAGTACAATGAAACCACTACTACTTCCAACTGCCCCTCCCAATAGAACATTCATTTAGATATCGTAAATACACTAACACTTAAGTATATTTTTGTCATTTATATTGTAAGGCTTTTGTATTTCTGTACTTGAATTATGAAAATAATATCTACTGGGAAATTGAGTCATTGTATTGGCACGAAATAAAACTGAGAGAACAATAGCTCTAATACTGTGTTCCGAAACTCTTAGAAAGCTGTTTGTCATTAAAACAATGTACTAGTAATGAAAGATAGTAATGAAACAAATGAAATGAAAAAGCAATATCTTTGTTTACAGGGTAGGTTAGATGCATATTTACAGCACTAGCTATTTATATTATTAGGTGTACAGATGAGAGAATGTACAGTATTTCCAGAAATAAGTTCAAAATGTGCTCATATGTACTGTCAACTATTCACATTGTTAAATTCATGCAGATAAAGTAAGTTTAGAACATGTAGATGATCACGTTCTATTGTGTTATTGCCAATGTAACCAATGTTTAAAAATACTATTATATATCACTGACTTTGTATTCTGTCAACCCCCTTTATCTGTCAGGTTGTCCTCCTTAACCTCCTATTACATCCCCCGTGATGGTCCCCAGTCCTCATACAAGGAATATATCACAATGCTGCCGCCCACAGAGCACCCTGAGGTGTTTGGCCAGCACTCTAATGCTGACATTGCTAGCCAGATCGCTGAGACCAGGACGCTGTTTGACACCCTGCTCTCCCTGCAGCCCCAGGTCACCAGTCCCTCTGCTGAGGGGGCCAGGCCCAGTAGAGAAGATAAGGTGAGGGGGAAGCAAAGTGGGAGAAGGGGAGGGCAGAGATGACTAGTTGAGTGGAAATACACAACTTAATAGACTGGTATAAGATGAAACCAACAATTTTATATCTACACCATAGTTGAGAGTATAGAGATTAATTTTAGCATCTCATCTCATCTAATCTGGGAAATTCTAACTTTCTGTCCTTTTTAAATCTAATTATTGTTACTCTTTGTGGCATTAAATTTGAGGCCACACTCAGTACCATATTGGGAGCATATGCTAAATAACTGTTGATGATCTGTACTACATGGAGAAAATATAACTAAATCATCTTCATACAAATACAATGATGATGATGAGTATTTAACTGCCCAAGACATATATTGTATACAATTTGAACAAGGATATACTGTAATATCCTACCAGGCTCAGCCCCATCCGCCTGCATGCTCTGATAGGCATACCAGTACAATGTTTTTACGTAATCCTCTAACATTAATTTTTTAAGGAAGTTTTTCATGGTTGATTTGATTTAAAGCCTGAAACGCATCGAATAAAATCTAACCTGTCCCAGAATTCTCTCAATGATCTTGGAAAGGGCTATAGGTCCGTAGTCACCACAACACAGAAATAACAACACTGAAATCATGGTCAGGTTGAATGCCATGAACTAGAAAGCCAGTAGAGCTAGCTGCAGGAAGAACCACACGTTTTTACTAGCAAATTTTAGATGTTTAGCAATTATGTGATCAGTTTCTCATACATTATTGTCATCTAGCTTACATAAAGCTTACGACCATTCAGACTTCACTATCATGCCTTCACTTAAGTCAGCAACAGTAAATACTACTCTCACAGTAGTGTTGAGTTCAACCAAATGTTCATTTCAGCCCGCTTTAATATGTAACAATACCCCAATTGCTCTGCAACTACAAGATGGCTTGTTTTACCACCAGTGTGCCTGACACTGTTGTTCTCATTTTCGTCTGTAAGATTAGTTTTGACCTATGGCATTTGTGGTTATTTTCAACATGTTCACCAATCTGTGATTGTGATATAGTACATTTTCTGGAAAATCAATTTAATTTTTTTTTACTGAGGTATTAAAGCAATATCTACATTGGTATAAACAGTATGACCGAATCTCTGATGGTTGATGGTGTGTATCACCCAGCCCTTTTACAGATCATATTGTACATTTCTGCAACATAATTACACTCAGCTGTGACTTGAAATGAGCCAAATGTTTTTCATGTTTAGACATGTTACCTATCAATCCAGTGTGTCTTTCAGATATACACGTACTATAATCTGTCAGCATTGAGGTCAGGGGAAAACCTAGTGACAAAAACACTCAGCATTTTGATCTTAACCGCAGGTGTATTTCTCACATCTCCAGCGCCCAGTAGTTTGGTTTTCCTTCTCCTTGTTTGGATGGGGCTTGTGTGGGTCAAACATTTACTTGCAACATTTAAGCTGGTCTGTTTTTGAGCCAGACCAGTCAATACTCAGAACAATTAATAGTCAGAGCTTAAAAGGGCTCTCTCTCTTCATGAAGCCAATGTCCATATTTGACAGATTTTTCCCACCAATGCTGAGACATCCATATGGTTACACAGCACTGGCAGACAGTCATCAGTGCAATAAGATACAGATCTAGGAATCTGTGCTTATATATGGAGAACACTGCACTGTAAAGTGTTAGGACAGGTCTCGGAGGGTACCTTTGGATGCTTCAGAACTGAATCTTTTTTCTGCTATTAGGATTTCATCCTGACTCTCTAGACATATAGCCACTGAGGTCAAGCCAGAAATTACTGTTTTGTTTTGAAAGTTAAGGGACAGTTATCGCTTACGATTTCTGAAACCATCTGCCAATTCTGTGTTCTCCATGAAAACAAACTAGCTGTTGTATAACAATGTCAGTAGTTTTTCTATGTGCTTTAAATGTTAGGGTAGTGTAATAGTGCAGACAAACTGCTGCTGTGACATGAGAATTTCCCCCTGGGGATGAATAAACTCTATCTATCTATCTCTATCTATGCTAGTGGTCCAACTGGTAATGACTTTCAGCAATGTTATCTCATCATCCAGCTCCTTTTTAGTGGTTCTTGTGGTTGTTAGAGTATGACTGTTGTTGGAGTATGTATGTTTCAAGAGTCTTAGCCTGAACTATTATAAGTCCTCCAATTTTTTGTAGCTCCATGATCTGACTCTGCAGTTTCTTCACTGCAAATACTTGTGTGCAGTGCCTTTGTAACCTGTCTCATCTGCTTTCGCACAACGTTTCATCTGTGCTTCCAGGTATTAGAGCTGTTGGCAGACGTTCGTGGGAAGATCCCAGCATTGATTGACTACGAGGGCACCAGGTCCCTCCTCCATGACAACCCTTCACCTCTTAATGTGGTCCTGCTGCAAGAGATCCAGAGATACAACTCTCTGCTGGACACCATCATGTATGAACTCTCTGTGTGTGTGTGTGTGTGTGTGTGTGTGTGTGTGTGTGTGTGTGTGTGTGTGTGTGTGTGTGTGTGTTTCTTTGGGTTTGTCTCAGCTGGCTATGTGTGTTGTACCTACTATACCTCTATGTGTACAACTGTCATTCGAAACTAACAGTATAGGGATGTGCTTGTCATATGCTATTAAGTAGAAATGGTGCAACTCTCAAGTAAAAGAGGGCCGTACATTAAGTAACTTGTTTCTTGCTCTGATGGGGTGATCAGATTAGGGTGGTTAAACCAAACACACAAGTGTATCTGATTGCAATACAAAAATCAAAACCAGTAACCAGTAAAGCCAGTAACTTTCAGCCTATTTGTTTGTACCACTATGTCTGAGTGCATGGTAATTTGTATGGTAATCCAGACTAGGAACCAGTGACTACTAAATGCTTTCAATAAAAGGGGGTAAAAATGGCAGATTTGTTGCTGTAACTGTGTGTGTTTGTGTGTTAGTTTGTCCCTGGTGGAGCTGGAGAAAGGGATCAAAGGCTTAGTGGTGATGTCATCCAGTTTGGAGGAGACCTTCCACTGCATCTATGACGCCCGTGTACCACCACTGTGGGAGAAGGTGCCAGACACACACGCCTACACACACACACACACTCAGAGCACCCACAATAATCCACACAATCTCCAAAAAACAAGTTCTTATGAGGTTACAGAAATAAATTAACACTTTGCTTCATTGCCTTTATTTATTCTCTTCATTCTCTTTTCTCTGCTGCCTGAGGTGTAAGTTTCAACTTCTTGCTTCTTATAATGTATAGTTGATGCACATGCAGTACACATACTGTATGTGTGATGCACATGCAGTATGAGAGGTGAAACCTCCTGAAGTGAGACTGCACCTGCTACCTTCCTTTTATCTTACTTCATAAAGTGGGAAGACAGACTACAATGAAGAATTGAGAATTGAGTGGACTTGAATAACACAAGACAAAAGACTATGCTCAGTGAGGATTAAAATTTTTAAAATAATGCTTTGAAAAAGGTAGCCAAGCATTAAAACATCCAAGTTAAACAGTGAAACAAATGTAACCTTTATTGGTTCGGCTATACTGTACTGTATAATAAAGTATTGACCAAGCATTTCTTTGTGAGGGTCACAGATAATGTTTCAATACAGATAGCTATGTTTATTTTTCCGTTACTTATTCTGACTTCATTTGCAGCTAAGCCTTTCTCTCTACAACAAATATGACAGATTTTTATGGTGTGCTGCAATTTAACAGAGGCCATTCAGATTTTCACTCAGGACTCTTTGTGTATTGATCTCTGTGATTGTGATCTGATCAACACTAATCTATTCTGCCCCCTTCAGTCAGTCAAACAGCTGCAGGCCTGTCTCTGTACTGACTCACTGATCAGTTATTAAAGGTGTATTTATTCATCACTCTGCCTGGCTGCACAGACACACACTTATTGTTCTCCTCTGTCCAACCGCAGACACACACACACACACACACACACACACACACACACACACACACACACACACAGGGTTCTGGCAGCATTCCAGCTGTAATTCTGTCTGAACACTCCATTCTGGCTTCATTATCACTGGACCTCTCTTTACAGTAGGGAGAGAACACAGGGTGCTGTCAGACTAGGTCAAGGGGATAGAAAAGATTCTGGCTACAAGTGTGTGTGTGTGTGTGTGTGTGTGTGTGTGCGTGTGTATCTATTTCCTTTTATAGGAGTATTGGACAGCTATTAGGGCTGCTGCCTCCAGCTGAGCTTCTCTATTCTAGTGAACACTTGCTCTGTTACTCACTTTTCGCGTATTTTGGTTTACTCACTCTACACTTCATCTTCACATTCCTTTTTTATCCTCCATCTAGTGTTCCCTCCATTCTGCTCTCTTCTTTCTCTCTATCTCTTCATGCCTCATCTGGTCTTAGCAGCAACAGCAGCCCCTCATAGACTCTCTGTCCTGCTTATTTATCCCTCCATCCCTTCATCCCTCTCTTCTCCGCCCCTCCTTGGCATGGCAGCCTGTCATTAGTTCTGAGCTCACAGACTCATGGCTTTAATTTTGGCCTGCCTGCCTCTCTGTCTCCGGCCATTTTGCATCTGGTTTCTTCTCAAGGCTTTGCTGTTCAGTATGTGTGTGAGTGTTTAGGGGCTGCATAGCATATGTGCATGTAAAAAATTTGGAAGAGATGTGCATATCCGTTATGTGAATGTATAAAGGGTTATGATGATGCAAAAAGGCTTTCATCCCCATAGTCCATTAAGTGTATATACTGTATGTGTGTGAATTTTTGTGTGCACATGCCATGAAGGTTTAGTGTGTTGTGTATATTAGTCAAACATTAAATTAAAATTTAATTTAATTGTATGTCAATAAAAGTTGTAAAAATGTATGAGGGTTAGGCAGATTATGGAAGCCAACAACAGCAAGTATAACATATCATATGTAGAGATAAAACAGATTTGTATAAAGCAAAGAAGTTATGACAACTTTCCAACAAAAGTAGGATGTGTAAAGTAATTCAAAACATGACACCTTCCTGCACAATCTACACAGGCAAGCATTCCAGGGACCTGAGGTACAACAGCAAAGGTTCACTCACTTTAGCCTTCAGCCTAGGTGACTCATGATCTGCTGTGGACCAGCTCACAGGGGGTCAAACAAGACAGAAAACATAAGACATAAAGGTAGATACCGGGCCATAAAGGGCCTGAAGAAAATTTTGAATAGGAGCTTAAAGTCAGTTCTAAGAGGGACAGGTGCCAGTGCAAAGATGCTTAAATGGCAGTGTAAGCTGATCTGTTCTTTTAATTAGTGTATAGCAGCATAATTTTGCATTTTGAAGTTGTTGTTGTTGTTTGCATTTATTTAAAGGGCAGGAGAGTAGTGATATACAACAATTAAGATGTGATGAAAGCAAGTGATAAATAATCAAATAATAATGATAAAGCCAGTATTTATCCTTTTTTTATTCCTAAAGTGGAAAAGAGTTCATCTTAAGCTGAAATGCCACCAGCTCCACCTTGAGAATCTACAAGACTTGCCCTACAAAAATTTGGTCTTTTTGCTGTGTGACAGAGGACCAATATAGACCTACTGGCAGATTTATGGCAGCTTGAAGACTGTGAAGAATGGTGAATTGTTTCATGGGGGCTTATACTAATGCTTAAATCAGACAAAGCATGCAACACATAATGAAGAGTCTCTATTTTACATGCAAGTAGCTGAGTCATGTTAATATTAGGATTTTTTTTTATATTGTTTGGCAAATCAAAGTTATGTCATGTTACCAGGCAAAAGCTATTTTAAAAGCATGGGGTTCACAGTTGCAACTTTGACTTATGTTGTGATCTGCATTGCTCCCATTCCGATTAGATTTATTTTTTGTACTCAAACTATAGAGAACCGTGTGCCACCAGTGCTGCTCGGGATTGTCAGTGTAATGGATGTTTATCACAGGGAGGATGTTTGTGTAAAAACTTGTTTTTAGAGAATTTCCATAATTTGGTCTGTTATGTATCTTTGTACATTGATTATCTTTGTATTATTTAACTGTCAGACAATATATGCAATTTTAACTTTGGGCTGCGTCAAGTTGTGGCTGGGATCTCTCATTATTTTTTACGTCTTACAGACTAAATGGTTAATCAATTACTTGAAAACGTAATCAGTGGATTAATTGATAATGAAAATAATTGTTAATTGTTAATCATTGGTACCACTAATTGTTACATATCGTCCCTTAGAATCTTTCATCATGATTGTGATGTGGTAGTTTATTTGTAGATTCTTGTTAATCTTCTGTGGTTCTCTACCATTCATGTCAATATCAAATCAACCAAATGAAGTAAAAGGTGTCATATTAAAATTTAAACATAACTATGTTCACACCTCACTTGTGAATTTTCACACAATTCTAGAACACCACTCCTACATCCTTCTATGTGTGTTGATAAGACCTCAGTGCTACTGCACTGTACTGAACTTGTGCCCATTATGAATAGCTGCCAACAGCTGGAAGCATGAAATGACTGTAGATTGGCCATGTTGCTCTCGCAGTCTCTCTCTCACTCTCTCTGCAACTCTCTGTCCACTAGGCATACCCCTCACTGAAGCCCCTGGCAGCATGGACCAGGGATCTTTGCCAGCGAGTCAATCAGTTTGCAAGCTGGGCAGAGACGGCCCAGCCCCCCAACTTGTTCTGGCTCGCCAGCTTCACCTTTCCCAACGGTTTCCTCACCGCTGTGCTGCAGTCCTCTGCTCGACAACACAACGTGAGAGTTCACACAACCACTTGCACATAGGCAGAAAGACAGTATTTAGTGAAACTACATGTGAAACACTGCTTGTATTGTCTTGTTCGTGATTGATGGCCCTATATTTTAGAGTTTATCCAGTAGATGTTTGAAAGGGTTTCATAAGACAATCCCAGTTAACTATGTGATTCTACAAGTGAAGATTATACTGTGAAAAATGAACAAAATCAGAACTACAAGATGTTTGCATGACAACAGCTGTTCAGTTTAATTTTCACAGCACAAATAATACACACATAAATCACACATAACACCCTTGGAAACATGCAGTCAACCCCCTGTGCTGGTTTGGCAAACCCAGCCTGTTGCTCTCTTGAGTCCATACATAAACCTCAGCCTCTCAGCATCTCACAGCCAACAACCGTCGCACTTAATGTTAACATTAATTAACTTGAGCAATTTATCTAACAAAAAAACAACGATTCTAATATGACTCTACTGCAATGAATGGAAATGTCCTTGTTTGACTTTTGGACTGGTGATAATAACAAGTTAACATTGTGTTCTCACAGATATCAGTGGACACGTTGTCTTGGGAGTTTACAGTGTCCACCGTAGATGACAGCAACCTCCTTTACCCACCCAAGGTGACTCCCTATACACACATTTCTATTTCCATAAAGATTTCCATAAACTTGCCATCAGACCACTTTTTCTGGGCCATTAGCTTTCCGCTGTCATCACCACTTTCCATCACATTTTTCATTTCTACTCAAACATTGACTCTGTGTGGTTCTTCCTGAAAAACTTATTTTCATTCAAAGCAGGATGCAACTTTGTGCCTCTCTTCCCATTCCTCAAATATGCTCTTGCGTTTAAATTTTTTTTTTAACAGCAGTTCTACAATTGAAATTTTGACATTGGTGGAAAATGTTTTAGTAGATTGCTGCCACTTCAGAATTTCTCTTCCTCTCTCCTGATATGATAAACTTTATTTATATAGTACTTTTCAGAAACAAGTTTACAAACTGCTTCACAGACAGAAAAACAGAAAATACACAGTGTAATCACTAATTAAAATAAGTTCATGCAGTCAAGAAATAAAAATATAGATAAAAGACACTGACTACAAATCTTTCAATAAATGAATAGGGTTAGGGACAAAAGCATGAATGAGAGTTTGTGCATCACCGAATGATGAAAGTAATGATCTAATCTTGGCAATATTCCCAATTTGACCGATCACCGATTTGGTGATATTGCTAAAATGTTCATAGAGGTTTAGATCTGAATCAAAGGTTACTCCCAGATCCCTTGGAATCTAACACCTGGCTTACACAATTTCCTGTGTGCTTTGGGTCCAAACACCATCACTTCAGTTTTATCGTTGTTCAGCATTAGGAAGTTATTTGACATCCAGGACCTTAAGGCTGTAAACTGTGAGTAAGGTAACTGAGGTGAGGTCTGATGGATTTATGGACAAATAAGATTTGTGTATCGTCAGCATAAAAATGGAAAGAAATATTGGAGTTGCGGATAACTTGACCCAGTGGTAACATGTAGATACAAAACAGTAAAGGGCCAAGAATAGACCCTTGAGGAATCCCGCAGGTGATATTTGCAAAGCTAGAGGAGACATTCCCAATTGATACAGAGAAGGTTCTGTCACTCAGATATGACTTAAACCAGTCTAGAGCAGTCCCAGTAACGTCTACCCAGTTTTTTAGTCAATCAATTAATATGCTATGATCAACTGTATCAAACGCATCAGAGAGGTCTAGCAGCACCAAAACAGTACAACAGCCGGCATCAGATAAATTCTGATGGTGAGGATTTGCAGCAATAAGATGTGAGAAATAGTTTGAGCTTTCTTCCTTTACAGTGTTGTTAAACTCCTTTAATAGCTCTTTCATGGCATTGAAATTACACCACAATTTGGAAGTTTTCCATTTCCGTTCAGCACGTCTACACGCCTTTCTAATACTCTGGTCATTAACCCACGGTGGTGGTTGCATTAAAGCAGTACAGGCTTTAGACAATTTAAAGAGAGCTACGGTGTCCAGAGTAGCAGCACATCGTTGCAGGAATCCAGTAGCCAGCTACTCCACAGAACATGATAAATCTAGCAGGTCAAGCTGCTGAGAAGCCTGATAAGTGTTACAGAAATTCTCAGTGGTCTGTGAAGAGATGGGTCAAAAGAGTCGAGGGCCTCTCAGTTAAGAGACAGCAGGCACTAGAGGGACATTAAAAAGGACAGCAGCATGGTCCAAAACATGCATATTGATAGTCTGGAGATTTACTGGATTGAAGCCATAAATAATAATTGGATCGAGAGTATGATCGTGTTGGGTAGGGCCAGAGACATGCTGAGTACAGTCAAAAGTATGGATAAGATCAAGGAACTCAGATGCCAGGTTGTCATTCTGGTTGTCGATGTGGTTATTTAGATCTCCCAAAAGTAAAACTTTCTCATAATTAGTTGTGGTGACGGAAAGTAAGTGACTAAATTATGTCAAAAGTCACCTTTTGATTTGGTATAACAAGCCAAAAAAGACAGTGGAGTGGGAGGTAAGAATAAGAGAGTAACTCACAAGAGATAAAATTGCCAACAGCAATAGGTTTACAAGTGTTTGTATCTCTCACCTTACCCTTCCCTGATTACCCCCTCTCTTTTCTGCCCACCTCCCTTCAGGATGGAGTATTTGTCCGAGGTTTGTACGTGGAGGGAGCTGGTTGGGACAAGAAGAATTCCTGTCTGGTGGAAGCTGAACCCATGCAGATGGTCTGTCCCATCCCCACCATCCACTTCAAACCTGTGGAAAACCGCAAGAAAATGGCAAAGAGTGAGTTGTTTGGGACTTTTCGTCAGGGATTTCCCTACTCCATCCCACCAACTGTCTTTTTCTTGTTTTTTACTTTTTCATCTTTTGTTTTATGTTATTTTGAATGATTCATCTTTGGTTTCTTGTTTTCTCTATCTGTTTGTATGTAGTTTGTGATATCATGCTCTGTGGTTTCACTTTCTCAACTCTGTGTCTCTTGTGTGTGTGTTTGTGTGTGTGTGTGGGTGTGTAGATATGTACCTGTGTCCATGTTATTACTTCCCGGTGCGTTCGGGCGGGGCAGGCCGAGCATCTTTTGTGGTTGGTGTAGAACTCAAATCCGGGGCTGTGACCCCAGATCACTGGATCAAGAGAGGGACTGCTCTTCTCCTGAGTCTGGACAACTAAAGGCCTTAACAAACACACACACACACACACACACACACACACACACACACACACATTGACTCTGACACTTTGTTTTTACTGATGTTTATTATTTATTGTTTAGCTGTTTATTACTGAATATGCTGTTTATGAAATTTGATATTATCCTTATTTGTGACCTTCAAGCTTTAAAGGCCACAAGGTTACAATAGACAGCAAATGACATTTTAAATTTCAACACTGTGTTACTTCCCTAATGTATTGCATTCTATAAAGCCGGTTTTCACACCTGGGGCTTAACAATAAATGGACTGACTCATTCTTTGACACTTTGAAGTTGGTCTGACACAATTCTGGTAAGCTCTCTTTCTCTTCTCTTTCTTTTTTGTCTGCTTTCTTCACTGTCAGCCGGCCGATTATTCACTCCTCTTTACAGACCTGCATCAGTCTTTCCATGCTGACCCCCTTTTAACCTGCTCAAACATAGACACTTACACACCGACAGCCACACTCACACGCATACACAGGGTATAGTCTCCTTCTTAGAAGTGTTGTGTTTTACTGGAAACTTGCTCTTTGCAACATCTGGATCAAGTGACTGTCTGGTCATGTAAGTGTCCGTTGTGCTCATTGAATTACTTGGTAAATTAATGAGCTGTTATGCATTGTCATCTATTTTGTGTTAACATAAAAGAATTGACAAAGCACTTGCGTGAAGACAGTCCTGGGCTATAAAAAATATGTGCTAAATAACATTGGAAATGAGTGCTTCAGTTTTGGAATACATTAAATTTACAATATTTTTATGAATCATTATCCTGGCTTTGTGCACTTATTGACAGTCCTCGAAATACAAATCAGTTAAAATCTTTATAAAGTAGTAAACAATGTCTGTTACTGGTAGTTTTACATCTTTAAACCAAAGAATAATATTTTAATTTTGTGAAAATTAGATTCATTCTTGGTTTGGCACACTCAAATACAGAGAAATTTTGACACAGTAACAATACACACCCATGCTGGCACACATGCAAACAATGCAGTTAATCAAGGTGAGGTAAAGGATATTTTTATGCTAATACACATTTCCCCCAAGCTGAAAAAGAGGACAGAGGGAGGGAGCGACTGAAGGAGAAATGAACCTATTCAAACAAATAAATTCTAATGAAGCTTCGCAGACAAGACGTTTGGAGTCGGTCAGCATTGTGAGAGAGAAGGCCCGGACTTCCCCACTGGAAAGGACTCAGCCCAAACTCCTAAAAGGGAGGGAGAGAAAAACAAGAGAAGGACCCTGGAGAAAGTGAGCCGGGAGGAAGAATGGTCCAGTAATGAGAGAGGGGAACCAAAGAGAGGGGGGCCTGAGTTCAAGGTTGTATTCAGACGTAAGGATTGTCCCCCTGAAAGACTGAACACAGACTTCCTCAGGGTTTAAGAGCCTCTTTATCAGACCCAGGTCTGTGTGTGTGTGTGTGTGTGTGTGTGTGTACTCTGGTGGTCTCTGGCTGGGTGGGAGATGGAGGGGGACCACTCATAGCAACATGCTGAATTCAAATTCAATTTGGCTTATTCTGGTTGTAACAAAAATATCAGACTTGGGAGGTGTTTTAATGGATAAAAGCTTCAGCTGAAATGAACGAGAATGTAGATGTGGTGTGGAAACATTTCAGATATATTTGTTTTGTGGTGGTAATTAACCTTCCTGTCTAATACATGAATTGGATTTGTGTATTCTAGGTCAGGAATACAGTAGCCAAAGTTTTGTGGCTGCTGTGCTTTAAACAATTGTAAATTTGAATTGTTTAGCATTTTGTAAGAGGTGGTATTTCTGTGTTCAAACACTGGATGTCTTATTTTAGGGCCAAGGTTTTCAAATGCTTCCAGTCCGCAGAAATATTTATTTCTTGAGGGCATTGGAAGCCGATTTCTTCCATCTGTTTATCCACTTAGAAACTGTACAACAGCCGTTTCTAAAATTCCTTCGTTTTGGAGAAATGCGGACAGTTATTGAATATCTGTGAGGGAGGGAATCCAAACTTTTTCATGTAATAAGTACGTATGAAAACTATTCTCTGCAGACTTGTAGACCTGTTTGAAAATGTTGTCACATTAGAGGATAAGCCTGGGGAAAGGTCTAATCAGATTACAGTGTCTCCTATTGAATGTATTACGAGTGAAATTAAATCAATCTGCAGTTTACTAGGGACCCCCTGACAACACCTCAAGCACCCTGGGGACCTAACTTAACCGATTTCCCAACATGCTCTTGATCTAGTTTTCAGTTTCTAGGGAAATGACAGGGACCTGACAAGATTACCAGACATCTCCAAAGCACAACTTTTGATTCCTCAAGTGGCTCTTGGCGCCTTTAGTAACCTCCAACGGAGAGCTTGACTCTTGAACCAAATACTTGTACCGGGGGAAACCTGGGGTCCAGTTGTTCTCCATTGAATAGTTATTAATAATGGAATTTGGGCAAGTTGTACAGTGTGTTTGCCAGTGACTATGGAGGCGGGGCAGTTAATGTCAAAGACTCTTCTACCGAAAATAAACCTGCATGAGGGAAGAGAGAGAAAGGGAGAGGAGGGAGGGAGGAGGAGGAGGGAGGGAAAGAGGCTTTCAACGGGGACAGAAGGGAAAGAGTCTCCGTTTCAATGGAATAAAAACTGCGCAATTTCTTTAAGGACTGCCTGCTCTGATCGCGGTGGACCGTTCCTCTCTAGGAAATGGATATCAGTTGTGTTTTTGGATGATTAGGGAATCCGTGCCCATTGCAACCCCCGCTGCCTTGGAGGCTACAGGAGCTGGCGATTTTTTTTTTTACCAGATGGTCTTCAAAGGGAGAAACGAGCTGTGCAATCATTTAGAAAGGCGATATGACTGTGCAGAGATGCAAGATCAGTGATGAGGCTATCCGTCATGCCTTGCCCATGGGCGAAACACATCCACATTTTCTCAGCCTGGGTTGTGATCTATCTGCGTGTACAGTGCTCCCCGTGTCGACGTTTGCACCTAAACCCGTTATGGATGTTATGGGGCTTCATGTTTTTTGGGAGAGGGCTTTTAGGGGGCTGCGTCATCTGTGGCTGGGAAAGGACATGGACAGCTTTGCAGATTTTCCACTATTACACTGTTTTAACAGCGAGAGTCCGCACGGCACCTCCCCAGCAGATTTTGGATTGCACATAAAAGGTAAGCATAATGCATAGTATGACTATCTGGCATACATGCTGACATGTGAGGCTGTACAGCCTGTTATCTAATTGTAAGAGGGGAACCAATGAGAATCCATTGGAAACAACCTGAACTGTATCATCATCCTGTAATAAATCTTAAAGGACACGATCAACAGCAACAATACAAGCTACTACAAGAACATTTGTATCACTGCAGGAGACAATTGTAAGTCTAGTAAACTCAAGAATTTGCAGAGCAGAAACCCTGCATCTATCTGAAAACAGAAGGCTGTATTATTGTGGTGATTTTTAAGGGGATGATTTGATCGTATTATATAATTTCTAATACAGTGAAATGGGCTACACAAGTCTAACTTTACATGAATAGGGCCGATAACTTTCGATACTGCAGCAGTTTCTTTTTTCTGCGTTGCTGGCAGCTGTTTTGTCTGTTTTCCCCAAATTCACATTGAAACTGGTGTTGGTGATGTCATGTTTTTACGGTAAGGAAGGAATAGTTTACGGGAAGGTAGGTTGGAGTTGGTGATGTCGCAATCGCATTGTGTTGATTTCGGTTACACGTTTATAAATGCACGAAAAGCGATGGATCGTGTCCGTGGGTGTGATAAACAACGTGTGGCTGTGATATTATGCTAGTTAGGGGTTGAATAGCGGCTTATTGAATGAAATGCGGGCTCGCTGGTGTTGGTGGAAGGAGTGTCGCATTTTCTTTCTGAAATGTCATGTGGTGAAGTTGTGGCGGGTTCTCTACTATTTCCAGGAAGAGCGTTTGAATTTTCTTCCCTTAGATTTTTTTCTGTCTCCACCCCTCTCCTCGCTGTCCCTGTAGCACTTCGGGCATTTTGCCACTGGATGGCGATCCAGGACAGGAATTGGTTAGACTACATATACTTATGGACTTGTATGGGATTCAGTGTTTTGCTCTAGAGCAGGTCTATTCAGTTGGCGGCCACATCCGGCCCAGAAGCAACCTCCGCATGGCCAGCATACATACGTCTGATGTATGACAAAATAAGTAAACTACATATAAAGTGTATGGAAGTGGCTAACGAGTGAGCCATCTCGCTTCCTTCTCATCTTTGTTGAGAGTTCCACATGCGCAGTACCGATCGGGGCAGTATGTTTACGGATGTAGCGACACCGCCAATCATATCTTTCACAAATGAGCGTTTTCGCCTGTGAGTTCCGACCACGCTTAGTAGCTTTTCAAAACATCTGGCTATTAACAGTCACACGTAGGGAAGTGCTCTACTGAAAATATGTCTCTGTCAACCCTGAAACGTAAATTTGACAATGAAACCCGACAGGTTTAACCCTGCCTGGATTGGCAAGTCTTTATTTTACCGCCATCTCCAAACACCTGCTATTTTTTATTACATTCATTTGCATTTGTTTAAAATTTGTCATTACCAAAAACTAAAATGTTTTAAATAGGCTGCTGAAAATGTCTAGCCCATCAACATTTCCTGGTTTTAAAATCTAGCCCAATTGAATTTGTAATTGAATGGCCCTGCTGTAGTCTATTATCGCCTATATCGCTTTAGTATATAACCATTTGGGTGTCTCATACTGCGTCCATATTCCACTTTACCACATTATTTAAATTATTATTAAAGAGGGTTTCAGTATGTAGGTTTTCCATATTAAAAACTTTCAAAATTAAGTAAACTTAAATGTCAGTGTGAATAATAAATCCCCTTCAGTTTTGACTGGTTGATGGATATATGTCCCACAATGCAGTGCAACTTGAGGAGCTCACAGCTGAAAAATAACCCAACTAATTGTGGGCAGTGGCGGGAAAGCTTGTGGAAGACAAAACAAAACAAAAATATTATAATTTAATTTAATACTTAGCTTTATTTATTTAAAATTAATTTTCCAAAGTTTACAGCATCTTTCCAAAGGCGTAGGTTTAAGTTCTTCTGTTCGGACAAAACGGTAAAGTGGCTATATTTATTTCTTGCACTACTTGCAAAAACCTGGAAGACAGCGGGACAGCAAACATTTTACTGTACACAGCAATACCTCTTCCCAGGTAAATGTGTAATACTGGTCTGAATACACAGCAGCCGTCAATGTGCGCTAAGCGGTTGAATTCACGTTTGGACATATTTGAAAGTCTGGTGCCCACATGTTTCCAGGCATAGGCTAATGCTGAACAATTGCACTTAGAATTTTCCACACAGCTAAATTTACGGTAAAGCTAAAGAATAAATACATGGCCTGTGTTGCAGATTAAATTAAACTTTGTTGTACTTGAGTAATTTTCATGGTTACACTGGCTGTATTTAATTGCGACAGTAATGTCTCTGCGGCCTAACTAATATTACATAGTTGCAAAACTGACAGTTCCCCATAATTTAATACCTACAGTAATTGTGACTTATTCCTATACAAAATTGCAGTATATGAACATGAACACGTGTCATATGTGACACTGGATTGACAGTGCCTCTTCTCCTACTGTGACATCGTGCCACTTCACTGTTTGTCCACATTAAAGTAGAGCCCATACTAGTGTTGCTTAAGGACACCTAAGCAACACACCTGATTACTTGACAGTACATACACACATTGATCACTTGACTTGTATGGTTTGCTTGCATACTGGGAGCCATTTTCTGATTTCTTGTGTATTTTCATACAGAGTCATACAAAGATGTACACTGCATGTAAAATTAGTATATTTCCAAATACATGCCCAGTTACTGCCCTCTTTTCTCTATCCATACCTGAGTTGTTTAATGGCTTCAAATACCATTGATTACTTCCCTGCTACTCTATCTATATCTCCTCCTGTATGATAGACATTTTTTTGAGGAGGGAAATCAATAAGGTGTTACCGCTTTGACCTAGATTAACATCATCTATGTACTTGTATGAAATGAGTGATTACATGCCAATATTGAAGCGGTGTATCCAGTTCACTGATTTTCTATCACTACATGTATGCAGTAGTGTACAAAGCTATATTAACTGCACAAATTGCAGGAGTGCGTATTCTCCCCTAGATGGCGACACTTTCGCAGTCCAACCCTGGTCTGTGTATGTCCTTTGTGAACAGCTGCTAATTTCTCACAGTACAGTGATGAATATATGTTGTTAGATATCTAAATTTGACCAGTAGACAGAACCACCAAATTCAGTGCAGTTGTGGTGCAGTTTTATTTCGTAAATGGCCATGTAGATGACACGTGACAAATATACTCTCTGAATACTTTTCCATATTGATGATTGTACTCTGATCTACTTGATTTCTGCTTCATTTTTTTAATCACTGATCAAAAAGGTTACTATATATATCTTCCCCATTCACAGAGAAGGAGTGAGGAACATGGCCAAGCATTGTTGTGCTGTGTTTCATGAACCACCACCGCCTGACTGAAGCCATAAGTGAAATGTCTTACTGGGAGTCTGACATACTGTTGGCAAGAATGGGCTAACGTTTAATCACCAGCACAGCCTGTCAAGATGGACTGGGAATGGAAAACACTGATGCCATTCCTTAGTGATGGTAAGATGGACATAGCCAACTAATATATTAATGCATGATTGTTTTTTTAGGTTTGTTAATTACTGTACCACTAACTTTTCACCATGGTGTTGCATTTACTGAATGTTAAAACCCTCTACTGTAATAATTCAATTTCCTTTAGTGAGCTTCACAGATATTAAATCAGACCTAGTATTTAATTCACAGCATTTCCCTCAAATGTATTGATATAGCATGTTTAAAAACAACCAGAGTTGACCAAAGTGCTGTACAAATTAAAGTGAACGCCACAACACAATAGTGAGTAGAATGACATCAGTAGCAAAAATTCACAAATAGTAATAAGGCACAATAATACTAATAATAACAAATAGAAATGATATCATACAAAAACAATTGTTGTGAAATCTAAGAGGCCTAGAGTTGGAGTAGGGGCAGAGAAGTTCTGAAATGTACAGGGGTGCCAGCCCATGTATGGCTCTGAAAACAAATAAAAGTATTTATAAGTAAGTCCTGTATTTGACAGGTGCAGGGATGCTAGTACTTTTTCTGGTAGCAGTTAAAAGTCTCGCTGCAGCATTCTGCACCAGCTGCAGGCGAGACAAAGAGGACTGGCCAACACCCAGGTACAGTGAGTTGCAGTAGTCAAGCTTGAGGAGATTAATGCAGTGGTAACAGTCTTCTTAGAGGACTTAAGTTTGGCAATGTTCCTTAGCTTTCGCCACAGAGTTAATCTGTTTGTCAAATTTCAGTGCAGAGTCAAAGATGATACGATGATTCCTGGCATAGGCATGAAGCTTTGATGCTTGACTAGCTATATTCCATGTGGTGTTTGGGGGGACCAAAAACAAACAAAATCATTTGATGTTTTTGAATAAAATTGTAATATATTCTATCACAGAGTCAGCATCACAATTCACTAAGATTTAAAGGTATTTTCCCACAACAGACTTGCAGCCTAAAAGTGATCCATATCAGATCCATTGTTTACATACTGTTTTCCTGCAGGGGAGCCATCTGCATTTTTCAGCAAGAACCCACCTGCTCAGGTAAGACATTTGACCTTTTACCCAGACTTTGACCTGCCTGCAGTGACATATGGAATGTGCATGACTTCACTGACACTGTCATTCCTGTTTTGTCTGTACCAGTAGATATGTTTGTCTGAGCTTCTTTCAGAACAATGAAATGTTTGACTAGCTCAAATGTATTTGCAAATGGGTACAATATATTCATGTGCAATCTCTGATACTGTGTAGTTCAAGCGACAGCTTAGAAACTTTTCACTGAGTGACATCAAATCTATGTAGAAGCTCCTCTTCTCTACGCTTTCCATCTCAGCTTTCCTTACTGCTTCAGCAAAGAAAACATACTTTTTTTGGGGGGATTTTGTCTCCTTTTCTCCTGAAAGGACGAAAATCCACTTTAATTGCTACCATTAGAAAGGAAATTCCAATGATTTTGCATTGTGTTAGACTATTGTTTTTACCCATTCTGTCTGTAATACAGGCTGGTAGTTTTGAAATCTGAGGTGTACACAGTATGTACCTTACATGGATTGATCCAGAGTCATTGGGACTGATGATTTGTTTTGAGGCCTGAATGAAATGGTTTGCTACATTGACTGACCCACACATTTAAAATGGATAGCCTCATTAAAAGTTTTCTATTTTCTGTTTGTGCTGGCCTGCTGTTTGCTTACTCAAACATTATATGTCATGAACCAGTTTGGTTCCAGCTGCCACTCTGCTTTCGTGCAACTTGTTTTAGTATCACCCCCTCCTATAAAGGCTCTGCGGTGCTGGATTACATTTATGACTTATTTACAATTGTAGTTTTAAATGTTTAAAGAGTCTTTTTCTGTTTCAGTAGAGTTGTTGCCATTTTTCACCACAGCTACTAAATTGATTGGGGCTGGGGCCAGAGACGAGCACACACACATGCACTTCAATTGAGCTGTACACATTCAGCACCCTTACTTAGGTGTATACACACCTAACCTAACACCAGCTCTGTTTCATTTTCACACACACAGTCCTCAAACACTCTCTGACACACATCTCAAACAGCCCCACACCCTTCTCACACACTGTTTTGATCTCCCTCTTAGGGACAAAGACATACACACACTTTCTAATCTCCCAGGACCCTGCCGAGTCTCACACACCTGGGGTTTTCCATCACTTAGCCTGCTCAGCTTTATTACATACATTTACAGCTGGCCATGAATCAGATCCATTATACACATAAATGCACATGCACATATACACACAATCCTGCTTAAGATCAAGTAGACACCTTCCATTATGCTTGTAGACGGATACACACGCACATACATATAAAGCACAGTTTGGCTGCAAGCTTTTCTGTAAGAATGGATGTTACTGAGCAGAAAGAAGGAGGGAGAGAGAAGGGATTGTTGGAAAGAAAAAGATGGGCCGGGGATGGGTTTTAAAATGCACGTACAGTATAAGCATAATAAATCAAGTAGCCCTACTTGCATATGACAGTTGGTGTGTATTTGTTTTCCATTCATTGATTATGGGGACATAAAAAGTGAGTGATTTGTGAATGAAACCTGTGTCTTACCCACCATTGGTGCCTGTCTCTTACACAAACAGCTTGTGGTCGTTTGTTTAGTGGAGGTCATGTTGAATGTCTGAATGTGTTAATATGTTTGAGAGCGAAAGAGAGTGTTACTGTACATTTTCTGGTAAGACTGTAACTGTGAGCTTGACCTGCTTCAGTCAACATGACAGCCCCGTCAATCAGCTTGCATCTGTCTCTGAGACACACACGTGTGCACACTCTAACCCTTTGGACCCGTGTCACCTTCCCTTTGGGTTTGAGTGTCATAGTGTATCTAATCTACTATCATTACAGCTTTTGGCTTTTTTATACACTGCTACAGAGATGAATGTTAGCTATGTGTCACAAGGCTAGTACTGTATCCTGGTGGCCAAGTAAGATATGCTTATTGTGTACCTTAAATGTTGTAGGTTTGAGTTCAATTCATTTAGTGTTCCAGAAAGTTGACTTTAATACTAATAATAAATCTAAAGCTATGATGATGTCACCATACGTGACTTGCAGAGCTTGGCAGCACCCTTTATACCAGGGTTTTGATGTTGGCTTGTTGTAAGTGAAATAATTCCATATGCTGCACCTGGGACCAGTTTTGTCAGACAGGGATCTAATTTAAGACATGGTAGTAATGAGTGGCATATGTTCAGCTGCACAATTTTGCTTTGCAGAGTCCATAGGCTACAGTAAGTATACTGTCTTACAGATGTTGATTGAGGGAGTAACCCACAAATTTAATGGCCAAATTTAATTTCCAATTAATATTATTGTTTCATCTGATTTGATGTAACATTACATTTGCTGATATGCAATTTCTTATTTAAAAAAGTTAATAGTGAACATTCCAGTTAATTAAGCTTTGAAATATGAGTCACACATTACTGGCCCCAGAAATGCCAATACCACAAGTAACATTTGATGTTACACACTCCAGTTTGCATTACGCACTCTTTCATACAAGCAGGTGACAGTTTGTGTGTGTTCAGTGCAGGGCGTCAGACAGGTACATTAGGATTTGGCATTTGTTTTTCCCATCTGCTTTGTCTACATCCTCCTCCTCCTTTCTTCTGAATGCTCCAATCCATGTGCCATACACATGTGCCACACACCATGTGGAGGCAGCACAAAAAGGATTTATGCTTTCAGAACATTCAGTGGTGTTTTAACAGTTGGACAAGAAACAAGAAAATTCTTATTTATTTAATTCTAACTTCAGTCTGTCACAGCAATAATAAAGAAGTGTGGGTATTATATCAGTTATCATTACAATAATTCCCTTCTTGTCTTTGTTCTCTCGGTCTCCCTCTATCTGCTGAAGTTGAATAAAACCACATTTCTACAGAAGTATGAAGAGAGAATCTCAGAGAATGAAGAGCATAAGATTAAAAGAAATAAAAATGCTTTTGGTTCAAATGAGAACAGATTTGAACAGGATGTAGAGAGAGATTCAGGAAGAGAGGTGGTGAGAGCTGACTCAGGATGCCCTGGGGGAGGATGGCAGGAAGCAGTGGGTGAGGAGGAGAACAAGAAAGAGAGGGAGGGGGAGAGACTCCTCTTCATCATCCACCTCCTCCTCTGTCATCATCAGCGGTGTCATCGAGGGAGGAGTAGCGTAGGGAGGGAAGGAAGAGAGGTGGAGCTGACATCATCCACCTCCCGGAGGTCTGTGAGGGCGTATTACCACATTCTCCCTATTAAAGCTTTTAACAGTCACATTTAATGCATTTAAAGAACAGCTGGCTGGGGGGGGGGATCTCATTCAAGAAGTGCTGAATCCATGTAAAGAAAACTGGCACTGAATATAAGAACAGAAAGGCAGGGATGGAAGAACAAATAGAGCTCAAGACAAGAGGAATGGAAAGATGTAATAAAAGAGGTGTGGAGAGAGAGCTCCTCTGCCTATCTGGTTATATAACTTTCCTGCGAGGGAGGGCATTGGGTTTGTGTGTGTGCGTGCTTGTTCTCATGTGAGCTCTCTTTGTAGGCTCTGTGTGTTTTGTGTTTGTGTGTGTGTACGGGTGACAGAGTTTGCAAAGAGGAAGATGCCCAACATGTCTCCTGTCCTCTGCTGTGCTTGTTGTTTGGCCTGCATTACCCAGCTGTCACAGGCCTCTCTTGGTGTGCTGTGTATTTGTGTGTATGTGTTTCTAAGGTGTGTGTGTGTTGGCACCAATGTGTGCGTAACCATGTGTTTTAATAGTGCAGCTATGTATATACTCCAACGTCTATTACTATGAAGTGTTTCAGTGTTGATGTTCGCACCTGTGTCTTAAGGCCCCACAGTGGTTTTGGAGGCAGTTAGGGGAGGTTAGATGATGCAAGATTAGGGCGAGGTTGTGGTAATTTAAGCAAGTGGAGGGAAAGAGGTGTGTGGGGATGTGGAAGGGGGTGCATTGGTATAAAAAAACTATAGAGGGTAGGCAGTTATTGCATGGTGCTTTTTAATGTCATACAACAACTATGATTGCCAAACAACCCTATCAAACAACAAATCTATAAATGGGGACAGCTGCAGTTTTTTGAAGGAAAACAAAAGTAATTCAGTAAGTGATACTGTTGCAAACATAAACCACATCACATGCCAGTCAGTCAGTGTTCTGATCTCGTAGAAATACATCCAAAAATGACACACACATTGCTTCCACCTTGTTTCTACATTGGGGAAGTAGTGTTGCACAAAACCTCATAAAACTCATATAAGGGCCCTGATGTACAAAGCCAACAGTCCACCATCTGATGCCTTTGGGCAGTGTGTGGCTGAATGTCACCTGATGTTTTGTGTGTGTGTGTGTGTGTGTGTGTGTGTGTGTGTGTGTGTGTGTCCGTCCCTGGTTGGCTCTAGTAGGCCTTTTATTAGTATTTTCTTCTTCCACTAGTGACCAAGAAAATAAACATTTATAGTGCTAGCTTCCTTGTAAAGTTTTTCAGACATATTCTCATTTTGTATTCTCAGCATATGAGAAAACTGGGTAACACTTTCAATGAAGCCCATGTCTATAATGCATTATAAACATACTTATAATACATTATACTCTGCTTATAGCAAAGCAGAGTCAACAACGATGGTCACTCAAGGTGTATATCACCCACCATAACTGCAATGCAGTTATGCATTTGGTGCAAAGAAATACATCCATGGTTAGGGGGCAGTAATATAGCCTACATAAAACTCCTGTTGCCAAGTTAGCAGATAGTTTCTTAAGAAAATCTCATTGATAGCTTGATATTATACTGAAAAATGTCATAAGTAATTGCAGTTGATATGTACTTGGATTGATGTACTGTTCAGCTTGTGTGATTTTTTTTTTATTTTTTTTTTATTACCAACATTATCTGTAAATGGATGGAAAAATTGCTGTTTTGCAAGATAACATAAACCCATAGCAATAATAGTTATGATTATCATGATACAGATCACAAACAGAAATTTCTACAAAGTGCCTACATATTGCAATTAGATGCAGAAGATGCCTTCGCCTCTTTGAAATGAGTCTTCAGGTATTTCTGATGATTAGTGAAATGCAGTATAGTGCTGAGGCTACAACTGGCAGTTGACCCATGATAGTTTGGGCGGAAAGTGTACAAGGGCAGGTGCGTTCCATTTACACACCCCCCCACACACACACACACACACACACACACACACACACACACACTTTGGCCTCCGTGCGATGTATGCTGTTACGTAATACCAAGGGCTGAGGGGAAGTGAATGAGGGGAAGTGGAACTACTAATGAAACGCAACCTAGCTGTCTCTTGCTAGCTTCTCCAACAATACCTACCCTAGCTTTAAGCTCTTTATTTGCAGAATGGAAATAGTACAAGCAGTACAAATGGTGCAGCATAGTGACGCTAGTTACTGAAATAAAGCACAAAGAAACAAATGTATGCATATCTGTGAGTTGTTACTGATAGTCAGCAATAACTCAAACCATTTAAGGACTGTAAAATGAGGTTGGCATACTCTGTGGATGACTGTGTAAATCACTAAACTGTTGCAGTAACAACTATTACTATAAAATCACACTGAAACCATGTTAACTCTGTGTTCACAGTAAAACAGCGCAAGCTAGCTAGGCTAGCCAGTTAGTTTAACATTTATTCAGACTAATTTCCGAACAGGCTAATTACTGAAACAAGTTTTTACCAACATTACAGCGGTACAATACATACAAAACATCAACTAGACATTACAACATCATGAAATACAGAGAGAGAATCGAGTTATTGTGCTACATGAACTTTAAAGGTCCAGTATGTAGGATTTAGTGGCATCTAGTGGTGAAATTACAGTTTGCAACCATTTGAATACCACTAGCCTCACCCTCCTGTTCCAAGCGTGTAGGAGAAATTACGGTGGCCGTGAAACTCGTGAAAGGCCCTATCTAGAACCAGTGATTGGTTTGTCCGTTCTGGGCTACTGTAGAAACATGGCGGCGCAACATGACGGCCTCAGTGGAAGGGCACCCGCTTCCTCTGTAGATAAAAACGGCTCATTCTAAGGTAACAAAAACACAACGATTCTTATTTTCAGGTGATTATACACAAATATTCCATTTCTGCCAATAGCTCCTCCTAAATGTTACATAATGAACCTTTTAAAGCAGTAATATTACAATTAACATCATCAGTGACTTCTGCACTGGTAACAAAGGTAAAAACATAGTAGAGGATGGACATGAGCGGAAAGAGAAGAAAGTGGAAATAAACCCGTAATTTCAAAATACCTGAACGTGAAGAATTCACAACAAAACATAAATAAAATATTGTTCATTCAGGAGGGCGGGCAGCCCCCCCCAAGGCAATGGTAGGGGAAACACTGTATCATTAAATCTATGCAAGAACACACAAAACGTTGTAATTAATTTATTTGTTTAATGGGTCATAACAGAAATTGAGTACTCCAATTTGACACATCTTTTTGATCATTAACAACTGAATGATGGACATTTACATTTCACTAATGTAATGTTTTCACAAATAGACATAGTTGTAATACATTATAATATTTTTTAATGCATTATAATCACATTATAATGCATTATAACAGTAATTATAATGGATTATAAAATGGTTATAATGTATTACAACTATGAGAATTATAATACACTATGATCCTTGCCAAAAGAATGTCAGTGAGTGACCAGCAATTATGAAGTATTATACTACTTGATCTTATAAGTCATTATAAAATGCTTTATAATGTGTTGGTACAATGTAATGTGCAGTTCTTTTATACAGCATTATGAATATTTGAGTGCTTATAACTATAATTATACATTGCTATAAGCAAGGTATAACACATAAGTATGTTTATAATGCATTATAGATGTGGGCTTCATGGAAAGTGTTACTGAAAACTGTTATCAGATTCATAGTAGCGCAAAAATGGTTGGCTTTGTATTACAAAGAACATTGCAGAGAGAAAAACAAGACAAATACAAACTACTGACTCATTATTTCTTCTCAGGCATGCACAGAACGCACACATACATGTCAGTGGCCAGATGAAAGCTGCTTGTAGACTTTGCAGTGTGTGTTCAAATGCATCTTCTAACAGAAAACATAAGGTGAAGTGACTTGAGACAACACAGCCTTCTTGTTTGTTTGTCTTGTTTGCACTGGTTGAAGTTGGAGACCTAAAAACCTAAATGCCTGATCCCCTTTTAAAGCAGGATTTGTTATTAACAACAAAATCAAGATGGGCTCATTGTGTAGTCCAAAAACAAATTAAGGTAGGATTTTTACCTATTTGGGGGACCAGGATTCCAGTTGTTCCACTGAGCAGTGGTCCATTTGCTTCTCTTATCTTTAGCCTCTGACAGTCTGTAACTTATGCCTGCATTCATTCTGAATTCACATGTGCAATCAGCTGCCGACTGCATATGCTGAATGTGTGTATGTTTGCCTCTTGGGGAGTGACCATGACAACTTCCACATGATGTAGAGAAATATAGATGTAATGTTGATGTCACCTACAGTACATGTTCATAAAGGTACATCTTACTAAACTGTAGCAAGTACACACACATTTGTGTGTTTGTCAACAATTTTTTTTCAGGCAGGTTTTCCTACACTATAAGCCTGTCACCACCTTCAGCCTACATGTTGTGTTATGGGAAGAAAATTTAGGTGCAGTTGTTGTTCCTGCTCTGAGTAAGAAACTGAGCTGTGGCAAAGCGGGCACAAGATGTGAACACTATCTGCCTAACAAAAGAGATGTGGCTAAAACACTTACACAGGCTTTGGTAGATAGTGGATGTGCATTTTCCAAACCAAATCCCTTCCTTGAACAAATCCACTGCCAACCCCCCTTCAAAGGGGAAACAAAAAAATCACTGCAGCTATAAGCTGTCTTGTGTTATGCTCTCTCACCCTCAGACCCTCCCTTCCCACCATTGCTCCCCGTCTTTCTACCCCAGCTTCTGTTCTGGCTTTCTGACTCTCCAGTTTCTCCCCACCCCCCAGCCCTCTACACCCTCGTGGCCCCCCTTTGACCCCCTGTTACCCCCCATCCACCCTCACCCTCCCTCTCCCCAGGGCAAGCCCACAGCTCCCAGCCCCTTTGTGCCTTCCACCTCTGCCTGCCTCCCCCTGCCTTTGTGTGTGAGAGGCCAGCAAAGGGAGAGAGGAGAGGGAAGCTACAGAGGAGGAGAGAGTGAGAGATAGCAGCTAGAAGAGACGGATCCTATAGATCCGATGTGAAACTAGAGCTTGAAGCCTTTTATTTTTACATGCTCTTACTTGACTTGTGGATTTGCACATCGAGTGAAGGCTGTGCATTCACCTCGCTGAAGTGCTGTCTGTCCTTTTGTCCCTTTTTTATGTACATCTGAACAGTAATATAGTAACAGTAGCAGTAATGTACTAGAGATGTGATTTCTGTCACAATTTTTACTTTTTCTTACTAGCTCCAGTAATTTCCAGAATTGATATGAGTTTGATTGGCCTTACAATGATGTATACTGTACTATGAATCAACCAATGTCCTTTTTAAAAAGACAGCAACTACAGGAAATAAAGTGGTGTGTAAACTTTAGTTTTACATATACGTCATTTTCAGTTCTTTTTAATTCAGAGGTATTTGTTTTGACTGGTCAAGGCGGATGATGCAAAAGAACCAGAGAAAAATGGAAATGCCTGACACAATGTTGGGATGATTGTAGGATTTCATGTTCAACTTTTATTGAACTTACACAGCATAGTCCACTTTTAAGTCATTGGAGCCCATGGCTTCTACTATGCTACACACATGTTAACAAAACAACACAAAAAAAGACCAAAAGTCATTCTTGACCAAAGGTGGCGTCCATTTTTGGATCAGCATTGCTGACCACGTATCCAACCTGACAACCTTGCATATGAATCCCATTTATCCAAATTTATTTTGACAGTATGAAAGATAAGTGATATTCATATATACACACACATTTTTTCACATTTGCAGATGGTGTGTACATAGCACTGTCGTGCCATGTTTAACTTTAAACACATGCATTCACGTGGTATTTTACAAACACACAGCACATCCACAGACTTGCACAAAAATGTTCTTACTGTGCCCTGTGTAAAGCAATCACACACTGTATACACACTGAGTTGATTGGCCTTAATGAACCTATGGACAAGCTGTAGTTAAAGGAATATATATCCAGTATGTATCTGTATGTATGTATGTATGTATGTATGTATAGTATGTCCAACAAGGATTCAATAGGGGGCAATATAGAGCAGTACAGACAGACACAGTACACTGATACAGTATATTAGGGACACAGACAGTACAGTGTGACAGTATACTAATACCTTTTACTGTACTGTCTGTGTCCTTAAGTGGAAAAACATGCTGAATTTTAGGTCGTAGTCATTATTCTTGAAGATATTAATGACATAATTGGAAATTTGACAGCAGTGTAGTCAGTTGATCGCATGCATGACATATTATGGGAAGAGCTTGTGTATGTGTGTCCATATGTATTTCTAACTAGAAACCTGTGTACATTCTGATATCATTTTTTGTTTTATTTTTCCACTGTACTTGAATAAAGGAGTATAAAAGGAATATTTTGGCCAATTTTGGGGTATTTTGGCCATATTTTGGGGTTCTGAGAGCTGTATCTAAAATCATGTGTCAACCATACAAACAGTCAGAACCGATAAACAACGTCACACTTTGGCACAGGTCACTGAGTTCAGACAGTGGAAATGGGCCAGTATGTGGCTAAGAGGGTTTCAAGGTTAGTGTATCCACAATTAACCAAACAAGGTGGCCAGACACTGAAAGCGTCATTCACCTACTGACCTACCTAAATGACTCACAGAGCTGCCAGCTGATAAACAATACACACAAATAGTGATATGTAAGCACATAGAAGCTAGTATATGAATGTACAGATTAATGTGTTAATATGCTTGTCTTAGTATGTGTACGTGCATTTTGCATTTACTTTCCAAAGACCCACAGCACAACACATGCATTTTTAAAACCCAGGAAAAAGAAAGCTAGGTCACGCTGGGTGCATTTGTATGTGTATGCGCGTGTTTATCTGTGAGAGTGTGTGTGTGTGTGAATCTGTGTGTATGTATGTGTAAAATCCACTTGCAGGGAGTGCATGCTCAGTAGGAGAGTATATTCCTGGAAAGCCAGTTGCCACTCCTGTTATCACAGCTAACTCGATTAGAGGAGCTTTTGCTGCCGAGCCCTGTGCTCTGAGAGATGCAACATGCGCGCACACACGCACACACATTGGAAGAACCCTACTCTAGATTGAATTGAATCAGCCAAAATAAAGTACATCAAATTTCCAACTAATGCAGCGTCTTAACCATTGCACTTAAGCTTGTGCCAATAAAGCTCCATCAGTCACGTGTTGTATATATTATACCGATAATATAAAAGCTGCATGAGACATATACAAAACCAGAAAAGCTCAACGCAGCAATATTCAAATGAACAATGTACAAAAAACAAGCTTGGCTAGACAGTCATGGCCATAAAGATATATAGGTTCATTGTTCTTATTTCAGTACATTTAAACCATGAAAAATAAGACTTCAGTCTTTAGGAATGTCTGGTGTGTTGGCCTTTAAATTCATTGCACCCAATGTAGCCTCTAAGATGGCATCCTAATATGTACTTTTACAAACCGTTAATAGAAAACAGCACTTTGGTACTGTTGTACCAATTAACTGCAGCTAAACAGAAATGTCAGTTAGGCAGGCAGCCTTTCATGTGAGGTGCTGACCTTTCCCAGTGATCATGCTAATCATTGATCTCTTAGATAAACACAGGCTATCATAAGAACCCATTATAGTCCTTCCCAAAGCCTTCCTATGGATGGCAGTTATAATTAGGCCCCGGGGTAATTGGCTGACTAATTGCTGTTGGTGGGATACATACATCGCCTATCGTCAAACCCAAGGGAAGCTCTACTATTACTTTTAATTACCTGCTGTTAAGTTTGACAATTGACCCCGAGTGCTGTTTTTGGAGCTGATGGTTGTGTTTCGTCTTGTGGGAGGGGAAGGGGATACTGGATATCACCCTCCAATGCGGTCACTGCCACAATGGCCCAGATGGATCGCTTCTGTAGTTACACACACGTACTCCCAAACACACACACATACACACTGTGGGGTGAACAGACACACGCTGGCTTTTTAGGCAGCAGACCCATTCATCATGTGTCTGTCTGTAGAGGAGCTGCTATTCATTGTCTCCCTTCCTGCTTATTCTCCAGAAGCTGGCCTGTGTCATACATCTAGCTACCTGTCTCACTACTTCTCTCTCTGTCTTTCAGCCCCCCCTCCATCTCTCTCCTGTTGTCTTTATATCTTTGATACTCTCCCTCCCTCTCTCACACCCTTAATATATCTCGCCTCACTGAGAGAACAAAGAGGACATAGCTAGTTACCTTGTCTATGTCTGTCTTCCTGCGTGTCTGTTTGAAATGTATGAAGTGCGATGTTAAGGACTCATCCCAGTAAGCTAGTTTCTCCAGTGACACAGAAATCACTTGAACAGTTATTAGTGTTGTATGGATTATAGAGGGCTAAGAAGCCAGAACAGACACCTGCTATGTATCCTGCTGTAGCTCTTCACTTAATATCAGCTCCTATAATGGCATCTCATTAAAATGGGAACATGCAGTAGAAGTACAAGGAAGATTACATATACTTATACACAAAATGCACTAAGACTACCACCTTTCCATGCATCTGTTGTCACTTGACATTTATGATTTATGTATTTTACATGCACTGATCAAAGGCACCCATCGTACTAGTACTTACTGTATGTGTATCTTTGTAGCTGTGCTGTTTAGAAATGGTTAAAGAATAGTAATCCTGTGCAAAGTTAAAAAAAATAATAAAATGTTACCAGGTCTTGGGAAAGCAAACTGCCAGAGCTACTTTTAGAGAAAAACTACTTGAGACTAGTGATGTTATGTTCGCGAACAGTGATGTTACGTTCGCGAACAATTCTTTTCAACGTCTCTTTGGTACGAACGAAGGTAACCAAGTTGTACTTGGTAAGAGCCATTCTTTTTATCGTTGTGCCAAAATTTCACTGCCTGCCCTAAATCCACTCCCCTTTACGCGAACAGTGTACCAGTAACGCTACCACTCTAGTCACAAACTGTCTGCGACTCACAGCGCAATAGTAGATCCACTTGATTACTATCCCAGCATATGCTGGTGTTGCATCAGCTGGGTGGAATTAAAAGGTTTTCTAATATTAAGTGTTGCATGAAGTAGTAGTCGTAAATTCACTGACAAAGCAGAGGGATATGGCGTCACCTTGTATTATGTTTACAATGCAGATCATTGACATCAGGTCTGGCAATACGAGTAATTTAGTGCTGCTAAACCTAGTCCACACATGCAAAATGAAATTATATTGGTGGGATGTCTAAGTTTGAATCTAATTCAAATCTTACCCTATCATTATTCTAGTGATTATTTTGCAAATAAACCTAGTAACCCCCGCCCCCCCAAAAAAGAAAAGAAAGATGAGCCGTTCTTTTGGCTCTCGGAAAGGAACGGAGCCATAAGATCCGACTCCCTTCGAAGAGCCATCACTACTTGAGGCCCTTTTCAAACATGACACCAACCTATAAAATTGCCAAAAGATTTACGGAGTAAATGTACATGTGTGAAAGGAACTTCAGATTGATGCTTCCACTTCCACCCTTGAGTGTGAATGTGAGGGAGGACTGTGAGGATGTTTTTTTTTTATTTGAGGATGCAGACTGACAGACTGATCCAAGCATTTCCTGGGTTGTCTGTGTTGAATGAGCTCTTATTCCAGCTCTCCAATGTTCTTCACTGTGTAACACTTAGGCACATGCAGTTACACATTTACAGGTGTGGAGACGCAGCAGAGTTAGCTGTTTGAGTTAGCTTGTCTGCCATGTGAGTTTTGTTTATATCTCTGGTGCTTTCAGACTAATTGCTTTGGCCTGAGCTCAACAAGGGCTGGTCAACTCTGTATGTACAGTATTGTATGTGCGTGTGTGTGTGTGTGTGTGTGTGTGTGTGTGCGTGCGCATGCACTACATAGGCCACATCCAGGGCCAAGAGCAGGGTTGTGTTGCCATGGTGAAAATGAAATCCAAAATGCAGAGTTGCAAGGAAACCCCTGATTGGCTGAGGAGCCATGCATGGGATTGTGATGCATGCTGTCAGCTGGCCAATGGGACGCAGGCTGAGCCAGGGCTGTTGCTAAGGGGAGTAGCTTGGAACAGAGTCAGCTGGGTTTTCTCTCTCTTCTCTCTCTCTGTGTCTCCTAGTCAGTTTCTGGCTTGCTCGTCCGTTCTCTCCTGCTGCTCGCTCTGCCTTTGCCCTCATTGACTCCTTCTCCCCCTCCTTCCTGTCTCCCCATCGCTCTCCCCCTACATTTTTTTTTTGCACTTCTACACGTGCAAAAGGGGAAAGAGCACATGTTGAAAAATTCACTGAATATTTCATGCTGCTTGTTGTTTGGGGCTGGGGCCATATCCAAAGAAGCCCTGCACACAGAGTGGTGTGTGTTTGCCTGCATGCATGGAAGTTTGTATGTTTGTGACTGTTTGTTTATTTTATTGTGTGTGTGTGTTTTCTGAGTATGTGCATCGGTCTGGCCTTTTGTTTGTGTGTGATGTCCTTGTCTCTGTGTGTTTTTGTTCATGCTTATTTTGTGTTATTTCTTTGTACCTTCTTTATGTGCTTGGGTTCTCGTGCACTTATACTGTCTCTCTTCCTCTCAGTGTTTGTATCTTTCTAGTCTTTTAGGTGTATGAAAGGGTAATGTGTCTTTGTGTGTGTTTGATGTCTGCGGGTTCATGTCGGGGAGCTCTCCAGGGACAGCTGAAGTGGGGGTGTGTTTGAACGCGAGCCAGGTAGCGTTGGGTACACGCCTGGCATCACGTAGGTCTGAACCCCCTCCACCTCCACCACCACCACCACGACCTTCCCTCCACCCACTCAGTACCCCATACCAAACTGCTGGGCCATTACCACTATTCACTTCACACCCTATATCTCTACCCTGCTGAACACAATTGCTGACCCCTCTACTACAAGTTGTGTTGAGTCGATATTGTAAACAAATAAACATGTGAAATATTCAAAATAATAAATCATGCAAAACAGAAAAGCTATATTTATTCATTGTAAATCCTTAGCTTCCATATAAAAGTGTGGCTTCCAGGATGTGTAAGTGTCTTAGATATACAGTACAGGATGGCTAGTGTCAAGCAATCTGATGACATGTCAATGACATGTTTCAACTCAGTGCTGATGATTCCCATAATGCATGGCTCTGTGTGCTTTAGTGGTTGGCATTGCCAACTCTTGTACAACCATTAACTCTTGTAAGTTTGTTGATTTCTCAGGTTTTTATTTGAGCTTTTCATGCAACCTGGACAATACCTTTACTGATATGTACACTGTACATAAGCATGAGTAAGTGGTGTATTAAAGTCATAACTTTAATGTGGTTTTGTAGTTTTTGTTATTGCTAATGGTGGAGATTGTTCTTCATGAATCAAGGGTTTAAGGATAAGAGAGTGTCGTATATTGTTCAGATGGTAAAGCTCTGAGACAGTTTTGTGATATTTGGCTTTATATATGAAAATGTCTTGCCTTGATGCCACTGTAACAAGTCTCTCAATGTTTAATTTCCCACCTATTGAACATAAAATCAAGTTACAGTGGTCTTCATTTGCCCTCTGTGCCATTTTGTGTGGTAATGACACACATTGTGTAAAGGAGTAGGCTGAGTTATTGCGTGTGCATCCACTCATGAGAATGTGGGTTACCATCAGTCACACAGAGTCATCATCAATTATTTATTTACAACACAGTTGATGGTTGAGTTGTCAACTGTCTGACTTTATTTTTGCAGCATTTGATTAGCACATGTTGGTCTCCAGACAGTGCAAGTGGAGTTTAAAAACTTGATCAAGCTGGATGAATAAGAAGATCTGAGGTATATTATCAGTCATGTTATATTCAGTGGTAGTCAATGATCAAACTTTGCCAAGAGGCAGCAGCAACACAAAGAATGACCTTTTTGTTCGTTTTTGGAAAGGCAGGAATATTGTACGTCACCCCACAAGTGGGCAGAAGCAGAAACAAAGCATTCGCTCTCGCTACACATTTTTCTGTCTCTGCCCCTCCTGTTTCCTTCCTCCTCTCATTTCCTCCTTCCACACTTCCTGTTTCCTGGCTCTCATCCTCTCTTTGTTCAGCTCTCTCTCTCACGGGTAAATTTTTTTCTCCTTCCGCTGTCATTTTTTTTCTACTCTGTGTGTGTGTGTGTGTGTGTATAATGGATCTATTGTGCTGATGGCTGCCAGGGGAATCACTGAAGTGAGGCTTCCTACTTATGAATCAAACTCTGCTAATAGAGATGGCTTTGAGATGACATAACACACAGACACACCGTCCCATAGCCCACAATCATTCATTCATAATAATCCCCACAATCATTTATTCAGAATGAGAGATGAAGGGAGAAGAGGGATGAGTGAAAAATTGCGAGGGAGAGGGTGTCGCTCACTCACTTCATGTGAAAACAAGCAATTACAGGCATTATTAGTCATGTTAGCTGTGTGTGTGGAGCCCCAGCTGGCTCTTAGTTCTTCCACTGGTTTCATTTGGGTTATCACCATGATCCTCGTATAATGATGCATAAGATATAGTGTGCATTTAGGCATAAACGTAGGTGTGTTTTTCAAGAACACACTCACACACGTGCACATGTTTTCCACCTCTGTAACAATGGAAAACATTATACACATGTGCATGGGCACACTCAAAAAGTTTCCTAGTGTGCACTTGTGCAGTCAGTGGGACTTATTGGAAGTGAATCAAGCAGTCAGACTCTGCAGTGGTTTAAAAATAGAAATAACACACACACACACACACACTCAGCTTGCAACTCAGAAATAGAAGAAGCGAAAAGCATCTGAGTAGCTAAGCCCAGTCTCTTTCCCTTTATTTCTTTGTGTTTTTTTTTCTTTTTCCTTCTCTGTCTCATCTGTCCTTTTCTGGCTTTTTGCTTCTCTCCCTCTGCTTGCTGTACACGCCGTCTCAGACAGAAAACAGAGAAAGACACAGCAGAGAAGAAAGAGCAAAGAAGATGTAAGGTAAAGGACTGTGAGCATGAAGGCAAAGAGAGAAGTGTTAAAATGAAAGTGAGCATCGGTTGGAACCAGACATGCCAAGTTTGCATCACCGCAGCGCCACGTGCATGTGTTTGGGTCATAGGCACATGCAAGTGTGTCTGTGTATGTTTGATGTTCTTCAGTGTGTTGTGTGCGTTTAAGCAGCAAAGTCTGCATATATTGAAATGTCTGTGGTAGATAGCAACAGTGAGACTTTGGATGATGGAATTTCAGTAATCTCTCTCTCTCTCTGCTTCACAGGCTAAGATTCAGATGGAGGCAGAAAAAATGAAAGGTTAGGAATAGGAAAGGAAAACTGAAAGAGAGTAACAGATTTAGTGTGAGGGTAGAGCAGGTGTCATGGTGAATAACAGAACACACTGTTACTGCCAATATTTATCTGTTTACACAGAAAAGTTCCCTCACTACTGCAGGTCTTTCCATCTCCTCTGTTTGTGTGTGTGTGTTTTCCATGCAGCACAGTGACAGTTTATTATCCCTCTGATCACTGCTGACTGCCCCTCCACAGAGAGAGAGATGGAGGAGTGATGAAGAAGTAGAAATTTGATGTCAGAGACGATGAGAGAAAGACGGAGGGAGGAGAGAGGGAGGAGAAAGATGAAAGCGAGAGAGGAGATGATTATGCAGTTAAGATAATGCAGGCTTTGAAGAGAGGGAGCTAGAGGGAGAGGAAGGCAACAAAGATGAATTTTCTTTATTCCTCCACCTGCACTCTTTCTATGTCTTCTTCCATTTTGCTGTTTTACTTTTCCTTACTCTCTTTCTTTGTGTCTCTGATATGGAGTTATTTTTATCTCTGATAAAATTTATCAGATTTATTAATATTTCTGTCTGGCTGCCTGTGAAAATGTCGAGCTACATTTTATAATAAAGGTGTAGATGGCAATTCTTCTCTTTCCCCCAAATGAGTCTCAGTAAAAGGAAACACTCAAAATTCAAGTGCAGGCAAATACAACAGGATAAAATACTCCGACTGTGGCTCGCTGCCTTTAATGTGTTGCTGAAATATTATTATTACAAGTTGAACTGCACATGAATGAGACAACAAAAGAAGTGAATACGGCTGAATGTTTCTATGACATCTGAGTTACTGAGATGTGATGTTTAGGGGGCAGAGGATATCAAGGGCAACAATTCACCTTATTCACATAGCCACTCACATTTGATTAAACACTGTACTGATGGAAACAGAAGTAAACTCAGTTAGTCTCCTGACGGAGAAGCCGTCATGTAACTCACTGTTAATCAGTAGTTTGCGTGAATCAGACTTTTTATGAAGAAATGCATTCATGAATTTAGATTTGAGTACATGTTTGCATTAACTGAGAGAAATACTGAGGTTCAAAGTTCATTCTTGACCTAGGCACTTGAGAAAAGTCTCACCACAAAGTCAGTTTAGTAGCTGTTCTGGAGCTTTTGATCACATCACATATCAAGAAATGTGAACATCTATTCCATTTCACCTGGGCAAACTCCATCTGCTTCATCAGCTCCAGAACAGCTACTAAATGGGCCTTGTGGTGAGATTATTTTCTCAACTAAGAGAAATAAGTTTTCAAACCACAAAAACATCACGTGAAGTGTCATTCATTGCTAAAGTCAAGGAGTAGCCTGACAGCATTTCATATTGGAGACGTGCATGTGATGAAGGTCTGCTGAACAGGTGTTCAACCCGTGTTAGACGCATTCATATGAGCCAGCTGTCACATGTTGACCTCAGGTTGGCCATTAGCATGAAGTCCAGCCTGCAATGTAGTTCCAAACACTGATAAACCATAGAACTACACAGAATTACAGTACTTAATCAGCAAATTAATTTTCAGTTCAGTTTCACTTCTGGCTCTTTGTACACAAACACTCTTGCTCACCCACATGTGCATGCTTTCTTTCTCTCTTGCTCGCAATCTCTCTTTTCAAGAGAGAGAGAGAAATTGCTTAAATGTCTTTTTAAAGGTCAGCGTCATGAAATTAGTTTCCATCACTAACAGACAACTCATGACAAAAGCCTGTTCTGTCTCGGTTAGGAGGAGGGTTGTGAAGGAGTTACCATGATGTGTGTTGACCAGATCAGATAAACTACAAATGTTGGCTTGGCCAGTGTCACTGTGTCGGTCTGAACAGAGTCTGAGTCTGACTGTGAAATATTGCATGTATAGCCATGGTACTGACACGAGGCCTGCTTTTCTTAATTCATAAAATGTTGACATTTTTGAGATACAAAGTTTTTCTCCAACAGCAACTGTTGGGCCATAAGTTTAATCATGCATTAACATTAAATGCATGTCTTGAAATGCTCATCCTCCCAACTTTATATTGTTTCTGCAGCACCGAGCATCACTTCACTGCTAGATTTTTTTGGTGGCTGTTTGAATTTAAAACATCAGTCTGTTTTTTTTATTATTTCAAATACTGCGAGGTTCGGCTGAGCACCTGAAGACAGCAGTGATCAGGCTCTCTGTCTCATCAAAAGTCTATCTGTATGAGTGTATGTCATACAGTATGTGTTATGTCAGTCAGTTTATCAGTCTGTGTGTGTGTGTGTGTGTGTGTGTGTATGCTTGTGAGAACGAAAGACAGACAATGTTTCTCATAACAATGTGAGAGACAAGAAGACAAAACAAGTTTCTCATCAAATCTTAAGTTTCCTTTGCTGTTTCTTGTAATCACACACACTTGTCGCACTGAAATACTGTGACATGTTGGAGGAGACATTTGACCAAAAAGCATATTTTTCCTTCCACACACACAAACAACACTAAATTCTAGTTATAGGAAGTGTGCGTTGTATATTTGAACCACTTGTGAAATACATGAGAAATACAGTAGAAAGCAGCAGGTGTTTGTCAGCGCCTGTTCAATATTACTCTGTATTTGAAGACTTTCCATTCGTCTCAAGGTGAAACTGTTTTTTATTTTCGGTGCAATAACAAATGTTTTGTGTAAAATGTACTAGGGCTGCTGCGAATAGTCGATGTAATCGATGACGTCAACGTTGAAAATGCATCAACATCAGTATTTTTAACAGACACGTGGTTTTTCATTGTTTTTCTTTAATATCACTAAGAAATTGCTGTGTCATCACGACAGTGTGGTGGTGCTTAAACAAATGAACACAAACCAAAGGACGCTTCGTGGTATCGCTATTTTTTAGCATAGACTGTAAGCCAGACACAGAAGTCGAAGCTGGGTACACGAAATAAACCAAGTGAGGACACAACTGGGAGAGTATCATAGTTTGGTCCATGAACTGGTTTACTGATTGTGGAGCCGTTTGTCAGGTCTGATCTCCGGATTGGCCACCGCAGCATGACGTCGGGTTGTGTTTCTGAAACCGTGGTGTTGTCTATTCATTAATAATTCATTTTAGTATATTTTTGTCCTTGTAGCTGTTTAATATAAAGCCATAATCTCATCTGCCTGCTACCTTAGAAATTCCATTGAATACGTTTTTTAGAAAATGTTTAGGTTAGAATCTGGGCTTATTTTGCCCGTGTGTTGGAGTTGCCAGTTTAAACCTACAGTTTTGCACTTTAATATGCAAACCTTTGTTTACATTTTGTTTTGTGCTGTATTATACAATGTCATAGTTTGTCAAAATAAAATGAACTCAAATTAAATGGTCAATTAGATTTTTTTGGAGGAAAATGATCATTTAGATTAATTGATTCATCGGTAAAATTGTTGAAAGATTAATCGAAAAAAATCGAGAAAAATTGTCGTTAGTGGCAGCCCTAAAATGTACATGATAGTTCAAGAGAACCAGCTTTTGCAGTTTCTTCTCTCTCCTTTTGTCTCTCAATACTCCACTTTTTCAGTCTCTCTATCTCTCTTTCTGTCACTGGGATTTGACCTTTCAGCCAGTGACCTCATCAATAAGGGGCTCGTTTGGGGGAAGGGCAGGGTCAGGGGTGTGTGTGTGTGTGTGTGTGTGTGTGTGTGTGTGTGTGTGTGTGTCTATGTTTGTGTGTGCATGACCCTGATGGGGCCCCTAGCGCACTTCGATTGAGAGAGGGGGAGACAAGCAGGGAGGGGTCATATGGGCCCCCCATCTTCTGCCATCTTAGGTTTCCGTCTATTGACTGCTGTGGCTGCCCCAGATCTCATGTCTCCTCGTATGTGTGTGTGCGCAGTGTCTGTATCTCCTGTCCTCATGGCAATCTCGCAGGTGGAAAAGACAATCACTCATTATCATCTCTCTTTCTCCCTCTATAAAAATCTCTGCCTGTCTGTGTGTGTCTACTATCTCTCCACCCTCCCTCCCATTCAGTTTCTTCCTCCTCCTCCTTCTCTCCCCCTTCCTGTCTCTGCTCTCTCATCCTTTTATTCCGTCCCACTCTCCCTGCCTTCTTCCCTTCCTCCGGTCAGGTAAGAGGGAGGTGAAGGAGGAGAAGGAGTATTAGCTTCACTGTCTGGAGCCAGTGGTAACCTTATATCTCAACAGAGAGAGACCGACAGAGGAAGGGTTGGTAGTAACTTGAGCTTTAGTGATTGTACATTCAACACAGAGGTCATTTTTGTAGACACTGGATATGTGTGAATACACACATACACACACTCACAGTCTCCACCCTGTGCAAGAATATATGTATACATCTAATAAACCCACATTTAAAAAGCATATTTTCTTCCCCCTATCAGTGATGTCATCTCAATGCAATGTCGCTGTGGCGATTGTCCTCTCCCGTCCTCCGGAAACAGAGGCTCTGAGGTTCGTGGCTGATTGGCTTGTTCAGGCAGCTGGAAAATGGAGTTTAGTCAGCTCTGTTCCCTCGGGCTGCTCCATGCTCTAACACTCACACACCCACACACACAAGTATACATACAATACATGTGCTCAACACAGATAGATGAGCTGGAGGATGAGAGAAGGAGTAAAAGGAAATGGAGAGATTTATAATTAGGGGTAGAAACAAACAAAGCAAAAAAGCTGGAGAATGTGCATGTTTTCAGTTTTGGAAACATAGGATCTCAGTTTTGTTATGCTATTATGGCTGTTAAGGATTATGTACTATTACATGTTTTCAAACCAAATAATAAATCTTTTCAGCATGGTTTGAATGGATGAAACTATTGTTTGTATGTTTTTGGAAGGTATGTACACAGCTCTGGCAATGTGTCTTTTAAGCATACCAGTAAAGTGAGTTAATTCATTAGAAACAGGAAAGGGAGAGAGATACAGAGGCAAAATAGAAACACACAGAGGTTAAAAGGAGTAGAAAAATAGACAGGAAAGAAAACAGAAAGCATTGTGTAGCTTTGAGAAATCTAGAGAGAGAGAGGGAGTGAGAGACTGATATGTGAGGTTTCACTGGGTTTTAATCAGTCATAGCAAGTGATTGTGAGTTCATTAGTGAGCAGCTCTGGGCTGAATGCTGCAGTTGCTTTCTTGTCTTCAAGTTACTTTCAACTAAAGTCAGATTTTTCGCAGCCTCTGCTGCAGCTGCTGAATTGATCCCAGTAAGAATATTTTTAGGTTTTGATTCAGAGAATTTTGCCTTTCACTTTTTCATTGATGTATAATGTGAAGTTTAGAAAACTTGGCCCAGTTTCTCAAAGTTGGCCCAGCCTGTCCTGCTCCCTTGAGTTGGTTCAACTTGGTGACCTGTTGAACACACTGGCATAATTCTTAGACACAGGAGGCGTTCCGAACTCAGCTGATCAGATCTCATTGGCTGAGTTGGAAGCTGATGTAAAATATCCAATTAGTACACACCTATGATCACAGAACAGTTTATTTATTTAGCAGTGATGAGCTCTAACATAACATAAACACACATCTGATGCCTACACAACTGACTGCATAAAATCACAAATCATGCTCATAGTGGTAATTTTCTTCACAAGAATAACATTTAAACATTTAGTGTTTGAATTGTTGAGCTTTAAGTTCAGATCAGAATTTTTTTTTAGATTTTGTTTTCATCTTTATGGTGAGGACAAAATCTTGTGTTTATATAGTGCAATTTCCAAAGATAACCTGTTGATCAGCCAGTGTGGATGGTACCATGACAGCTCTTTACTTAAAATTTCTGATGATAACACCTGAGTGTCTGTATGTGGCAGACTTTGTCTGTGTGTTCAGCAGGTTTGGTCATAACTGCTCATGCTATTATCCAATTCTTCTGTTTATTATAGAACAACTGCTGTTGCAGCTATTGAAAGTATTAGCCCTACGTAACGGTACACTATAGAGCAGAAAATACAAGGTACAAGTACAAGGTAATTTATTTATCATTATACAACACAAGGTTGTACAACGAAATTAAGTTAGTAGTCCCTTCATGCTACACACATATATATATATCCTACAGTTATTTATATGTATACATACACGTATAAACCCAGGAAATAATTCAGTGCATTTTTTGAATTTGCATCTGG
The DNA here is from genome assembly GCF_020085105.1 of Siniperca chuatsi. NCBI lineage: Eukaryota > Metazoa > Chordata > Actinopteri > Centrarchiformes > Sinipercidae > Siniperca > Siniperca chuatsi. The sequence continues at coordinate 7,653,041 of NC_058063.1, forward strand.
ACAGCAGCAAAAGATAATGAAGATAATAATATGGTTATTATCTTCACATAAAAATGTTCAACATCTGGAAACACTGTCTATTCACTTTGACGGCACTTGGGCACCAAGCACCATAGATGTAAACACAGAGTCCGCCTCCCCTCATCCTGCCGGAGTCTTGCTCTCCTTCAGCTTAGAACAAGTACTTGATCCGGGATGTTGGTGGAGCAGGTCTCTGCAAAGATGTGGGCACAACAGTCTCAGATTTCCTGTTGCTTGGCCAGCCTGAGTCCCATTTCATCCAAACTGGACATTAGCCAGCTTGGCTCCTATACCGGCTCGTCATCTCCTTCCGGGGCTATCACGCACCCACCGTGGTGTCTGAATTTTTAAATTTGACTTTTCTGAGCATTTCCTAATTTAGTAGCCAGTAATCATCCATAATGCAAAGCTTTCAATTGTGATATTGCTCTGTAGAGCCAATGTCAAAAGCAAAGCTTATTTTAGTCCCAGTATTTACTCCTGTGTCTGTATAATCAGCTCCAGGCCATTCCAGCTCAGATTAGACTGCAGACAGGTTTGTAGCCCCATAGCCACAGCACAGTGCCAAGGTGAACGAGTCTTCACCACGCTGAGGGGACCAGATGTGTCAAGTGGTTGAGCTGGGGGCACAATGGGCCCCCCCGGGCCTGTTGAAGTGCCTTGGTGGGGCCTGGACTTTGGGTCTCTCCACAAACCCACCCCACCCCCCAACCCCCTGTCCCTCTCAGGCCGGGGCTTTTCCTGGGCAGCGTGGCACAGTGTGTGGCCTGGCCCTGGGCCAGAGCAGCCAGCCTCCCTGCCTCTGCCAGCCTCCCTCCCCTGAGACCAAAGACAAAGCTGGGACACAGCCAGACACTCCACGCTCTCTGTTTATCTCTCATCATTCCCCTTCTCTCTCTAGACTCTTTCTTTTTCTCCTCAATCATTAGGGGTCATTCTGTCCCTTTTTTCTTTCTGATTTTTTTTTCTTTATCACACCATCCCATCTCTTTTCCCTGTACACGTTCTTTCTTTTTCTTTCTTTTCCTTTTGTTCTACTCAAATTCATGTTATGTCTCTCTTTCATCTCTTGGTCTTGTTTATCTTACCATCTCTCTCTATGCGCACTGCTCCTAATCTGTCATCAATGTCCAGGGTTTCTCACAAATCATCACACACACACACACACACACACACACACACACACACACACACACACACATTGTTCCTTACACACCCTCATAGGCAAACTTTAACCCCTCTACACACACATACCCAAACACACACAGATTTACAGGTATCAGGCACACACACACAAACGCACAAAGTTCCAACCCACTTTACATTCACACACATTCAGTCTCTCTTCAAGCCCCCACACACAGATGTACTATTGCAGTTTTCCCATATAAACACACATATAGCCCCAACTCAACACATCCCCTTCCCACACCCACACATACACCCCCTCCTTCTCTCTGTGGTGTGTGTATTACAGTGTGCCTGTCATCCTGTCGCTGTGTGTGGGCTCCACATCAAACCAGCTGCCTAACCAATAAAGGCTAGTGCTAGCCACCAGGCTCAGACCGGCTAGTATGCATCACTCATTGAGGGTGTGTGAGTCTGTGTGTGCTCCGTCCTCTACAACCACCCACGGTGCTGCTGCTAACAACTCTGGTTGACTCTGATACTTTATGGGGAGATGAGTGGTTCTTTCTCTCTCCGTCTCTTTGTCACTCTCCCTTCACATCACACTCATTTTCAACTTTCATTTATGTGCTCTCTCTTATTTCCACTCTTTGACTTTCTCTCTTTCCCTCTTTCTTAGTTTTATTTTCCATTTGTTTATTCTTTATTTTCATTATTCTCTCACTATGTTCTCCTATAACTTTCTATTTACCACTCTGTCACTCTGCCGGTCTTGTAATGACTCCGAACCACAAACTTCACATCTCACATGAAAGAACAATACACATGCACACAAGCCTGGGTGCAAAACGTATTGTATATACAAGCATAGACATACCCACAGTTAACTCACACAGCATACTACCTTATTTCCTCTCTACTTTTCAAGAATCTGGCGAATTTAGTTTTTTTTATATTTCAATGCTTTTTCAGTTTCAGAGTCTCTGCTCAAGCTACTATATATAATTCTTGCTGCTTTACATTAGAATTGTGTTTTTCGCTTTAACCCTTGAACACCCACCTATCTGGCAACACTATATTTGGAAGGTTTCAGTTAATATATATACACACACTCTGCATTGTACCTGATTATTTTTACTACAGGAGTTACTTTTGAAAATGTCCTAAAATAGCATCTTTAAATACAGTCAAACACTGCTCTTACTGTTTACAATCACCACTAATTAATGTCCTCTCTCATCCCACACTGAATGATCATTAGATCAGTTTCTGCCCCCCCACCGGCATCCCGTATTTCCGTTTCAGGAAGTTGGCAACCCTACTTATAACCCTCACACCAGCGTTCCCAATTAACACTGAACCAGGCTTCTTTAACAGCCTTTCTTTAAAGAATTGCCCGTCATTTTTTTCTGGTATAGTTTTTCTCCTCACCAGTTGTATAAAACCTGTATGTTTGACTTGTTTTTTTTTTTGCTGATGGGAATAATTACCAAAAAAACAAAATGAAAAGTCTGATCATCTGACTCAGGTTGATGGCCAAAACTACAAAAATAAGAAACCAGAATTTGTCTATAGTGCATGACTGTGTGGTTTTACAACTTATAGCAGAATCATAATCAGTTAATTGTTTGTTATAAAGATGCACTTCAATATATCATCCAAAAGCTGTATGTCAGACACTTGACTTCAGTTGAGGTTGTTTTACCATGTTAACAATATAGGAAAATGTGATCTTAGTTTATTAACTGGTGTCAAAATAAAACATACCATACTAGTGCGTGGACCATTGAGCTCAGGTTACTTTGTTATATATTCCAAATTATGTTTCCCAAGTAGAGAGTACATAGTATAGCACACTAAACACCAGCCATACATAACTCAGTCTGACTTGGACACTGGACAGTTTGTTAAAATTCCCTATTTATTGATATTTATTCATACTTCTATTACTGCTGTGCAATATCCACCGTCTCATAATCATCTAATAAGCTACACTTTATTAGAAAGCTACAGTTCATGCACTATTACTTACTACTTATATTATTACATTGTATTATTATACCATACATACTTATCATCGACCACTAAATCCACTTTGTACTTTATACTTATTTTAATTTTATACTTATATCCACTTGGTACTTAATTTATCTTGCCTGTATTATAGTGTATTATATTCTGATTTGCTTAGAACTTCTATTCCTGTGTGCATTGACGTGATAGTGAGCAGCTGTAACAAAAGAGTTTCCCCTCTGGGATCAATAAAGTATTTCTGATTCTGATTCTTCCATTGCTACTGTGCAAGATACATGCTGATCAGTACGTAACACATTATACATAGACCCACAGCTTCACGGTGTACTTGTGTAAAATTCTGTTATAGTTCAAATGAGTTTAATTATATGGTTCTGTATTAAAGGCTTCAGTTGGATTCTGGTGAGGCTAATGTAGCGCATCATATTACATGATTCTGACATTGTCTATTACAGCTCTCACTGACTTACTTGGGATTACATTCTGTCCCTTCAGGTCAGTCTTTCTTTACAAAGCTGACTGAGACAGCGCTGGCTTGGGATCAGTTTTTACGTTACTTCACAGACAAAAGAGAGAGTGACTACAGGGCAGATAATGGGTTTCTTTTTATCTCTCTTTTCTTTTTCCATCTGTAACTAAAGGGCATGCTGACCTGTTGTGGACTGCTAGTTGCTGTCTATTTGTGTGTGTGTGTGCATGTGCTCTACTGGAGAGAGAAGTGTGTGTGTACAGGGGAGGTAATCTTTTTAATTCTATGCAGTGTTTGAAGTTTTCCTTTGGTCGGCTCCAAACTTTAACATCAAACACTCAGGTCACTCACCCTTCCTTCATCTCTGCGTCTTCCTCCTCCCGTCACCCCCCTCCTCTCGCTCTCTCTCTCTCTCTCTCTCTCTCTGTGTGATCTGGTGAGACTAGCACAGAAGTGTCCTGCAGATAAAGTAGGGGCAAGTAATATTAGACATACTGACGCCCCTACACACACACACACACACATCCTAGAGACAAGAGAGGCATAGCCAAGTAACAGCCTTTGTGCAATGAGTGAAACAATGTGTATGTGTGAGCAGCTGGTACAGCCAGTTGTTTCATCATCACTCTATAACCATGTTTGACACACAGGGCTATTTTTACCCCATAGTCAGACCCGCAACCCGCTGTGACTCACATGTCACTACGAGCCAAACACACACTCACACACACAAACTGAGGATTTCCACTGAGATGCACATGGTGGTGAAAAAGTCTCACACACTTGTCCACTGCCCAAGTAACAAAGATATACATTTGCCTCTTTTGCTACGTTGACTGTTTGTGTGTGTGTGTGTGTGTCTGTCATGTGCCTCTCAGGTAGACGATGAACAGCTGCATGTGATTTGTGTTTGTGTATCTGACAGCGGCATTCCCTTCTCTCTCTCCTGTCTGGATTCATTGTGAGCCCTCCTTTTCATTCGCCAGCTATCAAAGCACTGACCAAATGACAAACACACGCGCACACACACACACACACGCACACAATGCCACATTCACTACACATACTACTTCTTTTGTGTCTTGGTCTAAGAGGAGCCAGATGTGAAGTAGCACATGCTTGTGTTCCCCAAACTGGTGGGTGTGTGTGTGTGTGTGTGTGTGTGTTCCTGTGTCTTTTAGCATTTTATATGTGTGTGCCTGTTCCTTTGTGTTTGTAGGTTTTCTTTGTTCCTGGGTGTTTCTTTTAACTGTACGCACGTTTCTGTACTTGTGGGCATGCAGTATGTCAGCATACTGTACATGATCATGAGTAAAGGTTTGTGTGTGTGTGTGTGCTGTGTGTCTCCTGGTTACGGGGCTCATTGTTTTGTCTAAACCTCCAGTCTTTTCTCTTTAGGCATGCTGACTCAGCTAATCTGGAGCATTTAATAGGGTGTGTGTTGCAGATCCGGCAGCGTTTAATAGGGTCTGTGTGCTTTCTGGGCTCAGATTCATGGCCCAGTCAGCCAACAAGTCTCTGAACACAGTGAGTGTGTGTGTGTATGTGTGTGTGTGTGTGTGTGGCTTGTGTGTGTACTGTGATACCATTTTAACACAAGTCATTACAGTATATGTGTTGACAGAAGTATCCTAGAAAAATATTAACTGTATATTTGGTCATTTCTATAGGTGGACTGAAGGGGTGTGTGTGCACATGTGTGCAATAATGTATTGACCTTGTCTCTTATTGCCATTTCCCAGAAGGTTGATGAATAAATGAAGGCATGACGACTCACTCACTCACTCACTCACTCACTCACTCACTCACTCACACAAAGCTATCTCCTACTCTGTTTGCAGGGCCATATTTGCACAGTGGAATAATGTTGGTTTTCCTGCGATACTCACCCAGAATTCTACCTTTTCTGTGCTTCTGCATTTCTGTACATTTTCTAGATATGTGTGATGTGTGTGTGTGGTAAACTAGGCAACTTCCCCCCCATCATGGTGGCCCCTATGCTTGGAGCTTGTTTTGTGTTTCATAGCCTCCTTGGTTGTGTTTCCAAACTGCATCCAAGGCTCCTGGTGCAGATTTTAGTTCAGAGTTTAACACTGCAGCTCCACATGCTTGCAGAGAAACTCTCATAACTCAAGATCTGAACACTGTACAGGCCATATATACTTTTTTTTTTTCATCTTGGAGTCCCTTTGCATCCATTTGCTCTTACCTGTTGTTGTGCATTTTTCAACTCTTGTACTGTTTTGTATCCTAATAACTACAGTAAACTCGTATAGAAAAAGTGGGATTGAGGATAATCTAGAAGACTGTTTTCACATGTTTCACAAGTTTCTTTATGCTCACCTTAATTTTAAATTTAAGATGTGTACATAGTAGCATGATTTTGTGACATCACAACTAGCTTGTAAGCCAATCCTGGTCCAATATGCAGCTTACTGTTGGGCCTCACCACGTGTGGGGAGACAAAGACAGCGGCCTAGAAAATCTAAAGCCTTCATTAAGAGGCTTGAATGGAAAATAAAGGCCAAAACAGTGAAACTGCGCCAGATCTCCACTAGCCATTAATTCAAACTCAGATGTGATAATTTGTTTGAATCCCAGCGCACAGCTATGATGTCATCACCTCTATAAAGCCCGCTGCATCGGATCATTAGTCATCCTTCCACTGTAACCTCAGTAACTTGACATTTGACAGGTGACATTTGGAGAGTCTTTACTCGCTGGATGAGCGACAGTTTTGTGTTTGCTGCCCTCGAAGGAACAGTTTCGGCCTGGAAACCGACATTGCGGACCTGGCCACATCAGAATCCAAGCCTGAGAGAAACTCCGCCAGATAATCCAACGGACTGATACATTACTTAAGATCACTACCAAAAGCAATCTCAAGTAAGAGGCTTGTATCAGGGTAGAGATAGGTTTATAACTGTGTGTTATTTCACCTGAGCTTCATTATTGTGAATAGTGTTTTTGCATTATTGTGGAAATTAACAGACCGCCGTGTCTTAATTGCTGTGTGTCTTTCTTTGTTAGCATTTTCCATTTTGTATTTTTTGTATTTTAATCTCAGGTGACTTCAACCATGTCAGTGTTTCAACAACACTTGACAATTTCACCCAGTATGTGAGTTGTCCTACTAGAGAAGAGAGGACACTGGACCTGCTGTATGCTAACATTAAGGATGCATACAGCTCTTTCCCCCTCCCCCCCTTTGATAGGTCAGACCATAACCTGGTTCACCTCAAACCCTGCTATGTGCCTTTGGTTAAAAGGCACCCTGCGATCACAAGGACAGTGAGGAGATGGTCAGAGGAGGCCTATGAGACACTTCAGGGATGTTTTGAGGTGACAAACTGGGATTCACTCTTTGAACCATGGAGAGGACATTGATGGCTTACTGAGTGCATCACTGGCTACATTAACTTCTGTGTGGACTGCAATGTCCTAACTAAGATTGTCCATTGTTATCCAAATAACAAACTGTGGGTAACAAAGGACATCAAAGACATCCTGAATGCCAAGAGGAGGGCCTTTACTGATGGTAATAGGGAGGAGGTGAGGGCAATCCAGGCTGACCTGAAGGTGAAAATCAGTGAGGCCAAGGAGAAGTTTCAGAGGAAGCTGGAGTGGAAACTCCAGCAGAAAAACATGTGAGAGGTCTGGAGCAGCATGAAGAGCATCACTCGGCTTCAGACCGAGTGGCAGCAAAGGAGTTGAAGGCAGCTTGGACAGGGCCAACGAACTGAATCTGTTCTTTAACAGATTCGACACACCGGCTCCTACTCATCCCCCCTCTAACTCAGCTGCTGTCTGCCCTCAGACTCCTCTGAGTACTCTGCTCCCCCCTCCTCCATCTTCCTGGGAGAGTCCTACTCCCCCCTCAACTGGCTCTCAGGCTAACGGCCCGCTCCAGACTGACGACTCCCCCCCCCTCCCCTGCCTGTTACCTCTGCTGTGTGCCTGACTGCTGACCAGGTGAGAGGACAGCTGATGAAACTCCACTCAAACAAGGCTGCAGGCCCCGATGGCGTTTGCTCCGGGGTGCTAAAAGTCTGTGCCCCCCAGCTATGTGGAGTCCTTCAACATGTCTTCAACCTGAGCCTGAGTCTTCGAGGGGTCCCTGTTCTGTGGAAGACATCTTGCCTTGTTCTTGTGCCGAAGACGCCGTTTCCCAGTGGCTCCAAGGACTCCACGGACCTCCCACATAATGAAGACCCTGGAGAGACTGGTGCTGGAACAGCTGCTGCCCATGGTCAGACCCCTCCTGGACCCCCTTTAGTTTGCCTACCAGCCCCGGCTGGGAGTTGAGGGTGTCATCATCTTACTGCTGAACAGCATCTACACCACAGACTTCAGCTACCACACAGAGTCCTGCCACCTTCAGATGTTTTCTGATGACTCTGCTGTAGTGGGATGTATCAGCAGTTGATCAAACTGATCAAACTGAGTACAGGGCTGTGGTGGGGAACTTTGTCTCATGGTGTGAGCAGAACCATCTGCAGCTCAATGCGAGCTGGTTGTAGATCTACGAAGGGCCAAGGTACCGGGGCCCCCGGTTTCCATCCAGGGGGTCAGTGTGGACATTGTACAGGATTACAAGTACCTGGGAGTACACATGGACAATAAACTGGACTGGGCTAAGAACACTCAAGCTCTTTACAGGAAGGGCCAGAGCCGCCTCTATTTTCTGAGGAGGCTGAGGTCCTTCAACATCTGCCGGACAATGCTAGGCTCAACAAACTGATCTGTAAGGCCACTAACATTGTGGGGGTGGAGCTGGACTCTCTGGCGGTGGTGGAGAGGAGGATGCTGGCCAAACTACATGCCATCTTGGACAGTGTCTGCCACCCACTCCATGACGTGCTGGTCAAACAAAGGAGTACCTTCAGCGAAAGACTCATCCCCCCCTAAATGCACCACAGAGCGCCACAGGAAGTCATTCCTGCCTGTGGCTATCAAACTCTTTAAATCCTCCCTCTAAGGGTCAGTCTATATGACCCTAGGTCACTAAACTGGACATAGGATCATTAACATCACTGCAATACTTGAAATAATTGCACAATATTCTCTGTTAAATACTCCTGTGCAATATACTCTAAAAGAGTTTCCCCTTGGGGATCAATAAAGTATTTCTGATTCTGATTCTGAAACTCCCACCAACACCCACTGTCATGCCTCTCATGCTGACATAGACCCTCTCATTTACAGTGGGTCTAAGAAATGCTCACACTCACTCTCTCTGTCATACACACTCACACACACACACACACACAAATGCAGAGCAGTGTGGTGGGAGTGGTCAGTAAGATGAAGTGCCAGACCACTGCTGAGGTCATGAGGGTTAGAGCTCTGTGGGGTCAAAGGTCAGGCCAGACAGTGAGGCCTCTGCACGTGTCCAAAGCAGGTGTCATAGCAACCAGGCCAGGCAAAGGGAGGTGATGTTTACAAATGCACACTGGAAGAAATAAATGTAAGCAGTAAGAGTCAAACTCACATTCTCTCACACACACAAATTTAGAACCATTATGCAACAATTGCTCCAGCATATTGAACCAGTTGTGGGATTTTCCTTCCCAGTCTGATTTAGTGCTTTTGCGTCATTTGGTCGTCTCCACCCACTGAATTTCATTGCATTTCATCCTCTAATTAGTACAACAAAAAGTATGAATGCAGAACACCACCACCCACTGTATATTCACACTCACATTATGTGTCGTGATGCACTAAAGGCGCATTTTCACTTCAAGTACCTGGAACTTTTATTCCCAGGAACTACTTTTCAAGGAACTAAAAGTTCCTTCAGCCCATTGCTGTCTGCGTTTCCACCGCAGTCTGAAGACCCGCGAAGATTGGGCAAATTACACCAGTTAGGTTACACCCATCACACAGCTACATAACTCTATTGTTTTCATTTATTAAACACATCACCTGCAATTCAGCATAAGGGCCTTTGCTTATTTTAACCTATGCACTCTCACCATTAACATATTATTTTTACATATATAGAGCCACTATACATAGTTTGTTTCCACAGCTATTTAATTATCAGCAGAAATATAAATGTGCAAAATACAGTGTTTGTTTGTTTCAGTAGGAGACATGGGACGAGGGCTGCTGGTGGTCACAGAAGTAAACACACTAGTCTCTGCAGTGTGCCCGCCCCTTTCATCTGAAACACATGTTGAAAAAAAATTTACGTTGTGTCTCACTGCGACAACATTAACAAGATGTCATTTTGTACGATCGATTTAGCCAACCCTTGCCTTAACGAACACCGTGATTCTACACCATGAGTGGTTGGCTTTAGCATGTAGCTAACGTTACCTTTTGGCTAGGGTAGCAATAGCATGACAACAGTTAGCGTTATAGCATTTAACAAGCATCATACCTTCAACCAACTACATCTGTTTCCATGTCTTCCACCACGGCTTCCAACAGCGCAGTGGCTCAGCTACTGCGCTGAGTACAGTGCTGTGGCCAGAGAAGGCTGGCCTGTGACCCGGCAATGCATCGATCCAGACGCTCAAACCACTTTTTGCTCCGCCGGTCGGAGCTCGACCAATCAAATGTGTTCAGCACAGCAAGCCCCACCCCCTGAAAGTTCCTGCGGTGGAAACGCAGCTTAAGTGACAAAACTGACTAAACAGCACATTTGGCTGCAACTTTCCCAGAAATTTTCCAAAAGCCAACACGCCTTTGTTTAACTTAATATTGGTTTCTTTTTAGAACATAAACTTGCATTACATTGCCTTTTACACTGTGTAAAGTTACACATTTAACCTGCAGAGTTGCTCCTTTAACAGTTCAGTGCCTGTACTGAAACATTTCTTGGCTGCCATCATGACTTACTCAGTTAGTGGCATCTGTGTACCTGTAATTTGTGTGATGGAAAGTCTGGTCATTGACTGGTCATGGTTTGTGTTTTTGCCTTTGTCTGCATTATTTCACTGTCAAGACCTGGCCCACAAGTAAAGACATTGCCACAGCTCTCATTAAGACCACTATAACTCATAATAATGGCTGTCATGAACCCAAGTGAGCTGCGGCCTTATTAGGAAGTATAAATCACAAGGTGGTAGGTCACTCTTGCCTCTTGTGTATTTATAACACCTATTCATATCCTATAATTAAATTACATACATCCCAACAAACAATTACTTTTTTAGTTATGCTTCATCCAATTTTGACATTTATCTACAGCTTTACTGTCACATGGTTTAGCCTACATGAAAATGAAAAGTTTTAGAATGACTTTACTCCTAGGGTGTCTTGTAATTACTGTTGACAGTTAAGTTATAAGAAGTGTTGAAGTTGTTTATATTTTTCACATGTACCTGAATTTTTATACATCTCTGCTTTAAGTGTACATTTTCACACATGGTATTTATAAAGGTATTTTTTTTCTAATTTAAAGAGAAAATTACCACATGTAGTACATAGCAAGTAGACAACTTTTATGTGGGCTTACAGGTTTAAGGTCACTATGATTTAAGTAAGCAATAAATTCCTTCATGCCCTGTCTATGTCCTTCTCAGACACAGACACACACACACACACACACACACACACACACACACACACACACACACACACACACACATATAATGACTTGTGCAATTTTGAGGTTAGGGAGTCAGACATCAAAGCCAAGCAGACAGCCAAGTCGGTAGCCAGTTTCAGACATGCACTTTACTCCATAGATGTGCTGGTAATTTTACGTTTTTGAGTCATTTTTATGCAAAGGTCACCCGGGCAATCTTACTATATACGACCTGATAACATTTCTGTAACACTGCTAAAGGGCCCAAGTGTGAATTGAATGCAATAACAAAAAAGCTACAGCAGAAATAAGTTCATATATACACATTAGAGAGATATTGCATACACATCTTGTTCAATCGAGATAACACTTTGATGACTTAATTAACATTTCTTATGCACAGGGAAATAAAATTAGTTAAATAAACAATAAAATGTCACAAATGAGCCAGTTGTAAGTTGTAGAGATGTTGTTGCTGAGGAGAGGCTTTGAAAATGGCTTCCAGTGATGTTTATGATGTTTGGTACCATTGCACAGGCACCATCAAGTTTTGATATCTCACTTACTATCCAGACCAGTGTTTAAATTGTCAAAATCACACGAGTATTTTTAGTATTTTTGTCTTGCTATTGGGATTTGAGATTTGAATTATTACCTTCACTCTACTTGCAGCTAGACCTGTTGTCTGTCATGTCTAGCGCTCTCTCTCCCTCTCATGCATACACACAGATCCACTTCGTCAGCAGTATATTGTCTCTCCTGTCTTTTCTTCATTGATTAGTTAAGCGGTAGAATGTGGGAATAGTCACACTTCCTCAATCCTGTTTCCCACACAGCCTCCATACCACACCCACACAAACAGTACAGTATACACACAGAGACAATAGACGTGTGAGAGCTACACGTTCACATTTTATACAATGTTTAATTTGTCTAATACAGTAATTCTAAATGAGAAATGGAGTGGGAAAAGGTGAAGTGAAGTCAGAAAGGAAAACAAATCAAGTTAGTAAGACATGACGACGGGACTAAAGAGATGGAGCAGATTGGAAAAGAGACAAAGAGAGAAATGGACAGAGATGAGAGCATATGGATGGGGGAGGGAGACCGGATGAATAGAGGGAACTAATTAAAGAAAGTAGAATTTTAGTTGGGTGTTGATTCCATGAGGAGTAATGGTCCCAGGTGTGTGAGATGAGGGGAAACAGAGGAGATGAGGGAAGGGGAAGAAAACTAGGTCCCCATACACCATATGTTCTCCATCTTCCCCTCTTTCTTCTCACTCTTTCATTCCCTTTCATTTCAGGCTTTGCACTGGCTCACTGAGAAAAGCTGATCTTGGATTGCTTTTCTTCTCTTTGCACATCTTCCTCACCGTTCTATCAGCTATTGTAGTGTACTGCAGGTTAAGTAAAGTGGTGGGATCGAATGGGCAGTGGTGTGGACACGGAGTGATTGTTTGGCTGTTTGCATATGCTTTTGTGTGCATTTCAGAAAGGCTCAATAGCTTCCATAATTTGTCCTCACAATCTAGGGTGTGTTTATTGGGGATTTCTATTTCCTGCTTCCTCTGTAGATATGGATTTCAGTATTTGTCTTGCACATTGTCTTTTTATTGTTCACCTTGTCCTGTGTTTACATTACTTATTGTTTGAAGGTGGATTTCTCTGTATGCATTGGGTAAGACTGCAGCTTTGCCAAAGTACAACAGGTTTGGTCACTAAAAGTTGAAATGTAATTTGCAGGTTGTACTTTGTCCTTCAGATTTGTGAGTGCAGTACAAGTCCACGTATACTAGTGTTTCATTCCTTGACCACAGTACAGGAACAGACCATGAGTTTAAAATGACATGTCATCTAGAAATAGCAGCTAAACTCACTTTACTACACCCTTCCCTCAACGCAGCCACACTCTGGCCGGATAAGCAACCCCCCCATCACAGATCTCTCCACCCCGTCATGAAATGCAAGCTGCTCTCATTGTACATTCCACTCAGAGGAATGAGCTAACTCCCCTGTAAATTAGAGAGCGGGGGCTAGTCATTGTTTTCTGCCAAACAAAGGCAGTTAGCAAACAGGAGTGGAGCAGCTTCCAACCGGTGATTAGTTGGGCTTACTGGCCGGGGACCTGGAGGGAAGCTGCTGCTGTGTCACCAGGTTGGAGTGCCTCAAGGCTCCATCCCGGAGCCCTTCTTTGGTCTCTTTTTTCCCCCTCTCTGTTGTGACTGTGTGCATGTGTGTCTGTATGTGTGCCCATGTGTGGGCCCTCGGGCTGTTGTCAGGCAGATCACGGAAGCTGTTGTGAGTTAGCCCGGCTGTCTATGTCTACCTACATGCCTCTGCTCCCTAAAAAAAGGAGAATGAAAGGAGGAAAAGGAAAGGAGGGAGACAGGGGATGGGGGGAGGGGGGTTACAACAGTGATGGAGCGAGCACATTCCTCGACGTGCACAAAACATGTCCGCAGGGGGAACTGCAAGCCCAGCAAGATTCACAGACTTCTAACTTCTTAAAACAAGACTCCCCTCTTCTTCCCCTCCCCATCCTTGTTTTCCTCCGTCCCCTCCTCCCCCTCTGCTTGGCCCTGGAGTGGTTTAAGCAGAGGGATAATCTGTGGAGGAATTCCAAAAGGCAGGAATCCAGGGATTATCCAAAGAGGAAAATGGTAGATGATGGAATATTTAAGGGTGTACCTGAAATGATTGCTTGGGTTTTAGGTTTTGAGGTTTGAATTAGTGACAGCATGACCAATTTCAGTTTGCAAATAAGGTGATAAATAGAAATTAACTAAACAATACAACATCATAAATAGCCAGCATAAATAGGATGTGCTGGCTTCTCTCTGACACATTTACAGTATATAGTGCTGGCCTGCACTCTTGTCTGCAGTGATCTTCTATAAGATACATCTTCTCAATTCAGACAGAAAAGGTTTATTTAAAGACAGTGAACATACCCAGTTTTTTGTTAATTTCTTTTTTATAGCATTAGAAATTGAAGCAGCCAAGGTTCATAATGTGCATCCTGATCAATAATGGCATGTTCTCAATACTTTGATATTTCAGGCATGTGTTGTCTCCAAATCAGACCCACAGTCGTAAGCTTTTAAAATAATTCTCCAGCTTTCATTCTTACCTAGTTGGAAGTGGAGTAATACTAGCCTGTAGTCATGTCCACTAGTCAGAATAAAGTTACATTAGCCAGCTTCCGTCAATCAGTATTAGTATTCAGTATCATTATAAGTAATCTAGTATTCTGTTTTGACAATCAGAAGTGATTAAATGCTAACTAATTGTCAGCCAATCAGACATCATGTAAGAGCATGAGTGCCAATCCCCTCTTATCTGGGTCAGTCCAAGATGATGGTGCAACAGCGAATTATGGTCTGTTTATTGATATCAAATTAGAACTGGACTGATTAGTTGATTTATCGATTAGTCAATTATAAGAAAATTCATTGGTCAGTATTTTGATAATTGATTAATCCTATTAGACACTTGTCAAGTAAAAGTGCCAAACGTTTGCTGGTTCAAGCTTGTTAAATGTATTTGCTGCCTTTCTCTGTGTTTTTTCACTGCAATTTGAATATCCTTGGATTTTGGACTGTTGGTCAGACAAACGTCACATTGGACTCTGGGAAATTATGATTGAGATATTTTTCAAATATTTCTGACAATCGATAGATTAAGAAAATTATCAGCAAAATAATCAAATGAAAATAATCTTCAATTGTAGCCCTAATCAAACTAAATTAAGACTAAAGGTATCCCCCCAAAAAACACTTACTCTGTATATTCTCGTTAAACTCATGGATCTGAAATTTTCATAGCATTTAATAATTGCTTTATAGAGTATGTTGTATCTGCTTACTACTGCAACATTCCAACAGTCCCTCTTGACTTTACCCCCTGTAAATGGCACAAAAAACCTAGTGGTGTTCCATATGTGGCTACAATAAATGTAGGTTGGCAGCAGCATGGTGTTTAAAATGTTGTTACACTATCTGTGTATGGTTGTGTTATTGTAAACATGCTACATCTTTGGGGCTTAGTACCTCCTGTCCTACTTAACTGGTCGATAAACAGGCTTTAGCTTTAATTGTAATGATGTCTGATATTGCGCCTTCTTACATCATGTTGGTATCTTGTTTATGTGTTTTGTCTGGCTCTGTGTTATTTGTGCGGGCATTTATGCGTGTCCATCACGATTTCTCCAAGCGTGTGTGTGTGTGTGTTTTGGATGTCTTGAGATATAATGACGGTGGGTGTATGTCTTTTCTGGTAGCTGTAATCACTACCACTCTTGGTTGTGTGGTTGGTCAGTACACTGGGTTCTGTTCGCCTTATTATCTCTGTGTGTATGAGTGTATTTTCATATGTACAGGGAGAATTGCATCAGATCCTGTGTATTATTTAAATGTCTCTGCATATTTTTTGCTACATTGTCTTTGTATTTGATTTTTTTGACTGTGTGTCTGTATCTGTGCCATATGTGTCATCAAGGTCACTCATTAAAAGAAAATGGGCCTCCTTTGTTCTTTTCACGTGCTCCCACTACCTACATTTTTCTTTGAATGTTTCACTGCAGATTTGTTGCATTGGGATTGATTTGAATCTTGAGAGACAGATAAACTTTGGCCGTGATTTTGATATTTAAATTATGAGGCCTGAGCCGTTTTGCTTTGATATCGATTATAGTTGTTTTTGAGGTGTGTGGCAGTAAAATACATTAAAGGAAACACTGTAGCATTCACACTAGATCACAAAAGGTTTCTGGATATTCCTGTGTCCAGGGAAGTTTTTATGGCCCTTACTGCAAAGCAAGGTCCATCAAGAAACAGTTTTCTGAGTTTGGTGTGAAAAAAATTGACCTCAACCCCATCCAACACCTTTGGGATGAACTGGAAAACTGACTGCAAGCTGGGCCTGGTCGCCTAACATTGGTGCTGGAGCTCACTAAGGCTCTTGTGGTTCAATGGGAGCAAATCCCTCCAGCCAGGTTCCAAAATCTTGTGGAAGGCTTGAGTGTTTCTAATTTATGCTACTTTATACTTCTTCACCACTACAGTTCAGAGGGAAATATTCTACTTTTTACTCCATTACATTGATTTGACAGCTATAGTTAGATTAAACCAGTGGTTTCCAACCTTTTTGGTTTATGACCTCTTAGAAAAAAGCAGTGTGTAGTTGTGGCCCCTTGTCCCATTTCAGAACTTTGTTTTTTCTTTTCTTTCCTGCCCTATTAATCATCTCACGACCCCTCAGATTTATCTTGTGACCCTTTGGAGGGGCCTTTGGAGGGTGCCCAACCCTTTGGTTTAGTACGACTGGACTAAACTACCTAATGGTATATAAAGTAAAGATTATTTTTACTTTGATACTTTAGGTACATTTTGCTGATAATACTTCTGTACTTTTACTTAAGTAAGATTTTTAATAAAGGACTTTTAGTTTTAATGGATTATTTCTACATTGTTGTATTAGTCTCAAGTAAATGATCTGAATACTTCTTCCACCACTGCATATTGGTGTAATGTTCATTGTCTACATGCTTTTGACTGAGCAATGAATGTGCAAGTCTGCATAAGGGGATGTAATACAATAGATGTGGCTGACTGTTTGAAGTGGCTTTTTACTAAAACATAGCACTACTCCCTATGATATACTGTATATTAGCCAATGTCACTGATAAATGTGTGTATAATGTATCTGTGGTATGCTTGCTTTTCAGATACAGGCAATATCTGGCCCACCCATTTACAGTCAGTACACACCCAAAGTGTGCTCAGCATTGGCAGGTAAGAGAAACAGGCATGTCCGTGTTTGTGAGTGAGTGAGTGTGTGTGTGTGTGTGTGTGTGTGTGTGTGTGTGTTTTCTACCCTAATAGATTATCGATGCACTGCTGGGTTGGTTGGCTAGAGCAGACAGTGAAAATGGGCCTGGACTCCCCTGAGGAAACAAGATATCCCCAATACACACACACTCACTGCTTACACACACATACAGTAGCTACAAACACAGGGACAATGTGACTTCATAGAAAAAAAGCTCTCATGCGAAGGACTTTAAAGCACATTTTGCACACACACACACTTACGTACAATTAGACACACCATACACCTGCTGGCTCTTTAGAGGAAGCTGAGCTCCATTCGGCTTGTATCTGAAGATGAAAGGAGAAGAAGAGGAGAGACAGGCAGGAGGAGAGGAGGTGGAGGAGGAGAGAGAGGGAGACGGTCAGAGAGGTAGAGGACAAAGAAAGAGGGCAGATAAAGAGGAAGAGGAGGAGCAGGGATGAAGAGTGATAGCTAACTCTGCACGCTCCCACCTCTCCTCCCTTCTTCTCTCCCACTCTCCTCCCTTCTTCTCTCCCACTCTCCTTTGTGAACAGATGGGTGGAGGTATCAGACTGTGATGAAAGCCAAAACGGAAAAAAGGGACAGACACATAAATACAGTACATATACACCGGCAGTCACACATGGCTGCACACACACACATTTTCACTCTACCAGACAGATGCGATACTTTGCATCCCTTGTTGCTATCTGTCTCCTCATTCTTCCCCACTATCATTTACATATGATATGATCTGTGTGTGTCTTTTGTGTATAGTGATCATGGACTATTCAGGTCAGACAGGTTCTACAATCTCATTTCCGCAGTGAAGACACTGTACACACAGTGCAAAACATCTGAATTGAGACCCATTGATGATGTTTTTTACTGGACAGAGAGACAGACACACAGAGGGAGGGAGGGAGGGAGAGCCTCCAGGCAGATCATGAATCAGATGAACGGTGGGAAGAAAGAGATAAGGCGGGATGAAGGAAAAGGAGGATGAGAGGGAGAAAAAAAAGGTATCAAACTTGGGAGCCCTGTGGGTCTTTGCTTGCAGAGGGTGGAGGGCAAATGGAGGCATGGTGGAGAATTCAAATGTCTCGGTGTCAGTGGGTTCACCAGCAATCTGCACTGAATCCATCGCACATCACAACATACAGTCCTGCTTGTGCTTGGAACTGATGATATTTGTGTCATGTGGTGTTACATTTTTAAAGCTACACCAGGGACTTTTCTGTGTTGGCAACATCAACTGGCACAGAGAAGGTAACAGTTTGACATTTAAGAACTTCACCACCTTGACATATTGTAATAAGGCTTAGTAAACTGCACACAATACACTCATTTATACCAAACGACACAACCTGATTGTTCTATTCCAGTAGATAACAAAGACATCAGATGGACTGTTGGCCAAAAGAAATATTTGCTAGGACAGAAAATCAAAAATTGTTGGAAGGTTTACCAATTGTTTAACTCAATTGTTCAAGTAAAATTAAATGTATTAATAGAATTCACAGAATGCACAGTTCATAAAAATGTAGGTAATGGTTCAGGGATGATCTTAGCTACAGTAGCAGTCGGATGATGATGACTTGAGGGCAAATAGGATGAATCTGCAGCATGAGTGTTCAGTTTAGGCTGACAGGGTGGCTGTATTTCAGACAAAACCGTTTCAATAGCACTTGCAACGTCATTGTCATTGCCTTTTCCAAAACAATGTAGCATTAGACTTATTTTGTCAAAATAAGTGCTCATTTCTCCCATAGTGTAGCAAGAAGTAGGATGGATGGTGAAATGTGCACAGTCTGACCTACTGTGTGTAGTGTACTTCTATGGTCACTGAGTCTATACATTGTCAGCTTTCTGCTGGTCATGGTGGTCAAATGTACTGCCAGCATGGACTCAGTGTTCCCAGTCAAATAAGTTTAGAATGATTTAAGTGTTTTCTGGCCAGACCTCAAATCTAGCTATGTTTACATCCAGCTGTCAAGTGAATTTTATGCTAACTTTTAAAATATTGCAAAAAGTAACATGCAAATTAGGTCTTTTCCATCACTCAGTTTGAAGTGAATAAAAATAGGTTTTCTGAATGTCAAAACTGAACATCCACTAGAAAGCTGGAAAGAGTCTTTCAACAACTGATCAGTATTGGGTTTTCTTGGACATGGTATCTTAGTCTTTCAGAACCTTCAAACCATCCCTTAACTTTTCTTAAATAAAATGGAACCATTAATTCCAAAAAACAATCCCTGTAATGGTTTGACATTTTGGGAAATACGCTTTCTTGCTGAGAGTTAGATTAGAAGATCAGGACTTCTCTCATATCTGTCTGGTAAATATAAGGCTACATCAAGCAGCCGGTTTACCTCAGCTTAGCATATAGACTGGAAACGGGGAAACAGACATCCTGTAGTCTTGTCGTCACTGTAACTTTAGAGGCAACCAGCGGAGATTTCAGGAAGTCACTGCTCCAGGCGAGGTAATAGTGTGGCAACTTTTCACTTATACACTTCTTCTCTAACTTTTGGCAAGGAAGCAAATAAGAATATTTCACAAAATGTCAATCTATTCCTTTATGGCTCAAATTATAGTAGTTTATCCACAGAGACATTTATGTATATCTTCAAAGAGAAGGATGTAATGGGTAACCATAGAAATGCTTCCCAAATCTTAGCAATGCGTTGCCCTGCAGTGGTCAAACAAGCTGACTGGTTGAGCCAACGTCCTGTCAGGAGCCAGGTTCAACGTGGGAATGGAAAACCGGATTAACATTACACTCATACTCGCACACATATGAAAGAGCGACCATATGCACGTTCACTTACGTGCAAACTCAGACAAGCATGTTCCAGCCTTGTTCTGACACATTTGCATCCACATATACTTATTGGGAAAATTTATCACTGACAAAAAGGTGCTTCACGTCAGCATCGTAGAAAAGGTTTCAGTTGTAGTCATCTGGACACTGTTTTCAGAATCAAGACGTTTCGGCTCCCATCCGGAAGTCATTCTCAATTGGCATCAGCATCTACGTTTTTGCAGTAATTGATCAAATATTGCTGTCTCCAGTCAGCTTCTTAATTTCAAGGGATCAACCTCTTTTTCTCTCCATCTCTCTCGACTAAGACTTGCTGTAGTGACGAATCACCAGCAGAAGGGGAACGAGAGGGTATGATATTTGATTTGGGGGGGGGGGTTTGGAAGAGACAGTGCCTCAACCAGTGTTAATTGAACACAGCTGTACCTCGTTAAACATTAATTGGCAATTAATCAGCTCACCCACCCACCCCCAGTTGAATATATCTTTTAAAAGAGA
Source organism: Siniperca chuatsi (assembly GCF_020085105.1). Taxonomy (NCBI): domain Eukaryota; kingdom Metazoa; phylum Chordata; class Actinopteri; order Centrarchiformes; family Sinipercidae; genus Siniperca; species Siniperca chuatsi. The sequence goes on from NC_058063.1 coordinate 7,673,386, forward strand.
GCAGGGAATAAAGTAAATTATTCACAGTAGCACAAGGAAAGCCTATTCTAGCTCAGCCTTTCTCTCCCTCTCTCACTCAACCTTTTCTCTCCTCCATCTTCTCACTCTTTCTCTTAGCTCTGTGCTCCATTCAGCCCAATTAATCTAGTTTTCTGACTTTATCGCCGCTTCCTTCCCCTCATCTGTCTGTAGTTCATCCAGAGATGGAGAGACAGGGAGTGAAAGAGAGATGTCACAACAAGGAGGAAGTGCTAGAGGGGAAAGGAGGGATGGAGGAGGAGTAAGGAGAAGCCCTGATGCTCCTGCATGAAGAACAGGAATCTCAGTGAACAGTGTGTGTGACACTTTCAAGTTTTCATACTCCTACTTTGGTTTTCAAACTGCAAGAGTGCACATCACAGCCAGCATCTGACACACCCCAGTTACTCTGCTGAGTTCAGCTGGTTAAACCTCAGCTTTGTCTCCTACTTCTACTACCATGACCAACTATACTGTGTTTTAATATAGCCAAATCCACAATCTACTTATTTTCTTTTTCTGTTGTCAGACAACTCAATAAACAGAGCTTAGGGATTTAATCGCAGGGCATAAATGCTACCTCCTAACCAAGCAAATAGTAACTCCTGCACTGCTATATGTCAATCGAATCACCATGTTATTATGACATGTGACAAAAACATAAATACAGTGTAATGTCAACACCTGTATGATGTTGTTTGGCTATATTGGTATTCAAAATAAGTGATCACAGAGAGGTTTTGATTCCACAGAAAGATGTGTTCTGAACTTTTCTGCCACACAGCCCCAACCATGTCTTGGCTTGGCTGCCATGCTATGCCTGGCTTACGTCATCCTTTTCCAAAAGCTCTGTGTTCCCCATCCTAAAGGTCCGGTTTAGTTAAAACAAACTAGTTTGTAGGACATGTCGTCCGATCTGAAAGCAAAAGTGTTTATAGCTGTTTGGAACGGCCACAATTAAGGGAGGGGTGAAAACCCTGCTGTCATAGAGGGGCGCAAGACGCGATAATTGTTCAAATAGGGACATTGGATCACACTTTTGGACAGTCTTTCAAAGGCATTCATGGTGCACTCGGTTGTACATATAAAAAGTGACAGAAATAGTTGTGTAAAGAATGAAAAAAGAGTGTTTGACCATCTGACCAATCGCTGAGTGAAATGTGCATGCTTGATGGAGGGTTCCATTTCAGAAAGCAAAAAAAAAAGAGCACTCATAACCCCCACGCAATTCCACTGTCAAAAAAGTGCAGGGGAGAGAAGGTTTAAGATGGTGTTCGGCCATCCGACCAGCTCTTCGTTGGAAGCTTACACCCAGCCGGTGTTTAAGATTTATCCACTCTGGAGATTTTCGTTTTCAAAAAGCTCAGTTTTTGAGTGTGCGTTTAGAGAGCCAAAACTGAGAGAAAAGGTGTATTTTCTAATTTAGCTAGCTAGTGTGGATGTACTTTCAGAGCAACCTGTGAATGCTGCTGAAGTTTATATCCAGCATATGTGGCCACAGGCACTTTCTGTTCCTAGTGTTTGAAGACATACTGTGTGTGCAGTAAACCCGGTCTGTCCTGCAGATCCATTGTGTTGGGCTGTTCTGCCCAGTGCTGCTGGCTCTTATATAACAGTACTGGTTACAGCAACAAGGATAACCTGCAGTGCACTCGCTGACACACATTCTTTCTCTCCCGCCTTCCCTCGATCTGTCACTATCTCTTCATCCCCACTCGCACTTGTTTTCTCTCCCCCAAATCTCGGCTATTTCAATCTCGCTCAATTAAACGCTCTCTTAAACACTTTGTTTCCTTCTGTCTCTTTTCATTATCCGTTGCTACTTCCTCTCTCTTCGCTCTCTTTATCTGTGTCATTTTGGCTGCATCCCCAAATTCCCAGCTATTACTCACCCTCTCTCCGCTTCTACCTTTTTTCTCTCTCTTTCACTGTCCTCTCTATCAGTCACCATCTATCTGCGCTCACCATCTAAGTCTCTCTTTCTCTCCCTCTTCGTCTGGGCTCCAGCTCAAATATCACAATTGCTATAGCATACTGGCTAGGGGCCAAATCAGCAAGGCGATAAATCAATACAGCGAGAGAATTATGTAACGTGCCACCATATTGACTGGCCTCTCTCCTCCTCCTCCACCCTCCCTGGGTGGTTTCCTCCTCCGTTCCTTGCTCTCTGTCATCGACTCACCTTGTTTTACTTCCCTTTGTTTGCTTTTTGCCCCCATTTAACCAGATAAATTGTCGAAGTCTTATTTACAGTCTTGGTCTCAGGGTTAGTTTTGGTGATCAAGGCACGTTCTATACACTGACGTGCAGGTTCATACAGAGTACAACTGCTGTCATCAAACAATTATCGCCTGTTGGAAGTGATAGGGGAAACATTTTTGTGTAAATGAGAAAAATTGATGTTCAAGCCTGACAATGGTTTGACTCATTAAAAAGGACAAATTAAAAGCCAAAGTTTTTCTAAACTTTTGGAAACAAACAGCTTAGTTTAGAAGAAAACAGACTTGTGCTCTTAGTACATTTTAGGTGCTCCGTGTGTACGCTGGTTCATTTGTTCTTGTGCAGTGCTTAATTACAGTACACCCAGAGCCCCAGGCAGTACACTAGAAATTAAACATGGAAAAACATAAACTATCAGCTGGTGTATATGCTCTAATGGTGCATTTGGTCTATGTGAAGTACTTAGTAATCTGCAAGGTTGGGTTGTGAGTTTAAGCCTCACCTGGAGCAAAGAAGTTGTTGCCCAGTGGCAGCTCAGTGAAGAAACGTTTTTCTAGGTTTGAATCTTGGCTTTGACCTTTCTGTGTGAGGTTTGCAGGTTCTCCCTGTGTTTCTTAGGGACATACTCCTTGACTGAAGCACTGGCTTCAGACTGGAGCTGGTCCCAGTGGGTGGAGAGCTCAGTGCCTGCTCACTGCTCCAGAGGGGTGCTAGAGCAGGTTGGGTTAAATGCTCCAGTGATATCGTATGTCCCTCTCTGCTCAGCCAATGAGTGTTTGTTGGATGCACATTAACATTTTACACCCAGTAATTCTCTTTATTCAAACAACATTCTTCTGCCATAGAACATGGATGTCAACAGATGGAGTTTTCAAAGTTATTTTGTAATCATGAATGCCTCTACCTCTCTTACTATGAATTTTAGCACACTTGTATAGTGGTTGAAGGGTCATCAGCTTATAACCAAAAACCTCAGTTAAATGTCTAGGAGTGTCTAAGCTAATGAATAATACAGTTATACTGTGAACAATTTCTTTTACTTCTGTAGAGCATAAAAGGTTCAATGATATAGTTTTATTTCAGGATGTTGATTGAACAGTATAACCTGGTGAAAATGGACAAAGAAGCAATGAGCATTAGATGGAGAATATGTTTTATCTTTAAGTACACACCAGATAGAAACTAATGACACACCACATTAGATACCAACAGGTTCAAAAGGTTAATCTATAATACATTTGTGTTAATTCAAAGTATCTGCAGAGTTCAACCATCTTCTGACTCATCCGTATGAGATAAAACTAATTAGAAGTGGTTATCAGCTGTAAATACATTTCCATTGCAGCTGTCTTCTGATGAAAGGTTTTCACTTCAAGCCGGCAGCTTTTGATATCATGCATGCTATACAGCAGGAGCTGAAATAAAATTAACCTCTTTTGGAGGGCACATACATTCAACAACTGCCACATACTCAGCTGTTGATTTTCTGGAAACTCCTCAGTTTTGCCCTCAATGTTTTTGTGTCAGTATTCTCTGTTACCTTTCCATTCTAGTCATGAAGTCTGGAGCTATGGCTTCTGGTGCCCTGGCTTCTTTATGGAGGGGGGCACTCTATAGGAGTCGGTGAGCAGTAATAGTGCCTATATTTCCTCTATATTTCCTCTAGCCTATGCCCTGGTCAGAGAGTGCTGCGACTCCATGCTGTATTTTCCATACAGTCACCCCCCTACCCTCCCTCTCTCCCTCTCTCTCTCTCTTTCTCTCTCTGTTGTCTACTTTTTCTCTCCACTCTGGAATTCCATCTTCCTGCACGTGGCCAGCACTCGAGAGGGCATGCTGTTTGTGTGTGAGAGTGTGTGTGTCTGAACGTGAGCTATAGGAAACAACTCCCGGTGAAGAAAAGGAAACATGAAGCATGCATTTTTGTGTGTGTGTGCAAGCTAACAAGTGGGCACTACTTGTTCCACTGTGCCAGCCTGAAAGCTCTGCAGAACTCAAACATAGTTTCTGTGTTTACTGTAAATGCAGTACATTTTGTACCAACACATTTAGTATAGATTATTTGTTAGGAAACATTATAGTAGACTTTCTAAATGTCATTTTGAATAGTTTTGGTTGTTTGTTCATTTGTCAGACTTATCAAGTTGCACACTAAGTAATATTGATCTGGAAAGCTATTCCTTAGTTCCACAAATGTCAAGTGATTTCCTTGAGGAAACAAACAAGAAATCACACACTGATAAAACCATGGAAGAGGGGAAAAAATCCATAATGCAATGCAAAAAGATCTGACATTCTGTGGTGCCTGTAGCTCACCTGGTAGAACATGCATCCCATGTACGAGTCCTTATCACAGCGGCCCGGGTTCGAATCCACCCCCCCCCATCTCTTTCCCACATTTCCTGTCTCTGTTCAGCTGTTCCCATCAAATAAAGGCAAAAAGCCCCAAAAAAAGAACTGACAACCATTCTCTTTTTTTTTTTTACAACTTCGGTCTTACTTTCATAGTTTTGGCTATCATTCTTATCGGTAATAAAAAGAGGTACAACCGAGCAAGAAACATGAGCAGACAGGTTTTAAATAAACCCAAGGTCAGCCAAATTTGGAAAAGAAAACAATGGTAAAACTATTAACCAAATTGTCCGTTGTAAAGGTCCAGTTAACTTCCTGGTTCGGCTTTGACCTACCATACTTGGAGTAGTTGTACGCGTGCACAGTTTTCCTGTGCAATGAGGAATTATTACAGACATTTTGGGTGTGCTCACTTTCGGTTTTACCTCTACATAAAGTGGTGTAGATAATCTGGCTAAACTGTTGGCGTGGTTACAATCTGTCTGATCGCCTGACTGCTTTGGTTTTTTTCCCAATGTTGCCATGTTCCCATCTCAGCATTACTCTGGTAAGTACAGTGTAATCATAATTGATGTATATGATGAATAAAACTAAAACTGAAAATAGGACCCAAGTTTCAAAATCGAGAAAATAAGTGAAAAGAGAAAATGGCAGTAAAAAAATCATCTAATCTAATTCATTTAATTAGAAACAGACATTGGATGTAGTAAATCCAATCAAAACACATGCTGACAGAAGTCAGTAAAGGCAGGAAAAGATTTACCAAGTCTTTCAGTAGTCACATTGTACCAGATCTGGATGCTGAACGAGGAAGCCATTGTTCTCATCGTGCCACATGTTAGCTGGTTCATATCCTTAACCCTTATCGCTGGCTTCACACATCTGTTTTGCGAAGATGTTGGTGTAATAAATTCACATCTGCGCTGCAACACACACTGCAGAGTTTTATAACCCTGATAGGTTATCTGCATCTGTATCGATTAGTTTTTTAATCATCAGTGTGTGTACTGTAGGTCAAAGCATGTCTCCATCAGGCTAACATCACACTAATGAAGAAGAGAAATTGAGGTAGAGAGTGAACACAGAGGCTCCTGCTCTCCAATCCCATCTGTTTGACACACAGAGGTAGGGAGGGGAAGGATGGAGAGAGGGAGGGAAGAGAGAGGGAGGGGTAGTAGACGAATGAGAACGAGGCCAGATCAGGCTGGGGGGGGGGCTGTTTAGAGAAAGGCAGGGAGGGGGAAAAAAAATCAGAGGGAGGCAGGCTGGGGGGTTGGGCTCCAAGCCTGTGCATGTGTATGTGAGAGAGGGAGAGAGAAAGCAGCAAGCGAATGTGTGTGTGTGTTTGTGCGCGTGTGCGCTCGCTCTGTTCCTTTCCTTTCTTTGTTTGACTACTGAGGAAAAAAAGCCATAATATAGAGAGAGGGTGAGAAAGAGAAACACAGACAGAGGAGAAGAAGAGGATCTAAAACCAGAGTCACTTTATTTTTTAGAGAGGAAGAGAATAAGAGAGACAAAGGATTTCTATTTTGGTCTGGGCTTTTTTTTTCTTTTTTTCTCCTTGCAGGTTGTAGAATAAGAAAAAATATACAACAACAACGCTGCATGCTTTTGACAACAGTGTCATATTCAGGAGCAGTGTGTGTTTTGTGTGCTGGCTCGGTGTGTGTGTGTGTGTGTGTGCTAGGGAGGCGGGGGGAGGGGGGGGGGGCAGCCTGTGCAATTTAAAGGGAAAATACAAGGCACACACAAAGCTGGGAGCGCAGGCAGGCAAGGCAGCAGGAAAGGCAAGGAGAGGAAAGGTAGTGGGAATCTGCTGATCTGGTTGTCGCTTTAACTAACAAACCTCCTTTGGATTTTACTCCACCGAGCTAACCCCGTGTCTCCCTCTGAGCTCAACCTGAGCCCGGCCACGGTAAGACAAGCTTCCTATCCTCAAGCTCTCAGCTGTGTCACCGCTACCGCTCTGCAGACAAAAGCAGGAGAAAGTTGCTGTGTGTGTGTGTGTGTGTGTGTGTGTGTGTGTGTGTGTGTGTGTGCGTGCAGATGGAGAGGAGCTAAGCTAAAGGCTGATGCTAAGGCTAAAAGGCGTGAGGAATGCAGCACAAAGGGAGCTTGTGTGCTCCAGCTGGAGCTGTGTGTGTATATGTCTTTGTGGACGGGCTTGAATGTTTATGTCACGGGGCTTCCCAAACTTTTGCATGTGAAGGATGCCCCAAAATAGACAACCACAGGACTACAGAGCCCCTTTTTGGTAAAAGATCTGTCCTCTCCTGGCTGATTGTGTACTGAAGGTGGAAAGAGTGAAAGCTCCTATCAGATTAGTCATTATATACAGTAGTGTCTGCTATTCCTTTACATGAAAGCAAATATTTAGAAATTAAAGTAATTGCATTTTACTGGGAAGCAAAAGGAAACCCTGTCAAGAAAGGTCTTGACAGTCCCAACATGTTAGTTTAAAAACCAGTGGTTCACGTCAGAGCAGGGCGATTTAAATACCCCTGACGGCTCCACAGCCAGCTGGCTCACCGGTGCAGAAACAAAACACAAAATTAGTTCATTTTTACTTCTCTTTGTCTCCCCTTTCACTCCTTCATCCTCTTCTCCCATGTCTTTTCTCTCTCTTTCGTCATCACCCCTCGCTCTTCGCTGATTTAAATGCCAGTTTGCACAAAAGGTTTCTCTGTTTTTTTTCCTTTTCCTTTTTTCTCTGCTTTTTCCACTAGTATCTCTCCTCTCTCTTTATCTCTCCATTGTGAGATAGACAGGTGACTGAATTGAACATGGGTCTTGTAACTTTGCTGCCTAAGCATTAATCAGTAAATGCCTATCTCTTCTGCACACACACACACACACACACACACACAGATGCCGGATCCTTTTAACTTCTTAACACACAGTTAAACACACACACAAACACACAGAGGTCTGCACTACAAAGTGTTTTGTCCCGTCCAGTGTGTTGTGGTCTAGGGGCTTTCAGCTTGTTCTTGTCAGTAGTCTGGTCTGCGGTCAGCACCCGTTTTGTAAATGTGTGTGTGTGTGTGTGTGTGTGTGTGTGTGTTACTGATATATAAAGAGCTAATAGTAGCTGGCGTTCTGTGTGTGTGTGTGTGTGTGTGTGTGTGTGTGTGTGTGTGTACGCGTGCGCATGCTCCTCCCTGCACGAGTGTGTGAGAAACACAACACTTGTGCCGGCGTCTGCCTGGAGCTAATATTGGTGTCAGTATGTGATTGAGTGTGCGTGCGTGCGTGTGTGTGTGTGTGCGCACACGCCTGTCCTAATTAAGTCCATGCCCCCCCGTGTTTGAACCAGTACAAACATTCCTAGAATAAAAGCCTCACTAGAAAGACATCTCACGCGTACTACTGTAAACTGATCCCTATAGTACTCCTCCACACACACACGTGAGCACCCGGCCCGCGCATGCGCACACACACTTCCACGTACAAGGCAAAATCACTGTTACTATTTCATTTGCCACCCCGCCCTTCCTGTTCCCCCCCAGGGAATTTCCTCCTTTCTCTCTTTTCATTAGTTCATTACCAGCGGAAGTAGAGCATCCTCTACTCTCTGAAATTCCTTTTCCCTTTTTTCTTGTCTTTCTTTTTTTTATGCCTCCACCACTTCCTGTCCAGCTGCGATTAACCAATCGTGGCGTGCCAGGCGCAGTTCAGCCAGGGTCGCCTGCTGTGGGCTGGAATACATCATAGCTGCTCACTCACTACCCAACATAGCCTTGCCCGATTAGGAAATACTGTATACAGGAGACAGCCAGTGCTAATGCTGCGCTAATCTGTTTATACTGTGCTGCTGGTTCCCATACGGAATACAGAGAATGGTGTATTACAGGAGAATATGATATGGCATGACATATTACATTATGGTATGGCAGAATTGATTATGCTAGCATGGATTAGTTTTTGATAGAGTTCTGTATGTTTGATCAAATGGAGTAACTTATTGTATAAAATGTGCTGTGCAGTTAAATAAGTTTTGGAATAAGACAACAAATAATATGATAGTCAAAGGTGTTAAATGGTAAACATAACTGATTTAGATTTGAACAGAATGGACTTTTATTGTGTTATAGAAGGGAAAATCCTATTCTATAATAAGTAATTTTATGGTAAGTTGAACAACAGGCATACTAGAGAACATTAAATGGTATAGTAGAATTAAATTGATAGTATAAACTATGTATGGCAGAAACTACTATTACAATGGAGTTGGATTTTTCATTGTTAAGTTTGTTTGTTAGTTTTTCTTTCCTGGTTATGCCAAACATTTGATGTTTGATATTTAGTGGTGTCTCATAATCCCATGTGGGGCATATGAATACATCAATATTCTTTTTATTTCAAAATAAATAATGTTTATGTTACGTTTATGCAAACAAACAAAAACAAAGGGGCATTTTTCTCATCTCTCAGGCTTTCTCCAGGTCTAACAGCCTAACTTAAATGTTTTGAAGGTGAATACCTAGTCAGCCTTTGTGCGTCATCCATCTTTAAAAAAATAATAATTTTAGTTTTTATCTTACCAAACAAAATATTCCTTTCTTCTCAGTAAAAATGACAGTAGAAAACAAAAGGCTTTATTTTTTCATTAGACACAAAGTAATATAGTATAATAGCAACTATAATGTGGTGAGATTCCATTACTTTCCATTAAGGCTGTTGTTTTTTTTTTCTCTGTAGGCCACAGTTTTGCATAGTCATTATTTGGAGGAGGGGGTGACCCGGCACAGCTGTGAGTGAACATGTGTGTTTTGCAATGGAGATAAAATATGGGGATGTGGCCCGTGATGACAGTTGATTCTGGAGCTGTCTGTGTAGCAACAAGCTATTTCCTGCACTGAGAGCCATTAGGACGCCACCCAAACCTCCCACCCCCGTATGTCACCCACCGTGCTCTTGTGTTCCTTTGCAGATGTGCACATACACACAAACACACATAGAAAAGAGGTGGGGGGAGTGTGTTTTTGTGATTGAATTTGTGTGTGCATGTGTGCTGCCTTCCTCTTTACCCCTCCTCAGCCCCGGGGCAGTCCCCCCACGGCTGAAGGGGGGAGATTGTGCATTCATTGGAATGGAGGCTGAGGTGGCAGGGGGGAGGAGGAGGGGGAGGATGATTGAGTGTGGTGCCTGGAGAAGAAAAAGGGAGACAGACAGAAGAGTAAGAGAAAAGGAACGGGGGGGATGCAGCCTTGTGTTTAAAATTGGGGGAAAAGGGGGAGGAGAAGGAGAAGAGCAGACAGGCAGGAGAGGAGGTTCAGGGGTGGAGGTGAGGGGAGGCTGGCTGGCTGACTGGCTGGCTGGCTGGCGCCGTGGCTGAGTTGTATCTGTGGAGAGAGAGGCTGGAGCTGGGCCTGAGTGTTATATTACTTCATAGCCAGTTGATAAAAGCTTTTTCTGCATTTCTGAACTTTATGATGTGAAGTAGATCTTCCCTGGGAAAAATCTGCAGCACATTAGGTGATTGTGTTTGATTTCTGTTAAAAAGTTGAATCAAAACCTTTGTTTTGACTCTTTTGCTGAATCAATTTGTTCTCAATCTCTTGTCCTAACATGTTTAGAGTGACTAAAGTGATAAACAACAAAGATACTGTACTTCTTAATTTTGGTGACACCTTTGTTGATATATTATAGCCTTTCATGTCCATCTGTGTTTTTTCCTCTCTAAGTGTTTTTCCTCTTTGGAAGATAATACTGATGTTCATTTCAGTTTTCCATCAGAGTTTGAGCTTGCCTTCCTCTGACCACATCAGAGCCATAGTGACTACTGCTCTTAAAGCCCACCACACAGTTCTTGCTTTGTTTATCACATCACTTCTTCTGCAGCAGAGGGATAAAGCTTTGTGCAAATAGGTGTTGATCAGGAAGGACTGAATGACTGTTGTGCAGCATCATGTATTGTCAGAGAGTAGAAAATAAGACATGTATCTATATTCAGATTAGCCAGTTGCTTCTTTAAACAGTGTGTTTGAAGCAAATATTGGATATATTGTGCAGGCTGAGTATAGAGTGATGCATTTTGGATTTGTGTTGGACAGTGTTGGTGGTTTGTGCTAAAGCAATATTACACAAATTTGCTGTATTTATTTAGTTTGGAAGGAAACAAGCATAAGTGAACTGTGTATATGCAGTGGGTGGTACCAGCTGGCCTTGTATTGTCTCCAAAAGATTTCCAAGGTGCAATGTGGTGTATTAAATACTGCTTATACATTGGTGCAAGTGTTAACAGCATTTTCCTTTAACAGCAGTCAGCTGTTCAGAGCACATATTTGGCTGAATAAACAAACATACAGACAGACAGTACAGTTGCATTTTATTCTGTGGCTAAACGTTCTGGTCTGAGGCTTTATCTATGACTACACTAGTTTTATATTCAGAAGCACAGTTCGTTAAGGCACAGAGGGATAAGTCTTAGGTGGTTAATTCTATTATGTGGGGGCAAAGGGCTCAGGCAGATTAGCTTTGGCCTTGGAGCTAATATCCATCATAGAAACTAGCCTGTGTAGGTAGCTGTGTATGATAAGCAGAGAGTAAAACAAAGAGAGCGACTGAGACGTGATGAAAGACGGACAGAGAGGCTAGGCAGTCTGGTGGAAGGTCAGATCCACGTGCTGCAGCCTGACTTCCTTATTCATTCAAGTTGGTCTGGATCTGAGCTGCAGTCAGCGAGATACACAAGAGAAAGAAGAATGAGAAAGAGAGAAAAGAAAAAGGAGCCTGGAGATGAAGAGAGATTTCCCCCCCCACACACACACACACACACACAGGGCCATTGGCAGAGGTAGTATGCTAGGAGTGTGCATATGGCTTTGTGTGATGGAGATGGGCTGGGGTTTGTTGACTTAAGGTAATGGCTTCCAGTTGTCTCAGTCAGGAGAGGGCCGTGTCACTACTACTGGGGATAGACAGGGGATTGGCACTCAGGTTGAGTGAAGACCAAATCCATAATACACACACATGCAACACACAGTTGAGATTGTGTTGGGTTTCTTGTGTTGGCCTCTGTACCACGGAGCTTGGGTGTGTGCGTCTGCATGCTTAGGTCCTCGCTGCATGGCTGATTTTATCACTGCTTGGCAAAGGTCAACGGTGTGTATGTTTATAGTGTCTCTTGCATAATGTGTGTGAAGGGTTGTAGATTGTTAAAGTGTGCTAGCTCTGTAATGAAGGACGCAGAGTTCTTTATAGCTCATGATGAAAGGGGAGGGAATGAGGAGAAGAAGAAAGGGAAATGCTGACGGGGGTTAAACACTAGAAAATGTTGAGTGTTGAGTTTTAGAATTGAAACCTATCAGGTATTTGATTGTGCGTGACTTTTACTAGACATTGTGTCTTGGCTCCTATTTCTGCACCAAGCACGTCTTTATTTCACCATTAATGATGCATGAATATTCCTGAGATAAAGGAATGTGTTTTTTCCCCATCTGTTGTATTAGCTTGTATTCATTATTAGCTGCTTGTAATGTTAATGATATCTGCATTGAAGCTTATCCTACTGTTGCACTATGGGTAGGAGCAGCTGCTAAATGCCTAAAATGTAAACCAGAAAAAACAGAATGTATAATATGAGTGCACAAACACAGATTCACATAAACACATGACAAATGGCCTATGCCCTGTGTTTTTCCTGCACTCTGTAATTGTGCACACAACAAATGTGCAGGCTCTTTCAAGGTTTCTGCTTTTATGCTGTTCTCCTTTTCGTTTTCTCTGTATTTGTTTATTTGTGGTGTTTCTCATCAAGTAATGTGGCCGTGCCCAGCTTCTCATTGTGTGCGCATGAGAAGTTGTTTCTGTACTTGTGTCTGCACCTGAGTTTTAGGAATGTGTGTGTGAAGCTGAGTGTATGTCCTTGGGACCACTATCAAAAGTAGATGCAGGCTGGGTTTTACACTTGAGTGTGTGTGCATGGGATTCTTTGTGAATGAAAAGGTGTCTCTTTCACAACCCCTGTCAGGGAGCTGGGTTTGATCGCAGGTATGTGTTTGTGTTTCAGTCTTTTAACAAGAAGCCAATGTTCAGTCCTGCCTTGTCTCACTGGTCTCACTGGTTTTACTCGCTCAATGTGAGTCTATTTGCTCCAGGGCTGTACATATGAGGACATGTAGTCATGTGTTCCAATTTTTATTTTGTAATAAGTCAACAAGTAATAAGTAACAATTTATTATCGAACCAAATGCTTGCCTAACAATAGGCTACTTGCACATTCAGCAGAAGCCTAGCAACATGGGCATCCCATTGGACTCACAAGCATTTTGGCTTTGGTGAGATATTTTCCAATTATTGAAAAATATCTCTTTGGCTTGCTAGATTTACAACTTTCTTCACTAACCAATCATTTTCTTGGTTTCTGCCATTTTCTTCTGTAGCATACACTCGTCTGAGGTGGTACTGCACAGTGGGGGTTGATTCTCACTGAGATCACTAGTAGTACATTCACATTAAAAGGAATTTATTCATCTAATTCGGTGTTGATATGAAAATGGCTTAATGAAGGTTTCTTTCTTTCTTTAGATTTCATCAGATCATTTAGACTAAATATTGTGATGTTGCGAAAAGTTATCATCTTCACAATATAAATCAAAATCCTAACTTTTTGTCATATGCATACCCTTGTGTTCTACAGTATGTTAAGAGTCCTACTAGTATCTATACTTCCTTATGCAATACTACATTCTGCAGACTGAACCCCTGTACCTAACAAACGCATGCAAACAGCTGATGAATCATGTGTGTGTGCGTGATACAACAGCAATGCACACAAGTTAAACTCTACATCTGACTCCAGTAATCAGGTTAGTAAATCTGTGGACGTTCGTTAATGACACATGCAAAACAAAAACACAAACCCCAGACAACATGCCCTCAAAACCACACACAAACACACAGATCGGCTATGACATGAGTGACCCCACAATGACCTCAATCGATCCAGCTGATTGACTTACAGTAATGCATTAACCCAATTATGTTTCTAAGGGGATGGAGGGTTGATAAAAGGAGAAAAGTGGGAAAATGTAGACACAAGCACACACACACACACACACACACACATCAAGGAGGGGGAAGTTTTTCTTTGTAGATTATTTGGTTAGAGATCTCTTCTTCTCCTACTTCAAATCTTTCCTCTCTTCTCCTCTCTTCCTCCTTCATTTCTGCTCCCTCTTTCCTATCTTACTCTGTTCATCCTCCTATTCCTCCCTGTTCTCCCCTTTCTCTTTTCTTTTTCATTCAGTTCAATTCAAAGGCTTTATTGGCATCAAAGTTTTGAAAAACATTTTTTTTTTCAACTTTTTCATTCTTTTCCCACCCAACCTGCCACATCCTCTTCGCTTTCTTCTTTTCCCTGTTCTTCCTCTCTCTTTCCTGCTCTTGCTTTCTCTCCCGTGTTACATCGCCTGTCTCTTTAACTCAGTTCCACACTGAGCCCTGACCCCTCACTTGTGTAACTTCTATGATAGCAGTGCTTTTGTGTGTACACATGTGTTCCCCACAATGTCTCTTGCTCCTTTGTTTTAATATGTGAGTCACAAGTCCCAGCTGAGCCACACGAGTCGATTTATTTTGTAAGATCCAGTTGAATCTTTCAAATTTACATTATTATCAGCCTCATTTTCTGTCTAATGGTAGTCCCCTGCTGTCTTTTTGAGTGTGTTTTAGCAGATTCTTTTGTATGTACCGTATGTGTAGACATTATTTCACAAGTGCAGTTGTGTCAGCCATGCATTTGTAGAATTGGCAGGTGTGCATTCAGTGTGTGTATAAAACAGTGTGAGAATATCGGTGTCTCTGCATGAGTGTGTCTGGAGGGTAGCGGGTGCACTGTGACCTTTTTATGGGTCTGAGAGAGTGTGTGTGTGTGTGTGTGTGTGTGTGTGTGTGTGTGTTTGCCCCCATACCAGTAACATGATCTGTCTCGAGGAGTTGAGCCCTCCATCCCTCCTCTGTCTGTCTGCGTCCTGCCTCTCCTTCCCTCTCTCCTATATCTTCCCCTATCTGTTCACAGCCTTCTCTCCTTTCTGTCTCCCCAGTTTCCTGTCGTTCATCCCTCATCCCCTTGTCCTGTCCCTCCTAACCTTAAACGTGTAAAGCTGTGTCAACCAAAACCTAGAAATACATCTGTCCAAACCCTCAACCCTTTTCGCTTTTGGCACTCTCTGTCACTCCCACACACACATACTGTGATCAGATGGCTTTGATTGCAGAGATCAGAGAAGGGAGAAGTAGATGGGTGTGTGTGTGTGTGTTTGGTAGGGGGTCAGTGTTGGTGTTGTAATTGATTTTCTCTGTTTCCTTTTGTTTGACTAGTGTTAGATGTCTGGAAGCACTATGGAAGCTGCCTATACTGTACTGATACAATATGCTATAGATTGTGTGTGTGTGTGTTGGCGGGCGGGGGGGGGGGGTGTGTTTAGGTCATGAGACAGGCTGACTCTCTCCCACAGGATTTCTATCACTGATATATATAATTACAAGCTTCACAGTGTGTACTCGATCTCCTCTCTGTCAGATGGTCAGCGCTGCATATTCAGTCTTCTTCCTTCTGTATACATTCAGCAGAAAGGAAAAACTGTGAATATATTCTTAAGGCACAAAAAAAAGTCTGTGCGTTCAAGTGGCTTGAGAAGTCGACTAAAACATTACAAGCTCCTACACTCATCAGCTGATGGCCATAGGCCGACATGTGTAGGTGGTTTTAATATATTGGAGCAGTGTTGTGGTTCTAACGAGTGTTACAGCCCAAACTGGAGTCCTCCACCCTCCCATCGCCCACTGCTACAAAATATCTTTCTATTTGTTCTCTCTCAGAAGTTTTAGGCTCTGACCAACCCTTCTGAGTCTTTTATTCAAAGTTTCCAATCAAACTGGAGCTTTAAACACGGGGCTGAGCGTGCACTGTGAGCTGTTTGGGCAGTGTGTTTGCAGTTTCCAAGAGCTGTGTGTGTCCTGTACTCTGTTGCCATATGGCAGCTGTATCAGCCCACAGTGTAAACACAGCTGGCTGCCTCCCGTGGCTGCATGGGTGAACAGCAGTCTGCCTGCAGATACAAAAAGCCCTAATAGGAGGATCACATTAACTGCTAGTACATTAATATGGCTATTAGGCACATTGGGATTCATGGTGTGTTATTTGTAAGGCACATTAGTGTCGATGTTGCAGCCTGATATCCAGACTATTAGTGATGTTCAGCTAGTGATTATAAAGTCTCTTAGCGGCTGCTCTCGTTACATTGCTGCAGGCAGTTGTGATTTTGTTTTTTAAATTGTGATGACATTTTTTGTGACTATTGCTGTCTGAACATGACACTTCAAATGTATTCCGTCTAATGAAAAAAACTAATTATAATCTCTCGAAATAATACGTTGTTGTCACTATTTAGATTTTTTAATCTTGCTGTTGTATATAAATCAAAGCTGCATTCATGTGTATTTGTTTTTACAGAGAATATGTGAGGATACCATCATTGTTACTATTCATATGGTTGGCTGAGGAGTAATGCTTATGGTCGCCTGAACCGGAGACACAAAGAGGGAGATAAAGCAGAGAGGAGAGGGCAGGTACTGAACATTGCACATCATAAATAATGTCAGAAACGTTGGTGCATGCTAGCCAGTGCTCAGGGTAGCATGAAATCTGCTCTCGCCCCCTCCTTTCTTATCTTCCCTCCCTATCACACTCCCTCTCTCGCTCTTTGTGCATGTGTGTGTGTCTGTGCGCGCAGGGTAATTGAGGTGTGTGACCTTGCTGTAGGCCTGGCAGGTGTGAAGGGAGGAATGGAGGGAAGCAGGGGATGAGATGAATGAGGAGAGAGGGTAAAGGGAGGGATGGATGGATGGAGGGCTCTGCTGTTATATGTTGGCAGACTGATAGCCTGCCTGCATGCATATATGTATGGTAATGTTTGACATTCTGTAGTGAAAAGAAATACAAGTGATTGTGTGTGTGGGTGGAAGCACATTCTTCTGCTGTAAGGTCCTCTGCATGCGACTTGGAAATTAGATCATGTGCAAGCGTGTGGGTGTATGTGTTATAGAGCAGACGAGACGGCATATATAATTTTCTATATGCTACAATGTGTGCATCTTAATCTGTTTCAAATTAAAATGGTTGCATATAGCATTTTAAACATCACTGTCAAATTGTAATATGTCAGTATAATTACAACAAACCAATGAGCGTAATGGTGGAGATGATTGGCAGCCTTTATGCCACACCATTTCTATTACTATCGTTAAGACTACATTTCCTTTACACCCTGATGCTTCCTGCCACAAAGATGTTGATGAATGTTGTTTCTTCTGCCACCCTGTCCCTACCGGGTGTTTACTCAAGCTTTACAGAAGAGGATAAACATGTTGGCGATTTTTCCTTCAGCCCCTTTCAGACATGCACTCCTTTGCGTTAATCTGACGGCACTTTAACATGTTGGTCCCATGTCTGACTAAGCAAGTCACGACTATCAATCTTACTAGGGCGGACCTAGTAACATTTGAACTAAACTGAATGCAGTCGGATTAACTTAAAGGCTGCAGCAGCACAAGGAGAAAATTCACCATGAGAAGCAGAGGCGAGCAACCCTCGCGTTCACAATGGTCATTAATTAAGGCTTCAACAGCAAAATAAGTTTAAAAATCCATCAGTGATGCAGCCTGTGAAAGGACAAATGACATTGTTCTTTCTTGCTATTGTAACATTACCTCTCTCTCTCTCTCTCTCTCTCTCTCTCTCTCTCTCTCTCTCGCGTGCACCAGGTGCCAAATATCGCGCAAGCACATGGCTCTTTCTGTAAATGTCCTGTCATGTCTGATTGAAGTTATAACGTATAAGTCATATATGTCTGAATGACACAATGCCATCACTTTAACAGATAGATGAAGCCAGCAATGTTAAATATTCCATGTCTGAAAAGGGCTTTTTGACTCCTTCCATCTGCTATTACAAGATAAAGCCTTGTGCTGCTGCAGCTTGTGCGCATGCGCCAACGTCCATGCTGCCTGTTGCCATTGCTCCATCTCATCGTCTTACTTTTTCCAACTTTCCTTTAGATGTTTTATGAGTCTGTGGTGGCCAGTGCTATCCTGTATGCTGTTGCATGCTGGGGCAGCAGGTTGAGGGTAGCGGACGCTAACAGGCTCAACAAACTGATCCGTAAGGCCAGTGACATTGTGGGGGTGGAGCTGGACACTCTGGCGGTGGTGTCAGAGAGGAGGATGCTGGCCAAACTACATGCCATCTTGGACAGTGTCTCCCACCCTCTCCATGACGTGCTGGTCAAGCAAAGGAGTACCTTCAACGAAAGACTCATCCTCCCAAAATGCACCACAGAGTGCCACAGGCCATCAAACTCTTTAACTCCTCCCTCTAAGGGTCAGTCTTTTACAGTCACTGTAATACTTGAAATAATTGTGCAATATTCTCTGTTTAATACTCCGGTGCAATATACTCTGTTTTCAGTTAATTTATTGATATTTATTCATACTTCTATTACTGCTGTGCAATATCCACCGTCTCATAATCATCTTAATAAGCTACACTTAACTTGACAGTACTCATTATTGCACTATTACTTATTACTTATTATATTGTATTATACCGTACATACTTATCAACCTCTAAATCCACTTGGTACTTATTTTAGCTTTTATACTTTACATCCACTCCTTACCTGTATTATAGTGTATTATATTTTGATTTGCTTAGTACTTCTATTCCTTCTATTCTCAAGTGTGCACTGAGTTTCCCCTCGGGGATCAATAAAGCATTTCTGATCTGACAGTGCCCTCTTTATGTTTTGTGCTGTAAAGCAATGCAGCACATTTTCAGCAAAGTCGGAACTGGTGACACACATTGTAAAGCGTAAAGAATGTCAGATGGTCACATTAACATTCAGCAATAATAATTGAATAAATAAAATTTGCAGTTGCGCAGATCCCAAAAGTATAATTTTGGCTTCAGTCTTGAATGGGGATTTAGCAACAGTTTGAAGAACATTTACTGAGGATCTGCCTCATAAGGGATCAGCAATTCAGTAATTTACAGTGTAGCTCGTAACTAGCCCATCGAGTGTTTTAAACATAATTCGTAAAATCTTAAAATCCAAAACTGACCAGTGAGGAGAGGCCAGAAAAGGGGTGATATGATCTCATCTCCTTAAATTTGTTAAGTAATGTTATATTATATTAATGTTATAGTTATAATAATGTTCTATAATGATGAACTGACGTCACACGTAGCTCTTTCAACATGAAAAGACATGTTTTCATCTTCACACTGACTCTACCATCGTTGTCTCCACAGAATAGTGTGGAAACAGAGCAGAGAGGCAGTTAGCTCTCACACACCCATCCCCCTCTTCTTCTTTTCTCCTCTGTCGCTCTATACCCTCCTCCTCTCTGCACAGTAGCACAGTGCATCTGTGTCATGTCACTGGGTTCTGGCGTCCCAGAGTAACCCCCCCCCATGCCAGTACAATCTCCCTCTCTCTCTCCCTCCTTCTCTCTCTCTGTCCTTGTGTGGCTCAGACTGTCATCCCCGATCTTTTCATCTTCTCTCCATCCACCTCATCCCTCGCTCCTGTCTGCTTTCCCCTAAAGAAGTCTCCCCCTCTCGCCTGTCTTTGTCATCCTCTCTTTCTCTAAACTTAATGTGTGTCACTCTTTTAATATCTCTCCCTCTCTCACTCACCCCATCATGCAGCACAAACACAAATACACATCATTGCTCTCTCTCTCTGTCCTTCCCCCTCTCTCATGAAGTGTACACAAACATAAACCTGTCTCGGTGCATACATTAATAGATCTAAAGCTCCTTAGCTCTCTGCTGCATGCATAATCTATCTGCTCATACAGATTGTGAACAGTGCACTGAGTGTGTGTGTGTGTGATTGAGGCCCTAGGCTCCTCCCTCCAGAGAGAGAGACAGACAGGTGTGGACCAGATTGAGTTCTGCCTCATTTCCTCTGCCCTGTGCAGCTGGTCAAGGACACACATTTACACACACACAAAAACACACACACAGGCATGTCTTCGACACATGGTTATGCACACATGCACACACGCATATACACTTCAAATACAAGGATAGAGACATGCATACAGCACACACCTCAAATAAAGACACAATACAAGATGTAGAAGAATCAAATGCAGCATTAGCATAAAAAATAGATGTGTGTGTGGTGAGTGTTCATAAGGCTGCCTGCACTTGAATTCCTATGGAAGAGGATTACAACAATGATTACAACACGATTGGCAGAGTATTTCCATGGCGACACTGAGAGATTTGTGTATGGTAGAAATCCCGCCCCTTTATAAAGTTGCTAAAGTCCCTCCCACTGCATGTTATATTCATACTGTAGCTAACACACACACACGTAACAATATATGCACCATTACAATATTTATAGCGGCCTTTGGTTATTTATATTTGACATGACAGAGCTCATATTGGCTGTCCATTTTTCATGCTTGTATCAAATGTATCAACTCTGGAGGAACATTGTGATCAAGGCACACACTCATGAACACACACACAACAGCCCTCCCCGCTAACATCAGCAGCTCTTGTGTTGATGTCAAGGCACAATTTTATAAGTCTCAGGAGAGCTGGTCATTGGCCATCAAAACAATTCTACCACTCCAAGCATTTTTCCCCACTTTAATTTTACATTTTTATTTCAGGCATTCATTTAGCTGATTTATTTAAAGTGCAACAGTCAAGTGAGATTCAACTTCATTACCAATATTACAATCAGCCAACAGTAAGGAGTGCAAAGAGTAGCCTATTAAAATGAATTGCTTTGTTTCCACTTAGATGTCCAATATAATAGAATGTGGTTAAAAAAAAAAAAGGCTGCAAGATTAAAGATCATTAGGTCACATTTCTTTCCCATGCAGATAGCATGAAACCATAGATTATCTATAGCCAGGTTAGATTATCTTCAGGTTAGGTATGGTGACATAGAGGATGTGAAATGTTTCTTATCCACACTATGAAAGAGATTTTTGCAGAGCTTCTCTCTGTTTTGTTCTGTTCTGCCTTGTGTCTCCTCGCTTGACTTAGTTTCTTTGTTACGGCATTTCCACCTTGATATAATACACACTGAATAGTGACAAGTAACTTGGTTGGGAGGGGCTCAACACACACACACATATATATATATATATATATATATATATATATATATATATATATATATATATATATATATATATATATATACACACACACACAACACACACACAACCTCCATTGTCTGTAGTATCTGTGTATACTATACATGTGTTGAGGGCTCTTGTGTCTTGTGTGTCTGTGTGCCCGTCTGCTGTGGCGCCTACCCAGTGCAGGAAGTGTGGGGTCACAGTGTCTGGAGGGCAGCCAGACGGCCTCCCTCCCCTTTAAATGCCCAGACACTGATACTTTGCCTTTAAGAACGCTGCCTATAGGAAGAAACTTCCCATACAGACACTGGGGGGGTGTATACATTATGGCGTTGTATACTTATTTGCTGGTGAAAGTGATCGCGTGCTTGTCATATTGTGCGAGTACATATACGAGTGTGTGTGTGTGTGGTCCTGTGAAGACGGTATGAGCCACCATGTGGGGATCACGTGTGCCACAGCAGATAAAGAAGTCTTTGTTAGCAGATGCAGAAGATGCAGCTCAAGCTACACACATCCACTTGCACACACACACACACACACACACACACACACACGCACACACACAGTAACCTGTAACCTATAAGGACACACACTACTGCTCTTTCACGTCTCAGCTCACTTTCGCTTTCAAACACACCCTCATTGTTAAACTTACCCAGTGTGGCTTGTTGCAAATTAGAAAATTCAATTTTCAGCCTTTTATATGTGTTAGATATGAAATCATTGTGGTGTAGAGTGAACACACACACAGCGGTGCGATTATAAAGGCCTGAGTCAGTCATTTTGGTATGTGACGGTTAACTTAAATGGCATTATGCAACTGGATAGTACAGTTTAGCACCTCTGCACTGGTATGTGGGCTTGGCAGGGCTTGTCTGACCACTCTCCAGGTTTGTCTCACTCTCTCTCTCACACACACACACACACAGAGTTCCTTAAAGGGTGAGGAAAGTGCTGTTGTTTTGACTCATTATCAGAGTCCGACAAATTATCACCCTCAACAAAAAGAACACTTTCTTTTCTTCTTTTTCCAATGTGTTTATTTTGTTTAGCTTGTATGAAGGGGATGCCTCAGGCCATATTTCTCAGACTGCGTGTGTGTGTGTGTTCCTGTGTGTGAAGCAAGTTTAGACATGCTGAGTACCTGCTCCTCTTCATTCTAATGTTGTTTTTGTTTTTGAGCTACCAGCAGTGTGTCAGCATACGCAGTCTTTAGTGTTCAGAGACTTGCGTCGTGTTGCTGACAACAGTGTTACACTACAGTGTAACATGCATGTTATAAGCTTGAGTGATCATTAAAATGTGACCAGCTCTCACCAGTTTGCTATTACAAAGTGCTGATTACACCATTTTGTAGTCTGTTAAAGATGAGACATATGATAATCTATTCAGCCAGGTGTGCATTTTTAGATTTTCATTACTGGCAGTCAAATAAAGCAATGTTTTCCTGAGGGTTTCAACCCCTTTGAAGCATGAAATGTGTAAAGTTTCTGTAAAAACTCCACACCTCAAAGTTTTGATAATTCCTCTGTACAAGTGGAAACTTTGGCCTGATGGCGGCACTAGAGAAAGAAGTATTCAAGTATCCCTCTGCTGTGATATTCATGCTTAGCCAGTGGTGTTTGTGTTCTGCTCAGGGTTTCTGCAGCCAGGTACGTTAGATGCTGTTTTTAGGGATGTATTTGACAAGTCAGAGTTTTAGGGTTTGACGGCAAAGCCATGTTTAATTTTGGAGGATTGACGTCACAAGACTGCTCCGGCGTCGACTGCTGTGGCTCTGAATGCTATCTACAGCTGTGACGCTCTCTGCTCCGCTGCTGTGGCAGGGTTTGTGTGTGTGTGTGTATGTGTGAGAGAGAAAGAGAAAGGACAGTGAGGGTAAAAACAGCTCATGACAAGTGTTAAAAGGGTTAGATTCATCAAACACCCATTTACACGTGCTTGCGCAAACATCTCTTTCTCACACAACCACACACACACAAACTCTCTCTCTCTCTCTCTCTCTCTCTCTCTCTCTCTCTCTCACGCACATAATCATACTGTTCACAGGTCTTGATTTTGGCAGCAGCCACAACCGGGCTGCTTTCATTAGCGTCTGTCTAGACACGATATATTACCAACTGTTCATTCTTGTCTTCTCTCTGTCTGTCTCTCTGTCTTCCTATTTGTCTGGTTGTGGGCTTACAGCTGCTGGATTTTCAGACAGTCTCGGGGTGTGTGTGTGGCGCACCTCGTCGAGTTTGTCTGTCACCCTCCTCCTCCTTAAGTGGGTGTCAATTTTCTGCTTGTCCCCAAAGAGGAAGTTAGTCTGTCTGTCTTATCTTTCACTTCTACCCATTCGTTTCTTGCATGTGTGCGTGTGGGAGTCAGAGTGGGTGTGATGGTTTGTGAGCCAGGCTTGGTTTTGACCATGACCTTTTACTGAAGCCATGTGGCAGAAGTTCACCAAGCCAAACAGCCCCGACCACAGTCAACCTGACACTCCTCCTCACTGTCTGTAGCTCTGCCAGCTCTGACCTCGCAAACACATGCATGTTTATAGGATAAATGAGACAGAAAACAGACTTGCTGCCTCACTCATGCAAATACACAAAAATAATCCGTTCTCCATTCCTCTTAAATTCAGTTTATTGGGCTTGAGTGGCGTGACATTTGATATATTAGCCATGTAGCTTTTTAAATAACAACAGATGTGACAGAAAATGCAAAGACGAGTCTTAATATCTCTGTTTAAGTTTTTGGAGGTTTGGAAGAGAAATGTAGAGTGGATAAAAACATGGAGACACATGAAGAACATCTGAACAGTTTATCCAACCAGCTGAAGGAGAAAAAATGATCACCTGTAAGTCATGGAATGTGTAAAACAGTATGATTAACCACCACAGAGGGGACTTAACCACTCCCTCCTGTCATTCAAACAACCTGAACAACAGTACGCTCTTACGAATGTCCTTATCTACCCGCATCCTGATCTCGCACACAAGTTCAGGATGTGGTGTGACAGCATTCCAAGGAGATCTGAAGTTGTTCACAAAACAAAGTGTCCTCGCTCATGATTAGCTCGGATATTGTAGTATCCGCCCCCGGGCTGGTGACTTTGCTAAAGCTTCATTTAAGGATTTAACCTGTTCTGAGTGACTGCCTTTAAACACGCAACAGCAAGCACAGCAGACAAATGGCCATGGCACAGAGAGACACACAGGCAGACAGTGAATGTATATTGAAAGACACAGAAGAAGAAAACCCTGTCATTTACCACCACTCCTGCAGCAGCCTGCTATTTTATATGC
The DNA here is from genome assembly GCF_020085105.1 of Siniperca chuatsi. Taxonomy (NCBI): domain Eukaryota; kingdom Metazoa; phylum Chordata; class Actinopteri; order Centrarchiformes; family Sinipercidae; genus Siniperca; species Siniperca chuatsi. The sequence goes on from NC_058063.1 coordinate 7,697,448, forward strand.
ATGTGTGCGTATGTGTGTGCAGGTATGAAGCGTGCTGCCTTAACTTGAAGAGACCTACTGAATCACTAGTGACTAAGAGCTGGAGCACCCCAAGCATGGCTATTTTACTCACACCATGCGGGTTCACACACGTTGAGGAGATGTGTGTGTGCCAGTAGGTGAATGTGTTAAGCTGATTTTAATGTACACTAGGTCAGTATGTACAGCATGCAGCAAAGCAGTAGGACATGGTTCCTTTAAAAATGCATCATGCAAGCATCTATGTTTATCATGGAAGTGATGTGATGCTTGCTCTCATATACCTTTATAAAGGTCATTTAGGGGTGCCGTGGTAGCCAATGGTTACAGCGCATACCACATAGCCTCCATGTCCCTGGTTAGATTCCAATCAGAGATCTTTGATGCATGTCATTCTTCTCTCTCTTCTCTTGTTTCCTGTCGGCCTCTTCACCATAAATGATTAAGGTGAATAAAGACAGTGATGGCAAAAATACCAAAAAGGTCATCTTTTTAAAAAGAAGGTTGTTTAGACTGAAGCCTGCAATAAGCAAGACAGTGCGCAGTTTATTCAAGTTGTGCTGCTCTCTGACACACCTGTAACACATTCAGGTGTGCAGAGATATTTCTTTCAACGCAGACAATAGCACTGAAGCAAAACAGGTGAGCAGTAAGGCCGTCCTCTGACAAACATTAGCACAGCATTAAAAACAAAAGGAACGCCTTCATTTTTTACAATTATACCACATCTTGCAAAAAAGATGCAGGGCCCCTCTGCAAAAAAGTTGAACCTGGCTCAATGTTTGCTGCAAAGCGATGTGGCGTAATCCAGCAACTCACTCAAATACGTCACCCATTTCTGATTACTTTGTAACTTGAACTGCATATTTCTACTGTTAACCTTGTGACTGCCATGAGCGGTGGATTGACTGATTGTTGCCATGATATCTTTTCAGAGTTGTAAAATCTTTCTGCTTTGTATTTTAAACCACTGTGTAGTGTTTTGGTGTCTGACTTCCTGGATCATATTTCATCTTGCCACTGTACCTTTAGTTTCTAGTTACTTCCAACAGAGCCCCTTGCTTTTAAACTGAATGCCACGTTAGATGACTCTGTACAATACAAACACTAAATTCTCTCTTTCCCCTCTCTGTCTGTCAAACCAGCCCTGCTCTGTTTGAGTTCTCTCCTTATCTCTTTCAATCTGTCTTGATTTTTCCTCCTTTTCATCTTTTGCCTGGCTCAAGGACTGTACTCAATCCTACTGCTTCTCCTCCTCCTCCCATCCCTCTCAGCCTCTACATCTCCTCTGCAGAGTCTCTGTTACTCCACCCCTCTGCCTTTCTCTCTGCGCTGGTTAATGTCAAAGGGACATGCTCCCACTGGTTAACCTTTACAGACAAAAGATAAACACCACTTTCTAGATCTTTCTATCTCTCGCTCGCTCAGCCTTTCATTATGTCTCTCATGTTATCTCTCACATGGTCTCTGTCTTTATCTGTCTCTGTTTCAATACAATCATTTAAAAATGTATTTCATTACCTTTTTCTGCAATTTTGTCTTTCTGTTATGCCTTGCCACGCTCCCTCCTTTCCCCTCTCAAGGTCTCTCTCTCTTTCACTGTATCTTTCTCATAGCCCCACCCCCCCTTCTCTCCCCACAGCCCTGATATCGATCAAGGTCAAATGATTATGTCAAAGCTTGTGACATTTATTCGATGTGTCATGAAAGAATATATTCTACCCTTGCAACAATTTGGCCTCCAACACACACACTTGCTCTCTCTGGCATGCCTTCTTTTAAGGTGGCTGTGCTCACCCACATTCTCCCTCACCCACCTACATACACAAACAGCCAGTCCACCTTTACAGTGTGGCCAGCTGTGGCCCTTTAGGGGGTGTGGCCTTTGACCTTGAGTTCAAAGGTTTGCAGCCTTAACCACCAGGCTGCAAGATCAGTGAAGGCTGAGCCAGCTGTATCTGCCTCGTATTGACACAACTATCACACATGCACACAAGCTGCCTTAGGCCATGTATATTGCATTGGTTCTGTGTGTACAGGCTCAATAGAGAAACATATGGAAGCTGCCATGTGTGGGCGTGTTTTATGTTGCAGCCTTGTAGGTAGAATATCAGCGCGAGACAAAGAAAGACAAGGGAGGAAGAAAATAGAAGAATGAGTAAGGAAAGATGAGAGGAATGAAAGAAAGAGAGGTTTTCAGCTTGGGCAGATTGGTTTGTGAGAACAGACACCAAATTAATCCATGTGTCTTTAGTAGATCATTGACTTTGCTGTTCCATGCTAACGCTTTAGCACGGCCATTAACCAACAGTACAGTCACCAAAACAGTTGTGTATTCCTAATGAAAGCAAAATGGACACAGTGTCTTTGTGTCTGCAGGTCAAAGGTCACATAGATGATACAGAAGGAGAGGAGGGAAGAGAGGACAGGGTGATGGGTTACATGTGAGGTGTGAGGAGGAGGATGAGAGAGGTGGTGACATTTAGGTGGCAACTAGTGTCAACCACCATGTCCGTTTTAGTGTTTGAGCACCATCGCAGGTGCTGTGTGTTCTCAGGGTGTAAGCGGAGGTGTGTGTGTTTTTATGTGTGCGTGTTGGGGGTGGGGAGGTATACCAGAGTGCCACCTGTTCTCAGTCATGTGGCCCAGAACTGACATTGTGAATCACTGAACAGGCGGCACATGAGGAACACACACACACATACAGATGGCCACAGCGCTGGTCCAGGCCCTGCTGTGCATTTTGGCTAACACACACACATGGTTTCATAAGCCACACCGAGTGACATATCGACAACATCATGACCACAGAACAAACAGCAAACGTCACGATGTCATGCATGATGAAAAAAGCGAATGGAATAAAAATATCTCTGGCTGACTCATGCAGACAGAACGAGGTGTTGATCTTTTAACCTAATTGCTGACCACTGCTTCAACTCACACTGGAATGTCACAGGCATGTTTGACCTAGTTTTGACAAAAGGTGAAAATAGAAACGCTCCTTCATTGTCCACAACACACATCACTGCAAAACAATTTTAAACCACAGATTTGTGGAAAAAGTAATTGACTAAAATGGCTGAATATTGTTACCAAACTGAATTTTGATCGATATAAAAGGGTACACTTGACTTTGTTGACTTCAGTCTGTAGCGACTGATTTTTTTTGTGTGTGTGAATGTTGATCAAGTAATGCAACAGTATCCTTTTGAAGTTGCTTCCAGCTCCTTCCTGCTGCTGTTGTTGACACTGTTCGACCTCTAGGCTGACCTTTGTTCCTCCATGTTGTGGTTTCAGGAGGTGGGAGGTGTCATGGTGGCCTGCTGAAAGAGACAGACTACATTACCCATAATCACCAGGTAAGGCTCTGTTTTAGCTTACAGTTTACACGGTTTCTTCTCCTCTGACTTCATCTTGCTTACTCTGTTCCTATCTTACTGTTATTTCTTTCATCTATAAACACACAACACTGTGCCTACACATACATGCTGCACTGTTACTGTACAGTATTGTACACACATACACACACAAGCTCCATTGTACAGTATGTAGGTTTAACAGGTAGAGCAACAGGGCGAGATGTGTCAAAAGAGAGTGAGTAAGACGGGAGTAGGAGTAAAACGGAGAGAGAGAGAGAGTACATTATGCACACGCACATTCATTACTTTAAGAAGGAAGGTAGGAAGGTTGTGAAATCATGGGTGTGAGTGGGCCGCTGCTTCTTTTTACAATGTCTCATACTTGCAAAACTTAACTGCTCTATTGAACTGTGTGTGTGTTTGTAAGTCCTCAAAGAGTTGTGTACTTTAAGGCCTCTGAGTCAGTCATCAAACTTTCAGCTCTTCAAAATCACAGAATAAAAAATAATCTCAATTATTTGCTTGCTCTTTCTGTTAGCCAAATGTCCAAGTGAAAGATACCAGAATGATCCATGTGTCAAATTAGTTTAGACTGACTAATTAGACAATTTTGATAATCAGTTTATTGTTTAAGATATTTTTAAAGCGTTTTAAGTGTAGTCGTACCAAGCCATGGCGTGAACGGCCACGGTGCAAGTATTTTTCCACTGCACTGCACAGCAAGGTAAAGTTGTTTACCTTGATGGCATGTTGTAGGTGTGCTAGTCTGTGTCGTGCAGCGCTGTCAGCTCATTGTGGCTGTTTCTTGTTAGCACTATTTCTCTATGCAGTATTTAAAACTGATCCGCTGATGACCAAATAGTGGACCAAATTGATCAAACTATTGTTTTTATCGAAGAAGAGCACCAGTAATGAAGCTCAGCTAACTCTGTGATAAACACATTGCATTTCCTGTAACTTCTTCACAATAAAAGCATCCCGCCAGTTAGCTACTGGAAAGCTTTTAAGGTGAAGCAGCAGTGGGAAATGCTCAGTTTGCATCAGCAATAACTTGATACAGCTCCAAATGGCTGAAAGCGATCATTACAAAGAAAAATAAGGCTGATATCTAAAAATACAGAAAATAACACAGGAGGGAAACTAAATTCCAATCCACATGGTTAATAATGGAATGGAAAGGAAAATTGACCAGTTAGACAATTTCCTGAAAACATGATGTATTCCTTTAAGATCCATCCAAGCTTTTTAAGCTCCACTAAGTGGAGTTCACTTTTTCACTATGTGTAACTTGTGGATAGTGAGTATATTAAGCAGTACTGGAGCACTTAGCTTATCATAAAGCTACAGTCAGGATTAGCCAGTTGTTTGAGAAACTACAGGGAAAGCTGGGCTCCCTATTGGCCCCTCTCTCTAAGGGCCCTAATTATCAGGGCTGTAGCGCTGCATTCAGCTAGCTACATGGCTGCTATATGTGGGTGTGCTAAGCCAGTCTGTCTGTCTGACTGCCTGTGTGGCTCACTGTCTCCTCGTGGTGTAACGGTGTGTGAGTATGTGCGTGGAGGTGATTATTATCGTGTCTGTCGGTTTCTCACTGTACGCAAAAGACTGACTCACGGTATGCCACATGTGTACACACACACACACACACACACACACATACAGTCCCACACACAGTCCTACATATCAGAGGCTGAGAAGTACCATCTGTATCAGGGACACAGCACACTCGCTCGCTCACATGCATACTTTCTTCTACTGTTGCTCTGTCTGGACCTCATCAGTATTACATGCTGTTTATTTTTTAAATGCGCGTGTGTGTCTGTGGCTGGTATGACAGGAATTTTGGGGCTCATACCCATGGGAGAGCTGCTAAATATATATATATTTATATTTGGAGTGTGAGAACTGAGCCGTCCTTCTCCCCGATCTCTTTAATTACACACACAAAGTCCCCACCACACACACACGCCTGCCTCCCTTCCACACACATGAATACAGGATTGCTAGCCATGCATAAGAGCTGTAAGAACTTAAACACACAGTGCTTCACAAATCTTTTTTTCCCTTTATTGTCCCTTCCTGCCACACAAACACACATTTGGGACCCCCGGGACAGACTGTAATGCCTTGGCTTCCCTTGTTGTAGAAGAGGATGAGAATTGTGCTCAGACATACATTTAATATTCACAGACTCTTATTATATATACTTTTGAGGGCTAATGGTCTCCAACCACACTCTTTTCAGTGCAATTACACACACACACACACACACACACACATTGACAGCCGTGCCGAGCAAATTCACACACTTGAGACACTCTCTCAGTACACCTATTGGAAGATATGGTGTTATAATCTCACTCACTGGGAGCAATATGAGAAAACAATACAACTTCAGATGAAAACAAAACTATAATAGAACATAACTTCATACACACCAGCTAAAAACAAGCAGCATGAGCAGCACATTTGCATAGATAATACTGTCAGTCTATTTTTGTGCAGGAGAGAACAGTGCAGAAATTGAATGGACAACATGAGAAACAGATAATATATAGCCTACATACAGAATGCACTAGTTTACAACTCTATGATAGGTAATTAAGGACTGCAGTAATTCAGGCTGTAATAGCTTCCAGATGATGTTATAAAAAGTCTTTCCACCTGACTTGATGTATTATAATATACATACTGATTAGAACATTAACGTTGCAGGTTTTCTGAGTATGTAATTACATTATCTGGAATTTAATTACCAGTTTTTAACTTTTTTTGACAATTTAATCCATTTACAGAGAAATCTTCTACGCACCAACAAGCGAGGACATAAACAGCTGCTACAAGCTTTTGTTCCCCAATCACTCTGAAAGTGGCCTCCTGATTTTTGCACTAGACCCTTACTTTTGCAGACACACTAGCAGCTGCAAATGCGTCCATTTTGGCCAACACACTTTTTTAAAATTACAGTTAAGCTCTCTGTACAGTGCGGTATGAACTGTATCTGTTCCAAGAGACTGCTGATTTCTCCACACAGGCTTTAACAAACAAAAACAAAACATCCATATACAAGCACACTGCCTCCCAGTGTCATAAAGACCCCCACAGTGCTGCGTCCCTCCTCTTTCTCAACACAAAACACACTATAGAACAATTCATTGTCACTTGACAATAGACTCTAGATCCACCCTGGTGGTACATACCACACATGCCATGCACTTACTTCATCAGGGGTTTGAATCTAGCACACACACACATCTCTTATCACTCTTCACTGCATTCTAATAGAAGTAGAAATGCCTTCAGTTATCTTAAAATATACTGTGAGTAACCTGTTGTGATAATAGAGAGAAGAACAGACAGTGAGAGAGAGATGTTCCATAATGTTCTGAATTTATTGTTTATTTTGTTTTTGGAATTGTTATGACCATAAATAAACTGCGTGAATGCGTATCCTTCTGTCATCATCTCAGCATCATCCTTGACACGCTCCCATCCTGCCCGAGGCGGCTAATTTTGACTCATGTTGTCTTGCTGAGGCAGTGCTTTATAAATATAACCTCTACACGTGTGTGTGTGTGTGTGTATGTGTGACACATACTGTTTGTTGTACCAATGCAGCTCTTTGGCGTTATTACAGAGTACAGGATGGTTACTTTGGCGAGGAAAAGCTGGAACAAATGTTTCTGGCCTTAGAGAGAGCCATTTGTGTTTTTCAAAGCCTTGTTTACCTCACACAGGATGTTAGTTGGCTGCCTTTGAGCACATAGCATATAATTCTTGTACTTCTGTGTGCACAGTCTTGAGATGTACGATGTTAATGTCACCTACTGGACAAGAACAAGAAATTTATTAGCCTCATAACTCAGGGTTTATTTATAGACCTAGCCATGTGTACTGTATTACAATAATAAATAATTCATTAGTTAGATATTGTTCAACATTCAAAGAACCTGCAGTATGCCATTGTTCAGCCTTCAAATAATCTATCTATCTATCTTACACTACTACACAATACATCTAATACAGACTACACTGTATAAACACTATGTACATCCCACAGTTCACATATATATATATATATATATATATATATATATATTGTGTATAATCCATACACAAACCTCACAGTGGGTTATATATTTCATCATAAAATCTTATATTTATATAGTGTAACTTTTTTCAGCAACTTTACTTAACAATGTAAGTAAATACCTATCTGAGCATAGGTATAAGACTTCATACAGAATAAGTACAGATGCCCCCTAAGGCACCTTTATAAATGGTTTATAAGCTGTAACTAACTAATGGCTTTATTAGTGGTGATAATAAACCATTTACTAATGCTACATAGATCAGCTATTTATGAGAGCAACTGGCTAGACAGGTTGTGAAAAATCCCTTTAACTGATTGTTTAGTATGACCATTTATTGGAAAGGGTTTCAGAGGATGGGGACCAAATTCCCTTATTAACAGCTTATTAAGAATTTATTGATTACCAACATTTATAACTGTTATTACCAAACAGTAAATGATAAACACCAGCAAAAGGGATTTTTTTCGCAACCTGGCAATCCAAAAGAAGTTTTTAAAAATGGCCTATAACTGATCTATAATAAACCATTAGCAAATTGTTCATTCATTTTTGATGAAGCCACTAGTTACAGCTCATAAACCCTTTATAAAATGTTTAGAAAGTGTTACCTAAATATAGCCTATAGCAGGTATGAAATTATAAAATACATCAGGTGACAATGTAAAATAAAACAATACATCAAATATGTTTGACAGTGTCTTCCAGTAAAGCTTGGTTAAGGACAGGTTTACATTCCACTGAATAAAGTCTAAATACAGGGACATAGCTTGTTCATGATTTAAGAATAGGCCTATGCAAGTTTCCCTAAAAGACAGAATGTTGAGCAGTGTAAAGCTATTTATATGTAGGCCTATATATAATCCATATGTATCTTACAGTGTGTGTGCTTCATTAACCCATACAAAGATGAAATCTACAGTGTAGGTTACATAAGAGTAGGCCTGTTGTAGAATATTTAGGTCCAGGTATCGGCTATATACAGGCTATTCATAGTCCACTAAATCTAATCATAACACTGTGATACTGTATCTGTCTTCCTGTGGTAATATGGCGTCAGGGGGTAATACTCTTCCTCTTCCAAAAATAGACGGTCATACGGAAATATGCTGTGGCGCTGTTCACCGAGTCCAGCAGTCGGTCACGAGTCTACCTAAAAAAAACTGAATAAACCTCTCAGGAGGGGGCTGGAGGAGCCGCTCCGATACCGGTAGTCGGACTCGGTGCCAGTTTGCGCTGTCAGGGAATTCCGGGGCCGTGCGGTGACGTCACGTGTGCGCGCGCCTCTCTTTCAGTGTGCGTGTTTGAGTGTGCGTGGCTCTGTCCCTTTAAAACAGAGCTCAGCGCAATACGATCCCTGCCTGGCTATTTGTGTGTGTGTGTGTGAGTGTGAGTGAGTGAAGCAGAGGAGAAAAGGAGCTCGACGCGGAGAGACACAGAGACCCGAGCGAGCGGGGCTGTCGCTGCACGGCAAAGGCAGCCATCAAACGGAATATTAACCACAAATAGAGAGGAACAAGCCTATCGCGGACATCAGAGAGGCTCTCCGGCCGTCAGGTGGCTCGGGTTTCATGGTCGTTTCGAGAGGAAGCGACAGAGACTAACGGGGATTACAGGGCTGTAGCTGCTCCGCTCAGCCGGCTGGTCGGGAATTTCTCTGCAGACTCGGAGCTCCAAACTTGCGGATACAAAGACTATAGAGGCTACCGTGGACCTCAAGGAACCGGATCCATATCTTTATTTGGAATTTGTTTTATTTTCTGGAGCGTCCATTTGAAATAGACATACTTAAATGAACGGTGAGTGATGTGTGAACTGTGAATGTTTTGGTGCAGGCAAGTTGGTGGTCATGAAAAAGTAAGTTTGAACATGATATTCCTCAGTGCGTCGAGTTATTTCTTCATTAACCATACTATAGGTTGTCCCATTATGCTTTCTTGTTGATTAAAATAGGTTATGTTGTGATTGAGAACAGCAAAGAGTAAATGGTTGTAATTAATTCAGGCGGAACCATTGATCGTCTGCAATCGATGAGGTGGGGGAATTTCGCTGTGTTTTTTTTTCTCAACCACAGGTGACTCTTAAATCCCACGCGTGTGTCTCTATTCAGCGAATTGTTTTCCTCATATCCACGATTGATCATCTTTACCGGACATGTTTAATCACTCAGTGCACGTGGATTTCTGTAATCTGGTTTTGATGTGAATATGGGGTTCATGGGCTTTTTGTGTCAAATAACCCAAAATAACCCCCCAACTTTTATCTGAGTGATTCCGTTTATGTTTCAGTGTATAACTCAGGCCATATAAATGGCTGATAATGACTGGCTAGAGTAGCCTACAAAGTAGTCGTCCTAATCTATTCATGAAATGGTGAAAATGACCTAATCCTCATATTGCGTTGGGACATCCCTGGTCCTAGTTTGGTCATTGTTGCCCTGAAAACTCATGATCATCCCATGGCTAGAAAAGGGAAGGAGAGCTAGAGGACAGGGAGAGAAAATTGCCTGTGTAAGGAGATCTCACGCCATTGTGTGTGTGTGTGTGTGTGTGTAGGAGTGGGTGGCTGTGCTGGAGTAGAAGTGGGGGGTGGGCAGGATCACTGAGGTCGGCAGCCTTATAAAGTGAATGGATAGCTGCCACCCCCATCACCCCCCAGTCAATCCTTACGAACACAAAGAACCGGATTGAAAGGAAGTGATTTGCATCACCTCTCGTTTTTTGGGGGGGAGGGGCGGTGTTTTGGTGCTGTCCTTTAGGTCTGGGTTTCAGGGGTAGTCAGTGCACTGAAGTCTGACCACACCGTATTGTTTGGTCAACGTGATCTGTTATCCAATTATCACCTTTAGAGGGAACACTAGTCCAGAATGGCAAACTGAAGTGACTTTCAAACACATTTCTGGCGCTCTTATCTTGATCCAGGAGTCATCTGGGTTTAGTTATGGCAAGTCCACACACCTTAACACACCCAGCTGGCGCGCTGTTTGTGTTTTCGACCCGTGCGTTTAGGGTAGTTTTCACCGAAATTACGCACAGCGATGAGTAAAAAATGTCTAAACGGTGGAAGTTAAACCAGGATAAGGTAGTGTAGTTTGGGGGCGTGGTGATGTCTTATTGGAATATAATCAGTAGTTGTTGATATTGGTGGTTAATGCCTCACCGCCCACAGACGTTAAACATTAGTCATCTTTTTTCACTGGTCATCGGACAAGCAGCTGATGAGAATTTGTGGCTGGCTGGGGGCTTATTTGTCACTTTATTGCCCACAATAAAAGAGCACAGATCAGGAAGAATCGAGTGTGCTGGCATGGGGTCGCGAAGAAAACAAAAAAAAAGAAAGCCTTTGAAGGTTCACTTCCGATCAATCAGATCGATTGGCATGGAAACCAGTGGTGCGTTTTGTCTCTGCGTTTGATGTCGGGGGTTGTAAAAAGTTAAAGCTCCAAATCGCTCCACACACACTTTTGGCCGGCTGTGTGCTGCCTCAGCTCTCCCCCGCCCCCGTTTGTCCCGTGTGTGCGTGTGTGTGAATGAACAATCGCCGCCCATTTTACTATAAGCGATGACGAACATGGAGGAATATTGAAGTGATACACACACGCGCCAGGAGGGAGGGAGGGAGAGAGAGAGAGAGAGAGAGATGACGATGGAAATAAGGCTACTAACTCAACAATAGTGAGTGAGTCACACAACTTGAGTAAGCAGAAGAGTGTGTGTGTGTCAGGTCAGTTTCCCAATCCCACCCTCACCCCTCCTTTCCCCATGTGTATCTTTGAAGGGGTCTTACATGGTGGTAAAAGCAAATGAAGGATTACTTTGATCTAATTAAGATTTTCCTTTATGTGTGTGGCTGGCATGAGAAATGGGTCAGTAGGCTGGCTAAAAGTGCTTACTCATCTACTTCGACAGTTGACTGTGATGAAACAAGAGCTGTGTGTGTGTGTGTGTGTGTGTGTGTCTTGGCTGTGTGACAGTCAATCAGATTCTGGTCCTTTTGTTGTCTGTTACAGAAAACAAATACAACCGTGTGTGTGTGTGTGTTTCACAGGGAAGCGGGTGGGGGAAGTGATTAGATGTCACGATGAAACGTCTGTTTGTGTGACACCATGCTGTTGCAGCTTTTCCAGTAAAGGGTGTCGTTTCTCCTCTAGAGAGCAACACAAAACGAGAGACAGGGAATAAGGGAGGTGCGGGAGGTCAGGCGTTAGAACACAAGTTCTTGTACATGTTAGCTGGCACCGTGGTTGGAAACCAGTTGTGGAATTTCCCATCACTTCATGTCAGCAGAAACACTGAACATTTATAGGGACACAATCATAGCTATCCCAATTCCTCTCAGTGATAGACATTAAGTACAGTAGTATTTATAGTACAGTACGGATTTATTGCAGTACAACTGGGTGTAGTGCTGAGTGGCTGCCCGTAGTACTGCAGTAAAATGCCTGTCAGTTTATTTAGTCTCCTGCAGTGCATGCAAACACTTTAGCTCACCAAGCTTGTCCAGACAGCAGGATGAAAGTTTTAGAGTTTGGTTGGGGCCATGGGGGGCAAAAACTCAGTCAACCAAGTGTGGAATTCCACCACACAGCGTGAGACTGCCTGCTGAGGAGCCTGGTCTCTCAAAAAAACAGGAAGCTCTCAACTTCTGTAGGGTCCGCCATATTTAAAGGGTTATTTTTAAAGCATTTGAGCTCTGTTAGGTATTAGACGAAGGTAAAAGACAAGAAAATGGTGAAAAGCGCAGGGCTGATAAAATATAACAATTGTGCTGTAGAATATCATGTGATTTAAGCTTTAATGATCATGAGGGAAAATTGAGTCATTGCAGCAGAAATAAGATTCAAATGAGGTGAAATTACAAAAATAGTGTAAACAAAAGAAGGGCTTTACATACATATGCATATTAAAGGCTTTTTAGGTTTGAAATATGGAAAAGCAGTTTACATTAATCACTAACATGTATGGATGAAGTCATCATCCTTATTACATATTTCTCATTAGTTTCTATGGATCAGCAGGACCCTGCTATACTGCCAGCCAACCACGAGGCTTAGACATCCATAACCATAAATATTGGTCATACATGCAGCCGTGGTCTCGCTCCAGGTTCTGTTATGCTGTGCTTTGGACCTGAGAACAGTAAGGAAAAACAGATCGGTATGATTCAGTCCAGACGTTGAAGAGTGAACTTACTGAGAGCTTTTATAGGAGCAGGCAGTGATTCAAATGCAGCCACAAGCCGAACAAATAGGCTAATGTAAAACATGGCAGCATTTTGAACAGAGAACCAACAATGGTATTACAGAAAAGAAGAATATTGTCTCGAGATTGAATCCGTCCTGAGTGAATAGAGCTGTGTTAGAGAGTAACAGGGTGTTTACGTCCTGTTTGCCTGTTCAGCCGAGTGAGAGAGAAAAAGGGAAAGTTTTCCCTCTGAGTTCAGTTCCTCTCTGTTATCTCTGGCTCTTTGCCACTGATGATGATGCCACGGTGGAAGGGGGGTGTGCAAACCTACACACTGTGTGTGTGACTCATACAAAGTTACGCAGTGTGTGTCTCTCATACACAAAGTTACACACACTGTCACACCTTGGAAAGAATTTTCACTTTTCCTTTTTTATCTCCCCTCACCTCCTGTGACTACTTTTACCCACCCCGACCACGGTAGCAAAATAAATAACTCAGCCAGCGAGTAGGCCTGTGTGCATCATGGGAGATTTATAAAAATAAAAAAAACAAATGCCTAAACGATTATCAACACTGGTATTTGAGGAATCTGTAAACAGGCCTTGGATTCTCTGGACTAAACGAACAAACGACGCCGTCATAACAAAGGCGGTCAGCCTGCGTCACAGTTGTTACGGTCAAAATGATCAGTGCGTAATTACACCCACTGTAAGAACAACGCTGCACTGGCCATCTGTACGCATGCTGTCATTAACTCTGATGCATATAGGACTCGCACACATGTCCATGTTGTTTTTTTGTTATTCTCTCTCACTCACACACACACAGACTGCTGATGAGACATAATGTTGTGAGTCCAGGGAGGAAGAGGATGGTGTGTGAGGTCAACCTGCCCTGTGTTTCAGTAAACATGTTGATCAGTAAAGACCTCTGATAAACCCTATTCCTCTCTGTGTCTATCTCTGCCTCTCTAGCTTAGTTTAATAACTGTTAGTGAAGACGCGACTGGTTCCCTTGGCAACTGTTACCAAGGGAGCAGAGTCTCTTGTCTTGTTTAGTGCATTTCTGAGCTAGTCGGAGTGTGTGTGTGTGTGTGTGTGTCAGTCCTGGATGTGGAATAGAAGCACCAGGAGAGAGACAGAGCAGTACGAGGGAGGGGGATTTTGCAGTTCATATTTTGAGGCAGTTTTTCCTATGAAAAGAGGCAGCGTGATGTTCTGTTTTGTCCTGAACCTTTCGTAGATTTGTTATTGAAAACAATCACCCGGAGAAGCAGAAAGAAAAGTTTGGGGGCTTTTGAGGTTGCTCAAGTGTGGAAATTGAGAGTGACGTTGATCAAGCCATTCACCCACGTTCTCGCAGATTTCCGGTTTGTCGGGATTTACACGGCGTTTTCCTTTCATTAGAGTCACAAGCCAGGTGTTGAGTCATTCTTTTATTTCTGTCTCACACCCGCACCTTGATTCAGACAGCAACAAGCATAAATGTGTTAAGCAAGATATCCAGACTGATGTTTCCTCTGTAACACAGAGTTTCTGTGACAATGAAGTGGGGAGCACAAGTTACATACACACACTCACACACTCATTCTGCCATCATGTTTGTCATTCACTTTTACCAGAAGCTAAAAAGAGGGCAAACAAGGCTTTTCACTTAACACCCAGAGCCAAGTGAATGGCTTTTAAAGTCATTTGACTGTCTTGTTTTTGTTGACAAGGCTTGTGTGAGTCATGAGTTGGACACGCGTGCCGTTCACACAAGATGACTGTGTCTGAGGTGTATTTTAGGAGCCATAACTGAAACCAACCAGGTTTTTGAATTGACTCATATTAGTCACATACGATCACTTTCACCTACTTTTAACAATCAAAAAGCTTTTGCAGACACAAAAATAGATGTTTAAGTTCATATCTTTTCAACAGGAAGCCTCAGCTTTCAAACCCCTCCCAAAGGCCTCTCTCTCTCACACACACCCCTCAGGGAGGCCTACTTCCTGTGGTTGTGACGACAGCTTCCTCTCCCCTCTGAGCTCTGTTCCCCTTCTCTTTAACGTCACACACACGTGTACCTGATCTGTGTGTGTGTGTGTGTGTGTGTGTGTGTGAGAGAGAGCGAGAAAGAGATGCACCACACTAACCCAGTTGTGTGTTGTCAGTCACAGGCCCAGATGTCAGGGCGGGAAGTGCAGGAGACAAAAGGGGCCTCATGTTTTCATTGCCCCCCACCCCCACCCACCCACCCACCCTCTTCTCTTTCTTTTTCCACAAACACATGAAAATGTAGGCTAACTGTTTGCAGCCAAAGCGGTTCTTTAGAATAAAAAATAGATGGAAAAAGGTGGTGACAAGCCGTCCAGCACGTTGAGAAGCTGACCACCAACAGCCAAAAGGGCACAGCGCTTGGTTGCTGCCAATCTGAAGCTTCTCGCTGTCGTCAAAATCTACTGAATGTTGAAATAAGAAGCCCTGTCAACCCAGCAGAGGTTAAATGTGAAGATTTTGGATCCTCCTCCACCCTGTGCTTTACGTCCTCTCTCTGTCATAGCCTGAATGTAGAGCAGATGTGAGGGAGTGCACACAAACCAGGAGGAGACAAAGTAATACAAATAAGAGCTTTCATCTGGCCTGTTAGGCTAGCTGGCGCGCTGCTGCTGAGCGTAGAAGGCCTAGGTGTCACTGAAGGGTTAGGTCAGTGCTCTGTCCCCTGGTTGTGTTGCTGAGATGGATGCTAGCAGGAGAAATCTGTCCATCACGTTGGTCAGAAGCTTCTGTGTTTGTGCGCAGGAACAGTGTTTGCTTGCTGTGTCCTCTGCTGACCTAGGCTGTGTGTGCTGGCTAGAACAGCGTCTTCTGATTTTCTGTGTGTGTAAGGATGTGGACATGATGAAGTTAGCCCGCATCACCGTCTTGGAACGGCATGCGCTGACGTTTGCACACGCACAAACAAATAAACACACATGCGTATACACACACACACACAGGGAGCCTGGCAACGAGGTGGGGGAGGACGGATGCAGGGGCTGGCTGTTCCTCTGTGGGTGGGTGTGTGTGTGTGTGCATGAGAGAGAGAAAGAAATGCATGGTGTTTCCTTCAGAACACGATTTCTATCTGGGACTGATTAAGGAATGGCCAAATGGAGTAGAGAGGGCAAGGGAGGACAGAACAAGACAGAGAGAGAGGGAGACAAGACCGTGCATGGCCTTTCCGTCATCCTTGGCCAGAAACTCATTGCTGCCAGAACGTTTCTTTCTTTCACTCTATTTTCTGTTATCTGCCACTTCTTCCAGCCTTATCTGGTCATTTCTTATCAGCCAGGCTCTACAGTGACTTTACTAGGACAGTAACACTCTCCAGCTGCCTGCCATTGCCCCCCCAAGCTTTGTTTTCAGTGGTCTCATCCTCTGTGGTTGTTCACATGGTCACTCCAGCACTCTCAGTTTAAGATGTCTTCTTACTCATCTATCTCTTGCTCTTTCCCCAGGCAATATTGATTAATACTACCATGCTGCAAAAAGTCAAATCTCCAGCTCAACAAATCATTCATCTTGTATTGAATGCTAAATCTTGAAATTTTATTAAAGCAAAGTTTTTTTTTCAAGGGTCACAATGCAGAAAGAAGTAGAATTTTTATACTATTATGGATACTTTTTGCAGTGTATGCCCTTACTGCCCCCCCTTGTCTCTCCAGTCTATTTTCCTCTCATGGCCTCAGTGTGGTTGTCTGGCTGGGGACCAGAGCAGACCAGTGGTTGGCAGGGAAGGGTGAGGGTGAATAAATTAAGGCTACTGCGCAAAGACAGACATCTAAAATCTCACTTTCAACCAATCGTTCCCCCCAGCTCATGTTAGTGACTAAGTAAGCTTCCCTGTGCAGAGCCACAAGCTCGTGACTATGGTTTGTGTGTCACGTGGGATTATGGTGGATTTATTTATTTTGTCTGTGTGTTTCTTTGTTAGATGCCACAGAGGATTCAACAGAGCTCCTTTATTTTCTTTGCAGCTTTTTGGTTGGCGTGGTTGACGACAGTTGGCACTGCTTTGTCTCACAGTTTCCTGCTTAGCCCCGCCTCCCAGTTGATAGTTATTGTCCCAGCAATACCAGCTAACTTGCGAAACTACGACAAAGAGGGCGTTGACAGGAACAGCTCTTTGATGTCTGGTGTCGATTGGGGGGTTTCTCTTGTACAAGATGCACCGTGGGGGAATTTTTGATGTAACGGTGAATTGTGTCATCGGTTTGGTAATAACGGATAAATATATCAGCTGTGTATACTTTCACTGAGGAGACTAGCAAGACAGTAGGTCCTTAAATTACTTTCACTTAACCTAGATTCACTTACTGTACTCAGCTGTATAGAGGAACGCAACCGCTTCTTGTGGTTAAATTGAGGTGAAAGCACTTGCAGTGTTCAGTGTGTCAAACTTTTTTAGTTGCTCAAAAAAACACTTGAAGTTTGCATGAAAGTGATTAACATGTTCGTAGAATTTGCCTCATTAGTTCTCTTGAACTTGCGGTTTGGTAGTTTTGATTCTTTTCTTGGCCATGAAACCCCCCTGGATCTCATCGTCACATCCGGTTTGTCTATCTAAACACACATACACACAATCAACCCATGCGCGCACAGGAAGCAGAAATGACATCATGAAGTCCGAGAAATTCCCGCTGTTGTCACATCTGTGGCGGTGCAGAAACACGTCACCTGACTGTAAGTGGTGTCCCAGGAGGGCGGAGTTTAGAAGGAGCGGTTTTGGGTAAGCCCTCTTCCAGGGCGCTGAGTCATCGGGGGTTCCCCGAAAAATTAAATGCGTAAAGCCAGCACGCAAACACACACACTCACTGTTTTCTCCATACAGTAATGTACACTATCTCATAGCTGGTATAACCACATTTCATCGCTTTGGTATCATCTGATAGAACCGGAGCTGGTATGTAACACTGTCTCCCATCTGTGTACACTATCTGGTTTCAGGGTACTGAGTTTCTCACACTGTGCTGTCAGAGTGGCTGTGAGCAATGTGATAGCCAGGGTAGCAACTGGAATAGACGACCGTTTGGTCACAGCAGACATAAACACACACCCTCTATAAAAGTGGTAATTACAACCTCGCCACTGTGTCCCTGTTTGCACTCACCAGTCACAACTGGGTGTCTTGCTAGATTTCTCTTTATATCTCTCTTAATTTTTCTAATTCAAAACTCGCACTCACCCTTCCCTCTCTCCTTTCTCCATAATGCCATGTGTTTTATTATTTTACCATGTTTCCCCAGCGCTACTCTTTCTCACGTGATAGTTGACCTAGCCAGCTCAGCTCTTCTTGTTAGAGCGAGATCAGCCTTGTTTGTGTGTCTGCTCGCCTGTTAGGCTGCCCAGTCAGTCTCACCACTGTGTCTGCGTGAGAAGAGAAAGCGAGAGTGCGCGAACAAGAGCGCCCCGGCTCCCGTTTTGTCGGCCTCCCTGCTGATTTACCCCTTCGCCTCTGAGCCACCTTCATGTTTCCACACTGCTCTGAAACGAGGCGTCCCCTCAGAAGTCAGGAAACTAGGAGGGGTGAGAGTAATGACGATTCTCTGTCTAGAAAGTCAGAAAAGAGAAGCGGCAGGTTCATATTGAAAGCAAACATCACCCTCAACCCTGAATTATAGCATGCTTTGAGGCTTTAGGTTTATGACAGTTTTGATTATAACTCTGAGTATCGTGTTCAGCGTGGCTTCATGTTGTTTCTTTGACTGCTCGACATGAATGCTTTTGTCTTCTGTCTTTTCAGGTTTGAGGAGACCCCAGGGAGATGATTGGCAGCCGAAGCTGAGACTTAAGACAACTGTGAATCAATAACTTGGTGCTACTCTAAAAGGTACGCTCAGCATGAGTTTGTGTGTGCGTATGTGTGTTTGTATCAGTTTGTCTTAAAGCATGCTGTGTGCAGTCTTGACTGTTAACGCCAGCCTATCTTCACATAGCAGCAGAGCCTGGTGGATGATGATCCCTGTGTGGCGGAAGGAGACAGATAGAGAGGGTGGTGTGTGTCACTATATAGCACCCCTCCTGACAAGCTAAAAGTGTGCAGCGTTTGAAATATCCCCTACAGGGCTTTAAATAGAGACAGAGAGATCCAGAGTTGGTGGGAGAAAAAAAGGAAGAGAAGAGGAACTGGTGGGAGGAAGGACTGCGTATGACCAGAGCTAATTTAGGAAAACTGGTGGAAGAGTGCTGTGCTGAGCAAGAGAAATGAATCATAACCTGTGTGCATGTCTGTTACTCTCCAACTAATGCATTATACATTACTTGCCACTAAATGTTATCATTACGTGTCTTGAACATTTGGAGCTGCAATTCATTGAACAATTCAAATCCAAATTAGTGAGAGGGTGAAGTAATCAGGAGATTGAGGTGGGATATTGCGGTTTTCGGCTTCAATCTGATACTTAACAAATAGGACAAAAAAAATTAGGATTTTAATAGATTTTTATCTTCAGTAGCAGTACTCAATAGTTTTTAACAGCACAGGTGAATGTGGAGGTGCGAATACATCCCTCGCAGGTTTTGTCAGGGATCTCTTTTGTTGTCTTTTTTGAATCGAGATACTTTGAAACACAGACTTCTTTGTATCTTGACACCTTCTGTCTTTTGTAGTGTGTGTGTGTGTGTGTCCGGAGTTTCAGAAAGCAGGGAGGGGAGGGAGTTACAGTATTGTTCAAAATAATAGCAGTACAATGTGACTAACCAGAATAATCAAGGTTTTTAGTATATTTTTTATTGCTACGTGGCAAACAAGTTACCAGTAGGTTCAGTAGATTCTCAGAAAACAAATGAGACCCAGCATTCATGATATGCACGCTCTTAAGGCTGTGCAATTGGGGTATTAGTTGAATTAGTTGAAAGGGGTGTGTTCAAAAAAATGTGTGGCATTCAATCACTGAGGTCATCAATTTTGTGAAGAAACAGGTGTGAATCAGGTGGCCCCTATTTAAGGATGAAGCCAACACTTGTTGAACATGCATTTGAAAGCTGAGGAAAATGGGTCGTTCAAGACATTGTTCAGAAGAACAGCGTACTTTGATTAAAAAGTTGATTGGAGAGGGGAAAACCTATAAAGAGGTGCAAAAAATGATAGGCTGTTCAGCTAAAATGATCTCCAATGCCTTAAAATGGAGAGCAAAACCAGAGAGACGTGGAAGAAAACGGAAGACAACCATCAAAATGGATAGAAGAATAACCAGAATGGCAAAGGCTCAGCCAATGATCACCTCCAGGATGATCAAAGACAGTCTGGAGTTACCTGTAAGTACTGTGACAGTTAGAAGACGTCTGTGTGAAGCTAATCTATTTTCAAGAATCCCCCGCAAAGTCCCTCTGTTAAAAAAAAGGCATGTGCAGAAGAGGTTACAATTTGCCAAAGAACACATCAACTGGCCTAAAGAGAAATGGAGGAACATTTTGTGGACTGATGAGAGCAAAATAGTTATTTTTGGGTCCAAGGGCCACAGGCAGTTTGTGAGACGACCCCCAAACTCTGAATTCAAGCCACAGTACACAGTGAAGACAGTGAAGCATGGAGGTGCAAGCATCATGATATGGGCATGTTTCTCCTACTATGGTGTTGGGCCTATTTATCGCATACCAGGGATCATGGATCAGTTTGCATATGTTAAAATACTTGAAGAGGTCATGTTGCCCTATGCTGAAGAGGACATGCCCTTGAAATGGTTGTTTCAACAAGACAATGACCCAAAACACACTAGTAAACGGGCAAAGTCTTGGTTCCAAACCAACAAAATTAATGTTATGGAGTGGCCAGCCCAATCTCCAGACCTTAATCCAATTGAGAACTTGTGGGGTGATATCAAAAATGCTGTTTCTGAAGCAAAACCAAGAAATGTGAATGAATTGTGGAATGTTGTTAAAGAATCATGGAGTGGAATAACAGCTGAGAGGTGCCACAAGTTGGTTGACTCCATGCCACACAGATGTCAAGCAGTTTTAAAAAACTGTGGTCATACAACTAAATATTAGTTTAGTGATTCACAGGATTGCTAAATCCCAGAAAAAAATTTTTTTTGTACAAAATAGTTTTGAGTTTGTACAGTCAAAGGTAGACACTGCTATTTTTTTGAACACACCCCTTTCAACTAATACCCCAATTGCACAGCCTTAAGAGCGTGCATATCATGAATGCTGGGTCTTGTTTGTTTTCTGAGAATCTACTGAACCTACTGGTAACTTGTTTGCCACGTAGCAATAAAAAATATACTAAAAACCTTGATTATTCTGGTTAGTCACATTGTACTGCTATTATTTTGAACAATACTGTATCTCTCAGCTTCCTTTATGCATTTTCCCCTCAACCGCTTTCCTTTGTGTCGTCTCGGTGTATGTGTGTATATCTGTGTGTGTGTGTGTGTGGGAAGGTGTGTGGGCGTTTTCATGGCACAGTTCCTACTCTCCACTCCACCTCCCTCCATCCCTTCCCTCTTCTCCATCGTTTCTCCTTAATCTATCCTTCCATCCTGTTCAGACCGTCTGTCGCTGTTGCCCCCCTCTCCCTCTCCATCACGCCTGCCGTAATGAGATTAAACCTTAGTGTATCCACTGGGCATGCACATGCACACACAATCATCCACTTAAGAGAGCACACTATTCTCTCTCACATGCACTAAATCAGCACAAGCCTGACACGACCATGCAGCTTGCACACTTGGCATCGCTTCCAACACCACACACACACACACACTTGGCATGTGACCAAGGCCTCTCACTCAGTCTTTCCCTCTGTCTCTTGTTATCAGGAGGCCCATGGTTAGATTACAGTAAACCCCAGGTCTGTCCTCATAGGTGAGCTCCCCACTGAGCCATCTGGGCCTCAGTCATAATCCTGTTCTGTATCAACTGGCTTACTGGCGCCTCCTGCAGGCTGACTGACTCATAGCACACAGCTACAGACAAAGACGTCCATCATGATTTGAGACTTCAAGCAAATCTAAGTTATGCTAATGTTGCTTGGGGTAATCAGAGGACATTTCAATGGTGAGAATTGGATGTAAATAAAGGATTTAATTCAGTAGTAGTTGCCTCTGTAGTCACAGTAAGCTCTCCACTGCCCTGTATTCTACTTACACCCTCCCCTCTCTGCTGGCAAGCTCTCCAACTCGCACACATACACACTCCAACTAGCCTATATAATAAAGAGCCCACTGGCATTTATTGACTTTTTAGTGTGTCTCTGTCTTGCACGTTCTCATAGTGGCTCTCCTGTTCTTCTCTCTCTCTCTCTGCAGCCAATAGGCTTTTGGGTTCTTGGTGCTAAAGACAGAGGAGTCGGACAGTACAGATATTCTCAGTGTTGGAGTGAGGCCCTCTCTGTGCTGCAGTGGAGGGCTTCACAGACAGCTAGTCTGGTGAGTACAAGCTCTCTCATTCACTTTAAAGACACTTAATGACAGACATTGTGTTTTAAGTATGATATACAGTATATACTGCTGTTATATTACCTTTTTTTTTAAAGTCAGTACCAGAAGTTCATAAAAATACAACATGTGGAAATAGGTTTAAATTAAAGCATGACATTTCAAAAAATCATCTCTTTTAAACTGCTATATTTAACTTAGAGGAGAGATAAGAACATTTGAGTCAGAATCCCTCAACTACAGCCTATAATTATGATGGGCTAACTAGTAATTGTAGTGCAATAGATTTTTAAGGCAATCTGTCGAACCCTGGTGTTTGTTGCATAATGACAAGTCTGCCATTTGACCACAGATCCACCATGGATGCCATAATATTAAAATATCATGGTACTTTATAACAGTAACACACAATGTGACTATATTTTATATTTGTAAAGATATTTAATAATAAGCTTCAGGTAATTATCACATTTTTAAACAAATACACATTGAATTTTAGTATGTAACTCTTCATTATGCTCTTAGTCCACATGGGTTTTTCTGTATGTAAGCATGTGAGTAAACTATATGACGGTATTATTAACATCTACAGGCTGGATGCATCACGCAGTAGAGCAGTTTGGCGGGCGTGGCACGCGGGATTCCTTCCCTAAGGACGGACTCACCCGGGTACCATGGACTCCTGTGGGCAGCCGCGCCTGGCAGCCAACTGCCAGGTCTGTAGCCATGACAACACATACACAAACGTTTACAAACCTCTTTGTTAATTTAAATCCATCAGGTTTAACCTGTAATTAGAACTCGGGTTCCGTATTTTTACAGCAGAGCTGAAGTAAAAGCTCAAATGTACTTAACAACTTGTCATCTGACTGTACTGTGTGCTGTCTCTGTTCCCCATCAGATGTTCGCCTGGAATGAACCAACACCAGCTCCTTTCCCATCTACCTCCTAGTCCTATGGGCGGACTGAACCATCCCAGTAAATTCTTTAGTAATGGGTAAGACATGCACAAAATCATCAGTGAAAATAAATTACATTTAGAAAGCAGGGAGTAATTCATTTACAGAAAATGACATGATGAAGCAAGCTTGTGGTGTCATTTTAGATTTTGTTTTGTCGTAATATTGTTTCACCTTTTTGGCTGTCCAGGCCCATGCGAGGAGGTGAGAAGCTTGATCTCCCACAGCCAATGTTACCAGGTCTTCAGAGGGAGCAGCAGCGACCTCCTCATCATCATCTTCATCCTCCACCTCCCCACAGAGCGTGGGAGCAACTAGGTCAGCTGTATGAATCCCACCTCCCTCCTCAAGGACATCCTGTTCCCCTGCCCAATGAACACTCACTCCGTCTCCATAATGGAGGCTATGCAGGCAGCGGCATGCCTCCCCCCAACCCCCATCTTCCCCCCAGCAGACAAAACCAACTGCTGAAGGTGAGTAACAATGCTACAGGTGATCACGACAAATTCATGCATTTTTCATAGATGAAAAAAATGACTTCACAGTTTCTGTGTTGTCTTTACTGTCTGCTTTAGTTTGGGGGTCCTCAGGAACAGCATGTTCCCCAGGGTCCACCATTGCTGGGAGATGAGATGTGGGCTCAGGTGCACCAGGTAGGAGCTCTCTAATTGGCTATGGTCATGTTTCATCATCCATATAGACATAGAACAGTCTCTATTGTGTCATTTCTGCTGCAACCAGACAGATGAAAGACATTGTCAAAGTCAGTGTCACCGAGCTTTGGCTGAATATTTCAGCAAAGTGATGTTTTTGAACTGACACTGCAATAGTTGCACTGGTTGTCTTCATATGCCACAACACTGATCCTTTCATTTTTCTGTTCACAGCAGAGGGGCTACCCAGGGAAGATGCTAGGGGGTCAGCTGAAGAGACCGGGCCCTCCATTGGGAGAGCACTCCGTTATCCAGCACACTCCTCCGCCATCACTGCACCCGTCCTCCCGCCCAGCTGCGGAGGACTGTCCGAGCCCCAGCAAGCGGAAAAAGAGTTCGGATCAGGTATCGGACAGGAACAAACAGATTATTTTCTGTATTTTCTATTTCCAAAACAGCCATAATGAATCACTTCTAGATTTTCTCTACAATATTTACCACTCAAAGATCTGACTAACAAAATTGTAATGTCCCACTCACTGTGCAGGTATCCCATCCTGGGCTGCAGCGTTTCCCTGGCCCTTCTTTGATATCTCAGCACCAGTCGTCGGCCCACCACCTCCCACCAAAACCTGCCTTTTGGAACCCCCTTCACAAGAACAACAGCACTCCCTGGCAGCCCCAGACTTCTGACCGCAAGAACCCACCATCGCAGGAGTTCCAGGTCCGAACAGTAAGAAAATGTCCCTTCACTATCGTTACATGGTACTTGGAGCCAGGGGTTGATGTTTTACTGTTGACTGCAATCAATGGGAAACCCTTTATTGGATTGAATGGTGCCATAAAGATGTATTGATTCTATTAGCAGTCTGAACCTGACAGTATCGTTTGCTGTTACTCTAATCATCCTCTATTGCGTTGTTGCTCTTTCTATTTTGTTTAACAGGAAATCAACAAACAAGGAATGGGCAGCTACACCCAAAAGTCCTCTCCTGCTGCTCCCATCCCTTCAAAACTCTCCCCTCCAACAAACTCCTCTCCGGGAAGGTACAACCAGGGATGTGCGCCTCAGCTCCAGAAAGACACATTCCAACCTCCTGCTGTAAACCAGCAGTCCCCTCACTCCTCCTACCCCAGCCCCAGCTCCAAACTGGGGCTAGCTCCACCCTGCCAGGCCATGGAGTCTCATGGTGCTCACAACCAGAGAGGCCCTCTCATTGGGGGCCAAGGTGGCAGCCAAGCTACCTCTCACACGGCATCTACCCCAACCAGGGGAGACAGAGATCAACACCTACATGCCCAGTCGTCACCAGCAAACCCTCCTGCTACCAGCAACAACAACAACAGCAGCAGCAGCAGCAGCGGCAGTGTGCCTTACAGCCACTTCCAGCCTCATCCAGGGCTGGGGCACCAGGGTCCCCCTCCTCCTCCCCCACCTGCCAGCAGCACCTCAGTACCTCAGCAACAGCAAAGTGGGCCCCATGAGGCCTGGAGATACCAGAGCAGGCCCAGCAGTCACTCCCTAGTGAGTACAAGTCATTCATGCAGTTAGTAGTTAATTTGTACTGTTTACATCAGTTTGTTCTTCTGCAGTTAGTCATTTGATATAACGCCACATGTGTATTTACTCTGAAATAAACAGGCTTACAATTCAACTGTTAACCCATCTGCAGTTGTTAGGATAGTGATCCTTATTAAATTAATTTATTAAAAATTGTTCTGTATGTGTTTCTTCAGGAGACGGGCATCTACAGGCCTCCAGGACTGCTACCTCAGCGCCAGCAGAGCCACAGTCAGTTCATGGATAGTCGGGTTCCAGGTCCCTCCCAGCATCACCATCATGTCAGCTCTCCTCTGCCCCCAACAAACTCCACTCGAACACCTGTCATCACCCCCAATCTTCCCATATCCCAGGCCACCTGCTCCATCGGCGGCTATAGCAACAGCAGCAGCTCTAGAGGTGTAAATGTGGCTGGTGTCTCTACACTGACTACATCACCCCCTG
Source organism: Siniperca chuatsi (assembly GCF_020085105.1). NCBI lineage: Eukaryota > Metazoa > Chordata > Actinopteri > Centrarchiformes > Sinipercidae > Siniperca > Siniperca chuatsi. Next base: position 7,723,125 of record NC_058063.1, read on the forward strand.
CTGGTTGCCCTGTGAACAATGGCAGCAGTAATAACAGTTGGCAGAGCGGAAGAGAGCCAGTATCCCGACCCTCCACTGGCACCACCTCTCAGCTGGATGCTCTGCTGCAGCCAGGATGTCAGAGAGGACAAACTGCCACTGCCAACCAGCCTCACCAACAGGGGCTGCCCAGACCACAACAACAGGGATCCACCAAGTCCCAGCCCATGAAGGGGAAGATATATTATGCTCAGGCTGAAATGGAGCAACCTCCTGCATTATCCTCATCATCTTTGTTCTCCTCAGGGCACCAGAGGGCAGGGGACAGTGTGATTACAAGCAGAGCTTCAAATCCTCTTTCTAATTCTCCTACTACATACCGCCCAGCTCCTCGCTCCACTGTCCACTCTGCTCCTCAACCATCCAGTCCAGCCCTCTCCTCCAGACTGGGTCATCAGCCAGACTCTGCCTCAACACAGGCGTACTCTCAGCCCCAGATTCGTCCACCAGCTCCAACCTCTGCCCCTCAGTCCATCGAAGAGGCTCTAGACAAGCTTGATGCAGAGCTAGAGGGTCACATGCAAGCTGAAGAAAGGAGGAAGAGGGACAGAGATGAGCGAGAGAGAAAAATGAGAGAAGAGGAGAGGCGGAAGAAAGAATGGGAAATGAGACAAAAGCGGGACGAGGAGAGGAAGAGGAAAGAGTTGGAAAAGAAGGAGGAGGAGAGGAAAAAGAAAGAACTGGATAGACAAGAAGAGGAAAGGAGAAGGAGAGAATGGGAGAGGCAGGAGCAGGAGAGGAAGAGGAGGCAAGAAGAGGAGAGGAGGAGGAGAGAAGCGGAGAGGCTGGAGGAGGAGAGGAAAAAGAGAGAATGGGAGAGGCAGGAAGAGGAGAGGAAAAAGAGAGAATGGGAGAAGAAGGAGCGGGAAAGGAAGAGGAGAGAGTGGGAGAGGCAAGAGGAGGAGAGGAAGAAGAGAGAAGCAGAGAGGCAGGAGAGAAAAAAGAAAGAACTAGAGAGGCAGGAGGAAGAAAAGAAAAAACAGAGAGAGTTGGAAAGGAAAGAGGAGAAAAAGAGGATGGAGCGGAAAAGAGAGGAGGAACTGTGCAGTGCAAAAGGCAAAGAGCAGACAGCTATTGAAAATCTGGAGAGACTGCTCTCCGGCAACACTTGCCCAACACCCCCACCTCCTCGCCTCTCTTCTGTTACTGCACCTCCTTCAGGTCCATCGCCCCCCAACTCCCAGGCTTCACCCCCCTACCCCTGGCTAAGCCGTGGTGGCATACTCCCTTGTCCACCAGGCCAGACAACCACCACCCCTACTCCTGTAGAAAGGCTGCGGCCGCCCCCTCTTACACCTCAGACTGAGTATGCCAGAGAAAAGCAGCGGCAGAGGGAGATGTGGAGTAACAATGGCGGAACGACTTTCAGTCCCTCATCAACACACAATACCTCAGGGATGAACCAGTCGGTATTAGCCAACAAGCCCCCGTCAATGCAAGCCGCACCCAACCAATCCAAAGACTCAGCCAGGGAGAGAGACAGCAGCCAACACTCTCTCCCTACCTTGGCACTTAGAGAGCCCCCTAAACTGTATCAGGCTTTTCCCAGAGAAAGCCTTCCACCACCACCTTTATCCTCCACCTCTAGCTCCACAAGGGGAATCCTCAACAAGCAGGTGACAGGAAGTGGTTTGCAAAATGCCAGCAGCTGTGGCACTGACTCTGACAGTGCTCAGTTTGAGGAAGAGCCCTCCGAGTTGTCCACACTGCTCCCTGATGGTCTGGCTAACATTATGGCCATGCTGGATGAATCGATCAAAAAGGAAGAGGAGATGTATAACAGTGGAACGACTGGGTCCGCAGGTCTTCTTAACAACTTTTCTCCTAGTGTGCAGCCTATCCAGAACTACTTGTGTGCCCCAGACCTCATTCCAGCAACGAAGCATCAGCCCAACCAGGAAGACTTTGGATCCAATCCGCATGCTAGCCCTCCTGTGCTCAGCCGCCAAGGCTCTCTGGCATCTCCTTGCAGCCGAACATCTTCTCTCAATGAGGAGGATGAGGACTACCTAAAACCTCAACAGTCGATGCATATGGGAATGGGAGTAGGTAACACCAATTACCGCCACAGTGACCTGGCTAAACTTTATGGCCTCCCTGAGCGGACTAAAAGTGAGGCTGACGAGGAGGACGATGAAGAGGATTCTGAGACTCCATCTTGTTCTCCACCACCCCAAAGACCCCACCTCCACCAAACAGGTGTAAACAGCATGTTCAAGTCCCTAGCAACAGTCCTAGAGAGCCAGAAGTATGCTTACCGTGGTGGGCCTTTTGGGAGACCCCCTCCATCAGCGCTGGTTGGGGTCAAATATTCCTCTTCACTTTCACTGGGCCCTGATATCTGCCGCCAGCAGCAAGGCAGCTCTCCCACGTCAGATTCAACTAATCCACCATTCAGTCCAGTTGTACCACCTCTCAAGTCCTCTACTCCTTCTCTGCTAGAGGACAAGAAACTAAAAATAGAAGACACTGATGTCTGGAGAGATGATGGAGAAACAACAGAGGAAAGAATAAAATCTACCAAAAAGGAGAGCATTCCTACTATAAATCCTATTAAGGTGGTCAAGGAGGAGCGACTGTTGATGACCATCTCTGAGTCTTCTCTGGCAGAGTTGGGCAAGAGCTGCGAGGTCATGCTTAGTCGACAGTCACTTCCTAACAAGAACTCCCTTGATAAACCAGACGGCCATGGCAAAGTGGAGGACAGACACAAACCTGAGAAAGTAAAGGAACACAGGGAGAAAGACAGAAACAGTGAGAAAGAGAAGAAGAGGAAGCATTGTCACAGCCACAGTAGCAGCAGAAAGCATGAAGACAGGAAAGAAAAGAAGAAGCATAGAGAAAAAAGAGAGGAGATGGCCTTCTCCTCTTCTTCATCATCATCATCTTCATCCACTCATTCCAGCCACAAGCGGCACAAGGATGGCAAGAACCATAAGGAGAAGAAGGATCGCAGAATTCTTGGTGACCTCAACCTCCAAAGCAAGGAGGGGTCTGAGAAGAATCGGGGTCATTATGACACAGATAAAAAGAAACGCAAAGAAGCATCCGGTGCCAGCTCCACCAGTGAAGGGGAGCATGCAGAATGGACCTCAGGAAGTTCTGAAGAAAGATCTTCAGAGCACATAAAAGGCTCTGAATCTGGTTCTTCATTAGGTTCAACAGACTTCTTGAAACTGAAGGCACTGTCCGATGGGCCACCCAAGGAGCTAAAGATTCGTTTAATCAAAGTGGAGAGTGGGGACAGGGAGACATTCATTGCCTCTGAGGTGGAGGAGAAGAGGATCCCACTGGAAGAAATCAGCATCAAGAACACTGCCAGTGAAATCATAAGGTCCTGCAAGTAAGTGCACTGTGGAGAAGACTTTTCTAAAAACACATTTAATGTGAAATAACACTAGGCCTTTTTGTATATCTCAGGGATTCATGAATCTTAAATATTTGCAAAATTGTTCATACTACCTAATTTACTTAATCAACCTTTCAGGTATTTTTAAGAACAATGTAGAAGCAATTTAGAATGAGTTTAGAGTAGTATATAAATGACCCATCAGGTAACTCGTGCACAATAGTAGTAATAGAAACCTGTGTTTTGTACCTTCATGTTTGCCTCTCAACATGTTCTCTTTTATCTGTTCTAGGGGGGCCAGAGTGAAAGCAAAGTTCAGAGAATCTTACTTGCTCCCAGCTTTCTCTGTCAAACCCATCATGACCTCAGAGGAACCCATTCCTAGAGAGAAACTCAACCCTCCTACACCTAGCATCTATGTAAGTCACAATGTCCACTACATACAGTTACTAGCTCTATTTCAGTCTTTGGCCTCTCATTTGATACATAAGGGAAATCAACATTTTATCCATTATTATACATAGTAATACAACAAATAGCCAAAAGTAAGATTATAAATAAACCGACAAAGGTGAGAAGCAACTTCACTGTTTAATCAGAAAGCACACAAATAATACATTCTTTAAAGCAACAGAACATAAAGTTGGCTTAATATGTAGTGTACAGTATTGACAGTTGATATTTAGATACAACATGCCTGCGCTGCCCTCTTGTGGTGATTCATTGTGCATAAATACAACAGTTTGTTACTGTGAACTGATGTGATTCTTCTTCTCTGTAGTTGGAGAGTAAGAGGGATGCCTTCTCCCCTGTGCTGCTGCAGTTCTGTACAGACCCCAAGAATCCTGTTACTGTCATCAGAGGTCTCGCTGGATCCCTACGACTCAGTAAGTTTACACTTACAGTGACTGTTAAAACATTCAATTTATATGAAAAACTCATGTATAAAAGACATTGTAAATAGAAGCATCTAGCTACTACAAACAGTCTTGTCCAACATTTTGGCTCATTAGTTACAGACAGATACACTATGTATTTGCATCGTCACTGCTGCAGAAGTATGTGCCCTAATGTTCCCTGTCATTGTTTTTAGACCTGGGGCTGTTTTCTACAAAGTCACTGGTGGAAGCCAATTCAGAGCAAGCGGTGGAGGTTAGGACTCAAGTGCAGCAGCCTGCTGATGAGAACTGGGACCCCAGTGGGACAGGTCAGACATGGCCCTGTGAGAGCAGTCGCTCCCACACCACCATCGCCAAGTATGCCCAGTACCAGGCCTCCAGCTTCCAAGAGAGTCTACAGGTAAATCCACTTCAGCTACCACTATTTCTCCATTCTCGTATACTATATATTTCAGCAAAATAAGACGGTAGAGTCCCTCATTCGTCCAGGAGTATTCTATCGTAGAAAAGGTTTCAGAATCAAGACGTTTCAGCTCCCATCCGGAAGTCATTCTCAATTGTGAAAAAATGGGACGGGAACTAGAAATTTAAGCTACTCTGTGTTACATAAGCCCTGCCCTCAGGAAGGAATCTATCTGTTAATAGCTAGTTTCACCTGAAACTGACCTAATTGTTTCCAAGATGGCCCAGTAATCAGGCCTATTGTTTTCCAGCTGCATCTACCTCATCACTGTTAAGTACCTGATTAGCATGTGATTGGCGTGACCAAGGTGATAATACACTCTGATAGACTTTGGGCAGATTGAATCTCAGACCACCATTTCTGTTCAAAGAGGGGTTCTCTTTTTTCATAAAAATGGCTTCCTTGACACCCTGTTCAAACCAACTCTTCTCTCTACATAGAATCTTGGTTTGAATCTTGTAAAGAGGTAGTTGCAGCCAGAAAACAATAGGCCTGATTACTGATCACTGGGCCATCTTGGAAACAATTAGGTCAGTTTCAGGTGAAACTAGCTATTAACAGATACTCAGGCAGATTCCTTCCTGAGGGCAGGGTTTATGTAACACAGAGTAGCTTAAATTTCTGAGTTCCCGTCCCATTTTTTCACAATTGAGAACGACTTCCGGATGGGAGCTGAAACGTCTTGATTCTGAAAACAGTGTCCAGATGACTGAAACCTTTTCTACGATGTATATTTCAGTTTAACAGTTTTATATGTCAGATAGTGGGTCACGACTTCATGTTTCTGCATTCTGTGCTTCAATTCAGCTGATAAACATGTTGTGATCTATGTCTTCAGGAGGAGAAAGGCAGCGATGAGGAGGATGATGAAGATGATGAGAAGGAGAAGAAGCCCTCCATCGGTTCTGATATGTCCAGCAAGGACAGCTCTAAAGACAGTAACAGGTAAGAATAGTGTTCAGAGAGGGAAAAGTTTCCTAAAACACAAGAGTTCTGTAAGTTGTAGTAATGCTTTCATTTTCCTCAGTGCTGAGCAGAAGCCAGTGGGGAAGATAATTAAATTTGGCACCAACATTGACCTCTCAGATCCTAAAAGGTGAGTAACTCCAACATATGACGGTCTCCATTACATAATATTTGAACGCTGTGGCATGATCGTAGCAAAAGCTCCTTTGTACTCCCATCTATTACTAAAGATGGAAGCTGATAACAGAGTCCTAACCTGCTGTCGCTGCTCAGGTGGAAGCCCCAGCTTCAGGAGTTGCAGAAGCTGCCAGCATTTATGCGCGTAGCATCCAGTGGAAACATGCTGAGCCATGTCGGACACACCATCCTAGGCATGAACACTGTCCAGCTCTACATGAAGGTTCCAGGGAGCCGAACACCAGGTAAAGGACATTGACACTCCTTTATGTCTGTACTGGTTGGAAGACACCTTTAGTTAAACAACAATCTGCAACAAGTTACTATCTAAATTAAGATGTTAAATTCTAAATAAAAAATGAAATACCATTTTATATGACAAAAGATATTCTGTCCTTCTTCAACAGGTCACCAGGAGAACAATAACTTTTGCTCGGTGAATATCAACATCGGCCCTGGAGACTGCGAGTGGTTCTCTGTCCATGAGAACTACTGGCACGCCATCAATGACTTCTGTGAAAAGTGAGTAGACAGAGATAAATCTGACATTGTTCAGTTTGTATTTACATAGGTTATAAATGTATAATTACCTTTAAATCAATATTAAATGCAAGTAGGAGTGCAAGGGTTTATTTAAGTTGCTAAGGCCTGCACCTTTCTACACGCAAACATCACAGCTCTGACAACTTTTTCTTCTTGTGTTCTCAGGCATGGAGTGGATTACCTGACGGGGTCCTGGTGGCCCGTGCTGGAAGACCTCTACAACGCCAACATCCCTGTGTACCGCTTCATCCAGCGGCCTGGAGACTTGGTGTGGATCAATGCTGGAACTGTTCACTGGGTTCAGGCCGTTGGCTGGTGCAACAACATTGCCTGGAATGTCGGACCTCTCAGTGGTAAGAAGTGCACCATTTAGTGACCAAATACAGATTACTTAGACTACAACAATAGTAAGAATATTTTGTAAGACAGTTTTTTTATTTTTCAACATTGTATCATATGTATCTGCAGCTTACCAGTACCAGCTGGCCCTGGAGAGGTTTGAGTGGAACGAAGTAAAGAAGGTCAAATCCATCGTCCCCATGATTCATGTGTCCTGGAATGTGGCCCGCACTGTCAAGATCACTGACCCAGACACCTACAAGATGATTAAGTGAGTACAGACAAACTGCCTTCAGTTTATTAGTTATACTTGAAGAGCCCTGCAATGAAACTTTCATTAAGGTTATAGTTTTTGATAAATATGAATTATTTATTGCAGGGCTGTTCTACATTACATTTGCTAATTTATATAAATGTTGGTCTCGTTACCTTTCTGCCAGACACTGCCTGCTGCAATCCATGAAGCACATCCAGATCCTGCGGGACCAACTGGTGGCTGAAGGCAAGAAGCTTTCCTATCAGAGTCGAGTCAAGGACGAGCCTGCCTACTACTGCAATGAGTGTGACGTGAGTAGCGATCAGCCACTCGAACCATGAAACTCTCAGTTGCCAGTTTATTGGGTACACCTAGTTGCAACAGATCATTCAGGAAGGTGGAAGTGTTGATTCAACTTTGTCAGAGGCTGTAGTTTGTGGTGCTGTTGAAATGTATTGCTTTATACTGATAGATGTTTCTAATATTTTCTCTACCCCATTTGTGAAGGTGTACTACATATTAAAAGCACCACAATGGCCACAAAATTAAGTCAACACCTCTACAATTAAATATAATAATCTTCATTAAAAGGTATGATTTATTGTAGGCAGTGTCCGAAATTAACTTTTTGACTCACTGGCCAAGCATATTTTTGTCACACATACATTTGTTTCAGTACATTCAACATCTTATCTCAAACTTAAAATAATTTTGCTCTGGCCTCTTCTTTAATATATTGATCAATAGTTAATCAATTCAAGCCTGAATACAACTCAAGAGGACTTGATCTCAAAACTCTACTAACGCATTTGCTATTAAATGTACTTTACAAATATTGAAGGAGGTAGTTATTTTAACCAGCCGTGGAATAAGAACATGTTGAACCATCTGAAGTCCTGTACTGTAAACAGTCCACTGCTTACAGTGAAACTAGGAGCGCTTGAGACAGTTAGTCAGTTTTGCGGTAGAGATTCTCAGCATAGTTTATTACATGACTATTTTGGTCCAAACATTTACCCACCAGTGTGGCGGATAGCCAACAAACTCACCACCTGATGGTTGTGAAAGGTTTCTAGCTTGTTCAGTCAGAGAACAGCAGCAGTTACAGTGACCCAGTTTCACAGCAAAAGGAAAAAGTACCACATTTGTTCACAGGGACTTGTCTAACTATTCTGGAGCATAATCAACTTCCTCACTCTGTTCCAAACACTCATAAGCCAGTTTATTAGGTACACCAAGCTAAACACCCCACAATAAATTCTACTTTCATGAAGGTCAATGTTCAGTTTTAGTTGATTCATCAAAATATTAGAAATACCCTGGTACAATGCAATTCAATCCACAGCCTTCAAAATGACTACAGAGGTAGGATGCAAGGCTGTTTTAAACTACATAAGCTTTAGCTTAGTTTTCTTGTGGTGGTTGCAAATGGCTAATCAGTCTAGTGACGGACAAGCAATGAGTTTTTCATACTCAAACCATAGATTTACAGTAGAAGTATTTCTTTTACAAATTTGCTGTAGTCAAAACCTTTATCACTTGTTTACATAATTCCTTTCTGCAACTATCTTGAATGAGTTTCTTAACCTGTTCTCTCCTCTGTCACAGGTGGAGGTGTTCAATTTGTTGTTTGTGACAAGTGAGAGCAACAGCAGGAAGACATATGTCGTTCACTGTGAGGACTGCGCACGTCAGCGTAGCCCCAACCTGACCAACGTAGTGGTGCTGGAGCAGTACCGCATAGAGGAGCTCATGAACACATATGACTCCTTCAGCCTGGTAAGCAGACACATACCTCTATTCAATATTCCTGATTTTCCTGCTTTCTTTTGTTTAGGATCCATAGTTGCTGGTTGTGCTTTTCATCTCCAAGAATTTGGAGGTTTCCTTTCTGACCTGAAATAGAAATAACAGTCAGTGAAACGTTTTGTAGAGTAATTGTCTCTGTTGTGTGTCTTGTCTCACCAGGCCTCCTCCTCCCGGTGACATAGATCCCCTCCTGCGTCTCCTCAGCCGTAACCAAAACTCCTGCCAGACAGGACAAAAGACACAATTTCACTTTGGTTTTCAACTTACCCTTTCGTTATTTAAGGTCATTTTTGCTACTACTGCTAATACTTGCCGAACAGCCAGTTGAATACGTTTACTCATCATTACTGTTTACAAAAAGAAATACCAAGCCGCCAATAACATACCAGTTTACTCAGATGGTGCTTAACCAGAAACCCTGGCAACACTGAAGTTGAGAACCAGGGGACAGTTGGTGCTGCCATTGAACAGACTGTGGAGGGTAGTTGATGGTTTCATTGGCATGTTTCTGTCAGTACCAGAGAGAACTTTTTTTCTGTTGTCGTTTTGAATACTGAAATTTGTACATGCTGTTTGCAATTTTTGTGGGGTGCTCTTTTTAAAAATAATTTATTGTTTTGTTTTTTCTAAACTAGATCAGCCTAGATATATACCACATTGGCCTTGTATTTAGAAAAGAGAAAATGAAAAATACTAATAATAGAGATATGAACATTTTTCTAAAGCATTAAGAATTTTAAAAAATACAAATGTTTGGAATGCTTCAAAACATACGGGTTTTAGCAACTGGTTGTTTTGGGGGGGGATTTCATTTTGTCTTTCAGATTGTATGTGTTGTAAATCTTGTTTGTATGAATTATTTCTTCTGGAGATTAATATTCAGTTGACACTCATCAGGTCTTTTGTGTTCATTTCTTCCATTTCTGTATGAACTCTTTAAAAAAAAAAAAAAGGAAAAAATCATTGTCATCTGGTGTTTGCGTGTTGTACCTCTGATTGTTTTGTTCTAATATGCAGACGTAATATTTCCTGGATTATTTTTTTGGCATTGTACATTTAATTTAAAATGTTTCTTCTATTTATTGGATATCAATGTTCTCCCTTTTTTAAGAGGTTTGTACAAGTTTGCGATTTGTTTTCCTTTATTTTTATGGTGACCGATTGCTCTGTAAGAACTGAAATGTAGGGGTTGTGTGTCCACAGGAGTGGAGGCTGCTGTTTCTCTGGTGCTTGCCTCAACTCCTGCCTTTTTCTCCTGATATATATTAAATGATATCTTTATCTTGAATATAACGCCACCTTTCCTGTAGACGATAGGCACACTGCTCATGTAGAGAAGATGACTAATGGAATGCTGTGTTTGTATGCTCATTAAGGAAAAAAAAACTACTTTTTCCAAATTGTTTTGAGAAATGGTCTTTTTTTTTAATGTAGGGGGCTTTTAGATGAGACTAATGATTTTATGATATTATCTGTTGAATATGATAACGGGATAGATGGTGCTAAATGTTCTCTTTGAACAACCTTTTTTTTTCAGTTTGTCTTCTTAAAATGAAAATTCTATTTTTCCTGTTGCAATATTACCATACCCCTTTCCTTCTCTTTGTGGTCGTTTATTTATAACTGCACTGTTTAGAGAATTCACACACACATACTTGCAGACACACACACCAAACTGAGCCAGACATGTCTTAAAACACTTGTGAATTTGTGTGACATTACTATGACTATTAATAAACGCTTTTTGATAAATCCAGAAGGGAGTATGAGCCGTCTGAATTTCTTTCAGTTGACTTGGTTGGTCACATCTGCCAGTAAAATAGGAATAAATGAGATACCAATGTAGAAACTATCCAAGGAATATAAAAAAAATTAATTAGGTACTCATGATTTATGTTGGATAGTGCAACAGTTAGACTGAACTCCTGTCATCACACCACGTAGCTAAATCAAGAGCAGAACAAAAGCTTAACTGCTCTTATTTGATAGACGTTAGGACCTAGGGGTGGGCAATATGTAATTGTGATGTATTTTTTATGGATAAACTACCCAAACAGGAATACCTTACACATCAAAGTACCTCATCACATTGAGGCAAAAATAACTGAAATAAGTTACATTCAACTTTTAAACTGTCAACTTCTATGTTACAGCCCACCTTAAATCCATTTATACTCTACTCCCACAATAGTCATATCCCTCAGCCGTGACAAATGTTTGGCACAGCTTTATCATTCACGTCCTCAACTTGAGCTTGCTATTGTTAGGTATGCGTGTGAAAAAATAAGGCTGAGGTCGATAGAAAAAGTTTCCATTTAGACATCAGCATCCAGGTTAAACTAAGGAAGGAGATTGTACTAGCGGCAAAACGTCAGATTGCAGAGCAGGAAATGGCAGGGAGCAGTAACAAAACTGCCCAGACTTCAGTTTCCTCACTCATAATTCAATAGGGAGTCAAACAACACTTTTATACCTTATAGACAAAAAGTAGGCTAGAACTATAAAACACACAATAAATACTTCTACTAATCTGTGTGTGGATGTATGTTAAAAAAAATAAAAAAATCATTAGTATAGACAAACAAGAAGCCTTGACGCTTTACTTCGTCCCGTTTTCATAACGCATGTATCAGTCTGATTGTACCTGGCTGCTTGTTTGTTTTCTTTGGAAGAAAATAAGAGCTACAATCTACATCAAAGTTTATCAAATTTGATTTTTACATTTTGACCTGGGCAATGGGCACATGACCACAGTATGCCTGAATCTAAGGTGCTGGTATGGAAAGGTAGTATAGTATCCAAATTTGACAAGTAACTACTCATCAGAAAAGCCATGCCATTAGTAGGGTCACAGAATATTTAAAAACTTCTCTCCAAAACATCTCCATTGTCTTGAAAATGTTAAAGTGAAAAGCTTATTATTCAATTAATTTAATACTTCTTAAATCATTTCTGTAGCTCTAGATATAAACTTAGCTTGTCAATATTTAGATTTTGTGCACATTTCATGTCTCATGAAAAGAAACAAGCTACTTAAGTGGTCTGAAGCCTAAAGGTAACAACCGATGTCTGAGCTTTTCTCCTAAAGTTGCTTATTTAAATAAAACAAATGCAGCCAATGCAAATACATTTTTTTATTAATGGTTTCTGGAGACTATGTAAAACGTCCACGTTTCTTTTTTAAACTAAAACAAAAGAAAGCTAATTTTCCTGTATGTAAAGGAAAGAATAAAACTGTATAACCATAAATGTTTAAAATATTGTTTGGGAAATTGCACTTAAGAACCTTCTTCTAAACAGTATCAGAAAGTTTCTTCTTGCATATTTTTCTAAGGTCTGCCTTGAGAGCCTTCAGTGTTCCCAAGCAGAGTGACAGAGCGTTGTCAGGTCACCGTGTCCTCGGGTCAAGTTAGGGGCCACGGGGAGAGGGACAGACTGAAGGAAATCCTGCTTCAAACCACAGAGGAAGTCCAGCTCCGTCTGTTCGTCTGACCACCCCACTGCAGTCAGGTGATGATGAGAGGGCAAACGCTCTTCCCTCCGCAAAGACAGAATACTTCAGCAGTCCAATCACGACTGCATGGTGTAATCATGATGGACAAAACTTTGAAGTTTGTTTATGCTGCTCTTGTTAAACATGAGAGGACATTTCAAACTCAAAGCTGAGTGAAAATGGCAGAAAATCTAGATCAGACAAGACTAATTATTTAGCTTATGCTCTGATCTTTTCTTATCATTTAACTGATAACCGCCTTCCTCGATATCTTTGTTCTTCTTACTTCAACCTCAGTTTCTAATCCTGTATTTGAGAGAATCCATGTTTTCATCTAAATCACATCTCTTGATAGTGCACATATATTTCATCGTACGTTGTAAACACTGACGTCTTTCTTAGCTTCACAACATCTCGTATCTTTACATCATGTAACTGCTGTAAAGCCCTCTGCTGCTCAGCTTACTAAACACGAGTTTTGACCTCGGCTATAATGAATCGCCATCTGAACCTCAGAAAGTACACACTGTTTCTTAGCCTCCACAGACTCAGGAGTATCTCAGCATTGGTTAATTTAGTACGTTCGTATATTTACTGGGAACAAACAAGACCGTTGCAAAAAGATCAGCAGTCTCTGCGGTACACTGGGTCATTAGGTTAGGCACCCTGCGAAATCTGCTGGATTGCTTTTTAGTGAAAACTGATGATTCTCTGAAAACACTATATTTTCAACCTTTAAAAAAAAGTATTTGTCCTCTAGCATTGGAGATTACCTTTTTTAAAAAATGTATTTTTCTACATAATAAGCTCGGTCCTTAATAAAATCTATATTTAACACAGCTGCATTAAAACAGACAGGTACAGGCAAAACCTACATGTACACAACAGATTTGCATACATATATACATACTTTGGTCTCTTTCAGATTACTTTACAGCATACAACAGGAATAGGGCACTGTTCTTCCAAAGCAAAGATAAAGTTTCAAAGTTACTAGCAAGTGGTGGAGTTAAAGGCCATTTGTGGGAGAAATTACTCTCATTTATCAACATTTTCCTATTATTCTGGCTGATGATACATGAAGAGCAAGTACCACGAACTTCTCTGTTACATGAAGCACTAACTGACATCAAATGAGATGAGATAGAGGCTACCGACAAGCTTTAACCCCAATTTTGTTCATGCTAATTGCACCTGGATATCACATCAGCTAAGAGTAAATTGCAGCCTAGAGAAATATAAATCCCACAGCAATCTTTAAAAAAACAAACAAAAAAAAAACACTCTTTTAGTGAAGACAAAAATAAAATTCATAGATATAAAGAAGATAATCCAAAGCTATCTGCAGGTAAAACAGTAAATGTCTGATGAAACATGCACAGGTTCATTTTAACTCAAGAGGTAAAGCCTTTTCATTTTGTCAGACAGTGCATCTTGAATTCTTTTCCTTACATAGCTAAACTGAATCACTTTTTTGAAGATTGCTGTAAAAATGTATCCTGTTCTAGTTTGTTTAACACAACTCTTATACAACCAAACATAACAAAATAAACAACCGGAATAATGAGTTCAGCACCATGGTACCTCTTCTCCACTACTCCCAACACGCAACTCTGCCTCTGCTGCCCTTCCCCCTCATTTTCGGCTCTCCTGAACCTCAACTTATCAGGCAAGCCGCCTCACTCTGACCCCCAACACACCCAGCCCCCACTGCAACAGGGACAGGGTAAAGGGGGGTGTAACATGTCCTGGATATGAGGTGGAATGCATGTGTTGAGAGGAGATGTTGGAGAAAGGCAAGGGGGGCTGATAAGACTGGTGGGTGGGGAGAGTGGGAGGAGGGAGGGAAGGAGAGACAGCACTGTGGACTGGATGGGGAGGATAAAAAGAGGAGGGCAGACAGACAGACAGAAGTTTGACATACTTAAAAACAAAGACCACTGCAATTGTGAGTTGAGTTGTTTTCAGCCGCTCAGGAGGGAGGATCTCTGTGTTACTACTTCATCACTACAGCACAGGAATTTGATGTTGCATGTGGAAAAGAAAACAGAGACTCTAGGACGTAATCAGCTCCACTGACAACTCTGGATAGTGGAGAGAAGAAGCAGCAGGAGACCAGAGCTGCAGGAAGCCAACATACCAACACTATTGAGATAAGGCTTTAGGAGGGAACCTTCAAAAACAAAACAAAAGCTCTTACAACTTCTCGCAAGGAAAGGAGCGGAAAAGTAACCCTGTTTCTAGAGAGAGGAGTCAAGAGTTGGGAGGGATAAAGAGAAAACTTAAAGAACATTGTTGAAGTGTGAGGGGAGAACGTGTGCGTGGAGGACTGACTGGACTCAAGTGGTCTTGAGAAGAAGTGAGAAAACAGCAGCAATCTGGAGGACGAACAGCAAGAGGTCCACCTAGCCCCACAGCACCATGTGAGTAGCGCAGTTGCATCACTCAGACACATTTAAAGTCATATTATTATTATTATTATTATTATTATTATTTGACCCCTGAGATGTCTTCGTACAACTGATTACAGTGAAAAGGAGCTAAAACATCATATTTACTACTGATGTTCACCTTAAAGCAACAAGTCTAAGAGGTCTGAGAAACATAGAATTAATTTATGCAGTGCAATGCTTTGTTCCAGACAATAGCTTAATAGAATGATAGAACAATAGAAAATCTTCCTGCAGCATCCAAACATGATAACACTGTAAGAACTAGCCAAGCATCTACATGATGGCATGCACACTATGAAGAGTTTAGAAGATGTGCTGGGTGAATTCATGCCACCATGTGGCAGCTACATTAACTTCATTGCACAATATTCCCTGATTTGGGTCACGGGACATGGCGTGTTATTTAAAGAAAAACTACTCAAACAATAAAAAGGACAGTGAGTAAAATGGGTGGAGCGCCTAAATGTATTTTCAGTAAGGGGCACAATGAGTCACCTCACACACACATGCGTGTGCGTATGCATACACACTTTCCTGCCAGCCCTTCCTACTTGACCTTCAACCTTAAAAACAACACTTGGGACAACAATGGGAGACAGACGTGGAAAGTAAACAACGCTAAAGCAGCCAGGACAGCATCGTAAACAATATCTTCCACTGTCAATTCTGATATTAATGGAAGCACAATTTGCATTTACATCCATTCAATTTAAGCTTCAAGTGAGCATTTACCCAATAAATACCAAAACATAGCTAAGAGGAGTGTTTCTGCTGAGAGGAATTATGTTGGGTATATCCTGGACCTCAAGCTAGCTACAGTATCTAATAGAGTGAAGAACACTAAACAACTCTTATAGGGCTTGATGACTGGTTGTTGGAATGGCTGAACGAAGCAGCGGTTTCATTGGACCCTTCCTCAACTGTTTCACCAACAACAGCAGCTTTGGTTGTCCACACAAGTAATGCCTTAATATAATTTTGTTATAATGTAAGCCGTGAGGTATAGTCCTCTGTTGGTCCTCGCACTTCAGCAATAGATTCTCGTAAGTCAGAGCCTCCTGGTGTTGTACAGTACAAAAAAGTGATGCCAAATGTTTAATCATACAGTGTGCCAATATGGTAACTTAGCAGTAGCAAACATTACTACGAGAGATTTACCACCATTGCAATATAACACAAATATTCATGCATGACCCCTTAAAAGTCAAAATATCTTCAAATTACAATACATATTGCATATGTGAAAGCACCTATCCTCTGCCTGTCGTGTTGGTTAACAGGTTGACTATGTCATCCCTAATGGGATTTCATTAGCTGTAGTTTTGGCAGCTGAACTGTTACTCAGAGATGTCCCCTGTCTGGCTGGGGCATCACCGTCACCTGACCTTTGAGAAGTGAGGATATCCTGTACCAGACACAGCTGCGTACCACATAAAATCTGTCCTAACACTGAATGAATGCAAACGAAAAGGAGATTGCATCAAAGCAGACCTTACATGGAAGGCCTGGCTGCAGATTTTGAAAATATGAGCTTTGAAAGAGAGTTTAATGACGCCAACACAGAAAATGTTATAAAACATAAGGCAAGTTAAACTGCCAGTGTTATGCCATAATTCTATCGTATATTAAACATTTTATGAGGCCATTACTTATTGATGAATTCATTATCAAGTGTTTCTATGACATACTTGTCTTAACCCTAAGGCGATACTTGATTTTTTAGGCTGATACCAATATCTGAGAGAAAACGATATATGGGCCATTATTAGTTTTCCATTAACATGTTGGGCAGTAGCGATGCTACAAGTAGCAGCATTACTAGTTTAACTACATTTTTCAGTAGAATGGTGGTAGCATCACTGTTTTCTGAATCAAATTGTTTTTCAGTAGCTTAGCTCTTTTATCGATGATGTAGTGTGGTAGCGTCCACACTACAAAATTAATAAAATTAAGCGTAGTTGGTTTTAGAGTAGTGAGAGCAGAGAGCACAGCTTAGTTTTTTTTTATTAATCACTGAGATAGCACTGACTTGGAATGAAGTTGGTTCAATGTAAAAAAATATATATATATATATTAATAAAAAAATTTAAAAAGCTTCAATGTAGTAAGCTACTTTTGCCATGTTACTATAGCTTAGCTTGCTACATTTCTCTGGGGCGTAGCTTCAGTGTAATGAAGCTTCCCTTAATGTAGAGTAACTGGTAGCTTAGCTCACTACACTTTCCAAGTAGCTTGCCCAACACTGAGTATAATATATAAAATGTAGTGTACTGAGGTGGTGCAACTCCAGCATCATATATTTTGTTCTAAACTAACAGCGGTTGCATCTGAATTTCTGTTGTTAATACATAATCTTTACATAACCCACACGCATGACTACACGTATAAACACAAGCACATGTGCAGACAACACCCACTTGTACACAAACAGACTTTGATGCCAGTTAGTCTTCATCTCCCTACTACAAAAACTACATATAGCAATTATGGGCCTCTTTCCTTTTGGCCAATCAGCTCTCTGATAATCATCATCTTACAGATGGGATCACACAAGGCTAGCTTCCTGACAGATAAAAGCTAACCTCTTAGTGAACCTAGAGCCACTAAGCCTTTGAAGAGTGGAATTTGATTAGGTTCAAAAGTATTCTGCAAATATGGCACCAGACTACTGTACTCATCCAGTCTCTTAAGATGTGTTTTCCACAAGTGTAGTCTCCAAACATGCTAATCGGGGCTGATGTTTCGAAATATCGTTGATTCTGATAAAATTTCTATTTCCATCTCACACCTTTGATATGTTTATTTTTCTGCTCACAGTTCACTATGAGTATGACTGGTACTCTAGAAAAGGGGGCCCACCACCAGGCCTTGGACCTGTCCGAAGAACTGCCGCCTCATCATCACCATATCAACCATCACCAGTATCTTAACCATTCCAACTCCCTGGCCTCCACCACCGCTGTGGGTGGAGGCAGAGAAACACCTTCGCGTGTGGTCGTACCTCCTCCTTATTCTGCAGCTGAGAGCGGTGGTGGGGGCAGTGAAGCTCCTCTGGAGCTGCGGGGGTCCCTAGATTGCTGGGCCTGCTCGGTGCTGGTGACGGCTCAGAACCTGGTTATTGCCACGATCAACGCCTGCCTCGCTGGACTGGTGTTCGGGACCATCCTGACGCCGGCCATTGTCATGGTGGTGTTCGGCTTCCTCTGCCACTCTACAGTAAGAAAGGGGGAGATAGGGGAGAGGGTGGATAAGTAAGCGTAAGCACTGTATGCATATTGAAGGATTTTGATTTTTGATTTGAGCTAGCTAGGAGCTTACTCAACAGCATTTCGCAAGACAAGTTTGTTCACTTGTTTGGACAGTTTCTATACCAGCTCTCAGCTTCTCATTTATTCTGTGGGAAAATTTACTGAACAAGAGCGTACAAACAGTTGGTGCAAACGTCTGTGCAGACATTTGTTGTTGTACTGCATTGTTTACCCGTGGTTAATACTTCTAGACACAAGAGTCACACGTTGACATTAAGTTGAGTATTTGCTCTCAGAAAATATTTGATTAGCAGTGAAGGTGATATATCTAACCATCCAACAGACATTTGAAACCAGTGCAGTGTTCTCTGATGCGAGAATGAAAATGTGCATGTTAGGATAAATGTTTACGCACACATTTGCTACATCTAAACAAAAGATGAGTGGAACAGGGAGATGACTACATCTATCTTTTTATGAAACATCTAAAAGTCCTAATCTCATAACTTTGATCCAAAAGTTTGAAATAGTTGTGCCTGGGGCTTAGGGTGGGGTTTGGCACCATCAGTGATGAGAGGTTTTATAATCAGATAAGTGAGGTTCTTTCAGATGTTAAAGAGATGGATGAACTGGAGGAGACAAGGGGTCAGGAGTCTAGGGGGCCCAGACGTCAAAGTACAAAAGTTAAAAACTGCTTAGTAGCTAGTTGGGGATGAAAGGACGCTCGGGAACAGATAAAATATGGAAATGCACAGAACATGATGACAACAGCTGAAAATATAAAAGAAGACATGTAACTCAAACAAAACAACCTATTTAAACCATTAGTCAGTTGGCATTATCCTGGGCTTTGGTAGCCCGGCTACCCCAAAAAGTCATTGTTCAGAGACTTTAATGCATACCGATGGCATTTCCGTGGGCCGACGACCTCCTTAATGACTAGAGAGACCAGGATTCTCTCTGTTCTTCTGCTCTCTCACAATTAGACCTCATGTGACAGCAGCTTAGAGAGGGATTAACCAGGACCTGGGAGGATGGAGAGAGGGCGAGAAATCAAAAGGAAGGGGTGAGAAGAAAAACAGAAAAAAAGGCATGTGGGTAAAGCATTTAGGTTTCTTCGAATTGAGCAGGCAACATTGAGTACACTTTCAATTCTGTTTGCAAATGTCATCAAGAAACAGACCCAACACAATATTTCACATGAGCAGAAACAAGCACACTCTTCAAAAAGGTTTTCTCCATAAGTCATACAGGGGGCCTAACCAAGTAAAAACAAACACGGGCATACTTGACTAAGTCTTATTCCCATCCCATGATTCCATGTAAACCATGTACTGCAGTTTAAACCATCTTGCTCACTGGCTCAGTCTTTCCTTAATCCCCTCCCTCCTTAATGTTTCGCTTTCCTTCTCCAGCTGGAATTTCTTTCTAACCAGCTGTAACTCTACATCTATCAGGATTCACAATATTTCTGTACTTTTGTGTAAAAAATATGCAACTACCAAGGTCTGGAAATGATCATTTTCAGACTTATCACAACTGTGTGAGATCTCTGTAAACTATTATATAACTACTTTACTAATGCACAACTTTCTCCTAAAAAGTTGATCAAACCAGGACTTTGACCTTATTGGAGCTTAGTGATCAATGATTTTCATAGATATACATGTTTAACTTTTCAGCTTAGCTATTACCTACTATAATATATACTCCTCTCCCCCCTGAGCGCCCTCAGTCCTGCACACATTTTATACTCTCTGCACTTTCCTCATGTACTCAAATGTTCACTTCATGGGGCGATAAGGATGATTCAGGCCTGCTGTCTCTCCATTCCTCTCCCACATTAAAATCCCGACCTTTTTACCTCCTCTCCCACTCCTACAGTGTTTTTGCTTAGCAACAAGTGTACATGCTTTAACATACAGTATACACTGATCAACATCTTTGAATCAGAGATGCTAATGATGGTTCACAGTAGTTTCTACCTAGTTCCTAAAAGTTTGATTTATAATTGTCATTTGTGTGTGAGTGAGAGAGCTACATCTCAGACACCAACTGGTGTCTGTCCTCACTTCATACACATATACCATATAGAGCATGTCATCTGTTCTTCCCTGCACTTCACACAAGTATTTAAATCAATGATGTTCTACATGTACAAAGACAACTTAAAATACTGAATGAAACAAAATGTTGTCTAATCTGTTCCACAACTGTATCCAATTTTAAAATCTCTGCCTGACATAGCAGATCTGAATATATAGTGCAACTGCAGTAGATGTACAGGAGGACCCAAACGCTGTCTCCATCCTGCATTAGTGCTGCGTATTTTGCAGAGAATTCATACAGCACTGCTAAACAGGGAATGGTGTCACTGTTACATGATCTATTGTATACTGCTGAAGTGTTGTTGAGTAAGACAAGAGAGTCCCTACCTGCTGCAGCTGCCTGACCTTTGATCTCAATCTGAAAGCAAAGAAGGTTTTCTCTAAGCATCAAAAAACACAAGATCATAAAAAATTCAGATCACAAGAAATAGGATTATGACTTGATAGAAGCCAGTCTGATATCCAGACCAGAAGAACAAAGTTTGACTGAGGAAGAGTGTCCTCCCTTATTACCACAGTGGAGGTGCCCTTGAGCAAGGCTTTTAACCCCAAATTGCTCCAGTGGAGCTGCTTGGGGATTTTATTGGGCAACTTCCAGGTGTGAATGCAAGCAAATGTGTTAGAGTGGCGCATTCCTGAAAATGTATTAGTCTCAGTGAAGCTACCCTGGTCAAAATGTTGACACAGGTTCAATGACAAACTTACCTCTATGACATATCATTCTGATGCTGTCTTTCTCCTCTCATCTCCCCAGGTCCGCCCTCACGGGACGACCCCCTACTGCTCAGACCTGTTGACTGACGGAGGCTGTGTGGCTCTGCTGGTGGTGGGCTTCCTCTTGGTCACCCCTCTTCTGGTCCTGGCGCTGGCTGCATACTGCCGCCTGGCCCGGCACCTCCAACTGGGCCTGTGCTTCATACCATACAGCCGTGCCGTATACAAGAACCTGCCGGCCACCCAGCACCGAGGCCTGGGCACTGGCTGCTGTGGAGGCCGAGATGGAGCGAATGGTAGTGGGAAGGGAAAGGTCTGGGTGTGAGATGAAGGTGGGAGGAAGGGGGAGAGGGGGTGGGGATGAAGAAGACAATTAGATTTAGAATATGGAGGGAATTGAACAAGAGAACAGGATGGGGGATTTATGGGATGACTAAGAAAGGGCAGTGGATGTAAGGAACAGCAAAATGTATACCAGAGAAGGGAGTAAGTTGGCAATTAAATGGCAATTACAATAACTACCAGATGAACATCCTGGAAGACACCTTACATTGATATATATACTGACTAATGACTTACTCTTCTGCCTTAACATCAGAGTAACAATGATTGTTCAGAAAAAAAAATTAACATGGTGTACAGAGCAATTTTGTTTGTTGGTATTATTCCACTGGAAACATTGGCTGTTATTGGAATTTTGACTATCTTGTAGGGGTGGGTGATATGACCTAAAATGTATATCACTGTATTTTTTATGGTGATGGTATTATATCACGGTATTACAAAAATTAAAAGAGGGATACTCCACTCAAAACATGATTCTACCTCTTTTCACTCTATTGGCAATGTAAGGGAACATATCTTAAGAGAAAAAAGTATTAAAACATAATGTGTTTATTATTAATAGGAATGAAAATGTGGTATAGGCCTACACATGTTTTGGGAGGAGTAGCCTGCCCCATAATGTAGGTTAATTAGTAAATGTAATGTGATTTCTCAGTTAGACAAGGAGTAGGGTTAGGCATCTCAACAGTATTTTATTGTATTTATTATACAATAGTCAGTGTACTACCACGGGACATGTCTATCAAGTACATTTACATACGGCAGCAACAGCGGCACTTGTGGTCTGCCTCTGTCACCAGGTTCGTCACACAGTCGCAAACATATTACTGCCGATTTTTAAAGCATATCTACTGCGGCGAATATGATTGTTAATGTGAGTACTACATCACAGCCACCTACGAAAAAGAAATTGAATCTGCAGTTAGGTGAACACAACGGGTGGAAGCATACGGGAACCAGTTAGTTTGAAAACCAGTCGAGACATAACACCAGCTAGAGCCGAGGGGGCTTTCATGTAACAACAAAGCAAGTGAAAAAACTGTTTCCCACATCCAACCTACTACTGTGGTTATTTAATTGGCTTCAGATGAGGCATAACGTTCACACAATTTCTCTGGACTGTCCCTGAATTTTACAACATTTGCTAGTCCAACATTGTCCCAGCCTGTGGGATAATAGACACTAGCCACATTAGCCCTGCACCATGCTAACACCAAGCTCAAAAGGCTATCCTACAAAATAAAAAGTGAAACAACATAAAGATCAGGTTAAGCTTACAGCTTCAGAGTTAAAAGTCGATATCAATCCATCCAAGAAAGGAGCAAATTTGATATACTTCAGTTGTCATTATAAAAAAAAATAAAGGATCTAATTAGACCTGCATACAACCTTAGCTTTACTGAATGAATTAAGGGAAATAGAAAAACTGAAACTAGCACACATCAAAAAGGTTGTATTGACACTACTCAATAATTGTATCTTATCACATTTATGTTATTATGAAAAACATTTGTTATTATGAAAAACATTTGTCTAATGTAGTTTTCTGTTAAGATGTTGCAAACCTTTTTATAAATAAAGTTTTTGAATTCAGCTGGAGTTGTGTCTGTCCTGTTTTAGCATAGGGTTGGATGGGTTGAGTCTAATACTAGGAAAAGGAAAGGATTATGTAAGATTGTTCCCAGATAAAGAGCGAACAAACTGGCCTTAGTACCAGCCAACACCAATGGGAATGTACACACAGTTCAAAAACACTTGCCACCAGAACTACACAGCTTTTCCGTGGAAGCAGTCACTATTGTTAGAAAATGCTACTTGAGAAATCAGGTCTGAAAAATTATTACAGTGGAATTTATAAAATATAAGTTAAGCCAGCCTTATGACTGAGCAGACAAAACCTCAACTGTAGTAGGCTTGACAGTGTGTAGTTAATGTCTCCCCCGCATGTTAAAAGAGTGTAACAACACATGAGACGAAAAAGCTGGGACAAAGAAGACTGTTTTCATAAAAATCACACATTTATCAATTATAAATAACATATTGCATGCAAAAAATGGGGACATTTTGGCTGATACCAAGTTGCAGTACACTGAGATGAATCCAAGTACACTATAAACCTGTGGTTCCCAACCTTCTATTTGCAGCCATTAATAGGTTTCATATGTTCTGTGAGCTGTGAAAAGTTAGCCAAAGACTTCTCCTTTTCAGATTGATTGCTCTGAATGTTTTTTTTTTGTTTTGTTATTTAAATATGAGAGGGTAAATGTGTCCAGTAATTGAAATGAACAAGATAAAAGGATAAGATTAACACATTGTCTTGAGTTAGATATACATTTTTCTTTCCTGTCCTGTTAATCATCTCCCAACACAAAATATTAAATCAGAATCAGAAATACTTTATTGATTCCCGAGGGGAAACTCTTTTGTTACAGCTGCTCACTATCACGTCAGTGCACACAGGGATAGAAGTTCTAAGCGAATCAGAATGTAATACACTATAATACAGGCAAGATAAAATAAGTACCAAGTAATTTTGGGAACCACTGCTATAAACCACTATCCCTCACTGAATTCAGTAAATTGACTTTGCCTTCAGTGAATTTGTAAACACGCAGCACACAACACTACAAGCTTTAAACTTGTGTGTAAAACAAATATTTTTTGCACATGAATACAGGGGAGAGCGCAAACGCAGTCCCCCACTACCAGAAATTATGCAGTCAAGATTCCCACATTTGGGGAATTCGCAAGTCCACAGCAGCGCAAAGTCTACATTGACTGTAGACAGTTACGCGTTCTTAATGGTCTAGGATTCGATTGAAGATTGGATCGTAGGATTCGACTGAAGACTACCAATCAGACGTCAATATGCGTAGCAGCAACAGCAAGGACCCGTTACCGGAGTGAATGACCTGCCGCCGCAGTAACCTACAGTGTTTTTGGTAAGACTGAAATTATTAATTCTTTATAACATTCAATGTTTATACTGCCCAGTTGTCTTTTTGTCGTTCGGTAAGGCTGAACGTTGTTTTAATGTTGGTAAGATAAACTTTATTGATCCCCACCAGCGAAATTCGCTAATGTTAAGGTTAGCAGCTCAAGAGGGAAAAGAGTGATAAATAAGAAATAATAAAAACTATATACACTATACACCTTTCATTTATACAGATGTGACCATGATTGGATAGTTGCACATTAACGTTAGCTAGCCGAGAGTTCTGTTGACAGGTAACGTTAGGCTAACTTTACCGCTAAGGTGACTGTTAGCGTCTCTCAGTAAAATCGAAGGACCTGCTGTTGGTGAGAACGTACAGTAAAATCTCCTCTGCCTACTCGAGTTCTTTTGTCATATCCATTCTATCTTGTGTGACCCATACTGTTCACTCGACAGTATGGACCGGGTCTAAGACTACACCTGACATGAACGTATTTACTGTACATTAAACATGCTGCTGAAATAAGACTAGGCCCGACATGAACGTGTTTACTGTAGGTTACATTAAACATACTGCCCTGATGATGGTATAGCATCTTACTAATAATTTATTATAATAAGTGTAAATTATACCACATCATTATATATGTATATATATTTATTTATATAAACTAAAGTTAATTCTTTAAGTTATTTTGAGTGGAATAATTTACACTTAAGAAATTATTAGTAAGATGCCATATCATCAGGGCAGCATGTTTAATGTAGCCTACAGTAAATACATTCATGTCAGGTGCAGTCATATTTTGGCAGGCAGTCCTTTCTCGGAAGACAATATTGCCATGTTATTACTCTCTATACTGTAACGTTAGGCTTACTTCTGCACCTTGACCACCCCTGTTATCTGGGATAATAAAGTTTACCTTGACCTATACATTCTAAAAACAACCCATCACTCATTAATAAATAGGTAATTAACTTGTATTCAGTGTTTCAAAGGTCAGGAAGCCTGTATTTTTGAGGTTTTGCACCATTCATTTTTTAGCATTTTTCCCTGCTGTCAAAATACACACACTAGCACAAAATACCATGGCCTGTATTATCCAAGACAGCATAATATAACAACTACAGTGGCTTCTCTCAGTGTGTTTTTTGCCGCCAATGTTATCTGTAAGGTAGCGCTGCCTCCCGGGCTATGGTTATGGCAGGGGTATATAGAATATGGTATAGGGGTATATGGAATATGAAATAATAAATATCCATAATCCATAATAGTTCATATTCCTGATGTTTTACTGGTAAATTTTGGGGAAAAGGTGTTAAAGGGAAGGACAGACATAATCATGCCACTCTCCTGGCCTCAACCACCACTGCCACCTGTGCATCTGCCAGTGACAAAAACCCCTGCCACCTCTACCATCACCAAACCTGTGCCCTCCCTCTCTGCATCTACAGCAACCCCTGGGATTGCTGGCCCCTCCACACAGCCCATAATGCCTGCCAGTCAGGCTCTGCCCACAATGCCCACCACTAGCACATCGCACAGTACTGGCAGTCCTTCATTCTGGGCTAGATCTACACAATGCAAGGGTAAGGTGAAGGAACACTCCTCAGAAGTAGGACGCAAACTGTTGCAGGTGCATAATCTTCCTGTCTGTACACTCTGTGGCCAACCAACCCAGGGACATAAAAAATACAAGAAAAAGACTTTCTGCACTGTAAAAATGATGTCCACATCTAAAGGTCTGGACAGAGTGTACAGCAGCTACGAACAGTTCACCTCTTGTGTTGATAAGTTGGAGGAATGAGCTGTAAATATGTCATATCTGTAATCATGGTAGGGTTGCATTGTACACATTGTAAATAGTATTCATTTTTATTACATTTCATTCTTAATCATGTTCGATGTCCATGTTAAATTGTTTAAACTTTGTAAAAATTGTAAACCGTTTCCATTTTTATGTACATATTGTAAATAGTCTTCATTTTTTTTTATTACATTTCATTCTTAATCGCATTCGATGTCCCCTTTAAATTGTTTAAACTTGGTTAAAAACAGTAAAGTTTTCACTTCCCACCATGCTTTGTTTTCACTTTTGCAAACCAATATAAACATTTGCGCTCCATAAACTATCGTCTGTATGGGGTATTCTTTAAGTCTCACTTGTTATAAATAAATGTTGTATAACGCGAGAGTTCCGTTTTTAGCTTTGGTTTCATTCGTCGACTACAGGGGCACCTGAACAGTGACATGGGCAACCTACCTCTCTGATAACTACGGTATAAATAATGTTATATTTCTGCAACTTCCCTAAGAGAAGCGGAATGAAATCGGAATGGGCAAACCACTTTGTGTACTGCCATGAACGTCCAGCAGGACCAAAACATTTCCTATTATTTGTGCCATTTTTATTTAGACTGCTCCATTGTCAACAAACGACATGCCACGTTCCACCTTTTGTTTTTAAATGAGCAGTGGGCACAAAGCCTGTGAGCCTCCACTGTTGCTAACGGAAAAATAAAACATCTGCGAAACAAACCAAAGCGACAGAAAACTGCGATCAATGCCACATGAAAGTGGGTTTATAAGATGATCACTCATTATAAGCTTCGGCGGCATCTGGTGGCGAATAAAACTAACTGCACCCCCTTTTTTTTTGCAACACTATCGGGAGGGGGATGGGCACGTGCACACTTGCAAATGCGTATGAGACTAGAGTAGTAATAAAATCCATTTGCACAAGAGCTTGCCTTTGGTATGACATAAACCTGTAAAACCTTGAACAATATGTAAAACCTTGTTTTCAGTTGTTATATACACATCTATCTATCTATCTATGGAGGGGGAGAGAGAGAGACGACATTAAATGAAGATGGTATTTAACTGAATAGTCGGCACATTAACGAGCAAAGGAGACCATGATAACACTACGTTATTACCAACCTCGTTTAATGCCAATCAAAATAGTTATTATAGTTGAATAACATGTCTCTGAATGACAGTTCAGGGAATTAACGTTAGCCTACAATAAGATACAGGTGTAGTGAACATACTTTGAGGGCTCAAAATTAGGCTGAACCCCATTAACTGTTGGTAGTCTAGCTTGGGAAGAGCAGGCTATTTCCGTCAGTTATGATAATTAGGCCTACCTAAAATGTCATGTTTCCTTCACCCTCAACTGCAACTGTATCCACACAAAAGTGTTTTAAATTAGTTACTTTAAGTTTGTTAAGATTTTCCAGGCAGCAAACTCACCTGGGATGAAGACTGTTGAGGGCCGACATGCGCCATTGACGACATAGCAATTCGTAGACCTAAACTCCACAAAGTTGTTTCCCGGTCATTCCTCCAGCAGTACACGAAGTATTCCACACAGGTCTGGATAAATATACTACAGAGCTAATACATTTACTAAAAGAACAAAGCTAACGTTACCTATGTTGAGCACAGGTAAAGTCACGTAAAGAAGTCAAGTGAAAAATTCTTAGCTGACGACGCACACGTGCGCCGCGCCGACGGTATGCAAATGAACCGGAACTTATTTTAGAAATATTGGTTATTTTAAAAAAAAATAACAACCTTAATACATAGTCGTCCTGATGCAAATCAAATACAAAAATATAAAACCAGGGTCATGAGAGCATAAAAAATATATAGGCTACTCACCGCAGTATTAACAACAATGAACGTTTGTTATGCATTCTTTAAAACAAACAATGGGGTTACACACAAACTTTGTATGACAAAACAGAAACTTAAAATTTACAACAATAAAATGAAATGATAAAAGTTAACCAGTCTTTACATAAACCTGTGTGTTACCAAATATTGTCATCTTACAGTACAGTAGATACAGTACACTAGTCTGTCATAGTTTGTCTAGCAAACTACATTGTGAGTTGACAGAGGTGATGAGTCAGTATAGTATGACTAGTGTCCAACAGTAACACTGCTTCTAGTACATATAGTATAGTATAGTACAATCTTATTGGAGGGATCAGCACTGGCCCCAGAAGTCTGATTGGTTATGATCTAATTAACGTGCCTTCAGTTTTTACATCACAGTTTAATGAAGAGTATGCATTGACATGAAATTGTGTGTGTGTGATCAAATATTGTATTTGTAGTTACATTTTTTTATCTGACATTGTTCCCAAATGAGTTCTGTAGTCCTTGCGATGATTATCCCAACAAGTGTGAAAACTTTATAAAAATCAGAGGATCATTGCAATTGCAATAACCTCCAAATAAAGACACTTAAAGCTGGAAACTGACCTCTTGAAGGTCACATCAGTCACACTGCTGCTCCACGTTTTGCTTTCTAATCGTTGGCTGCATGTTTAGCCAAGTAATTACCTGTTAAGCTTCTCTGATGGAAGGAGGTCAAGAGGGGAAGGAAAAACAGAACGGACTGGATAGTGTGCAGCCATTCACAACACAAGTGGAGCACTACTCAAGGAGGACGAGAAGGGCTGTGCTGCTCGACTTCTTGATTTCTTTCTTTTCTCACCATTTAGGAGAGGGCATTAAGGTAAGCAAACTGCAGTGAAGTAACTGGATTCATATTTAAGATGTTGAGGATATAGCAGATTGGCAGTGAAACCAAAGGAACAACTTTTACATTAAAGTCTTTTGATAAACATGGTTTTAATCCTCTTGCAACCTTTCCCTTTGCATCCCAGAAAGCATTCATGAAAATATTTCTTCAGCACGTCCAAACATGCGTGTATTCACTGTAACTAACTTTTTTGGAGTGAACGTTGCCATTAGAAACACAGTGTATGCCTCTGTTTATCCACAGCATGTCCAAGGCAGGAGAAAGGACACCCTCTACAACTTCTGTCGACTCAGCCGCAACAGATGGGTAAGTTCAGATTTATGTACACTTCTCACAGCATTTGTGTAGTTTTCTGAGTGTGACATACAATCCAATTTTTGGAGTTCTTAGCTGACATGTAAGGTATGCATTTGCCCTTTTGCTATGCATTGTTTGATTTTTTTCCATGCTGTAGCAAAGATGGGGACCCCAAGGATACCCCACCAGGTTCAATCTCTGAAACACCCAAGAAATCATCAAAGAAGTCCAAGAAAAACACTGAGAGTATGAACAAAGTTTACAACTCTGTGATCAACAGTGTTTTTGGGGCGGTAAGGAGCAGACACCCACATTTTGTGATTTAAATGTACTATATAGTTGAACTGGATGTGAGCATCCTCTTCTTGGCTATGATGGTACCTGACCTCTGCTGTGGCCCTGTGACCTTTGACCTATACTGCAAGACACTGTTGAAACAGTTTAAGTTATAGCTTGACTGATTGCGCTTTTCACTTTCCAGTCAAATTCCCCCATTCCAGCCAAATTTAAACACAATTTTATTCATTAAAAAGTTGTGTTTGCCCTAATTTTGGCAACATTTGGCTAACAACTGAACATGAAACTTTTCCTCACTGACAATTTAAATTAAAGCACTTTGATCTTTTAATAATAACCATGGGCTGAGAAAGGCTTGGGGATTACCGTACTTAAAAATATGTAATTTGTATGATTAAGATCTAAAGCCATAGATCTCCACAGTGGCTGCTCATTACTAGTTGAAGGTACTGTACATGTATGTCAGACGTTAAAACATCAGAGTCAGAAGTGAGGTGGAAGTCAGGCAGTGTACTTACAGTTTTGTTCCTGATCTTTCTCGAGCTGCTATCACTAAGCCTGGTGTGTCTTTAGTATTAGTGGCTCATTAGTTGAGGCTTACTGCCACACTTTATTAGGGTTATGCAAATAAAGAGCACTGATTCAACTTGAAAATACGTACCTTTTCCAGTCTTGGTGTCAAGATACTTTGGTAGTATTTGATATTGCACAGTGTACATTTATCTTCAGAATTCTAAAAATAGATTCATATTTCAACATTGTTACTGTTTCTGCAGGACAGAGAATTAGCTCAGGCTGAGTTGGACGGTAAGTACACTACCACAGCTCAATGTCCATACTTTATAGTAGATCACAGAGTCATTACAATTGTTAGCGTGTTTATAGCTGCATCTTAAGTAGTACCAGAAAGCCTAAAACCCTCCATCATTATTTCAGTACTGAAATATTGTATCAAACAAGTAAATTACCATGCATATTGATCAGTTACTGTTAATATAACTGCCAAACTCATTATTTATTTTATGTATTTTCATTCCAATTGCTTTCCATTGGCCAGTGAATTTGTCACTTACCAGCCCCTTTATTAGATTACTTACTAGACTAGACTAGAATAGTCTGCTTTCTTTTTCAAAATTTAGATTTTTGGTTTTTAAATCTGTAATATTTTAGAATATTACTTAAGGATTGTCATGTTCCAGCAATGGCATAATGGCATTGTTATAATCTCTTTGTGACCCCTGACTTTTCTTCCAGAGTTGCAAGAGGCCTTTAAAGAGTTTGACTATGATCAAGATGGATACCTGAACTACAAGGATGTGGCTGAATGCATGAGGACCATGGGATACATGCCCACAGAAATGGAGCTGCTGGAGATAGTACAACAAATCAAGATGAGAAGTGAGCTGATAAGAGACCCTTTAAAAAATATAGAATACAAGCACACAATGGCTATAAAATATTAATTAGCCTATACATTGAATTAAAAAACACTCTTGAGCTAGCAAGTATGAAAGGAAGAGTGGAAGTAAGAGTGGAAGTATTTAAAAAGTTTGCTTTAAGTTGAACAAGAACTTTGTTTCTTCACATGAAAAAATTATTATTTGTTTGGCTGTTTTTGCAACTAAGCCTATTTTTCCATTTCCTGGCCCCTGATATATCTCCTCTCCACAGTGGGGGGGTTAATGGATTTTGAAGACTTTACTGAACTGATGGGACCCAGGATGATGGGAGAGACTGCTCACATGCTGGGACTCAAAGAGCTCCAATCGGCCTTTGTACAGGTCAGTCTACTGATAATAAAACAATCCACGTAGTTGTGAAATTACAGCAAAAGGATGAATTTTATTAACATGAGCTGATATATCAGATCTAAGAAGAACTTAAGTCAGATTGTATGCATCTCAGTGAATGAATGCAAAAAAAAAAGTATTAATAATTGGATAAATTCCAACAAATGAAATGGTACTTAACAGACACCCTCCTGTTAATTTGGGCAATTTCGTTCCACTTTGACTTACTGACATTTCCAAAGTCCCTTTTCCTCCTGTTGTCAAACCATTTTCATCACTTTCTCTGTTTTTAAAAGTTTGACCTCGATGGAGATGGAAAGATCAACCAGGATGAGATGAAGGAGGCGGTCAAGACGCTGCTGGGGGAGAAGCTGAAGAAAGGAGAACTGGAGGAGATCTTAAAGGAGCTGGACATTAACGCAGACGGAAACATTGACTTTGAAGGTGAGAATAAGAAGTTCAGGCACCAGCACATTTATATGGTTGACTTATTAACCAGAAGTGTGCGTGTTTCAGATAAAGTCAGTACTGACTCGACTTGCTCTGTTTTGTCTTCTCTCTCCTCCTCTTCAGAGTTTGTGATGATGCTCTCCATTCGCTAGCTGCTGAAAAGACTGACACAAGGACAGGATACACTAATGCTTCTGAATCATTCCACACATAGTTGATACAACGACAACCAAATATTGATAATTTGGTTGTGTTTGTAATGTAGGTAAAGACTTTTACAATGTAATGTGTGCCTAAAAAATTGTATGAATACTGTATGACTCCTGTATTGGATACAGATCATCAAATATGGTGTGTGCTGTCAACAGAGTTATTTTGGTAGATACATGAACCTTTTGCAGTGATATAACATGTAAATAAGACTGAAATCTTTTGCTATTTTAATAAAGAAATCAAAATTATGTGAGTTTTCTAAACTTGCCTTTCATTTAAACAACATGACACTATTGTAATATACAATATAATACGTAATTGACTGGACTGATCACATTTAAACCTCTCAAACAGACTTTATTCCAAAAACAAGTCTTTTATTACTTCCAGGTCATTGTCAAACAAAATGGAAATGATAATGTAATTATCACCTAGAGAATATAAGTTACATTTAAATTAAATTAAATGTTAATTGTTAACAACAATGCAGCTTTGAGCTTTGTCATGTCTACTGTCGGCAGAATTGGAGAAGCATTTGCACATTCAAAACCATGGTGCAGGTGTTTCAGGAAAAAAAAATCACATTTCAGAATAAAATCCCACATCAGGTCAACATTTGATGGCGGGATGGCGGCACTAGAACCAACCATAAGCAGAATTGATCTCCTATTTGAAAATCTAAAAGCTTATTACTACTGGTAGCCTAATCTGCTTATTATTATAACATCAAACTATATGTGCATACAATTCAGAAAGATCTGCAACATGCACATGTAATCTGCTGAAATCTGAAAAAAAGTCTCGACAATAAACGGAGATATACTCCTGAACTCCTAAAAAGCATAAAGTCACACTGGAATCAGTGTTTCACAGGAGGCGAAGAGATGGATGAGGCACTGCCATCACAGGAGTCAGGAACTGGGCTTTCAGGAATGCACACTCACATTCACCTGTCCGAGGGACTGTCTGTGTTTTATTCTGCACAAAACAGATTTGATAAAGTCACATTTATCGTGTACACAGTTGGTCACAATATAACTTGTTAAAAAATGTTGGTTTTCGTCAGCCTTTAATGGAAAATCCCAAGCATAGGCTCTTCTACTGTACGTGCAGTGCCAGGATGTACCACCACTAAAAACAACTAATGTTGGGCAAAAAAAAAAAAAACCCAACATATGTCACATCAAGTATATCACTCTTCACCAAACCCTATTAACTGTTTCTGTGTCTTTCTTGGCCAGTAAGTGCAGCAGGCTCTGTGTCAGCTGCTAAAAAAACAACAAAAACTGTTTATCATGAAGTTTAAGACACTTCCTATCGATTACCAAGAAGGTAAATATTGCACTCTGTCTTTGAGTTTAAATAAATTCATTGCAAAATTAAAAATTTGTCTCTAAATTGAAAATTATGCTTGGGCAAAGTATAGGCTCTCTTCTTTACGTCCGTCTCCCATGACTCTGACTCGCCTATTTCTTCTCCTCTTGGGAAATGTTTGCCCTAACTTTTGTAAACTTTATGACAATCAGAAATACCATCCAAAAAGCAGATTTTGTAAACAAATGCATATAAGCCTTCCTAGCATGTGAGAACTTACCAAGTTAATTTCAACACTTTGTGCACTTTGCATGGTGCTCACATTGGCAGGGTTGAGGGTATTTAGGCATCCTCAGGATGACGCACACTAAAACGGGATGCACTCACGGTACTGTGGGGTAATGCTGCTTTGGATTAAAGCCCATACCGATGGTATAAGAATGCATGTTGTATCATTTCCACAGCTTTGTGAGACTATTATGAATAGATTCAGCAGTTTGTTACTGTATGCTGAAGGTATGTTTTGAGTATTTGCGTCAAGTTTGGACCAACATCATGCATGAGTGTATTGTCCAATGGTCACACTGCAGTCACTCAAAATCACATCACAACATCCTTCGATGTACAGTCCAAAACACAACAAGCAAGTGGCTACAACACCTACACCTCGTCTTTCTGTCAATGCCAGTCTACATGCTATCAAACCGCTCAATTTCCCTTCTCCTTCATTTTTTTCATTACTTTCTTCTTTCTGTCCCCCTAAATGGTAGATAGATAAAGATGGATAAGCTTCTTCTATTTTGTCTATCCACAGCTCAGTGTCTTCAATGAGCAACAGGACAACTGCTTGACTAGTAAGACTCGTCGACAATCTCCTGTTGTCTACAGCTCGTTGGTCAGCTCATCAGCAAATTCAGCCATGATGTCATGCACCCAGATGTCCCTTTCTTCCTGTGAAGTGTCGACCAGGAAGACCATCAACTTCCTGTCCCACGAGTTAGTGGCTTCCTGTATGGCCTCCAGCTGGGCCACAAGTGGTTTCTTCTCCACGTGGTTCCTGAAAACGATTGAGGCTTCCTCCGACCACTGCCTTGGCTTTACTCCTGCAAGGGAGACAGGTTTAAAATGTTAAGCTCACTTTTATGTTAATAATACAATGATAGCATTTAATGCTACATAACATCGCCTTGCAGAGCCGGAGAGCCCTTGCAATTTCCAGTTCCAGACCCACTGTTTTAGACTTACACATGCTGAGTTTAAACGACAGATGAAAATGGCAGCGTGTAGGCATACAGCTGGTTCAGATTAATATAAATTTGTATTTTGATAAAAAAAATCCTTTTTTGAATACAATTTTAATAATGCTGACAAGCCTTGATGAGTTTAGCAATCTCCAAAAGTTGAGGGATAAGTGTTGTGTCTAGAGGTGTGGGGCTTCTCTGCACGTGGGAGAAGTTTGCCTTGAAGGCTTTCTGCCAGAAAGGGTTTGGGTTCTTCCTGGCAGAAAGCCTAACCAAGTAGTTTTGGTGCCTAAACCTAATCAAACTGTGACCATTTAGGCACCAAAAGTACTTGGTTAGGTTTTTGGTAAAGATCATGGTTTGGGTTAAAATAATTGGTCAACGTTGATTTTTGGTTTCACACAGGACACGAACAGCGGCCTTTCTGGCAGAAAGGCTTGAAGGATAACTTCTTGTGGCCCCGGTTCTCCGCGCATGTGTACGTCTAAAACAGTGGGTCTGCAGCATTGATGTATAATAAGAGCCCCATGGTCTGTGGGGGCTCTCCGGCTCTGCAGGTTGATGAGACTGACTTTGCTTGCTAGGGTCATAACCATTCCAGTGATTTTCTAATGTGCTTACTGACTTTACATTGTGTTTCACTGAACATTAATTAACAGAAAATAGAAGAGTTGGGATAGGCACCATAGAAAACTGGGCTTTTCCTGCCAATGTAGACACATTTATTACCTGTTATGCTAAATCATCTGTGTACTTGTGTACTTAAATGTACATTTGAATGAAGTTAAAATGTTTTGTCAAATAGCATTTATTTCACAGTAGCCATTTTTTAAAATCAGTTCAAAGATTCCAACATTGTCAGTGCTGCGTATGCACATTGCAGTGGATTTCTAACAGGATCATGTTGACATTCTTTACAATAAAGTTATACATTTCACATTAACTCTAATAAGAGATTTATTGTTTAAAAGCATGCAGAGCTAATCTCTTGATGCTATATTTCTATATTACTTTTCAACATTTCATCTGCCAAAAAGTATGTTTTTTGGTTTTGACAAGGAAAACTTTCTACACAATTAAGTACTTCAATTCTATTTGTGTAGTTTTCTAATTAAATTCTTAAATCACATGTGGAATGCTTCCAAATTAATCGAGACAGTGTAATGTTTAGTGTGTTTTCAGCATATTGCTTGAATTTTAGCCAAAATGAGGAAGGCAATAATTGATTATACCTCCTGGCAGGTACCAAGTGACTATTGCTGTTATATAAATGTAGCTGGGTATAATATCTGCTTCTGAAATGTAGAGAAGTAGAAATATAAAGTAACATAAAATGGAAATAATTGAGTAAAGTCGCGTACCTCAAACGTATGTACTTTACTTAAGTAAATGTACTTAGTTTACTTTTCATCACTAGAGTTTGGACATTGCCTTTAGAAACAACCATCAGACTCTGGTAGAGCTCTGTATGGATGTCCACTCTACTCACCAGCCAGCTGAGCAGTGATTCCCTGGAACGGCAGCTGTCTGAACTCTTTGATCAGAGGTCGGAGCTGGGTGCAGCTGACCAGTTCATGTTTACCGTAGTCCAACTCGTACACAGACACCAACCCATTGGTCAGAACTCCCTTCACTAACACACGATGCCAGCTGTGAGAAGAGAAGGAGGAAGAGTTGATACATTTAGGCAAAGCAAAATTGCTTCCATTTGGTTATTGAATATTCACAAAAGACAGAAACAAGGCAGAAGGCACCACAAATACTCACATTAATAGATTATACTTTTATTTATTGTCCTGCTTTGAGCCAGGCTTCTCAATATTTAAAAGCAGTATCCACTGGACTGGTCAAAGTCTTAAGAACATAATTTGATCAAATTTTCATAGGATGAAATGATATGAAATAATTGCTTAACTCACCTATTCTCCACTTTGGCAGCGTATATCTGATTCTTCTCTATGTTGAGTGGTTTCTCCTCAGTTTTATTGTAGTAGAGAATCATCTCTCCCATTAACACCACCAGTTTGTACATATCTCTCCAGGGCTGCAGAACAAAGTGGCCTGGATGGCACGCCACTGATACATAGACGTCAACGTTGTTTCCTGAGAAGAAAAAGGCTGACATGTGAACACGTTTCTTGGCTACAGTAAAGCCAAATACTGGACTGAACTGCACTAATACATAACATGGTTGATTTCGTACCTTGGAATATTTTTGTCTTTAATAACTAAGATTTCCACTTGCTTCATTACCTGCTGGGGGCAGCTCTAGTAATGGTGGCAGCTGGAGAGAGGATGAGGGGGATGATGGTGTCTCTGGTGGGCTGGTGGTGGTTGTGTTGCCTCCTCCACCTCCTCTGGGTCCTGATAGAGTCCTCCTGAGATGGGGCTTCGCTGGGACAGAAGTTGACACTGGACTCCCATTAGTGGAGTCACTGGTGCTGGAAGTCTTAGAGGATAAAGTGGGTGTGAAGATCTTGGCAGGGCTGTGAAATTAAATCAACAAACAAGAAATTTAGTGTATGGGGTAATACGTAACTCTTAACTGAACATTAGCTAGATAGTGAGGGGATAACACAGGTGAATATAAAAGCAGCAGAAACCTGTGGCTCGTCAGGAAAACATCTGGTCGCTTTTTGAACAAGTCAGACTGGGCCATTTGATGGTTGAGGCTACGGGCCGGGTCGTGGAAGTTCTTGTCGGTGAAAAGGTGGACGTAGATGCAGCGCTTGGTTTCATCTGCCTTGGCAACCTTGGGGGGAATGTCAAGGTGAGTGTGGAGGTACATGAAGAAGAAGAACAGAGGGAGGGAGGATGCAACAAGGCAAAGAAGAGAAGGACACAGACCTATGAAGAGAGCGGTTACGGTGGTGGAGGCCAGAAGGCGGGCGAGAGGAAGATACTACTAGTAGTAGTAGGGGTAACTGAGTTAGATTTGATGAGATTGACAAATGTTAAGACACTAACATAACAATGTGAAAGAGACATTACTCACAATGTCAAAGATTCCCAAATAAACACATTTGAGGCTCCATGAATAAGATTATTTTTTATTCCTGTTGATTTGGTTTCAGATTGTAGAAGTATTTATAGTGATAGTCAGTCATATACATTCTTTAACTTAGGTCATTTTAATAAATGACACTGTTTTCCACATTGGCGGGTATCCTTTCAAACGTCCTCCAGGATTGGTGGAGGTCTCTGCATCCCTGAACCAAAGAAGACATAATTTGAGTGATTTCTAAAACAAGCAATTTACCTTCATGCTACAGTCTGTTGTGTTGAGCACTTTCTCTCGAAGCCATTGGACAGCATCTGGAGTCCAGGATCCAACACTGACAGCCAGGTCTGCTAGACAGCATTTCACAGCCTAAACACAGGTTGCTGGGTGTCATTTTCTCAGATAGGACTGT
The DNA here is from genome assembly GCF_020085105.1 of Siniperca chuatsi. Classification (NCBI taxonomy): domain Eukaryota; kingdom Metazoa; phylum Chordata; class Actinopteri; order Centrarchiformes; family Sinipercidae; genus Siniperca; species Siniperca chuatsi. Next base: position 7,760,835 of record NC_058063.1, read on the forward strand.
ATGAGGAAGCTGGCCTCCCAACAACAGCATATAATAAAAACATGACTGTTTTTCTCTTACTGTACTTTGAGGACATATATACTGACCTGTGGTGGGATGGCCATAAGGTCACGGAGGAACGGCGGTGGGATCTCTCTCAGCTCAAATACCTCTACAGATGCCTGGACACCCACATCAATGAACAGGATGTCTAGCACTCTGCTGCCATGAAGGTTGGTGATCTAAAGACAGAAACATAGACAGGGAAACCTTTTTTTTTTTTTTTTTTTTTTTACAGTTAAAAAATTTCAACAAAAGCCTAAATGACCACAGCAACTATTATATACAATTGTTAGATTTTCTGCCAGGATTACATAGTGAGAGTGGGGGTATGTGCAGGGAATAATGCAGTATTTTGGATGGTTGTCTTTCTTGTGATCTCTGCTCTCTGGGTAACTACACCTGCCTCCATTGTGCAATTGTGACTTCATGCCTTTTGTCAGTCCAACTTCAATCATATCTGGATTTGTTTAATAATTCACAGTCTGTGCTGCAGGGAGCAGTGCCACCTTACCTCTACACGGGACCATTTGCCTTTGTAGCGGGCCAGACATCCTTTCCCACAGAAAGGTCTGGATACCAGGAACTCTGATGTTACCTGGAACAGAAATATGTTTCATCAAGAAACCATTATCATCATATTGATGTTAAATCTGACTGTACTTCCTCTAGATTGGTGAGGTTACTATGTGTAACTGCTGCTTTATGACTGCAATAAAATGATACAGTAAAAGCTCACACAAACATTTCACAGGTCTGACATCAAAGATTAGGACTTTAGATCTGTGGTTACTTGAAATGGAAAGGGGTAGTTGATGTTTAAAGAAATTAAGATAGCATGTCTTAGAATTATGAACGGTTAATTTAATCCAAGGAGAGTTATGTTACCATCTTAATTCTACATTTATTACAACAGTTGATTGATGACACCAAAGTAACCAACACCAGCAGAGGGAGTTACCCTCACTGATAAACAATATACATTTTGCGGGTCTATGGATTATCAGACTGGATATTAAATTGTGAAAGTTATTCTCTGAACCACACCAGACCATCTAGTTTGTTACAGCTTGTGGAAATCATTCGAATAAAGTATGTAATGAAAATGACATGTATAAAAATCATATTACTTCCCTGCATGCTTGATGATTTTAAATACACTGTCTCTGGAAACAGATACAAGCTTGAAAGAAATCTCTAGCTTTGGTAAAATACATTACCAGACTCCACACTGTGTGTGTGTATCTAAACACTGACGCAACGTGTTACTGTGTTGCAACTATCTTTAAAGGACAGCAGTGGCACAACTAGAAAAAGCATCAGCTCCACTGTGCAGCTAACAGATTAAGTGGCTTGGCAATGTCTTAACTCCAGATTATCCGCCTTATCTCAATCTGTCCACAACTCCGCCTGAAAGAAGCAACGCAGCACAACACATTCACAAAAGGCTTTTAAAATGAATGTGTGAGTCTGTGTACTCAGTGCCTAACTAAACATGCTTTATTGATCACATGTGCAAGCTTTTGGTCAGACGATCATTTTAACAGACACATAAGCACATATATCTTTCTCTTCTCATTTCCAGTCAGGAGTATGCAACAGATCTGTGTGCACCCCATGTGTGTTCCAATTAGAAATAGTAATTCTAGATTCATAAATACAGTACATATACTGTATACAGACATATGCTAATGCAATTGCTGCACCTACTAAACTTAAAAGTGACATGTAAAGCTAAACAAAGAAAATGCTGACAAGCTAGAACAAACTTGAGATGAACAGAGCACAGAAGCAAATGAAATGGGCTGTCAAATGCTTTGAAGACTGGAATATGTATAGAGGTGTAGCTCCAGATCAAAAGTGGGCCTATAGGTCTAAAATTATAAGTATTTGTTACATTACATACATACATTTTGCAGGGGAGTTGTCACCCTTCACAAACCTTCCCCTACAAGAACAATGGCTCTTACAGTAAATGTCATGTCTGTTCTTCTACAAGTGAGGTTCTCCTTGTATCTTGTGTATTGGTATATTAACAAGAATGTCAGTGTTTTCCTCTATGGTTCTTTTTGTTAACATAATTGTACTTATTGCACCATAATGAATATAATGATTTAGTGATGTTAAAGGATAAGGCTTGTGTTATTCTATAGTTTTCTTACTGTCAATATATCCGATAAAAAGATCAAAACCAACAATATTCCGTCTCTCAATATTTTCAAACTTCCCCACTGTGTCTGTGGGACTCAGTACCAAGCCTATAGAATTCTACTGAGGATGTAAATCTTTAAAAACAGGTCATGAATATATAGTTTCACTTCCTAAAAAGGGAGAGTAATTTCCTAAAACAGCTATGCAGTTAGTTTTTTAGCAAACATTACTTAAACAGGAGTAAATAACGTAGTTGTCTGGGACTATTTTCTGCCATGAATCGCTACACATTTGTTGCTCAAATGAGTATTTACGGCAGCAGGACAAAATAAACTAACGTGGCCATGTTCATTGTAATGAAAGAACCCGTGGCCCAGTGTAATGGTGTAGCTGATGATGTAGGTGATGTGTTTTTAAATGTTTTTGGTCAACAATGGAGCTTTATGGCACATTTGTATCACCAACTGAATAAAAAATAAAACTTTTCCAGTTTTATACAGGCACTGAGACATCAAATGTAGCATGGTGTTAACCTGTGAGTGGAAGTATGTCTCTATATTCTCCAGTATCTCAATCAGCTTGGCAAGGCCTCTGGAGGGCAGCTGGCAGTAGATGGTCCCATCTGAGCAGACGCTGCTGACAGTCACATTCATATAAGCGCTGTTCACCTGAGGAGAGCCAGGGATAAGAGTTTAGTGTGCTGCACACACACACTGACCCAACCACACACATACACAAACTCTCCTGTACCTGCAACGGGCTGGCTAGTGTCTTGTCCTGCAGGGCTTTCATGCAGGCAGCGTTGATGTTGACATCATCATCCTGCGATGTGTCGTACAGGACGACAATAGGGGTCTGCCCTCTCTCTAGGATCTCAGCCAATAGGATCCTTCCACTTGCCATTGTCTCAAACTTCTTCAGCACAGCAGGCTCCTGACAGAACGGCTCCAGGCCTGAATACATATACACAGACACACATAGTTACATTCATTTTGAGTAGATGGTGTAAAAAAGGGAGGGTGAAACAATAAGGATAAAGCAGGAAGGTGCTCATTTTACAATGCCTGGTTTTACTATTCAAAATTACTGGACTTTTTGGATGCGATGATGATGTGTTGATTCAATTCAGACTCACCTGCCAGTTTACACTTGGTCGCCTGGAAAGGCAGTTGGAAAAACTTCTCGTGCAGCTCAAACACTTTGGTTTTGCTGATCACCTCTGAGAAGCCATGATCCACATAGTACACCTGCAGAGCCAAAGGCAATGACCACAGGGATAACTACTATTTCCTCTCATCTCAAAATCCCACAGTGCACCTGCTCCTCCATCCTCTGCCTTACAGGACACCTTTGATCCTCTGAGTTTGGAAAGATTTCTACACTTGTTTTTATTTATTTGTCTTTGATCCATCACCTAAATGACTAGTGTCCTTGGTTATTTCTGTGACTTCTCACCTTGACCTTGTCGGCCATGACCTCGCAAACTTGCGCCCTCAGAATCTCCTCCTCCTCATCGGCCCTGACAGCAACAAGTTGGCCAGAGGATGGAGACGATAAAGGAGTTGGACTGCTTTGGTCCAGGCCGTAAAACTCCCTCATTTCATCCTCCATGGATTCCTGGGCCTGGGAGTAACCCTCACCAATGTACCTGAGAGAGGAGGAGAGACAGACAGTGAGAGGTTTATGAACTGTCCAATCTTACAGCTCATTCTCACATACGGTTCTCTCCTACCTGAGTATAACTCCATTGGTGTTGGTGGCCTCCACCACCAGCACAGAGGGGTACTCCTCTTTGGGGATCTGCAGAGAAGGCACCGCCTGGTTACTGAGCCTCCTCCCCAGCTCCTGCCTCACCTTCAGCTCCTCCTCACTGACCGAGGAGTTCCTCCTATTACAGTTCTCATCCTCTCCTCCTCCACCTCCACTGCTGCTCCTCCTGTACAAGATGGCCCTCTTGGGGTTGTCTGGCATCGGGTAGTCGATGGTGCAGATGTCAGAGAGGAGGTGAAGGTTCTCTAGGACATGTCCGGGCAGTTTGGTCTTGTAAATAAATAAAATAAAATATGAAAAATATATTAAGAGGTTATATATTATGTGCAGCTCACTCCTGAATTAGGTAATGACATGTACATGATAGTGTTTCAAAGTGTTACTGACTTTGTAGGTGTCCTGGAAGAGCTTGGGCAGCGCGTGGGCCCACAAGCCGTTGGAGTACTTCACCAGCAGCTCCTCCAGTTTCAGCTTCAGGTCCGGGCTGAGGGTAGCAGGGGAGGAGGGAGGGCTGGGGGACGAGGAGGACGATGGTGGAGACTGAGGAGAGTGAGAACCAGAGCGAGTAAGATGGGTGCTGGCGGGTCTCTGTTGGGCGGAGGACGGCAGGGGTTTGTCTTTGGGGGTGTTTGAAGTCGGGACAGAGGCAGAGGTGGAGTTTGGGTTAAGGATGGGTGAAGGGGAGGATGTGGTGGTCTGTTCCTTGGCGGGGTAGAGTAACAGCTCTGATGGGTTGCTGCTGCAGGTTTTCTCTACCTAGAAGAATAAATAACTCATTATAAACCATTTTTAGAATTGGTATGAATTTGTTGTTGACAGGAGAGAGTTCCCTGAAATTACCCTCTGCCAAGAAACAACCTTTATTTTTGGTGAAGTCAACGGCTGCTCACAAAAATTCCTCTTTCTTTTGCCCTCTAAAGCAAATTTGTGATTTCTGCTATATAAATAAAATGGACTTGAGTATGAAATGAAGAGAAAGAGAAAAAAACTGTAGATTCTAAATTAAAACTCAACATCTGCTCATTTATATATTAAATGTTATCAAATTAAGTAAAGGTTACATATATTAAATACTGCTGTATGTATAAATGTCTCTAATTTATCCAGTAAATCTTATTGTTAATAGGGATTTTTCACTTTACCAGTCCTGGTGACCAATAGAATATGCAATGCAACTGGGACATGTCAACTGTGCATTATTTTCTCAAATGTGCTTTAGTGGTTATTGGTTTTAGGATTTTGTCCATAGTGTCAACATGTGCATAACATGTACAATTTTTGATATCATAACCAATGTAAAGTGAATTGTACAAGACAAAAAAAGATTAAAAAATGAATTATTTCCTTTACCAGAAAAAAATCTGCATATAGACGTCACGCTGCCTTTCATTAGCACCATTGTATTATCATTTTATCACAAAAGTAATACATTAAAAAACAGAAATGCTTCTTATAATAGTAAAATAACTACAGTAACACAAGTTGTACATACAGTGCATATGTGTGTCCAGGTATCCAGGTCTTTGATGGCCTCAGTGGGCAGGTCCTGTTTGTACAGCTCTCTGTAGATCTGAGGCAGCTTCGACACCCAGAACCCGTTACTGTACTTCCCCAGGATCTCCCTGATGCGACCCTGGACCTGCTGAGGGTTGTAGGGCTTTCCTTTCCCAGAGGTGAGGCTCTCATTCAGATTCAAGGGTGCTGGAAGATTGTAAAAAAAAAAAAAAAAAAAACACAGAAGAAAAGAGAGATTAAACATTCACATGCAGGTAATCACAGCTTCTACTTGCTGTGGCCCCTGAAACTTGTGACTCATGGCATGCTTTTCCACAAAACAAAAGCACTTCAGTCTTGAAAGACATGGATGACTTGAATCAAAAAAGAGAGGACCAAAGTTAGGCTTCCTTTTGCCCCTGGATTTGTATTTTGATGGACTGGAACTTGTCTTTAGGGTAAAATGAGCTAGATAAGAAGACAAGGAAAAAAACAGAAAGAAACAGACCCATTGACCTTCGGGCTTTTTTACCTTTAATAAAACTTTAACTGCAAAAGCGGTCAGACTGTCGGAGATTCCAGTGAAAGTTTTGTCAAAAATCACCCCCAGGTTTTTTGCATAAGATTTAATGTAGGGACACAGAGGTCGCAGGTCACAGGTCGCAGGTCGCAACTAAGGGTGGTGAGATCATTAAGAACTTTTAAAAATGCAGATTCAGTGCTATGAAGTGCTTTAAAACCAGACTGACATACTTCAGCGACACTGTTATCATCTAAAAAGTTCTGGAGCTGCACAAGAACAATTTTCTCCAGCACCTTGGAAAGATAAGGCAATTTAAAAATTGGTCTAAAATTCGAGAGAACTGTGGGATCCATGTTTGGCTTTTTAATAAGAGGCTGTACCACAGCATGCTTAAAATTAGCAGAAACAAACCCAGAGACAAGATAGCTATTCATAATAGATAATACACTTGGCCCAACAGTATCAAAGACATCCTTGAGAAGCCGAGAGGGAACAATGTCCAGGGAGCAAGTTGTGGGATTCAAGTGATCAACCGCTTTAGCCAGACAAGAAGGAGACACAGGCTCAAAGTGGTCAAAAACAGCTGAACATATAAGGGGGCAGATGGGTCATAGGCAGGGGGTGTGATTTGTGACCTAATACCAGAGATCTTATCAACAAAAAACCTTTCAAAGGTTGCTGGGGACTCCATAAGGCAAGCAGTAGCAGGGGGATTAATGACAGTGTTAATAGTACTGAATAAAACACAAGGTCTGTGACAGTTGTTTTTGACGATACCTGACACATAGTTTGCTTCTGCTGCTCTGACGGTTTTCTGATGATTTGACAGAGAGTTCCTTAAGATATCAACACTTGGCTCTTCTAAAAACCAGTCTGAGGGCACGGGTGACATCATTTAGCCAAGGCTCAGTTTTAGGTTTGGAGTGCTTAGTTTTGAGGGGAGCTACTGAATCAAGTATAGTTGAGCAGGTGTAATTAAACAGAGTGAGTAAGTGGTTAGCAGTCAGGTGAGAGGAAGGCCTGTGGCCCCAGAGGTAGAACATGACAAGTATTTTGATAGGCAGTAGAGAAATGTCCAGCAGTAGCAGAAATAATAATGTGAGAACAGCGTGCAGGAAGCTGAGGTTTGACAGAGAAAAATCTCAATTATAACAGGCAAGTGATCAGAGAAATTTATATCACATATTTCAATGTAACAGGGAGGCAGGCTGCTAGATAAAACGATGTCCAAAGTATTTCCATGTTCATGTGTGGGGCCTTTCACTGACTGAATAAGATTAAAAGAGTCAATAAGGTTTAAAAAGTCCCTTGCCAGAGGTTTGGTTGGACAGCAGAGGTGAATATTAAAATCCCCCAGAATTAAAACACTGTCAAATCTTGGCATGATTCCTGCCAGAAATTCAGAGAAGTCTTGAATAAAATCCTTGTTGAATTTGGGTGTTTGGTAAACCAGCGCACACTACACTGAGTGTATTTAACTGGGAGCTAGTTTAACTTGAAAGCTTTGAAAATACAACCCATGTCTACAGGAAGGTCACAGAACCAACTGAGATGGGTTGCTATTTGTTTCCTTTACACATCACGAAATCATGAAGGTCTGTAAGAGATAGACGAATGTGATTTGATACTTCAGCACAAGATAGTACAGCATGACACTGGAAAACTGTCCTTTATTTAGTTGAGTCTTAAATGTCCTCTGGTGATGCTTAGAGCAGCTGGCCAGTCTGGTCTGAAGTAATACAGGTCATGGCAACATTTCAGGACAAAAAGCTAAATGTATTTGTATTGTAAAATACAAAATGTATTTTTAGCATAATAAAAAAGTAGCCTGTCCTACTTACGACCAGTCTGTTGGGGGTTTCTGGAAAGGTGAGCATGTACCTCCTTCTGAAACCGTGATGGGAGGGTCATCCTCTTGTCTGACCTGGACACAGGAGAACAGAACAAGGAGGAGGATTACTTTTTATGGGTTCTGGAAGAGAAAAAAAATTGTGAAGAAGGCAGACTTTTTGAACCTTCAAAACCTGTGACATTCTCCAGCCATTATTGTTGTGCTTAGCTTTAATAAATCACTAAATTCTGACTTCAGTTTTAAGGTTTGGCTAGGTCTGGCTCTGTGCTGCATGCTTGATCCTTAATCTGTTATGAGGCAAAGCACAGTCTGAGATCTTCAAAAAGGATTCAAAGTCTATCCAGATAGCCTGCTTAAGGTCAGTGAAAGACAAAGTCTTTTTTGGTTTGTCCTCAGTACCACAACCCATTAATCAAACTGTCTTCCTCCCCCATTAATCTAGAACAATGGGTCGTGAGATACAGCACACTGGATACTGCATTGCACTGTGTGTAGCATTTAAGATGCTATTCCTCAAACCTAGTCAGTGTCAAATAGAGAATGCATGGAAAGATTTCTACATTGTGCAAAATATTCACCTCTTTTTGTACACATAGCTGAACTGATAATTTCAGTCAATTTATCTTGCAGACTGCTGTTCAGATCAGTCACCTCAATGATAGAGTAAATGCTTGTTTAAACATTTCTTCCATTTCTCTTGATTGAACCTATCTATCCCCTTCTTGACTCTCTCTTCAGTCACAACTCCTGGCTCGCCCTGATAATTAGCTAATAATGAAAGCAAACAATTGATAAACAGAGCAAAAAGACTTTGTGACACTAAGTGGCTATGAAAAGGTTTGAAGGACTTTATTATCCATGCCTAGATCACAGAACATAATGTCAGCAATCTGTGCACTCCACTGACCTACATTAGTTTTTCTTTGTGGCTAGTGGAGGTGGTGAAAATAAATTACAACAGGATCAACTATCAATCTCTGGACTGAAAACAAACCCACAGACAAATTCTTGTTTTACTTATAGTTTAGGCTGCATTTCATCACTTCCTGAAGGAAGCCAATGAACAAAGCTGGCTTTATAATGTAATTTTTGTCCAGTTGAATAAATGCTGAGGTGTCCATTGGTAGCAATGGGGGCGAATTTCTCTATTGGAATTTGTATTATTCCATAAAAACATTAGCAAACTGCATCTGCAGAAGAAGATTGTCTGATACGATTAAAACCGGCAACACAGCTACTGAGTGCACCTTGTGGTGACATTGTTTTCGTCAAGCCCAAGCTCTAGACTGTGGTTAAAATGTTTTCTGGAGTCTGTTAGTGAATATTGCGCTTTCATTTTGATTTTGTTTCCATCACTGTACATTTCTTGACAAAGGAACCTGTGACTTGAGTGTGAACAACTTTGTTAGAGTGTGGTTTTAAGAGTCACCCAAGTCACACAACCTCACCCTCATACTTTCTCTCCCCAGGCGGAGGCAGCATTTGCCTGAACGCCCACAAAACTCTCCCATCCAGATACAGACTAGCCTCCCCGATTCATTTCTCCTGTGCTTTTATTTTAATAAATGGTATTGACTCTCTAATTTTGTTTGCTGAATTTACCACTTGTACTGTCAGGCATCCCATAGTGCACTTGCAGGCACACACACACACCCACACACACACACACAAACACACACAAATGATGATAACACTGGCCTGCCAGCATACTGTCCAATGGAAGATCTAGAGGGATACAGAGAGATGTGCTGATTCACTCTGTGTCGGTTTAGAAGCGTTAATCTACCAGAGAATAGAGCAGGGATTAGAAAGGGCTCACATCCCCCCTGCTCTAGGCTCGTGTCCCCTGCCAACACACCAGGCTTCCCACCCTGCCGCCCCATTGTGCTGCGGAGGGCCAGTGGCACACTGGACACCCATGGTGACAGTGACAGAGGACTGATGTCAATTGTTTTCACAGTGGACGGATGAAAAGAGCCGTGGATGGATAGAAGTGGGAGAACTAGTCAATGAGCTGAATTAATCTTGATTCATAGTTTAAGCAAGGCAGATAGATAATATCTCTCAATGCTTCTAGATGGCTTCTTCAATTACAATGAATGAGGTTTTTAATTCAATCCAGGTCATTGTGAATGACAGTACTAGTACAGTCTATTGGAATAAGTGCTGATTTTAGAAAAAGAAAAATAGATTTGGGCCCATTACCAGCAAAGGGGGGATCAAAGCATCTACCGATGAATTCACAGAGAGTGTAAGAGAGAGAAGGAAGAATGATGGGGATAAAATAAAGACACAAATGAAGGAGAACAATGGAAATGTGCAAAGCATGTAGATGAGGAAGCAAAGACAAAAGAGGTAGAAAGAGGAAGTGGGAAAGTGAAGGGAAGAAAGATACAGACAGAGACAGGCAGAGAGAGAACCAGAATAATCTAGGGAGCACATCATCACCCCAGTGCTGAATAAGCAACAGCAGGGAGGCTGTTTGCAGTCAGAAACCAACCAGAGTTCAACTAGGCTCCCATTCACCAGCAGACCTATTCTGATTCAGCTCAGACCACACAGGTGGGAGGGGGGGCAGAAAGAGAGAGAGTGAGTGAGAGAGAGAGAATGGGGGACATGTAAGATTAACATTGATTTTCATTGGCTTTTGGCTATAGTTTGGACTGGATGGTGGAGAGAGACAAGAAAATATAAGAAAGTGGTTAAAGGTATGTAATTTACCACTCTAAAATATCTAAAAATCTTCAAATTACCCAGAAAAGATCATTTTTTGATTTTTGGAAATGTCTTGGACGGGTGAAAGAATTTTAAAAGTTGTTGCAGAGTGAATCTACAGGAAATGTTCTGGCATGAGATCTATCTTTTCTGAGCACGTTAGTCATTTGCACATTCCTCTACTTGGATTTCCTAAGCAGTGTGGAAGCCTGGCTGGTGACTTCCACATATAATTGTGCTATAAAATCCCACAAATATGTGGAGACCAATCTTCAGCATTGGGATGTGAGCTGTCTTTTCATACTAAAGGCCTGCAACAAATCATATTTTGAATGCAAATACCACATTTTGATTCCTTAACAGCAAAAAAGACTGTATTTTTGTCCTATCTCAAACACCATAAAATTGATCACATAAAATCATCTAAATTCATAAACTTATTTTAAGTGAAGTAACCTAAGTAAATAATTCTGTTGAGCTTCTCTTTGTCCAACTGCTTACACCTAATTGGCTCCCAACCATTTCCCTCACTCACTTCTCTGCAGGTGGATTCCCTTTCCTGTTGGGTGTGTTCTGATTGGACATCTTGTTCGGATGTGCCCCAGTCTTGCCCTCTGGCTGGCCATCCCTCATGTCCCTCGCCTGTCTGAAGTCTCCATGTCCCGCCCCTCGGCCGCCGCCTCCTCCTCTACCACCGCCTCGCCCACGGTGGTTCGGCTGCCTCAGAGAGGTTTGAGGTTTGGCTACACAGAGAAAGAGAAAGCAAACAAGAGAAGTAAAACTAAGGACTGAAAGTACACACATACACACAGCGTGCACACACCCTGTCTCAACATCAGGTTTAGCTGAGTCAGGGTGTGTGTCTGGAGGGCACAGTGTCATAGATAGTTCAATATCTGTAGACACAGTAGATCTGATGAACAATAATATCGCTCCAATCTGCGGGCCAGTAAGCGGCAACAACACAAATTAAAAATGACATCATTTCGAGCAGTTGAGAAAACTCTCCTGTACCTACATACTTGGATTCGTCAGTTTAAAATTCCAATAAATGGGTGGGGAAGGTCAAAGAAATACACCTATTTACGTGCCTGCCAAGAGTTGCATGAGAAGATTGATACTACGCCCATGTCATTGCATTAACTATGGAGCTGGAGCAAGGAGGCGATTAGCTTAGCTTATCATAAACACTGGAAGCAGGGGAAAACAGGTATACCAGCAGCTCTAAAGGTTCAGTAACTAACTCGTCAGGGAAGAGAGAGAGAAACCAGCAGAGACTTCAGGAAGTCACTGCAGAATAGTTATCTACAGCACATAACTCCCTGTAAAACCACAACATTTTTGCATTAATGTTTGTGTACAGATTAAGCAAACAAGATTTAACATGGTAATTACTGAACTTTAGAGGTACTGGTATGCATATTTTTGAATTTTGGAGACAGCCAGGCTAGCTGTTACCCCTTGTTTTCCAGTCTTTATGCTAAATTAAGCTAATCAACGCCTGGCTCTAGCTGCTCAATAGTTATACACAGACATGAGTGGTATCCATCTTCTCATCTAACTCTTGGCAAGAAAGCGAATAAGTATATTTCCCAAAATGTTAAATTATTTATTTTAATACTTTAACAATTTGCAACCTTATAAATGGGCCTAATGTTATTTTGTGTTACAGCGATTGCTGTCAATAGCTGAAGGGAAATTGACAGCACAATTCAGGTGACTGTGGTTACACTAGGAACATTTAAGGTGAATTAAAGTACGTGTCTAAATATGAAGTGGGGCTCTGCTGGAAAAGAGCATACTATAAAATATAGCATACAATATACATGTATACACTATATACTTACACCCTGAATAAATACAAAATAATCTCTCTAGGAACCCTCATTGTGTGATAATTTTTCTAAACAGTTATCTCCTCAGTAGTGGTAACATTACTACTAGCGGAGAAAAGTACATGTAACACCAAGTAGCAGGATCATTCTAAGATGATTACAAAACCCAGTAACTGTAATCTGTGATAGTCAATGTATGATCAGTAAAAAGCCCAAAAGTCAGAGTGCAATTATCCTAACACAGCACCTACCAGTCCAGCTCCTCATCATTTTGATGTTACATCATTCAAGCACAGCATGACCAGCATGACATCACATTTCTGCTAAGTGACATCACCAGCCCACCTTGTTGTGCACAACCCTTAGTCATTTCCACTCCCACACTCCCTCTTCTTTTTCAGTTCTTCCCTCGACTGATCTTCTTTTATCTTCCCTTGATTCTTCATCTCTCTTTTCCTCAGCAAGATCTAGAACTTTCTCCTGCTTTCTCATCCTCTCTCTTCCTGCTAAATCTCATTAAATCTTTCCAGTGACAAAACACAACAAGCAGCTTCATCAGCGTACGTCTTCGAATGTCATCAATAGGCAATTTCGATTTCTAAATCGTATTCTTTTCTCTCTGAGTGGATATGCTTATACCCTATGGGCTGCTGGCAGTCAGTCAATTAATAAATCAGCCAATTAATCAATCAATAAAACTTCCAGACACACATCACAGAAATTCAGCAGTCACACACGCAGACGGCACAAGCGTAAGTCCACATGCAAATATAGGCAAGGACAAGCACACACACACAGACATTCAGAGCAGACGCCGCGTCACCTCACCGGCATAGACACACAGTCCCTGGTCTGTCTCTGCCTGAATATCAATATCCTGCTGAGGCGGTGGAGGACAGAATTAGAGGGAGAGAGAGAGATGGAGGTTGATTTGTGAATCAGCTGCTCTTCGCTTGCAGCTGAGTCTCAGCAGCTATGGGCTGCATTAGCCTCAGATCTCAACACCTCACCCCACTGTCTCCTTCTTTCTGACTCCCTCCGTCCCTGTCATCTGTCCACCCCCTCCTTCCTTCCCATTTCACCATCCCTCTGCTTTTCTTTTCCTCCGACCCTCTCGCTGCCACTCCTCCTCCTCTCTCTCGCCTCACTGCACTACCACCTCCCACTTCCTCCTCTGCCTCTCTGAGAATATTCTGCAGCATCACAGTCTAGCGGAGGTGTATGCGCTAAACAGAAATTTGTGCATATGTTTCTGTATGTGTGTGTGCAAGTGTGGAGGGGTTTGTGTGATTGCACATTTGCATATGTGCATGTATGGTAATGGTAGAATGTGTTTATAGAGCAAATAAAGTCAGAAAAATATGACATTTTTGAACACATATAAACCTGATACACCTGTGCAGCCTGTCTGTTTGAGTGCGTGTGATATTCTTAGTGCCTAAGGAACTGCAGGTCTCCACAGAGCAACAGTTAAAACAGGCCAGTCATTCATCCACAAACTGCCGGGCTGCACCACAGAAAGCATTTGTTAATGTGGCATTGTCACAGTGCTGATACAGGCACTGGACACTTTCTAGTTGTCTCTTTCTGCAGTGCTACTGTACAAGAGGAGTCTGGAAAAGGTTTGGAAATATTCAAGAAATTGAGTGATTATTATGAAAGGAGAGGATGGATGGAGAACTAAATATATATTTCCAGGCAACAGCTTACTGGGACTGAATTAGTTTGATCAGTCTAATATTTTGTTGTATAAAAATATGTTTGGTTAGGGTATAATAGAAAACACAGCATAAGAGTAACCCAGACATTATTTACTCAAAGGAACTGAGACACAAGGGGCAGAAAGCAAAACTGCTCTGTCATCATCAGTATGCAGACAGGATGGATTTTATACAACAAAGATATACAGTCAACTGGCCAAATCCACGTCTTTGGTCATTAACAGAATAGGTTGTTTTTATTTGTCCCATATTGTCAGCAGGGCCATAGCTACCACTGAGGGCACTGGTGTCATGTTAGCCAGAGTAGGCACTCACAACATGTAGTCATTACACACTGACTATAGCAAGTTCTTATGTCCTCTCATGGTCTCTGAATTTCTGGATAGCCACAGTAGCTTTCCAACCCACCCAAACTGGTTGGCAAAAGATGACCACTTTGACACCAACAAAGAGCCTAACCTTATCATGCACTTCATACCCTTACTGAAAATTTACTGGTTAAGATGTATTTTTTCTTAGATGCATTTATTTAATCATTATTTCATTACTTAAAAAATTGAGAATGACTTCCGGATGGGAGCCGAAACGTCTTGATTCTGAAAACAGTGTCCAGATGACTACGACTGAAACCTTTTCTACGATAGAACACTCCTGGACGAATGAGGGACTACACCGTATTACTTAAAAAAAATTATATATTCACATTGATAACAGGACTTATTATGGGAAGTCATGTCTTGGACCACATGTCCTGTAAATGTGCTGCTTTTCATCCAAAGGCTTGAATTTATGCTGAGTTCGCTTTGCTATGTTGTCAAACATGTTTTGAACAGTGCAGCCAAGTAGTCATTCATTTACATTTAAATGACATTCAAGTCCTTTATAGACATGTATTGTTCTGTTCCAGTGTCTGGATACACACAATGGTCCAACACACACAAGACACCCAACTCCAGTTCTAACCACTGAGCCACAGAGCTGCCAGACTATTCATGATTCTGTCTTTTTAATGTCCATATTTATTTGCACTTCTTAAATAAAAGATACAGATTACTGATTAAGTCTACTTCAGCCTACTGTGGACCTTTGAGAATCAAAAGTACAACTACAAGCTTTCAAAGATTAGGCATTTTAATGATTTTAAATTAGCTTTAAGATACATTGCATGTATACTTCTTACATTTTAGCAGTAACTAAAATCACATTTAATCCAACACCTAACTGATTTAAATCCACCTGGTGACTCAGTAAATGTAAGCCAGAAACATCTGTGTAATTGGATAGAGCTAAATGTGTATTCTTCAGAAGATGCTGATAAAAGGGAACATCTGTAAGATTACAGGTAGTATGTGCAGTTTGTGAAACTGGATTATAGTTTCCTGTTGAATACTGTAATGGTAAACCAATTAGATCCAAAACCATTGCCTTTTCTTTTTCTCTTTTTTTTAAGATAAGCTAAAGAAAATCGCTGTGTAGCTGTGTTAATGCTTACAAGCGCCCCAAAATAGTGGTCCAAAATCTTACCATTGAGAACCAGTGGGGCAGCCGGTTTGACCCTCATCTGGGTGTTCACCACGTGGGGTCGGCCTGTCTTCTTGGAGCTGCGCTGACGAGCCACCACCTTGGCTATATGGGCCGTCTCATTGGCCCCTGAGGCAAAACACACCATCTGGCGAGAGAGGGGAGTAGACAGACAGATACTAATATCAATAAGAGATTCATCACAAGGTCGAGCAAGTTACCTCCGATTAACCCCCAGGTGTGCATCTTATCCAAATTATGCACGCAGTACTTTGGATACATTGTGGTATGGGGTGCTCCAACACAAACATTTTTTTACTTTAGCCATGCATGCGCGCCAGAATCCCACAGAGAAAATACTGGCAGCAGCTGAATCATCAATCTGAGCATTGATGATAACATGTAAGCAGAAAAAAAAAAGAATAAAGAAAAGAAAAGAAAAAACAATAGTCCTGTTCAATCATGTGTACACATCTATCCTTCAAACCAACCATGCTGCACCAGCCACACACACACACACACACACCTCTCCAGAGCGGTTGCGCTCCATGCGGACTAAAGTGGGCATGCTGGCTAGCAGTGCGTCAAGGTGGTTGTGTCCCATCTGTTTGTGTGGTATCTGATCCCCGGTCAGCTCCTTGTACTCTGACTGCAGACGAGACAGTGACACTCCGCCTTTGTTGGCCTGGAGCACTGCCCGCAGCATCTTCTTCACCACCTCCACGTCAGCCATCTGAAGAAAAAAAAAACCCAACAACAACCCAAAAAGCAATTCCATAAATAAGCAAGCAAATAAACAAAACTGATGCAGAAATAGATTAGTTGAAAGGTGGAAATAAAAATAGCTCTACACCTACCATCTTAAAATAACTCAACTAAATTCAAAAAATGAACACTGAAGAGAGAAATACTGAATTAATCAAAGCATACTCGATTAATATACTGACAGATGTAGAGATCTTAAAGAGTAGCCTAGTTACAAGATCATATAAACAAAGACGTGCACAAGTGCGGGCTAAAGTTGCCCTCTTTGGCTGAGCTGCCCCTCTGGAGGATTTTATTTATGCTGTTGTGGCTGCATAAATACGAGTAGCCCATAATTGCTAATGTTAGACTAAATGAAATTGCCATATCCAAACGTTTATTACTTTTTGATAGGCATGCCACGCGGGACAGAGATGGGGCGGCCGTATGCCCCCTGGCATGTGACACTGGAGCATCCAAACTCGGTATTGTTGCCATGGTGTGAGTCTTTTGAAGTTGTAGTAATGATTAACAATGAATGGTATAACCAAAGGGATGCCCTGTGAATAAAAAAATCTCCACATATGCTTCCAAACAATGTGCAGCTTGTCACATTTGTATCACGGCGTGAAATATTGCCTATATTATGCAATTTAAATAGTAGTTCTATCATGTCCAAGCAATTCTAAATGGAAAATGCTCGGGACAATGGTATTGTTAATTCTGATTCTAATCATTAAATTTAGGATGAGGCGCAACCACAAGGCTCCAGACCAGAGAGTGAGGTATAGCATCAGACACATCACACAGGTACATATGAGGGTGGTAATGGCTGAGTGTGAGAGAGTTACTATAAAGGGCCATGCGAGTAAGAGTGGGACAAAGAAAAAGATATGCTGTTTACAATGGTATTCCTTACAATTCTGAACTGTATGTATGTCTATAAAGTGTCTTTGTGACAAAAGCTTTGTTAAAGCGCTAAAGAAATAAAATGGTATTCATTCATGGAGATAGGAGTACAATCAAAACATTTTTTACTTTACATGATGTACACAATATCAACTCATAATCAGCTGAGTTCAAAGAGTTTATGTTTGAACTTTGAATATTGTGGATTTCACTTTTTCAGTTTCAAAAATGAAATGTTTCCTCAAAGTCTGAATGCTTTACAAAGCTTCTGCTGTCATAAACAAGTAATTAAATGAAGGGCCATTGTGCCATGTTGAAACAGTGTGATCACCACACAGGTACACCTCTTTTCCAATCACATTGATAGATGGCAGTGTGACGCTGGAAAAAAGGGGGTTACCCTTATTTCAGGTTAGAGCAACATGCCCTCAAAAAGTCTGTGCACATCCCTGCATATAAACCATGCAAACAAAAAAAGGAACAAGAAAACAAACACACTAAAAACCAATCCACTGCATGTTATGACAGATGAATTAACTAAGCATATTGTCAATTTTGTTTTCCCTAAACCATTTAAGGCAGAAAGTAAGTCTGAGAGTGACTGCTGGAGATGATGATGCAAACCCATTCAAATGTGCAATAGTCTGCACATAGATTGAGTTCATCCCATGAACCAATGGCTGACTGGTTAGGCAGGTTTTTAGGAACTGTTGATCAGATTTCCAAAGCAAACGGTGTACAATCAGGCCAAGGCCCTGTCACAGAGTAATTAGAAATGTTTGTTTAGAATTTTGGAATTGGGATATGTTTTTTATGTAGGTATAGTCACAGTGGTTTTTTTTCGATGTATATAGTCATTGTCTATGACCAAAACAAGCATGTATCGACCACATCTATTTTTTCTCAAGGGAAAGAAGAGCTAATTTTTTAATTACCATTCCACTGTTCTGTCTAATAAGCAGAAATTTAGTGGTGATTTAATTCACTCCGAAATTCTCTCGTTTTTTAAAGCCACAAATTATTACTGTAGCCCCCGTAGAGACATTTTGGTAAAGAGCTTTAGGCTCTTTAGGTCCATTGTACAGCCTGCAGAAAAACACTTTCAGTTTGTCTGCAGCCAAACCAAACCACCCTACAGAGGAATTTACAGAACTCTACAAAGTCCAAACCTGAGCCATTATGATCTTCGTGACGACTGCATCTAAAGATTTCAACAAATATTCGGTATGATAGCAAAATCTGGACTCTTCCGGACGTGGAGACACACCCTCAACAAGCAACTTCAACTTTACGCAAAGAAGTCTGTCCAGTGCAACTCTAGTTTTTAATAACAAGTGGCCAACCTGTATATTCCGCACTGAGCCTGGATGGTACTGTGATGAAGGAAAAGGTGGAAACCAGTTGCGCTGGGAACAAGTGAAATGAACTTATCAGATTTACCTTACTAGTTATAAGTAAAATGTTTCAGCGTTAGATGAGTTTAGGCCACTTGTTGATATGGCCACTTTTAGCAGCGCCGACAGCAGTTCAGACGGGACAGTGAAACTATGAATGACGTAACGCGTCACACTTCGACTCCACACCCTCCATCGGGACCAAACTATTTAGATGAAGTTTCCTTGTCTTTTTTCGTTTTCTGAACAAAACTGTTCCTAAATGGTCCTGACAGATTGAATGGCGCCGGCAAAATGTACCAGACCCGGTATACAGTCCGCTCAGGCAACGATACACCGCGTAACATCGAGTTAAATCCTCCTGCCACCTCCAAGACAGCGGCTTGTCAAGCTAGCCAGAGAACGCTATCAAAAGACCGGATACACATACATGTCGTCTTCATAATAAAACTACAGAGACTTGCCGGATATTTTTTACTAGGCATATTAATCACACAAGTTATAATTTTGAAAGTCACTACCGGAAGTAAGGTTTTGTGTCCTAACTAGCTTGAAAGCATTCGAGCCATCCTAGCCGGGAGCGTAGAAAGGGGCAAAATACACACTGCAAAACTTTGCCAGGAGTGAGTATTATAAAAGTCCACGTAAGTCAGAATAAAAGCTACAAAAAACATTCTACCTTGCTCTAAACAGACAGGGATGGTGAAGTCAGGACCTGGTCCGGTTGCTGTCAGTGATGTCACCGCAACAGTGCTGAGCTGCGGACGGAGCTCTGTGCACGGAGTGTCTGCCAGCCGGTCCAGGCACAGCCTCTCCTCCGCCACCTGATTGGTCGCCTGTGCATGGGCTTCTCGCTAATTACACGTCAATATATGCACCCAGGGGCCGCAGCGCAACACAGAGGACACATGTCCCGTCCAATCGCACCGAAAACGAACGCTACTTTTTCTGCAGTAATGTGCTGGGCCTGTACGTTTACTAAATTCAATTTTTAGTTAAGACTCTCTCAGTTTTCTCCTCTGAAAAGACAAAAACTAAGTCCAAACAAACCCATATTTTTCTTATATATAAATTAGGGAAGCATCTAACAATTATTCCCATTATTGAAACATCTGATTAGTGGATTAATTGTTTAGTCTGTAAGATAAATGAATAATGCCTATTGCAATTACCTAGACCCCAAGGTGGCATCTTCAAATTGCGTGTTTTCTCCAAATAATAGTCCGCATCCAAAGATATTCAGTTTACAATGACATAAAACAGAAAAGCAGCAAATCCTCACATTTGAGAAGCTGGAACCAGAGAAGGTTCAGCATCTTTCTTACTCTATATAATATTCCTAATATATGTTTTATTTTTCTATTTTCCATTTGTTTATTTATTGTTTAATATTTGACTGAAATATTTTAAATGTATTTTGAATTTATTATGCACATTTATTTGTTTGTTTATTTATTTCCCATTCCCAATAATATTTTACATAATGTCATTAACTTATTCCACTCTGTAAGTTTAACTTACTTTTCCATTTAATAATCCAAATGCTGGTTTAAAAACCTTAGGTAATATTGATTAAGTATCTTATTGTGTTTCTTTTACCATTGCCTCTCATCAACTGCCTTGCTTTAGACACTATTTTTGCCCAATCGTCCCTATCCATATTCAAATGTCATTAAAGCAACAACTACTGAATTGCTTAAGGTTTGTCATGTCAAAAACACCAAAACATCCTCTATGGTGTACTTTTTAAAACTTTTTTATTATAGATAATTGTGCATAAAGTTCTGTTAAATTGTGAAAACTCAAGACCTCTCCTTTGATCCCTGTCCATAGCTCTTTTCTTGTTAACCTGAACATTATTTTACATGTATAATTTACAGAAATGTTGCAGTAACAATAATGCCAGTATATGACCAAAAAAAGACAACACCCCCTCCCAACCTTAGGTCATCAACAGGAAGAAGATGTCCAACTCCTATGAAGAGTGCATTGAATTTATGAAAGAATGGGTGCATCCACCAGGGGCGCTAATTTCCACTTTTCTTCCTATCGTTGGTCTGTCAGGCCGCCGGAAGTGACCTGTCAAAAAAAACCGGAACAGACTACGTACCGGATTTCCAAGCTAGGTAGCCAAAAAATAACAACAGAGGATTATTGTTTGTCTGCATGAACACCTCAAAGAGCTACATTTAAAGACAGGAATCTCTGTGTATGCCAGGTAAGATAACGCTATATTACAAAATACAGCTATTCTATGTTAGCTTTTTAATAGTTCTTTTCTTTCTGACCTTTGCTTGCTTGCTAATAAGCCGAGTTGGCCAGTTTTAACGTTAGCTATAAAGCTAATTTAGCTAACTGTTAACTCAATTCTGATGTCTAACTAAACCTAGAGGGCAATGTAAAGTGTAGTTATTTTAAAGTCATTTTGTGTATGGCTGTCAGTATTATTTTGAACGTAGCTCCAGCTAACAAAGCAGCAACGTTAAAGCAGAATAGCTTGATTATGTTTCATGACATTTCTTTCTATCGCACTTTGTCCACCCTCTTCTCTCGTAGAGCTGGTGCATCCAGGGTCCTTTTTTATTGCATTGTGTATTTTTTTAAGTGTGTTTTTTTGTGGTTGGCTTATATATTGTATTATGACTGAATAAAAACAAATCATTAAACTAATTTAGCACACGACCCTATAAATAATAGTACCAAGGGAATAAATTATTGTTATTATTGTTGTTTGCCATTGTTTGTCAGCTGATAACTGATTGAATGATTAAAGAAGCTAATTGTTAACATTTGTAAGTTCCTTAAAGATTACTTTAATGTGTCAAAGAGAGGGAAAAACACATTAATTTCCCTACACCTTACTACTTCTCAACTGAGTGTTATATAAATATAGCTATATAAATGTAGGCTAGTAAATTGATTATTTTATCACTATTTAAGTGGCTCCATGTAAAGTATCAAGCTAACATCCATGCATTTTTCCTGTGGGAAAACACAACAGCTAGATATTACCCTCCCTTTGTCAGTTCAAATCAGCTGTGACGTTTTGTGATGCACCACATAGAAGCCCTCCCTGAAATCACAGTCTTGTATTGTCCTCTCCTCTCTCTGGAAAAGAGGAAGGGATGTGAAAGTAGAGAAAAATTAGAACTTTAGCCTTATCTTTGTACTGGAGGTGAAACCATCTTAACTTGCTATTATGGCTTTGAACAGACGACATTCTTATACCCCCCGGGTGAGTAACATGGATACTCGGTATAATATAATAATATCTTGTTTAGTACATCAGTGTTGATTTTAATTGATGCAGTTAATCAGTAGAAGTCATTACATTATAATGGCTAAACCTCTAAAAAGTAAATGTTTGTGGCACTTACCATACAGTGGATGTAGGATTCTTCTTGTCCTCCTCAGATAAAACGAGTAAGAATATAATTAGGGAAACTGTAGATATCCTGTAAAGAAGATGAAGTTTATGTCCTTATATTTAGCCCATAGGCAAGCTTTTGTTCCCATTAATCTTAAGTAGTGTTTATTCTAGAGGATTCTGCAAAACTGTCTCTCTGCTTCTCTGAAAATAACAAAATCCTGTTTTAGAGCTTCTATCATAAGGCTTTGATAAACCTTTTCTGTCCAGTTTTCTGCCCTGCGGTTTAAAACTGAGAGGCAGCGTGAATTCACATGTCCCTACAGCTCCTTAAAAGGATTAGACTCTACTGCAGTCCTAGTTTGTCTTGAATGAGCGTCTTTGTGTGAGCAAGGCAGGGATATGGCTTGTTTCTTAGGAGGTCTGTTGTGGTCCAGGACATATGACTGGGTGCATGAGTGTATTCCTGTGCTTTGTGGCCTTGAGACTCTCTTGTCATTGAATATTTTTGATTCCTAAGACTGCTCCTAATAGGTGGAGCAGGGAGAATTATTGGGGATTATTGTTAAACATAAAACAATGCTGTTTGTTTGGGTCTTTTTGCAGGTCTGGTGGACAATATTAAAAAATCTTTGTTGTACATACTCCCACTAAGATATTTGACTAAGATTAAGATATAAAAAGATACCATGCCTGAGGAATTCTGAAATTTAAACAATACATTCTCTGATATGTAAAGACCTCACCTCACTGTCTCTCTCCTTCTCCCACCTCACCCCTCATTCCCATTGGTAACCAACCTACCTTTACTTTCTCTTTCCCACATTTCCTCATCTTTCTCCCTACTTCTCCCCATCTGGATTTCCCAAATCCTCCAGCTGACCAGCCCACTGATCAGCAAGATGAGCAGCGCAGGAACGGTGGAGAGTGGTAAACCTCCAAAGGTAGGTCACTTTTCAATACAGACACAAGAAAGGACAAAATATAAACTATTAACTAGAGTGTAAAGACTCACAGTCTCTCACCCTCTTGTCTCTGCTCCTCCTCTCATAGATTGGCTCTATAGTGGAGGTGATAGGGAAGGGTCAGCGTGGCACTGTTGCCTATATTGGCGCCACCCTCTTTGCCTCTGGGAAATGGGTGGGCGTCATACTGAATGAGGCCAAAGGCAAGAACGATGGCACCGTGCAGGGGAAACGCTACTTCACCTGTGAGGAAAATCACGGGATATTTGTGAGACAGTCCCAGGTTAGTGACATAAATGCGTTGTGATGTTAAGATAAATGTACTGTACATCGTGCACTTGAGGGTTGGATGATGGTGTAGAGCTTCCTATTACTCTGGTGTAATCACATCAATCATTGATCCTAATTTTACTCAGGTTTGAGTTGCATGGTTGTCATGGGGTCAATAGACACTCACCTTTTAAAATGATTAAGGATTCATCCAGTTTTCCCAGTTGTCTGACCTTAGTATTTAGGAACACAGACAGATTATTGATCATACAAAATATTTCTAATACAACATATGCATAAAAATTCCTGTATACTTTCATTAGTATGAAGTGTCAATAGTTTGATAGAATGATACGTTTGAAGATCCTTTTTTCTGTATTTATGATCACAAATGAACACTTGTTTGTTCCTGCTCCCAGCCCTGTTTTTTATGTCCATGTTGTCCTGATCACACCCCTATGTTTCTCTGTCACTCTGAACAGATCCAGGTGGTGGAAGATGGCTCCAGTGCCACCTCACCAGATACCCCTGAATCAGGCACTGCAAAGATACCCAGACAAAAAGGTGAGTGTGAACCACAGCTGTGTTTGAAATTCATACTCTTGAAACACAGTAATTCAAAGTTAATGATAATAATAATAATAATAATGATAACAGTAGATAATAATACTTAATTTGTTTCCTCCAGACATTCCTGAGACTCCCAAAACAACCAAGCAGGTAGGCAACCATTACATGCTCCTCACTGATTTTTTTTTGTCCTTTTGTCAGTTTAGTAATGTTATGTTGTTTCCATGATTTGGCTTCGAAGATGGTCGGATTCCTGTGGATCTTTGTGTATGTACTATGGATTTAAGAAATATGTCTTGTCCATATATTCACTCTTTTTAAGTAAATTATTTACACTTTAAGTTAATACCTACCCTTTCCAGAGCAGTTATGTCATTTTAAATGTGTTGAACAAGATTAATCAGACCAGTAAAGCAACTAAATCCATTTCAGAGAGTGGTGATATGACTATCAACGGTCTCTCTGACTTGTCCTTTTCTGTGTTTTCCTGACCAGAGGTGCTTTATTTCAAAATGTTCCCCCAATTGCGAATTACTTTCTGTTTTGCCTCTCAGCGTTTGGGTTTACTTCTCATTTTTATTTTTCTGAATACGTTTTGCAGACACTTGTGAACGTTAAGAAGGTAGAAATATTTAAATTCAACACATTTGCTTTTGCCTTGGTTGTTGTTAATCGCACTAATGTGGCAACTCATCTTTTGTTTTTAAGTTATCCTTTTACGTGTTGATGTTTGCACAGGACATAAAGACATCACTTGTCATTGATAGATGCCATTTTCACTGTATTTTATTTTGGGTTTCTGTGGCTGCACTTCATTTTGTACACCAGATGTTGTTGTTTGTTTGCTTGTTTTCTTTTATTTTTTTTATTCTGGTGATGGCATCCAGTATACACCTTTAGAGCCCAAAATTGTGAGTTTTAAGGTCATCATGATGTTGTCTTTGTCATTCCTCTTGGCCTCACAATTCAGTGACATTTTGTCACTGTTGCACGAGTTCACATTTTATTCTGCTCCTATGCCAAGAATAACTATTCTTTAAAATGGTGTTAAATGGTGCATGCAGCTGTCAAAGTGATGATCAGTGCATATGAACTAACAGTGGGTATGCTTCTTATGAGCTGCTAATCTCTTATCTTGCTTCACTGGACGTGTGTTTGTGTGTGTATATTTGTGTGCGTGCGTGCGTGTGTGTGTGCGCGCGCCCATCCCTCTCTCTCCAACTCCCCTCCTCCTCTCCTCCAGTCCTCTACCCGCCGCTCTGCCAAGGTGAGCTCGTCTACATCAGACAGAGGAGGGCAAACGGCATCAAAACAGAATAATTTAAAACAGCAGTTCATAATGAAAAGTTGTTGTTATTTTAATGTTTGAACCTTTTGAGGGTGCTAGGCAAGTTTAAATCAAGGGCACAGCTTCAAATGTTTGAAATTTCTCCAAAGGCCATGCATTTTTGTGTAGTACGATAAGAAGTACATACTTGTCCTCAAACCAGGATTACATTAGTTTGATAAGTGTAATATTGAGATTTATAATGATGGTATATAAAGACTCTTCAGTAAGCAGTTCTCTGCATTTTTGCCTCTAATGAAGGTCCTTTTGTATAGTTTTTTATTTAACAGAATGTAGATAGTCAGTTTAGGTGTTAGTATGTTGTAATTTGTGTTGAAGGTAAGTGACATTTACTCATAAAATTGATAAAAATGGAAGTATGTATTATGCAGTGCTTTCCATGACCCTGGAATTCAAGGCAATGGAAACCTGCCTTAAAACTATGATTAGAATGTTGAAAATTCAGTGAGTATTATATTTAAACATTTTAAGCTTTGTCTGAAGATGGTGATTATGTCTTGTGATGCCAGCTTTAATGTTTTTTTTATTTATTTTCAAACTCATTTTTAAAAGCTGGTTGTACTTCTCCGCACTTGTACAAATGTCATATACAGTATGAGCATAATCACAACAGGATGGTGATATAACTGACTTGGTAATTATAATGTGTATGAACAAGAACACAGTATCACAGGGTTTGCAGCTGTGTTTTCAAATAACTCTTGAGAGTCCTAACACAGTTCCTATGATCACACTGTGGCAGTGGAGCACTCCAAGTCGTCTCACGCCTGCCACCTCCCTCCCCTCCCTCTTGGTACGTCCCTCCGGACGCCTCAGCCTGTCACTCAGGGTACGCTCTGTCATATCAGGGTACCTCACCTGTTACTTCACAGGGAGTGGTGATTTGTTTTGTCACTGGAAACTGGTGATTTGTTGTCCTTTGGTGCACAGGTGAAGGGCTTTACCAGATAAATGAACTCAAAGTGGTGTTTGTGGGAACATCCCTTGTAAGGGACAGTGGGGAGGTGAAATGTTGGTTCTGAAAGACATAATTGTCGGGAAGATTATTGTATTTTATCACAAGATATGAATCTAGCGGCACAGCATATAACACAGGATGTTCACTCTTCTACTGGGTTCATCAAAGTTGTGTGTTCACTGTGGGAGAAGGTCTTGTTTTGATTATTGGATTGTTACAGTTGTTTACCGACATTCAAATACTTTCTTCCTCTGTTTCATCCCTCATCTTCTCCCTCTCGCCACTCTCCAACACTTGACCTGCGTTGGCCAACAGGCGTCTCGTGAGAGCCTGTCGTCCTCTCTGTCTGGAGATGTCAGTGAGACAGGCTTTTCCTCCCACCAGGGTGCACTGGGGGCCCCTGTCATGCCTCAGCCCAGCGGGTCGCCTGCAGCAATGGCAGCCCCGGTCCCGGCCACTCCAAGCAAGGTGGGTCACTGACAATTAGAAGAGCATTTTAGTCAAAAATATGCCCATAAAGATGTAAAATCAATTTTCATATATTCATGTGGAATCCATTACAAACACCAGCACAAAAGACCAGCAAATCAGCATTTCCATTATATTTGTTATTTTAATGAGCTTGTCCCATTTCATCCATGTTGTCATTGTTTGACCAGGTGGAACCTGCCATTTCCAAGCAGGTAGAGTTTTCTAATGGCTACATGCATGCTGATGATACCTGGCATGAGTTTACTAACAAACTCATAACATCAGACACACCTTCTCAATACTTTGAATATGGTGTTGTAATGTCCTCACTCACGGTGAATTATATGGTGATGATGCATGGCTTGACTTTCTGAGACACTGAATGAAATATTCAATTCCACAATTGTGTTTGGAGGGAATGGATTAATCGTCATTGCTATTTAATGTTACTGGCAGAGGTTCCTGTTGAGGTGGTGAATTCAGAGGTTAAAGTCAATTAACTGAGGAAATTATTTGCAAATTAATTTAGCAAAATTCACATTTATCATCTTGTTCTGGGTTTCTGGTGGTGGGGACTTGATCAGTGTTTTTGTAATGTTTCTTTAGTGTCTTAAAATAAAGTCTTGGGACATTTAATGAAGTCCAGTTAATCCTTTAAATTAGCTAAAGACAGCACATTTACACTGTCTCTCCCCTCCACCCACCTGTCCTGCTCAGGAGGAGGAATCACTGCGAGCTCAGGTCAAGGACCTGGAAGAGAAGCTCGAAACGCTGAAGATGAAGCGGACAGAGGACAAGGCCAAGCTGAAGGAGCTTGAGAAGCACAAGATCCAGCTGGAGCAGCTTCAGGAGTGGAAGAACAAAATGCAGGAGCAGCAGGCTGAGCTGCAGAAACAACTCAAAGAGGCCAAGAAGGTACACAGAAAAATAAAGTACTAATAATTACTTCAATTGTGTCTGTTTGTGCCTAAGTCTGAAAAATAGCATTATCAGGGTATTTACAGTATATTGTGACAAAATGAAATGAATGCTAATTTGTAGGATATGAAATGACTGATATTTTCCAAACCTATAAGAATGAAAGAAGCGGCCCCACTGTCATCATACATGACTTTCTTGAGTTTTATTTTGTACGTCCTCCTTCCAGGAAGCCCGTGAGGCACAGGAGTCTAAGGACCGCTACATGGAAGAGATGGCCGACACGGCAGACGCCATAGAGATGGCCACGCTGGACAAAGAGATGGCTGAAGAGCGGGCAGAGTCACTGCAAGTGGAGGTGGACACACTGAAAGAGAAAGTGGAGGAGCTCTCCATGGACCTGGAGATCCTTAGACATGAGATTTCAGAGAAAGGTCTGTACTATCCTCACTAATCCACAAAGGCCTCTTCATCTCCCGCTTTCTTTTTTCTTGTCATGTCTCTCTTTTATTTATGTACTGCTTTCTCACACTGTGTTGTTTTTTCTTTTTCTCCTGCAGGCTCAGATGGAGCTGCCTCAAGTTACCATGTCAAACAGCTAGAGGAGCAGAATGGCAGACTAAAGGAGGCGTTGGTTCGGTCAGTCAAATGTCTCAAAAGCTGCTGATTAAATTATAATTTGAGAGACTCTCTTTAAAGGGTTAATGAAGACGAGGCCTAGAAGGGGGTTTGGGCAGTTTTAGCTGTCAACATTTTGGTCTGCACCCAGTAAAAAAATCTTTTTTTTGTCCTTTTCCTCCTCAGGATGCGTGACCTGTCTTCTTCAGAGAAGCAGGAGCATGTGAAGCTGCAGAAGCAGATGGAGAAGAAGAACTCTGAGCTGGAGACTCTGAGGACTCAAAAGGAAAAACTGCAGGACGAGATAAAGCAGGCGGAGGCCACTATCGATGAACTGAAGGAGCAGGTAAAGGCAACGAGACACAAGAAAAGAGGATGAATATGATCAGAGAGAAGAAATGTTTTTATGAATCTCTGATGCTGCTTTCTGTTGGTTACACTAAAGTGAATATTTAAAAAAATACAGTTATTAACAGAAAAGATTTAGACTGAAGTACTTAGTATGGACATTTAAACAAAGCGAGGGACTGTTCTTGTTTGCTATCTCAGAATTGAACTGTACATATACGTGTGTGTGCACTTGTACCAGGTGGATGCTGCACTGGGGTCAGAGGAGATGGTGGAGACCCTGACAGAGAGAAACCTTGACCTGGAGGAGAAAGTCAGAGAGCTGAGAGAAACAGTCACTGATTTGGTCTGTACAACTGCATTTATGATTCCTAGCTTCATTATTAACACCACTGATGTTTCTGTTTTCTAACCAATACAAACTCTGTTCATACTATGTGTGACGAAGGTGCAAGTATTCACTATTAGATTCTCATTTTAAGGTAAATTAGTAGATAAATTGTCGCTGTACTAATTCCCTGGTTACTTTTACCATAATGGTGATGATTAAGTAAATGACAAAGGTCACATGAAAAAGAAGTAGAATAAGATAAAAAATAGGATATTTATTAACTAACAACTCCCTTTTTATCAAGCTATCACTGACCTCTAACTTTTTCCTGTAACAATAGGAGGCCATCAACGAAATGAACGATGAGCTCCAGGAGAATGCCCGGGAGACAGAAATGGAGCTGAGGGAGCAGTTGGACCTGAGTGGAGCAAAGGTCAGAGAGGCTGACAAAAGGGTGGAGGCTGCCCAGGAGACTGTAGCTGATTACCAGCACACCATAAGCAAATACAGAGAGCTCACTGCAGGGCTACAGGTGGGTGGAGAGGAGGGAAACACACATGCTCAACAAAATAATCAGAGGATGGGGAAGCACTGAGCCTACATTCTGTGCAAGTGGATGCCCTGACACTGTATGTGGTTTTTTCCCTGTGCATTAGGAGGCCAACAGAGAGCTGATCAGCCAGCAGAATGCAAATGTTGAACAAGTTCAGCAACCCCCTGCTGAATTATTTGACTTCAAGATTAAGTTTGCAGAGACCAAGGCTTATGCCAAGGTAGGAAACATTCATGTGTTATTATGCCAGGAATGATGACTGATAGGAGTTTTACACCTTTGTGACCATTTGCATATAATCTGTGTTCCTAGGCCATTGAGATGGAGCTGAGGAAAATGGAAGTGGCTCAGTCAAACAGACAGGTATCCCTCCTCACCTCCTTCATGCCGGACTCCTTCCTGCGTCACGGTGGAGATCACGACTGTATTCTGGTCCTTCTGCTCATCCCCAGGCTCATCTGCAAGGTATGTTTGTGAGTAGTGGACAAATGAGTACAAGCATCTTTTTTTGCAGAATCCTGATCACTATTAACTTGATTTGAACTCTTTTTGCTGTGCTTAGTTTGTCTCTATAATGAATGCTTCTGTGTGTGTGTGTGTGTGTGTGTGTGTGTGTGTGTGTGTGTGTGTGTGCGTGCGTGCGTGCGTGCGCACGTGCGTGTGTGTGTGTGTCCTTTACCTGGTAGGCTGAGCTGATCAGTAAACAGGCCCAGGAGAAGTTTGACTTGAATGGGAACTTGGTCCAGGGGACGGGGCTCAGAGGGCCTCCAGGAGAACAGCGCAGCTTTGCCTCAGGACTGGTGTACTCCCTCAACCTGCTGCAGGCCACTCTGCATAAATATGAACAGTAAGCACTGCAGCTTCATCACTAATGTGTCAGAAATAGAATCGGGTGTTATTATCAGAGAATTTTGAAGAATTGTGTCTAGGCTGCTGGCAGTAAAAGCAGAATTATTGTTTTTTACAAATAAAAAAGAATTAGATTTCTCTGGAATAATTATAATCAGCTGTGATATTGTAAACCTAATTCAGTAACACAATTGGTCTTGTCTGTTCTTTTCCCTCTTCCCTGCTCTGGTTCTAGGGCTCTGAATACCTGCAGCGTGGAGGTTTTTAAGCGCATGGGTACGCTCTACTCTGAAATGAGCTTCCATGAGCGCTCTCTGGATTATTTCATCGACCTGCTGCATAAAGATCAGCTAGATGAGACTGTTCAGGTGGAACCTCTGACTAAAGCCATTAAGTACTATCAGGTAACAAAAGAATGTGGTTCATCTGACTTGTAAACACACAGGCTCAATCACACTTATGGATTCACAGTGTACCATAAAGGAAAAGAGTCCAATCTTCCAATGTGCATTTAAAACTGTTATGTAATGGTTTTAAATGAGTCTCTCAGCCTGTTGAACTTCATGTTGTACAACATATTGTAAAAATATATAGTAAACAACTATGTTTATGTATGTACATCCCCACATGTATATGGGTGAAATGGACATTTAAACACAGACAACTTGTCATTTTGTTTGAATATAATCTTTTCTTAAACGTAACATTTCTCACTTGTTTTGTCTTCCAGCAACTGCACAGTGTCCATCTGGCAGATCACACTGAAGACTGCACAGTGCAGCTGGCTGACCACATTAAGGTACTTCGACAGTGCAATTTCCTTTTAATTACAAAGCTTTAGACCGTTTCACTCCTAGTACAGAGCTAACAGAATGCTGCATTCTTTGCTTCTACAAATAGTAGCAGATTCATTTCCATGTGGTTATCAAGGTCAAAATCGAGGAGAAATTCCAACAATGTGATTGTTTAAAAAGACTATGACTCTTTTAATTGAAACACTTTTTAGATGAACACTTTAAGATGAAAGAAATAGTATCCCTATGAGGAATTAAGGGAAGCAAAGTAAAACATAAATGAGAATATAGCAGTAGGGTTTTCTGACTTCACTAATCTCATCCTCTCACCACCAGTTTACCCAGAGTGCCCTGGACTGCATGGGAGTGGAGGTAGCTCGTCTGAGGGCGTTCCTGGCAGCAGGTCAGGAGAGCTCTGGCTTCGCTGTCCTTCTAAAGGACCTGGACACTTCCTGTTCTGATATCAGACAGTTCTGTAAGAAGATCCGCCGTCGCATGCCCGGAACAGACGTAGTTGGAGTACCTGCTGCTCTCAATTTTGAACCACAGGTATGGAATACAGAAATAAACATAATATAGACAAGGTCTCACACACACACACACACACACACACACACACACACACAGAGTAAATGGCTACATGAACGTGGGTTTGACAAGAGCAACTTGGAAGTTTTCTTTTTGTCATTAATGTTTATCCTCGGTATGATTTATTAACCCACTAAGGCACACACAAAAATGATTGGTCTACAGTATATATTTGAGTGACATGTTGTGTCTCGTCTGGGAGGTGGCAGAGACGCTGACGGAGTGCAGGCGCCAGCAGACCCGTGTGGTGGCTGTGCTGCAGGAGGTGGCTGCCGCTGGAGCTCAGATGGTCGCTCCACTGGCAGAACAGGAGGGCCTCAATGCTCTCAAACTGGAGGATATCGCCTGCAAGGCTGTGGAGCAGGTAGTTTAACTGTGAATAATCATGTACCATTTGCGCGATACTCTTTACACATAAACAATGAGCCATTTATCACTGACAATTTTAGTTTCAGGTCTTTTTTTTTAGTTTAAACTGAGAATCCATAGTCACAGATGGATCTCACAAGCATCTGTTGTAATTTGGCTAGTGGTTGGGGAATATTCTATCAAGAATTCAAGTACATCAAGGTTGTCAGAAGTATACTGGACTAAAGTAGAAACAATAGATATAGTAGACAATAAGCATTTCCAAATACTGTCTGATTTATGTTGAACTTAAGTTTTAAAAACACTATGTCCTGTGTTCTTAGTATTGTAAGTATTGTTGTTTAGGGACAAGTAGACATAGGTGGTTGGTTTTAGCAGCTGCGTTATTTTGTCTAAATCTACACTCTTTTCTCCAAGGTGTATGGCTCTCATGGCCTGAACGGCCCAGAGTGTCTGCGTCAGTCCTGCAGCTCTGTCATCATTACCATGAACAAGATGGCCACGGCCATGCAGGAAGGGGAGTATGATGCTGACAAACCACAGGGAAAGGTATTTGTGTGCCTTAACGTTTTCACATTAATCGCATTGAAATCAGACATTGAAATCCAAGCATATGTCTGTCATTTGTCACCTCCAATTCTTACTATTTGATTATGTCCCCCACGTCCTCAGACTCCTCCAGTGGAGATAAGAGCATCCACTGTCAGGGCAGAGATGACTGACGCTGAGGGTCTAGGAGTTAAACTAGAAGACAGAGAGACGGTCATCAAGGAGCTCAAAAAGTCCCTCAAGATCAAGGTGACACACTTAAGCAAACACCGCCAACAAAAATCACTTAACCTTTCTCTGTGAAGTGAATGTTCTATATACGTCTGCCACTTTTAAAATGAAAAGAATCAGAACAGGAATGCTAAACTGACTTAATGTACCTGTACCTCTCTTTCCCAGGGTGAGGAGCTGAGTGAGGCCAACGTCCGTCTGAGCCTGCTGGAGAAAAAGCTGGACACCTCCACTAAAGACGCAGATGAACGAGTGGAGAAGATTCAGACAAAACTGGACGAGAACCTCGCCCTGCTGAAGAAGAAAGAAAAGTAAGAACGATAAAGAAGCAAACAGAAGAAATGACCACATTTCAACATTGGAGGCAGATTTCACGTCCTTTTCTTTTTTTTTTTAAATCTTTCTCTGACCTGCCCTTCTTCTTTCTTGTGCTGATTATTTTCCTGCTCGCTCACCTTCCTCTCTCCTCATCTCCAGGGAGTTTGAGGAGACGATGGATGCTCTGCAGGCTGATATTGACCAGCTGGAGGCGGAGAAAGCAGAGCTGAAACAACGCATTAATAACCAATCGAAGATGACCATCGAAGGCCTGAGAGGCCCACCTGCCACCGGAATTGCCTCCATTGTTCAGGGATCTGCAGGAGGTGAATTACTGTGTGGTTATGGTCAGATTGAAATGTTGTCATTTTATGTTTGGGAAAATTGTGTTCCTAAATTTTGGGCAAAAAGACACACCACTGTCTAAGGAGAAGCACTCACCATTCTCTCTCCAGCAGGTCTGCCTCCATCCCTGGCAGGACCAGTACAGGTGGTGGACTCCCCTCTCCTCAGGCAGCAGGTTGAAGCCCAGAGACTGGGCATTAAACACCTCAAGAATGAAAACAACAGACTTAAGGTACACTGGTGTTGGTTTTATTATATTGTATCACTATGCTAGCTCTCTAAACCCTGGTAATATTGACCTAGAGTATATTTTACCAACAGGCGGAGAAAATAAGAGCCCAGCTGGCCTCCCTGCCTCCACTCTGCCCTCCCAAACTGCCACAAGTGTCCAAAGAAAGCTCCACGCCACCGGATGGACTAAACACAGGCATCTATCGCAGGACTGACCAACTGCTGGCAACCCTGCTCAAGCTGAGTGCAGAGGTTAAAGTGGTGGACGTCACCGGGAAGACAGCAGGTGTGTGTTTGTGTGTCTCAGTTTCTAGACTGTCCTCTTCTCCGTCTGTGTGTGTGCACGTGCTTATTGCTGTTCTCAGCTGAGGGAACTGGTTAATTTCCTGTCTTTTCTCTTCCAGTTAGTGCCAGTGCCCAGCTGCTGGAGCAGACAGCTCGACTGCAGAACCTCAGTAATGCTCTGGACAAACTCAAGGTGACAATTTCAGAATCATGTCTAATCTCCCTACCATGTGAATAAGCTGACAGCAATACAAAACCAAAGATTTGGACATTTTTCTGTTTCAGGGAGAAGTAGCTGAACATGTAGTCTCATATCAGCCTGGAGCAAAGGCTTCCTCTGACTTCGCCACCTTCCCAGTCTCCTCCTTTGTTAAGGTAAAACCATACAGTATACACACACACACACCATCAGTTCCAAGTTTGATCTTTTCTAGTCAGAAGATTACATGATCAAGAAATGGCACATTTACCTATGTAAAATTATCACATGTACACATTTGGTTGTTTCCTAGGCCAAGGAAGAGAAGCAGGGAGGAACAGTGTTTGTAGGTCGTGTTGCCATTCCATGCACCCGCGGACAGGAACAAGTCCACCGTCTCGTCCTATCACAGCAACAGCTGCAGCAAGTGCACCGCCTCCTCATGGCTTAAGACAGCGTGCCATTGGCTCACAGCCATGATTGACAGCACATCAAGAAAAGTTTCATTTCTTTATTCTCATTTGATTCCACTTCAACATTCTCCTCTATTTATCCCTTTTGCTTTTCACTACTCTCAGGAAATTGTATTCAATGTTTGCAAAGTTAAGACTAGCACTAATAACATTGAGGCACAGTAGTGTCTTTATATTGATGTCAAACTGATTGGTGTTTGAAAATTTTGAAGTCCAAATGAATTTGACTCCTGAATGTCACATTACTAAGGTGTCATGTTTTCATCACTCAAACAGTTTTTATGCATCAGTTTTACCTGCTCTTTGTGGAAAAGGGGAAAGCTAGGAACAAGTTATTTTTACTCTACTTGCACCTATTGATAGTTTCTTTTCCCCCTTTGTATCTTTTGTATTTGTAGTCATTCAGACAATAAAGGCAAGCAATTCACTGCAAAGCAAGAAACATCTTTATTAATGTGTCAGTCAATTTTGATTTATGAAATGTTTTGCCTCCATGTCGGCATCTCTTGAGAGAAATGAGCTGCTCCAAAGTTTACAGTCCAATATGAAGCTCCACTGCCAGTTCACAAGTCTAAATCAAGAGTCTAGATGTTTTTGTTATGGGGAACTGCATGTGTGCACTTTTGGGTATCTCATTACTATTAACTTTAGTTTGTTTGATGCGGATAAGACTGCCTACATTCAAGTGACAGACTACAATGATCTTGTTGAAAAATCTGCGCGCGCGCACACACACACACACACTACATGCTAACTCTATATAGTCATGCCAAAGTACTCACTTGTAGCCGTTATGGACTCCATTTTATGGACTCAAAAGAAGTTATTCCCTCCAACATCAGTAACCTTAGCTTGATATAGTAATGTTGGGAACAAGGCCTGTAAAGTTCCATACCCAAAGCTGTTATAGCAGCGGGTTAAGTGAATGCTATTAAAATGTAGCAGTGTGTTGTTACTGGTTTAGGCAAAACAGTTTCTCAAACACTTCTCTGGTTGCATATACAGTGGGTACGGAAAGTATTCAGACCCCTTTAAATTTTCCACTCTGTTTCATTGCATCCATTTGCTAAATTCTCATTAATGTACACTCAGCACCCCATCTTGACAGAAAAAAAACAATGTAGAAATTTTTACAAATTTATTAAAGAAAAACTGAAATATCACATGGTCATAAGTATTCAGACCCTTTGCTGTGACACTCATTTAACTCACATGCTGTCAGTTTCTTCTGATCCTCCTTGAGATGGTTCTACTTCTTCATTGGAGTCCAGCTGTGTTTAATTAAACTGATTGGACTTGATTAGGAAAGGCACACACCTGTCTATATAAAGACCTTACAGCTCACAGTGCATGTCAGAGCAAATGAGAATCATGAGGTCGAAGGAACTGCCCAAGGAGCTCTGAGACAGAATTGTGGCAAGGCACGGATCTGGCCAAGGTTATAAAAGAATTTCTGCAGCACTCAAGGTTCCTAAGAGCACAGTGGCCTCCATAATCCTTAAATGGAAGAAGTTTGGGATGACCAGAACTCTTCCTAGACCCCCAGCCAAACTGAGCAATCGTGGGAGAAGAGCCTTGGTGAGAGAGGTAAAGAAGAACCCAAAGATCACTGTGGCTGAACTCCAGAGATGCAGTAGGGAGATGGGAGAAAGTTCCAGAAAGTCATCACTGCAGCTCTCCACCAGTCGGGCTTTAGTGGCCCGACGGAAGCCTCTCCTCAGTGCAAGACATGAAATCCCGCATAGAGTTTGCCAAAAAACACATGAAGGACTCCCAGACTATGAGAAATAAGATCCTCTGGTCTGATGAGACCAAGATTGAACTTTTTGGCGTTAATTCTAAGTGGTTTGTGTGGAGGAAACCAGGCACTGTTCAACACCTGCCCAAAACAATCCCAACAGTGAAACATGGTGGTGGCAGCATCATCATGCTATGGGGGTGTTTTTCAGCTGCAGGGACAGGACGACTGGTTGCAATTGAAGGAAATTAATTACATTAATGAGAAATAAAAACTTTTTGATTTTAGCAAATGGCTGCAATGAAACAGAGTGGAAAAATTTAGAGGGGTCTGAATACTTTCTGTACCCACTGTATCATGTGGAAATAAGTGTTTTATGCCAAGGAAACAATCTTTATACCATACTTGATCAGTGTGGAACGTGAAGTGACATCAGAATAGTTATTAATTTAGAACTAAAATGACTAAACAGCCCTCTTAAATCTTAGCATCAACTTTATTAGAACAAAGTACCTGACATTTTAAGGACTGAATTTAAAAAAAAATTTCTGAAATGAAATATATTTAAAATCTATTTTTGGTGCCAAAGAACAAACTCAATTTGAAAATTCAAAACAACTAAAAGAGTACAATACAAGAAAATAGACCAATATGTGTACGTCTGAGGACATTCATCGAATTAAAATCTGCGTGAACTAAGCAGGTTGGGGATTAATGCTTCCTCCTCGTTACAAACCTGTTGTATAGTTGTGATAGAACAAAGAGGACTGTTGTGAAACAATGTACTGGAGTAGATAACACAATAAGTAGAATATGACCACGTCTGGCAGCTACCGCCTCAGTAGTAGCGGCCATGATGGGCGTATTGACTGGGTCTGTGATGGGTGTATGGAGCATAGTGGTGTCTGGTGTATCGGCTCCTCATCACGTACTGATGATGGTGCTCGTTGTAGGGCTTAAAGTGGTGGGGAGGCCTGTGGTGGAAACCTGCAGAACATACAGGACATGTTAAATAGGTTCTAGAGCAGATATTGCAGCTCGAAGACACTTTCAATAACTAGATCAGAAGACACACATAACTTGGTCTTTAAAACAAAATATTTCCAATGCAGTGCAGAGTGAAATCTGACTTGGGTGGTCTGCTTGAATGGCAACACGTTCATTTTTTTTTTTGCCCACAATAAACAAGAAGAGCACTTATCTGCGAGTGTGGGTGATCTGTTTGTCTAATTGAAGGAACATACATTATCTCCAATCTGTTTGGTCACTGCCACATTTATATCAGCATACCAACATATTCACACTTACTATTTTTAGCCTGTCCATGTTTATGTTGATGTCTGTGGACTGGCTGGTGAGGCTGTGGCAGGAGGGCAGGTCTGTAAGCTCCAGCGGCCTCATGGTGATGAGTCTTTGGCTGCAGGTTGTTCGTCTCGAAGTTCAAGTAGCCAGAAGGGAGGGAATCACTGAAGAACTCCTCCCTGTAGCCGTTGTAATTTCCCTTTGATGAGTGTCGTTCTGTGAAAGGGATACAGGAGAGGGAGGTGGGGATGGCAAAAAAAACAAACACTTTCTCCAGTAAAAAACACAGTAAGTCTGTGTGGCTGCTATGTTCCTGTCTTTTAAAATTGATTGAGATAGCTGAAAAATGTTTTGCAAACACACGGCATTATACAATATGCTGGAATACTTAATGTGACATCATTAGTTTGACTGGAGGCACTCTCTACTCGACACACTCCTGAAAAGCATGACATGCAGCAGCAAACACACAAGAACTGAGAAATGCTTCAGTTTACACTAACATGGTTGTCATTCTCAAGACTGACTCTGCAGATTTTCAGAAAGCCTCATTTATGTTCTAATAGTACATTCTATTTAATTTTAAACTACCTTAAATCCCAAAATAAACAAAAATGGAGACCAAAGCTAACATTCAATGGGAAATCTCAAATATCTTGACACTGGGCATTATACTGATATACAGCATTTACTGTCCACCATTGTAATTTTAACATGGATTTTTTAAAATATTGTGAAGACAGATAAACATCTGTGATTTAGTGCTACAAAGCTATGATTAATATCTCAACCCCCAAGTGATGGGATGCCATCTGAAAGTGACCGTTCCTGTAGATGGACAGCCATCCTGCTGGACGTGACAAACCCAAACACGTCCTGATGTTCAGTGCATTAATCTTGGAAGGTCATGTGGTTATTGTGATTTATTTTACCCTTCCCCTTTGTTAATTCATCAATAGAAATAATCCTAATCATCATCATCATCATCATCATCAGGGGCCTGTACCTCAAAGCAAGTTCAACCTTCCCAGAATATCTTTACGTTATCTGGCTTCACTAACAACCACAGTCACGCCAAGCGGTCACACAATGCTGGTTATCATCTCAGTAAGCCGACCCAGGTTTTCCCCAATCCAGTTATGAGTGCGTTCACATAAAAAGGGGCAGTGTTTGCAGCACATGACCAATCGCAAACATGGACAAGTCTACTGGCAGCAGAGCGGCATACTTTACAAATGAAGAGCAAATGATAATATTAGACAAATACGAAGAAGTTAAACACTTAATCCAGCTGAAAGCAACACAACTGCAGCTGCCAAATGGAGGAAGGACAGCTGGCAAAAAAAAAACCAAAAAAAAAACCCCAGAACGCTGGACTGTGTGAATGCATAAATTTATCGGCTTATAATATCACTGCCCATTATTAGGACACGAGATCTGACTATAATTACATTTATAATAAAGCTTTTGTATAGCACTTATCAAAACCAGCGTTACAAAGTACTTTACACATAAAACACAGTGAATAAACAGGCAGGCATAGGGACTGAAACTTAACAGTGGATGATTAAAAACCATGAATAAAACACCAAGGATGAAATGTAAAGACAATGTAGAGGTATTCTTATGGCGTGTATGATCATTTTAGCCTTATTCTTTGAGCTGCAACCCAGTGTAAAATGGACTTGGGCGCAAATAAAAGAAATATAAAAATTCAAAAAGGTAAGTAGGCTTATTTTTATAGCTTATAACTACAACAAGTACAAGGCTTTAGTGCTTCAGTTAGTCTCTGTTGTAGGATGATATCAGTATACCAAAGCACAAAAAAGGTTTTATCTGAACATTCTTGCCCTCCTAAGAGACCCTCTCACGATTTTTTTATTTTTTTTTTATTCCGAACACTGAGATCCACAGGATCTTCTATGAATGGTGATGCCATTTTCCAAGAGAATTGATTGGTCAGTAGCCTATAAATGCAGTGCTTTTATACGCAGTGATCTCTAATCTCCAACATAGCCT
Source organism: Siniperca chuatsi (assembly GCF_020085105.1). NCBI lineage: Eukaryota > Metazoa > Chordata > Actinopteri > Centrarchiformes > Sinipercidae > Siniperca > Siniperca chuatsi. The sequence continues at coordinate 7,800,510 of NC_058063.1, forward strand.
GCTCCGGAGCAGGTTAGGTGTTCAGCATAAGTTACCATGGCGAGAAGAAGTGAACCACTGTCGTAACCCTGAAAACACAGGGTTAAACCTGAAGTTACCTCGCTAACCCCAAATCCTGCTTCGTAGTACAGGCCAGTGATGTCTTACCTGCAGGTTTAGTAGCATTTCCATAGGCTGGCTGCTGATCAGTAACCTCAGTATGCTCTAAAAAGAACAAACTCATATCAACCTAATTTCATCACATAAATTCCTTAAAAAAAAAAAAAAAGAGAAAAAAAAGAAAAGAAAAACATTTAGTAACAAAGGCTAATTCTAGTCGAATGGCTAAGAGCTACCATCAAAATCACATCATTTTTATATTTTTTTCCAGTGAAAATGAAATACAAAAATGACTCGCAATATAATTTTATTTGCATATCGTTCAGCCCTAATCTGAAGTGTTCTGGAAACACATTATGGAAAAACACCACCAAATTGCAGTATGCCTAAGCCACAAGTCCTGTCTTACAGTGGGAGTGTGTATTTTACTATGTGTGCAGTCGTCGTCCTCACCAACAGCAGTCAGTGGGCAGGGCATGACGACACCCCAGGCCTGTGCAGTGTGCTGTAACAGCAGAGAGGTTATCCTGCGGTGGGCAAGGGCGTTCCAGTGGACTCCGTCCTTCGTACGATGGTGCAGGGAGAAGCGGAACTGGAAGTGGAGGTCCAACACATCCATTCTGTAGGCGTCAGCCAGAGTTCCGCTGTAGAAGTTGGCTTCAATCACATCGTAGCGCAGGTGGGGAGCCTTGTGCTCAATCTGAGGTGAAGGACGGAGAGAGGACAAAGAGTTAAGGCTGGAAGAGCAGCAGTAGTCTGGAGAAAATGCAGAGAAATAAGCCTCTTGCCCTCCTCCAGACAAAGTGTGGAAAGAAATAATGAAAATATACTATATAACCAAATATAACCAAACTGCATTTACATATTACTATGGTCTTTACAAGCTAAGGCATTTCTTCAGTTTTAGTGATGCAACCCACTTTAGTGACTAGTTTGCACTCAAATCAATTCAAATCACACAAATCTCTCGCCGTCTGTATGTTGTCAACATATTAAATAAAAATTGTTATTGTTAATGTTATTGCGTGCGTTCTTCTAACGGAGTCTTGAATGGATGAATTTGTCTGTTGAATTTCTGGTGTTACAAAGCCTGGTGAAGACAGTTTGTCCACCTCTTGTCCTTTCAGCTTCTTACTAGCTGTGCTGCTGACAGGACAGCTGGATCTGAGGACAGTGACACGGCTACTGAGGTTGGAGTCGATGTGGATTGAATGAATGTACGCCTCAGTAGTGGTAATACACTCCACTGAGGTCTCACGTAATGTGAATTCCCAGTGAGAGGGTGTAAGAGGAGATATATTTCATGACAGATTGTGCGCCAGTTTGACTCAACAAGACCCAATTTCCATGTCTAGTTATGATGCAGATGGTTGGTGATGACGTACCTCCGGCACCAGGAAACCACCTGTGATTCTCTCTCCTAAGGGCATGGTGACGTTCCATACGACCAGGGTTTCCTCAAGCAGAATCCCCCTCAGCTCATCAAAGAACTTATGTAGGTTCTCCTTGTAGTCATCAACCCAACTGGAATAGTATCTACAGAACCCAACACAGATGTGAAGGTCAAGTTCACTATACACAAACTAATCTAATCAAAAGAGCTTCAGTGACACCTTACACCAGGGAACAGGTAAGGCAAACAGCTTCAGGTGCTTATTGTGGTTCAGGCAAACTTGATACATTCAAGCTGAGCAGTGCTTTGTCCTCTGCCACTGCTGTCTCACACACACACACACCACTATGGACCAAATCTGATCACTTAAATGTGGGCGTGACTTAGCAGGCATAGAGTCTGTTGGAAAAGCACAGCTGTTTGGAGCAGGATACTAGCAGCTATATGGTTATAGACAACTGTTCACTTCCACCCACACCTCCGTCAGCCTCGCTGTTAGATCAAGAGGCGGGGATGAGGGAGAAATGACTAAATCAGATCTCAACCATGCCCTTTTTGGAAATGTAAACAAAATTTTTGCCAATCCAAAACACATACCTCCGGCCCATGAACTTGCTCAGCTATCTCACCACCCACGGCAAAGGTTTTAAATGATGGGAGGAGTTAGCTGGTTGAACCAAGTCACATTTGATTAGATACATTTATGTATTCGTCTCCAAGTGCAGGATGAATCTTCAAAAATAATGTCTTGCAGGAAGAGAAAGAGGGATTTTTATATACACCAAAAGATAGCAACTAACCAAGACAGCAAATTATTGTTTTGTTTTTTTAAATTTCACTGTGTCTCTAATATATGATTTGTATGAACCTCTACTGACAAACAGCTGGAAATGATATGAACAGGTCTTGAGCACAGGTCTCACCCCTAACCCCTCTCACCACCTTAAATTACAGTACATTGGCCACTTAATGATCAAGTCAGATTTTTACATTAACAACAGATCAGCTAGATAATTAGTACTGCTAGTACTATTAATAGTTACTCCACCTATCCACCTTGAAATATCCCAAACGCAGGAGTTGACAATGACCACATCTGGTTTCAAGCCGTGGCGGAAGTCTTCTAGGATGCTCTGCATGTAGCGAGAGTAGATGCGCGTCACAAAGTAGAAGCGGACCAGGTGGTGAGCAGACTGAAACTGCCGAACCTCCCGGTACTCCGTTCCATTGCTCATTTGGCCTAGACAACCCCCTTCCACCAGGCAGTCCTGTTCAAAGCTCATCTCACCCTGAAGGAGAAAGATATGAGAGAGTGAGGACAACAGGAGCACATGGGGATGGAGACAGGAGCTACCTACGGGGGAAAGAGAACTTTTTTTTTTTTTTTAAATATAGTTTGTCCTGAGACCCACTGAAAATGGTCTAATGATGAAAAAATGTCAAAAGTTCAAGTGGAGCAATGTTGCTACATTGAACTTTGAGATCACAGCTTATAATAATAATAACATTTAACAAGAATATGGAATTCCTTCCCCTGTTTCAGTATGTAAACCTGGTAAATGTTAGCCTTCTATACAGCACTTGCCTTGCTCTTGAGTTGTCTTAAATTGAGATATTTCTCCTTCTGCAACAGCAGAACAAGGTCCTTGTACACGGACCGCTGAACTGAGGATGAGATACAGAGAGTATCAGAAGTGGCAGTGTAAAAAGCTGACCCATGCTCTCAACCAAGAAATCCAATTTAGGGGGCTTACATATTTCTCCTGACTGTTTTAGAACATACTTTCTAACATACATTCTATTTCAAAAGATTATTTGAAAACGAGAGGGTGAATTCAAGTGGCTACTCACTGGAGTCTCCCAGCACCACAATGAACTTGTTATGGAGCAGCTGGCTGGCCTGCTGGTGGCTCACACACTTCAGTATCTCCTTCTGTTAATACAAAGCCAAACATTTGTGTTGTTTAACTGAGACACTGTGAAGGTCAGAGGTCCATTTACCCACGACATAAGATGGTTGGTAATGGTGTTCACACTTGTGTTAATTAATAAGCATTGACATACTAATAAACTAGGATAATTAGCTGACTTTAGCATTGACTTAAATTAACATAAGGTGACAGATACTTACCATTGTTGAATTTGGGACTATCTTAATTGTAGATGTATTTAACAATTGAATCTAACTACTAACGCCAGCCGTTTTAAAAGTATCTCGCTGTTGGCACCTTGAGTTTTTTTGTGGTTGTTGTTGTTTTAATCTAAGTTAGCTAGCTAACGTTAGCCAACTTAAACGTTACTGGAAACTGAATCATCCAATGACTGGCTTCACCAACTGGCCCCTGGCTGCACTTTTAAAGTTGTTTGACAACTCGAACAAGCTAAAAGTTATGGCAAGTGTTTCATTTTGTAGCTTAAATATTACAGTTTTAACGTATTACTCATTACGCCGTTGATGTAATAGACCACTAAGCCACAGGTGTCTCCAATTTGATGACGCTTTTAATCACTGTCGGAAATATCACGATTTTTGTGCGCACTTTGAATAACGGTCTCGCGAGGCTTACTTGAGACGTAATCAAATTATAAATTCATACATTTTTAAAAAACAATAGTAAATTGAATAGTAACATTTTTCTTAGAATTGTTCACTGAAAGGTTCTAACTGTAAAAAATTACAATAAAATGTGCTTAATATCTCGTATTCCACCTTTAAAGGTCCAGTGTGTAACATTTAGGAGGAGCTATTGGCACAAATGGAAAATATTATTTGTAAGTATGTTTTAATTAGGGTATAATCACCTGAATGAGAATCGTTGTTTTCATTAACGTTACCTTAGAATAAGCGTTTTTATCTACATGGGAGACCCCCCCCCACAGACCACTACTAACGTTGCAGATAATGTATTAATAATACAAATATAAGCGTTAATTCTGAAGGACTATGTTGACAGAGTTAACAGTTTCTAGGGTAAACACACGCCTCTGGACCCAGCTCCTGGCCCGGATCCGGACCGGACCTGCCGAGGGCCCTATGAGACCGGTCAATTGACACCAGCCAGCTCACAGACCAGCCAGCGCCGCCCTCGGCAGGTACGGGACCGGCAGGGTCTGGAGGTCGGTGTGTTTACCAAGGAAACGTTCAACATAGTCCTTCAGAATGAACGTTTCCCATTACAATAACACTATGACAAACAGTAAATTCATCATATTTGGTGCCCCATGTTGCTATTTTCCAAGCATAGTGGTCATATGATGGCAATCATGCTCACAGCTAGCCTCCAATCACAAGTACGCATCTAAGTAATGAGTACTAGCCAATCACCGCACAGTAGGGCGGGAAAAAAGTAAAGCAGCGGGTCCCCTTCCACGGAGGTCGCCATGTTGCACCGCCATGTTTCTAAAGTAGCCCAGAACAGACAAACCAAACACTGGCTCTAAATAAGTCCGTTCGCCACCGTAGTTTCTCCTACAACGTTTAGAAGGGGAGAGTGATGTGAGCGGTATTCAAATGGTTGCAAACTACAATTTCACCGCTAGATGCCACTAAATCCTACACACTGTGCCTTTAATTTTAAAATGGAATTGCAAAATTAATTAATTAATTAATTCAAATTAATATGAAGTCTTGTAACTTTTTGGTCTTTCATTTACTTGTGTGTCATATTCTACAGAGCCATCTGTTCGTTGTGTATGTACCTGTACCCTGTTGCCTCCAAATTCATTTTAGGCTCCAATTATATGCGCAGAGACCAACCAGTACTCCTATGCTGTAATAACAACAGTACCTGGTACCAGGTTTTCTGTATATCACTTAGTTTGTGGTCATTGATTGATTAAACGTCTAAAAATAATTTATTTGAACAAATACTGCTTGTGTTACCCTCAAATTTCATAAAAATTAAGATTTGAATTGTATGACTTTTTGAAGAACAATACACACAATCATGTAATACCTTTTTTGAGAGTTCTTTGCTTTGAGTTTGGTGGAGAAACAAATGACACCCAGGAAAAATGTTAGTCTACTAAATGCTAGTCTACTAAGAAAGATGCTGTCAATCACATACATGATAAAGATATACTGGATAAACTGGGTGATTGAAATCAAATTTATAAAATCCATAAAAAAAACTTTAAAGAACACATTCAAATGCCTTTCAAAAAATTATTCTTTATTTCATTGCTTTTGTAAATGATGAAGAAGAGGCTACAAATAGGGAAATAATGGCATCTTTGTATGCTTAAAACTGTTTCATACAGGACACAACCTCTCTGTTTATCTCATACTAATTGCTTTCAGTAGAAGTCACTGTCATCATCATGATCTGTCACTTGTATCTGATCTTTTTTCTTCTCTTCCTCTTGCTCCTCTTCTTCTTTCTCCTCCTCCCCCTCTTCTTCTTCGTCTGTCTCGTCTGCTTTGTTGGTCTCGCTTGTCTGGTGAAACTCCTGATATATCCCAGTCAGAGCTTTCGCTGCTTCCACAGACACTTTCAGGTTTCCAATCACCTCCTTGTCTTCATCCACACTCAGAACTGGAGAAAACAAAGACACAATGGCAGACAGACTGTAAGAAAACTCTATGTTTCACACATCCAAGAAAGGGTATAACATTGTACAAAATCTTTACCTAAATCTCTATGCTTGCTATAGTACCAGGCACACCTCTATATTATGCTTATGATTTTTCACTCAAAATCAAGTTCTAAATAATGAAAGCTATAGCATGCAAAATATTGGACACAGAAAGGTGAAAGTGCTACCACCTTGCTGGTTGCACAAGTTCATCAGAGTGTTGCTTTGAATTAGTTTTAAGAGTCTCTGTATTTTAGTTCACTTTTGCAAAAAAAACAACACAAAAAGCATTACACAAATACAATGCCTACTGTCAATTTGTTGGTTGATGACATCATTTCCTGTAAGGAGCAGTTCCTGTAGGTCCAGAAAAGCATGTCCAACGTCCACACACTCCTCATCATCGTCCATCGGCTCACTGACCACTGTGAACTTTAACCTTGCCATGACACACAGACATACACACTTACATTTTGAGGTTTGGGTCTAGAGACATCCATAAAGTACAGAGACATAAACTGATGTATTCACTCATACTTTAACATGTAAAATAACAGAAAAAACACAAATGACGCTACCTGCCCTGGTTGGGGTCGGTGCCCTCCAACATGGTGTAAAGATACTGTCTGAGTGGAGCTGACTGTGAACCATCCACATAAATTACTGAATGAGACAAACAGAGAGATTTGGGGTTAATAAAGGAGTTTTGAAATAAAATTTGTTTTAGAAACAAACATACACGAAGCCACAAATGTAACCCACTCTCACCTCGTGTGAAGTTATAGTGAATCTCCTCCCCATCTTTGGGTTTGCGGAGGGACATGGGTGTTTCTGTCGTCTCCATCGGGACGCCCAGCAGCCGATATTCCACATAAACACGCTGCACTGACTCATCCAGCGCCATGTGTGAGGATGGTTCAAAAGTCAGGGACAGAATCTCGACTCTCAGCTTGTCTCCCTGAAACACAGTTCATAAACCTTTACTGAAGCAGATAAAATGCACTGACATCTGACTGACAAATGTATCTATTTATATCATAACATCTGACCAGCTCATTTAAAATGAGAGGTCAAACTTATGCTAGATCCACAGATGTACAAATGACAATAATAGCACAATGTGATGCTAAAGGTTTCCCTTTTTTCTCTTTCATTCATGTATTTTCTCTCACTCGAACAGTTACTTCATTCGTACCTTCCTCATTTTTCGTTTTGGTGGAATGATGATAATGTCGCTTTGTGAGGAACTTGACTCTGAAGACTCTGGGGCTTCACTATCTCCTGCAGCAGCTGTATAGTTAAAAAAAAACATCAACATGAGAATAACTGGATTTATTTCAATTTAAATTCGACTGGCTGAGCTGTCAGCATGAGACAGCTTCATATGTGTTCCAGGCATATTTTGTATAATAAATGTCTGTATTTTGTAAAGGTTTTAGGTCTAATGGATTATTATATAATCATTGTTTGCATATTTAAACAATGGCAGAATGAGGCTTCAAATTACTGAGAGAAACTCAAAGCATGTGTTTAGGCCTATTGTGTGTATATGAATAGTTACCGCTCTCACTCCTCTCCTCTTCCTCCTCCTCTTCATCCATTGACACCTGATCCGCAGAGGGAAGGTCCTGAGAAGAAGAAATGAGATATGAGCCCATTCACCAGCCAGTTCTCAACTGGTGTCTTCTAATTTAATTGTAATTACTCTTGCTTCTCCTTCCACAACATTGTTTTGACTGATTTTTATTTCCTGGGAAAATGACTCGTACCTGAGTCCTGGCATCGCTGGCAGAGCTTCTCCTCGACAGTGTGGCGGGTGATTGTCTGGAAGACGTTCCCTCTGAAGATCTTAAATAAGATTAAAATATTTTTTCAACATATTTTTGCTTAACTTTTAGTAGAGGTGAAAATTATAACAATACTAAGAAAGCATTAACACATTTAATCATGTTATCTACAAAGATCATGTTTCCTAAATTCTAAAACTAGCTAATTTCATCAAGTTCATCAAGCTCTACAATAACAAGATAATGGAGTGGATTTTTATACTTACAAAAAATCTGCAACGTACTTGCTTGTTGGCAAATGAGAGGGCGTGGTCAGTCTTGGCTCAGGCGTCAGATGGGGTGTGCGCTGGTAAAGGTCAGGTGACCTCTTGGTGGATCTCTTCCTGGCTGTGGACTGGCGAGTGGCCAGCAGTTTCATAGAGGTGGGTTGCTCTGGTCGTATGTTCTGTGAGCTTTTCTGTTTGACAGGTGGAGGCTGAGGCTGTAAACAGACAAATATACTAGTAAACAAAAGAGTGCTTATACTTAAATTATCATGAAAAAGAAACAGCTCAGCTGTGAATTAGTTTGAGATAGTGTGAGATAGTTTTGTAGGTGCTTTAGACCTTACCCAAGCTTTAGTCTCTTTCTGCACGGCTTTGGTTTCTCTTGGCTCAAGTAGCTGAGTCTGTGGTAAAGCCACAGAACAGGTATTAAGCTAGGGAACAGGAAGTGTCTTTGAAGAAATTATGCATTTTAGCATTTACACATTTTTGAGGACTTCTTTACCCAAAAGTCATATGACATGATGTTAGCAAAATGAACGCTCCTTAGAGGTACATTTCTTTTTAAAGAGGGTTATGGTTGTCATTGCTTTTTATCAGTTTATACACTCTTGTTTGCAAACAAATGTATATAAAATACATTACAGCACAGTTCCCCAGAGCATTACTGGTAATTCCAAAACCTTATGCCACACTAGAATAAATAACGTCACCTTCACTCTGGGCTTGGCTATGGGCCTCGGTGTCACTTCAGCCTCCTCTCTCCTCCTCTCCTCCCTCTCAGTGCTTTCCATTTCTCTGTCCTGTCTTCCCTGTCTACCCAGCACAGTGTCCACTGATTGTTGGAAGGGGTACCTCCATTTTATCATGACCCTGACCATGCCTCGAGGTCCACCAGCTGGATCCCTCAGAACATAGTCACCTGGCAGGACAGAGAGAAAAACAGATAAAAGCACTCTCATACTCCTGACTGGATAGTTTGGGTCCGGCTGTTCTGGTTCTTGAACAATGATACAATACTGATTTTTCAAACAGTAATGTTTCAGAGGGATCAGTTTTCTCTTTAGCCTAGACTATGTATATATTGTATGTATATACAGACTATGTAAAAATAACATGTTAGTTTCCACCTTAATCTAAATGAATGCTTTCTCTAGCAAGGGATGCAGACGATATATATGTCATTGTTTTACTTTTCTCTCTCCCTCACCTCTGATCTCCCTGCCTGTAGCCAGGGCTCGCAGTGGGATGGGGGTCTTGGCCAGATAGGCAGGCGGAATCTGGTCATCGCTGTCATCAAATACATACACCCACAAACTGCTGGACCTGGGCAACCAGTGGAGTTGAATGTTGTCGATATTTTACAAAGATATGGGTTATCTAAAGCATTATTAACTTTATAAGAATTGAAAAATTGACAAGATCTTAATAAGTTCTTTAGGATACTCATTAATTTGGCCTGAGACTTAAGAGTCAAGAGGCAACTTATCTGCTAAAAACCCCAAATCAAGACAACTTGAAAAGGTAGGAAGGCTGTGTCACAACAAGTGAATGCCCTCTGCAATATAAACTGAATTTCCAACATATGCTTTTTCTGTTTCAAGACTATCATACCTCAGGTAGTGCAACACATCAGTTGTTACTGCTAGTGGGTAGCTGGTGGTATCATTGAACACTGGGTCAGCATTGGACTGGACTGTTTGAGAGACGTGAGGCGGCAGGTCATAGAACCTGTATGTCAGGTAGGCATCGGGAAGAAGTCCAGGCCAGCGAGCATTAAGGCCCACACAACTTTCCAACATGACCACCAACTCATTGGGGATCCCCCCACCGTAGTCATGTAACTCCTGCATACAACATTGAAAAATGACATTTTTTAAAAATCAGCAGCAACATCTGTTTCCAAAAATCATGTCTCCGTTACACTTCGGAATCCCCAGACCTCACTGTGAACAGTTTTCTTAGGGACTATTTCTTTGGTGGAAAGTAGTTTTAAAAATATATTCATAGTGAGGTCTGTGGATTACCCAGAGTAACTGTGACATTTTCTAAAAAGTCACATAGAAAATCACAATCTGGGGAAATAAAACCAAAACAACCTGCATGGCTACATACCACTAGAGGTAAGTGAATTGTAATTTGGATGAACAAAGCCTTTAATGATAGACAACTTACTAAATTCAAGGAAAGGTACCCAGGCAACAAATCAGTCTTCTTTACATACAGTATGTTCCCTCAATATACACATTCATCATACATACTGTGTAGTATAAGTCTCATGTTTATTTACACACTGTGGACATACTATTTCAAAATATGACCATTAAATCACTCTCTTGTACCTCATGACCAGCATCTTGCCAGCCAAGTGAGATCTGCACAGGTCTCCTCGGTTTCGCTGTTCTCCTGTCAGCTCCTCTCTCTACCACAGCATCTATTGGCTCTGCAGGACTAAACAGTCGCACCCAGAAATCCACAACGCCAACAATTTCACCCTCGGAGCCTTGGAGAGAGACAGACAGATTTTTAAACATGGGTTGAAACATAATTATCAAATTAATGGAGATTACCACACATAGTGCATTATGTAATAAATAAGAACATTACAACACAAAAGAAATGTAAAAGAAAAATTACAGGTAATTTATAGAATATCTTCATATTGGCAATCACTGCATGTTAACAGACTGTGTGCACGAAAAGAAACATCAAATCCAGTATTTAACTTTTTCTTTATACAACATTACTCACCTGTGATATTGACATGTCCACCGATGCGATCCCCTCTCCTTTCCATGGCACCCATGAGGGACATCTGCCCACTTCCATGTGTCACAAACCTGACCCCTCCTAATGCCTGGTGGAGCTCCACTCTGACCCTTGACCCCTGACCTCCCAGCCTGCCCAGATCTCGGGCTGTTAGAGCGTAGCGGGACGTGAAGACGTAGTTGGGTTGGCTACCTGACACCAGAGGAGTGGAGTGCACCTCAAAGTCCAAGAGGCTGTAGGTGCAGAAGGTCACAATGTCTTCACCTCTGTCCGCTCCTGGACGGATGCTGCCCATAGTACGAAGCCCTGCTGGGGTGAAGGTTGCGGCCTGAAGGTGCAAAAACCCCCCAAAACAAAACAGATTTTAGCTTCATGGGAAACATGCGCCAAATGATTTTGAATGAAAAAACATCAAACGTCTGACTTTTTTTGGACCTTAAGGTGGATCTCCAACAGTGACTCGCCAGCCCTCAGCTGTGAAAAAGACATATCGTCCTCAATGGGCTGTACCATCTCCTCGTTGCCTGCTGGCCAGGTGTACTGTATTGGTATGGTCCGTTTGTAGTTCCTGGGGCTGTATGCTAACTCTTTCAACTGAGCTTTAGAGTACAAATAGAAAAATAAAAAGTTTTGAAATTCTGAAGGTTTCGCTTATTTGCTGCAGATGCTAACTACCCAGTTGCGTTTTTTCTGAACAAACTGCAAATGTTAACACTAATCACTTCCTGCATGCCCATCAATCAGTGGCAGACAGCACATAAGTAGTAGGAATTATATTCTCTTGCCTCTGCTGTTAGTACGGAAATGAGGGTTGTTGTTGTTCATACCTTGTAGAGTGTTGATCTGAAGAGCTCTTTTTGATAAAAGTTTGTCTTTCTCTGCCATCCTCCTCCTGCTGTCCTCCCTCTCTCTCTCCATCTTCTGGTTGACTGTGTTCAACTCTTCCTTAGGAAGGAAAGTTTCATTGAAGACAAGTTCAGTTAAAACAGGAAAAGAAAAATTTAAAGGAAGCTGAGAATGACAATCACAGGAGTATCAATGCTGATTACAGTTTTGTGTTGTGTACATGTATTTGACAAATGTGTTTAGTGTGTTTGTGCTTGTACCTGCAGGTCTTTACTGATACGGTGCTCCAGCATTAAAAGGTTTCTGGTTTTCTGTAATTCCAGCACAGTCTCAGCATGCAACGCCTGAATGTTTACCAGCTCGCGGGGCGAATCCTCCACCTTCCCATCAGCCCAGAGGAAACGCAGCCCCACCTTGCTCTCCTGCTGCATCCTAAATGCCTGTAGTTGGAAGGAAAGCATGCAACAAGGTTTAAAAGCATTTTATTTAGTCTTTTAAAGCAGTCCTAACAGAGGTAAAAAAAAAAAAAAAAAAAAAAAAAAAAAAAACGTGTGCAAACCTTGATCTGCAAAAGAGTTTCACTGAGCTCCTCAACACTCATGTCAAACACCTGGAAGAGAGAAGAGACAGATGATGAAACCTGTGCCAGGATATGTGCTTAAAACAGGATAACACACAGAAAACAAATAAGAATCTGATGTGTGAAACATCTGTTCAGCAGTATATTATTCAGTTCTTCAAGTCTGACCGTGGTGACAGAGTCCAGTCTGTCCTGCAGAGCAGAAACCTGCTCTCTGTACTGGACAACCTCCCGTTCCAGATGCTCTCGTTTGTCTCTCGTCATGACGGAAAACTCTAAACGAACAACACGGGACACATGAATGAATAAATGGGACTGTAAAATGATGTACCTTTTCATTTTGTTACTGGAGAATCTGTTTGCTTTCGGCACTGGATGATTTGAGGCTTTGGGTATTTCAGGTGTTAGGATCTAATTTAGTGGAACTTATAAAAAGAAATTTATCTTTAACTAACTCCAAATCCAGGTGTTTTCTTATCATTGTCAAACTGCAGGAGATGGAGTGCCGTCATGCTGAGACTCCTACCTCTTTCTCGCTCCCTCTGCTCCTCTAATATCTCCCTCTCACGTCTCAGTTTCTCCTTCTCCAGCTCCAGCCTGCCTCTCGCTTCCCTCTCTGCTTGCAGCATCTCCTCCAGTCCCTGGATGTCCGTCCCACAGATGTTTTCTTCCAGTTTCTCCCTCTTCTGCTCCACTTCTCTATGTTTTTCCACCCGGCCATCATGGCTGCTTTGCACAGATAAAGTACTAGGAAAGAAAAAAAGGTCAATATAAACAGAAAAGGAGAAAAGACTTTCAGAAGTCATTGTCAAATGTTAGGACTACACGAGTAGAAGACTTTAACTCTTACCTCTCTAGTAGAGTGTCATAGTTTTCTTTTATTAGATCCCTCTCTCCCTCCAGGTCTAATATCCTCTCCTGTAGCTTAATCAGAAATAAAACTTTGAAAAAACTGACATCATGTTAGATGAGCTCTAGTCTCTCCTAGTCAGGATTTATACATGCAGATACAAATGCAGTACCTTGTCCAGGGTCTGTAGAGACATAGTGGAGGTGGTAAGTTGTCCCTCCAATGCCAGTGCTCTCTGTCTCTCCTGCTTCAGCTGTTCAGTCAGCTCCTCCACTTTCTCCAGCAGGGCTCCCTGGCTTTCCCTCAGCGACCTCTGGCTCTGGGGTGAACACATGACACACTCCAAATTAATATGAGCACTAATTGATTTCTGAGTAAAGTATCAGACTTCTAAAGTATTCATTAAGCTTTTTGTATAACGGGGCATTTACCTCCTCCAGCTGATTCTCATATGCCTGGAAGGAAAGAGAAAAGACAAAAAGAAAGATCTAACTTCTAACTTCTGAGGACCAATTAGAGTGTAAGTGTAAACGACTAAAGTAACATAAGAAAAAATTAATGATTTATAGAGAAATAAGGTAATTTAACCTCTTGCAGGTCGTTGAACTTCTCCTGGGTGACTCTCAGGGCGGTGCTCTTGTCTGAAAGCTGCTTTTGTAGACGGATCAGATCCACATTTTCTCTAATAGTGATTCTGACAGAGAGATACGATTATTTTTATTGACATGGTTGTTGTGCAAGCAGTTGTAGCGGTAGCTGCAATAAGAGTAGGTGGTGGTGGAAAGAACACTACATTGTCCTCCTTGTGAAGAAAAGGTGCTACTTTTCAGATCTTACTTATTGTGTAAATGCAGGTTTAAATCTACTTAGTGGTACTGCAGCAAAGCACATTCAATTGTATTCAAATAAAAACTAATTTACTGATTTAAAAATATACTCCAAAAAGTAGGACACGAAAAATGCAATGCACCTTTCCAACAACTGCAGTAGTAGCCGTAATATTAGCATTAGTGATATTAGTAGTTGTATTTCTGCTGTAGCCACCTGTGTCTGTCAGACTGCTGCTTCCTTATCTCTCTCACAGTTCCCTCTATCGCTTTCTCTTTCTCTCTCAGCGAGTCTCTGAGCGCCTGAGCAGTCAGCTCCAGCTCTGCAACCCTCATCTCCTCTGTGACACTGGACCTGCTGGGAGGGAGAGATGTGGAGGGGCAGAGGGAGGTCAGGGTGGAGTCATGGGAGTAGAATGAGGTGGGAACGATGATATAATTAGAGGTTAGAAAAGAGGAGGGATGAAAAACTGAGGGATTTATTTAATAGAGTAAGGAATGGAGCTAAAGAAAGAAAATAGAGATAGAAACAGGACAAGTGCAGGACTGGCAAAGACTCACTTGCTTCCCAGAGTTTCCTAACATGATTTATTTTGTCAATTTTAATACAGACTACCTGATCAGGAAGGGTTTTTTTTGCATATTCTTAATGTCCTGCACAAACTCGATATGATATACAGTATATATATATATATATATATATATATATATATATTTTTTTTATAGATTTGTAGATAGTAGTTTACAGGACAACAGTGAAAAACTGTCTGAGGTTTTGGCAGGAAACTACTCATATGAGAAAACTGCACTCTAAAATGTCTTCTACACAACTTTTCTATTTAGCTTACACTTACAATCTCTCCATCTCTGTCCTGGTGTCTTCCAAAGTGGGGCCATAGCGGGGCGGGGCAGTCTGGGCTGCCCTCCTGACCCCACCCTCCACTTCCATACTTCTACCTGACAAGAAGAAGAGAGGGAGGAAGGTCAGAGATGGAAGAGGAAGCAGTAGTCACTCTGCCCTCTATTCATGTGCTGTATTTTTTACACAACACACACACCTTTACTGAACTTGTATGGCGTGCGACCTCCGAGGTCCATAATGTGCTGCTTGGCCAGGCTGAGTTTGTTCTGTAGCACCCCTTTCTGGCTCTCCAGCTTCGCCACACGGGCTTCCAGCTCCTGTATGGTGTCCTCCATGTCCCTCTCCTTCACACCACTGGACCCAGGACGGGCCTGACGAAGACGCATCAGTCTGGTGGACATCCTGAGGCAAGAAGGAGGAGGTTAAATCAGCCATATTAGAGGACTTGTCTTTATCATATCTCTTTAAATCACATCCTAGGGCTGCAACAGAGATGACTGTCCCAGCTACTCTGAGATGCCACATTGATGTGCCCAATTCTGCCCAAATGTCTGGTGTTAGGTACAGTCATCAGGGTATGGGTCAGTGTTTCGGTGCTAATGCGTGTTACCTGCGTAGCCTCTGCTCCTGTGTACGTGTGTGCTGTCTTAGCACACTGTTTTCCTCTTGCAGTCTGAGACACAGGTCCTCCAGGTGCTCTCTGGGAAACCGAAACAGGCGCTGAGGATCTGCTGAAGAGGGAGACAGGCAGAGAGAGAGAGAGAGAGGCAGCCAAAAATGTAAAAAAGCACTTTCTTTGCATGTTTGATGCATGTTTGTAACAAAAGAGTTTCCCCTCGGGGATCAATAAAGTATTTCTGATTCTGATGCATAGACATTTGCAGAGAAAAAAAGAGAATTGTTTATATGCTAGCACGAAAGGCACTTTTGTATGCTTTTAAAAGTTTTGTAAAGTGGTTTTACCTCTTGTCTTCATGACATGATACTTCTTCCATGGCTTCACATCACGTAGAGTATCTGGGGAAAACAGCATGAAGGTGACATGCATTTGGTCACGACTGTATATATGTATTTACAGACACACAAATGTACTTCTATTGCACAAGACCTTTGAGTCAACAAATTTCCTAAACCCCTCACTGTCACTCAATTAAACCTTAACTTAAAGCAACTAGAGCTCACTGGAATTTTGTTGAGAAAATACAATTCATTGATGTATCCCCATTGGATCATTGGCTCTGTTACTCTATGCTAACAATATCACATTATCTATGTTGAGTGATGTTAAAATGAGACCAGTTGTTTTGTGTACAACATTGTTGAAATTACATAACAAATTATGATATTAAACCTTTCCAAAGTAAATATATGTGACCAAAACCTGTCTACACCTCCAAATTGAATTCACGTTGAACATTTAATGTTTAAAATGTACAAGGTCAGTCTTCTACTAATAGTATACTATCACTGAATAAAGAGCAATCCAAAGATTCAATAATCATTTGGGAGTTTATTTTAATTTCTATTTTGTCATAACTTATATTGAAAATTCAAGTACATGTACACACAGATCATGGTATAAGACTATACACACAAACCTGGGACAGTTGGCATCAGACCCCCCCTCATCAGTCCCACATCTTTGACTGGGAGATCCCCGGCTGTCTCATCCATCACTGGCGACATCACACCTCTCCACTCAGACTCAGCAAATCAGAAAGCTCCGGTCTTTGAAATGTCACAACAGCAAACTTGTCATACTGACATCCACTGCTGGTTCACTGACCATCATCCAGGTGAAGTTACAAACTGGAATTTGGACTAAAAATGGTTATGTGAAAGGTTCTTATGACTGCAGCAAAACAGAGAAACCAAAAAAGTATGATTCAATCTTGAGACCATCACTTGTTACATTACATTATGTAATTATAGAGCCTTAAAATCATTCCCTTCCTAGTTTTTGCCATTATGGTGAATGCATTGTACACTTCATCACTTACTGCACTGTGGGGATTAATGAGATCCAAGCTGCTGGAAGCAGTGCTTTCCATTACACACACATACAGAAATATAAGTTGTCAAACTGGCAAAAGGTAGGAAATTAAGGTCTGTATATACTCTCAGTTGCAGAGGTAATTTACTTTTTCAGTGATACTTCAAATCATGACCTCAAAACTCTGTACACACTGTGTATAATCTACTACTACTACTTCTCTGCCTAGAGAAGCTGTCATCCCCAACGGTTTTAGCTTCATTATACATTTTTAAAGCTATCGGCCAAATGTGGCAATTAAGTAAAAGTTCATAAAAATAATTTGCTGTTTTAAGGTCTACATTGCTGTGCAATTAGTGATAAACACCAGGAATGATACTGGTAGGACAGTGGTGGGCATTTTGATAGTCCTTCCTATAGTAACAGAGATCAACACTGAAAACTATTAACAAAATATTTGACTTACCCTTTTCTGTTGGCCATCCAAAGACGTTTTACCTCTGCTAAAGAAATGTCTACTGTTCTTGCTTTAGGCTGTTGTTCAGTGTAACCTGGTGGCTCTCTACATGTCTCCACCCTGTGCTTGGATGATATCAGTTTTAATCCCTCTTCATCCCTTCCTCTTTCCCTAACCCCTTTTAAGTTCTCTCTTTACAAATATGTTTCCAAATTGAAATTCTTTTAGGAATTCACAAGTGTTAAATGATTATTTGCAATGACTGTGTGTTTGTGTGGATGCATTTAGTTCAGTGACATACATGTGAGTGAACAGTATGTGTGTATAATGCCTCCTCCCAAGACTCAGTCCTGAACTCTGTCTCAGTGCTCCATCTGCCTTGAAGCTAATCCCATCTCTGTGCTAATCTGATTAGCAACCGTCACGTTGTACAATCTGAAGTCAGTTTTGTAGTTAGCCTGTAATGACTCAGGATAGTGATTATTGGAGTGGAGCAGGTCTAAGATCTGTGCTCAAGGTGTTACTTTTGAAGAATGCACGAGAGAAGGGAAGAAGAAAGACGAGGAGGAGGAGAAGGGGTAAACATATACAACAGTTTAGTTTATTGAGGGAAGGGGGCAAGTCAGAAACAGGATATGTGTGATCCATGTGTGAAAGAAGTTATTGTTGTGAATAAATCATCAAATAGTGATGAAGAGCATAATTCATCCTTTAATATAAAATATAACACTGATTGTACCTCTGTACAAAATATTTCAGAAGAGTGTTTGAAAGTTGTGATGCAAAACCACAGTTTTTTCAGTGACTAATAAAGTTGGACGTTAGTATATTTGTTCTTTATGACTGATTCATTTTAGTTTACAAATGATGTACTGTGGTGTAATTAAAAATCTTCATATCAACACAGAGAACAGTTTTTCTGCAGCTTAAAATAAAATACCATGGCATAAAAAACAGACATTGAATATACATTTCACATTATATTGTAATGTCATCTAAATCCCTGTCTCCATTGACTCCACTGACAGGGCGGATGATAAGTGGTGATTTGTTGCAGCCGCTGTCACTCATATCTGGGTTGAAAAAGGGAAAGATGGCGTCAGTGAATTGGAACTGTGTAAAGGAATAGATGTGTGACTTAGCCTCTGCCTCGTAGAAGGACACCGTCCCGTCCTCGTAATCCAAAAACACCCCAACAACCTGCGGCCTCTGAGAGACACACAGCAGCTCTGCCTGTCCTGCACATGCCCGGTACTCACTGCCCTTCCTCAAACAAATAGCCCAATAACCGTCCTCTGGACTCAGTGTGACCAATCCCTTCCTGTTGACTGACTGTCGAGCCACACCCAGGTCCCATGCTGTTTTGTCTCCCACGTCTACCTCCCAGTAGTGCCTCCCTGTGGTGAAACCCTGCATAGCAAGAGAGGCTCAGGTCACTGGGACTGTTCATTTCTCAGAGAGTGAAGCAGAATAGACATAATATCCCTACAGTGATAATCACATACAAACCACATCTTTATTTACCCTGGTGCCAAGGACACATGGTGCTGTGTCAAAACGCTCTGGTAGGTCCACCAGGTTCTGTTGAACATTTCCATCCCAGACCTGTCTCCTATCCTCCGATATAACCAGCCAAGGGTTGGCTGTCCTGGGGTCCAGATGAACATCAACTGGTAGACAGACATAGTTTATATGGAACTTTAACTTCATTATCCTCTTTCTTCTAAGATTAAATTATTATTATTTATTTGTGGTTTCCATCATTGAGGCATCCAGAAAAATACTGTAACAAATCCTTGATGAAAAGTCACTAAATCAGTTTCTCTCAGTGTTACAAAGGCAGGTAATAGGAAACAGGACAAAAGATATAACTATAGGAGAGAGAGAGACTGTTATTGACATTGTTTTACTGTCTAACTCCAACTGTACCTGCATACTGCTGCATCTTCTCATGCTCTGTAAGTTAATAAGAACATATGATCGAAAATGAAACAAACAACGTACAACAACGTACAACGATTGTATTCAATCTGCGATCATGACATTAAATATAAGTTGCTGTTTTATCGCAGAATGTAGTGATGCTGACGAAAATTCTTTTTAGAAGTTGACCTTGAATGGAGAGGTTCTTTAAAGCTGATTGAAGCTGCTGTTCAATGTTAGCCACCGCTCTCCTTACAATCCCCAAACATGTGTCTGAATGGACGATGATGCCAGAGCAGGCTTTGGCAGATGGAGGAGAACTCAGAGCTGGAAACCTCTGACACAAAGAAGGCAAATAAGAGATTGTGAATTTCTATTTTTTTAGAATGCTCTTTGGCATCTGTTTCTACAGTGGATTTCTCCCTGTCTGACTATCAAATATCAAATCTCTTGCTCAACTGCTCCAACCTTACCTGCAGAAGATGGAGGTGGTCCTCAGTGTGAGAAAGCTGCTCCATCTCACTTCTCTTCCTCTCCAGCTCTATGATTTCAAGCTCCAGCTCTGTGATGAGTATCTCCGCCCTCTGCTCTGCTGCTGCCTGCTTCCTCTGGATCATCTCCACCAGCTCAGCCTGACTTCTCTCCATGGAACGAAACAGAGCGGAGAAGACCTCCATGCTTTCCACTATGTCCCTCTTTGAGCATTCCTGAAGACATTGGATGTTCGAGCTTCACTGAGCAAAATGATGTACTATATGTGCAGAGTTTGATACTAGAAGACTGTTTTCATGTTCATCTGCTGAAGGAGGCAAGTTTCTCTGTGCTCAACTTAAATCTGAGTTTAAGACGTGTATATATGAGCATGATTTTGTGATCACAACTAGTGTGGAAGCCAATCATTGTCCAATTTGCAGCTTACACAAGTGTGATGTGGAAACTTGAAACCTCCAGTGCACATAAAACGTAGGATACACCCTCTGTCCAGCAGTCAAACTTTTGAAATGAAAACTATTTGCACATTCATAGATTCTGGATTTTTTTATGAGGGAGAAGGAGTGGATGTAATTTAAAGATTTTTAACTATGTAATTGAACTGTATTTGTAGGAAAAACATCAGAAATTCACACATCTCACAAATTATTATTGAAAGATTATTTTTATATGTCTTAAAACATGGAAGGGATCTTTAAGTAGAAGCAATAACAACAATACTAGCAATACTTACTACAAGTGATCCTCAATAGCAATAGCAGTTTAAATAGTAGTACTAGTATAAATAAATACAAATAGATTCCAAGCAGAATAATGATATATTAATATATATTTTCAGATGTTTTGGGACTATAACTGCAGTAATACCAATACTTTTTTTCTGCTATGCACACTCTTTTTTAATGTAAGTTTTTCTTGTGTGAAAAGCGTTTGTTGCATGTGTCCAGCCTCATTTCTTAGATTCTTGTAGGCTGTTTTAACTGCTACTGCAATGGCTCGATTGCAATGGCTCGATTTTTTTTTTTTTTTTTTTTTTGCTGTTTTGTGATCTTATGTCAACTCACTTTGCTGAGCTCCACAGAGTGTTTGATCTCCTCCACTTTCTGCAGTCTGCCCTGGATCATCTGCAGAACATCAGCCTCAGTCCTTTTCATCTGAGCCTAAACATCAGAACAGGAATTAAAACCAAAACTGGAATCAAAGTCCAAAGGCTGCCAATGTATCTGATGGGATGATGGGGAGTTTAGGACCTCACCTTCTTCTCCTGACTCTCTCGCTCCACTGGGACGATGTCGTGACTGCGGTGGTCGGTCTCGGTGCACAGCACACACACACACCTCTGGTCGCTCCTGCAGAACAGCTCCAGGAGCCTTTGGTGCCTTTTACACATCCGGTTCTCCAGCGTTGCCACAGGTTCGATCAGCTTGTGATTCTTCAAGGTGGCAACTCTCAGGTGTGGCTCCAGGTGACTCTCACAATATGAGGTCAGACACACAAGGCAGGATTTCAGGGCCTTTGTTTGCTTTTTCACGCATACATCACAATATATGAATTTTCCTGCCATTGACACCACGCCATTCTGCCTTTTCGCTCTGATCTGCTCAGACATTTCCTTGGCAAAGGAGTTTTCGCAAAGCTCTGGGCAACCCTCAAAGACCGTCTGACATTTGGGACAGCTGATGGCAAGGCTGTCGTCCCAGTGTGATGTGATGCAGGTGAAGCAGAAGCTGTGACCGCAGGGGATGGAGACGGGCTCAGAGAAAACATCCTGACAGATGCAACACTGAAACTGCACGTCTGACAGGAGTATGCTGGGGGAGGTCATGACCTCAGAAATAAAGAAAGGTCAGTGTTAACTGATTATGAATAAAATTAATCATTTACATTCTGAGTTACAGAGGAAATGTGTTTTGGTAACATTAACTATCACAGAGACATTTACAAAGCATTCAGAATTTTTCAGAGCTTTTGTCTTCATTGTTTTTAATACAGGCACTGTAAGTACTTTTATTTCAGCCAGAAACATCGTAACTTCCTTATCATTAGCTTCAAACAATTCAAAGCTGTCCACTGGCCAAAGTCCACCTGCATGGTCACATGACTCAGCCTCTCACTCACTCACAGAAACTCATTCTGTAATCTTAGCTTGAAACATGGATTGAATACACCCATGAAAAACAAACGTGCAGGCTCCTTTCCACCCAGTGTAATTCATTATCCTGCAAGTGTTTATAATGTACTGCACACCCCCACCAGGGGATGAAGACTAATGGCTTCAAATATTAGTCCCTCCTATATTCCATTTTACCTGCCTGCCACAAGACAGCAGAAACATCATTGAAATTATTGTATCTGTCTAATCAAAATGCTGACACATACCCATCTGATATTTTGTCTTGGTCTTACCTTGTTGCTGAATGTGAAACGTGACCTCTGAGGTAGCAAAGGCAAACGCTGGCAATGCGGTTGTGAAGGCAAAGTCCTCCCCATTTCACTGTAACCACTCCCTCTGGGACTTTTTTTTCCTCCAGAGCTTTTCAATCTTTTGTATTGGAGTGAGCAGCAAAAAGGAAGTACCTGACTAAAGCTCAGTCACATTAATCACTATACCCATTCCAAGGCTCTTTATTTCAAATGGACAGATGCACATACTATGTATATTGTCACACATTATCAAAATACTGTTACAATAATATCTTAACACAGTTTAACACACATTTCTAAGCAGGGATAATTTGACTATTAATAAAAGATAAGGTTAGTACAGTATATTTGTTTTGGGAATGATCCCTACTACAGTTGTAGCTACTTTAAGTGCATACATTTAAGTTGTATAAAGTTCTTTCACAATTCAAAACTAAAACAAAACTAAATAAAAATCCTGGATCAAGTGACCTCTACTTGACGTGCCATGTCTTATTTTAAGATTCTCCAAACAGGTCAAACTACATTTCACTGGAATCTGATCAAATTTCTTTCCTATCATTAATTTTTTTACATTCACTTCAAGGAAAGCAATTCAAAATGTGAAAAATCTAAATAACTTGAAAAAAAAAAAAGGTTTTGTATCCATTCTCCTGCATTTCATCTCGTCTTTCCTCCACTGATCTCATGTCTCAACAGATCGAATTTTCAGGGAGAACAACTGTGGCGACAATCCGTATTGTCTGAAGAGCTAGATTTTTTTTTAAAAACCGCACACACGCACACACACACACACACACACACACACACACACACAACAGTAGATTATTTGAATTAAGTGAATACAAACTAGTCATGAAAAAAATGAACTGAGCAGCAGTTTGTCTCACCTCCTCCAACGCACTCTGTATGTCCGAGTCAGACAGTCGAATAAATGACGTTAATCTGACGTTTAATCCGACAACATAAACTGTTGACATAAATACACAATATGTTACATAAAATAATACACATGATAAAATCAATGGATAATATATTCCATTAATATAGCTAAGTATTCAACATCATTTAAAATATAATAACCATAAATATTGTCTTTACATCAGCTTATACTATTAGTTATTATATTTAATATATACTGTATAATAATTAATAAAAAAAATGCTTTAACGAAACAAACAAATTTATGAAACACATCAAATGTCTTTACCAAAAAAGTCTAACATGTGTTTTCTGTACACAATACTACTTTAAAAAACTTGTTAAATCATGTTTAAATTTTATGTATTTATAAAATTGTAAAGTAGGGTTTACATTTATTCTCTGGTTTCATATAAATATAAGCAGACTAGTTTCTCTTCTAGCAACAGTTAACGCAGACCCAAACACATAATTAATAATGAAAAACAAATATAAGAAACACAAGAAAAAAATAATATAGTTGTGTTAAGAATATCAATTACAATCAAGCTGATTTAAAATATATAAATACATATATGAATTGGGCACTCAAGGCAAAGGCTCAGACCATGTAATGAATGTAACAAATGTATATACTTACAAGGCTCTTTTGTTGTAAGACGCAGTCAGAGATATTTTGGAAAGATGGAAAGAAGAATATTGATGAATATGATGAATTGATATTTTGTTAAAGGCAGAATAAGTAAGATTTTTTGGTTGCTGTTTGTAAACACATAATTCAAAGTTGCCCCCCCATCTTCTGTTTCATGGCAGTTACGTTCTAAAGCCCAAAACAAAATTGCCCACACCTCCGCACAACCCTGCTAGAAGGAGTCACATTGAATGGAGCTGAAGCCAGCTTCATCCTGTCCGCTCTGTGGCCTCTCAGACAGAGCAGAGGGGGGACGGAGACAGCGACATGACACCACTGCCCAAATGTTGACGTTCAAACACATCCCAAACACAACAAACTAATAAGAAACTAAGAAAATACAGACAGAGGGCAAAGTCTCTGCAGATACAGACACTGCCACACAGTTCTAGTGGGTCGTAAGTGATGATTGAGAGGATTTTTTTCTGTATGAGTCTATACATTGTTTTTTTTTTTAGGAAAATGCTACTTATTCTGCCTTTAATATCTCACGTTTAATTTTCTCTTGAATGTAATTTAAACTTTAGTTGCATGATATCATAACTGAAAATAAAATAAAACCCATTTTGAATTTATACAAAAAAGAAAAGTAAAAATAATGACAAGGAAAGGTAAGGTAATGTTAACAATGTCCTTTTAAATGTGCCTGAACAATGCTCAAAAAGAAACAAGGAACAAGAAAAGGCAACAGGAAATTAACTTAAGTACATGAAGGATGAAGGAGGAAGCTTTTCAAATGCAACAAGGAAATACCTACTATTGCTGCTGGTAAGCACTATTAAATGTCCAGTAGTTACAAAGTGTCCAAGTTACAAGGTAAAAAATAATCAGCTTTCACTAACATTTTGTTCAATTTAAGCTACTGCTGCTGCAAACTGGTTTTGCTGGTACTACCTTGCAATCATTAGGTAGTGGCCACCACTACATTGCAACTAAAGTCATAAACCTTTAGTTAGCCATAAAACCATTTCTGTAATTCACTAGCCATTCAAATGTATATGTCATCATCTAGAATATTGTCATGTTTAGAAAAGAACAATAGTATTATGCTTGGTTAAATACACATTGATGAAGTTAAATATCTCACCAGTGACTGCAGTAATGTTTACTCCACTGCTTCTGACGTTCTCAAACACAGAGAAGAGAGTGAATGTGTATTTAGTTCCAGCAGTGAGAGATGAGACTGTGTGAGTTACTGGTCCATCTCCATCTGGTGCAGTGATGTAGATCTCTGTACCATTAAACTGGAGAATATAGCTGACATTGTTGTTCACTTTATTCCACTGCAGAGTGATACTGGTCTTATCTTGTCCTGTTGATCTGAAGCTTCCTGCGTTTGGAGGAGCTGAGATAGAAAATATAGCAGTGACCAATTTTATCAAGATGGGATTGTCTTATGTGTTTCGTGCCAGGGAGGAATGTGAAGTCAGTCGGGCCTCTCAGATTAGGTGATCACCAAATGTTAACTACAACCCTAACACAGGTTCATATAACAGAGCTGTCTATTTAAATGTTTCCTTCATACATCTGTGGCTCTGTCTTCTTTACTAATGCTGATAATTAAAGTTATTCACTGTCCAGCAACTGCCCTCATTTCAAAATGGATTCACCATCCCAGCTTTCACCCACATGTTGTTCACTTTAGGTTATTGCTGCTGACAACAGCTCTCTGTTGCAATTGCTGTTGCTAACTGATATGGCTGCTGCTATCTGGAATTGACTGGCTAGTGGTGGCCACAACATTGCCACTTAAATTTAACCATGAGTCAGCAATAAAACAATTTGTATAATACCCTAGGCATTTAAACATATATTTATGATCTAGAATGCTGTCATATAGCTACCAGAAGAATACAGTTATGCCTCATTCATAATGAACTGATGAAGTCAAATGTCTCACCAGTGACTGCAGTAATGTTTACTCCACTGCTTCTGACGTTCTCGAACACAGAGAAGAGAGTGAATGTGTATTTAGTTCCAGCAGTGAGAGATGAGACTGTGCAAGTTACTGGTCCATCTCCAACTGGTGCAGTGATGTAGATCTCTGTACCATTAAACTGGAGAATAAAGCTGACATTGTTGTTCACTTTATTCCACTGCAGAGTGATACCGGTCTCATCTTGTCCTGTTGATCTGAAGCCTCCTGCATTTGAAGGAGCTGAGATAGAAAAAGAAAAGGGAATGAATTTATCAACAAAGGACTTTGCGCGAAAAAATTATTCATACTCGATCTGGCTGTTAAGGTTACACAATTTTGTATCCCATTGTTAACAAAAACTATGAGGCTATGAGAGATATAATTGATTAAGACACATTTTTGTATTAGCAAAAATGTTGTGTCACATTTTATACCTAACCACATCACAGTGTGTGTTTGACAAGAATAATGTAATGAACAATAATTGCGGATTAAAACTTCAAAAGTACTTTAAGTTGGATAACTATGGGAAAGTGAAGGAGTTTAATGTGCTGGCCAATATAGTACATGATTTGAAATGCATATACTGTGCAAGTAGAGAAGCAGGACATTCAGTGACACAATATTAGACATAGCAAATACATTTTAGTTTTACACTGTCACACTGACAAGAATGTGATGGCTTACTGAGTTACCACAGTGGATCTTTTTGAAATCAAAATCCTTACCGGTAACTGCAGTAATGCTTACTCCACTGCTTCTGACGTTCTCGAACACAGAGAAGAGAGTGAATGTGTATTTAGTTCCAGCAGTGAGAGATGAGACTGTGTGAGTTACTGGTCCATCTCCATCTGGTGCAGTGATGTCGATCTCTGTACCATTAAACTGGAGAATAAAGCTGACATTGTTGTTCACTTTATTCCACTGCAGAGTGATACTGGTCTCATCTTGTCCTGTTGATCTGAAGCTTCCTGTATTGGGTGGAAGTGAGACAAAGAGGACAACTTATGAGACAAAAATGACATCAAATGACAAGAATTGTTCATTTTTTAATTCATCAGCTGTTTGATGCAACACATATATTGTACTTTGGTACATCATGTTGACATAATATCACTGACATAATTACTATTCCCAATGATGATGCACCACCACTTGTAAATCAGTTGATAGATTTACTTTTGTACAGTAGGTTCAATCTATTGCATACTTTTTCAGATCAAACAGTAAGTAAGCTATAGATGGTTAATATTTTGGTGGTTTAGAATTTTTTTTTAATGGAAAGTTTAAACAAGGGAGCAAAGATATTACTTCGCTTAGTAGGAGATCTATCAGAAATAAACACCCATATAAACATACACAAGTAGAAATTAAGGGCAAAGGGAAAAGAAGAAACAAAAAATAAATCAAATAACACACACACACACACACACACATACACACACACACACACACAGGCATCTTATCCAGGGTTAAGCACAGCAGTGTTTTGGTTACACTGGATTACTAAATTGACCTTAAGTTACAGATAGCCAGTCAGTAAAAGATCCCCATGTAAGCATACATTGATCAAGCTTGTTAAGTAGAGTATGTCACCCTCTCATAAGCAGCCAATTGAGCCATTGTTGTATATAGATGGTTTTGTTTTGCCCATTAGTCCGTTTTAGTTTAGTGTTAAACATAATCCAATTTCTATCTTAACTGATGTTGAGACTGTCAATCACTTTTATTATAATTGTTCTGTTTTTCTTGTTCTGAAACATTCATTTTAATAGCAGATTTCTGCAACGAGAGTATTCATTGTATTTGACTTGATTTTGGTGGTTCTGTGCCTGTTGATGTGCCATTTTTATAGATGGCAAACATTCACCTTACAGACAAGAAAGTAATTTCTTTAGGAATGTAATTTTTAAATACTGTGCTATTTACAACATGATCACTAGATTTCCACAGGTTTATCATATAGCCTTCTGAACAGCATTTAGCCTATGCAGAAGAACAGTAAAAATACATAACGTTCTTGTTTATGATTTAACAGACATGCCCATGTACACAAATTCACAAATCCAAATTCAACTGTTTTCTTTCAATGTTAATTTGATCTTAAAGGTACGATATTTGCTAATATATAACGGAAACTGTCTTAATAATCCAACAATGAATCTCTATACAGTATGTAAGCAGAAATAAGATACATTACCTGTTGTGTAACAGATGAACGGGAAAGTAAGGGAGCAGTTATTATCGGACCAGCGTCCTGAGTCATTGAATGCCATAGTGACACACTGCTCTGTGCCAAGGTCTGGTTGCCCGCTGGCCCAGTGTCGAAACAGAGAGGTGCTCCCATCAGACCACAGTTTTTCCCGGTGCAGACCGATCCACACAAAGGACCCAGCTGCCAGGTTTGCGATGATGTCATTTTCTGTCTGATTTCGTATACTGCAAGAGAAACAGTAGCATATATGCGTCAAGGTTGAGTTGAGTATAAGTGAAGAGGTAAAACATAACAGACAAAAAAATAAAAATCCAACACTGCAATGCATTGTTAGTGATTGTTGGGAAATATAATATTGTACCTTATGTGATTATTTAAGGAACGTGTTCAGCCATCTGGACAACGTAGCCATTTACAAACACTACTTACAATCAGTGCAACATAATCACCTTACAATTAAGGTATACTATCACTATACTTCTATTACTAATACTGCTTGTAATCATAACAATTTCATTATCATCATCATCATAATACCTGATAATACCATAGTGCCTTACAGTCTTAAAACCAAGGATGAAAAATACATAACTTATAGGCAAAGCAATAAAAAAAACAAAAAACAAATAACCAGACACAGGAAGGGAGGGATTAAAATGACAAAAAGGATAAAATAAAACAGTAGGACAGATATTCCAATCCAATTGGGATTCCAATCAACTGTCACAATAATGAATAAACCTGATTTCATCAACAGAACAGATCAAAACTTAAGTAGTTGGTTCAGCACTGTACTATTGTATGTCTTGGAGTCATCATTAGTGCACACTGTACCTGGCTAGATCGACATAATTCTCCCTGCAGAATCTCTGAGCTTCAGTCCAATTCAAATTTGTGTCGACCTTTACAAAGGATGATGTGCCATTTACTATACCTGGAAATATATTGATGAAAAAATGTTATTAACCATGTCAGGATGGACTTGTAGACAACACTCATTTTGCTACAATGTATGCAGGAGTGTCAGTGAAACAGTAGGAAGTAGGAAGATCTAAAGATCTGGATTCAGTGGGATACAAAATTGCTCATGTCACCTCAATACAACAAATACATAGAAGTTGCGAGATGTTTCTGGAAATGCTAGAAGATCTATTTAGCCCTTTCTTACACTATAAGAAAACTCACCGCTGTAGCACACAAAGCTTCGTTGGTTGTCGCAGTTAACGTCTTCCCACGTGCCAAAATATGGACTCCCACTCAAAAGCTCCACACAGTACTGTTGTCCGCCCAAATTATTGGGCTGTGCAGTATGCCAGTTTCTAAACTCTGTCTCTCCTTCATCATAGAAGCTGCTGTCATTCAGGGACCATCTCCAGCTGTTTATCAAATCATCATAGAGACCTATCCAAGCATTGCCTGTTCAAAAAGATGTTCATTATATAAAACAGCTGGAATTAAAATAGTGCTGAATTGACCTAAAATGTAAATTACTTTACTGAACATCCCTTAAAGTATGTGTCTCCTCTATATTTTATTGAGGGCCTTTGTTGTTCTTTTTCATTACACATTATCATATTTTATATTTTTTTCTAATAATAGCAAGCTTGTCAAAAACTTGGATTCTGTTGTGTATGTATATGATTATACATATATATACAGTACAGTATGTTTATGTTACGTATATGATTCCAATATCAAGAGCTTGCCTGTGTAATTCGATGTGGTGCTGACAACGGCACTGACGCCATTTGTGTTTTCTACGGTGGCCAGGTCAGTGTAGACCTTTCTGCAGTAGATCTGAGCTTCAGTCCAGTTCACTGGTGTACTCACAAAGTAGTACTGATGAGTTTGGGCGGAGGCATCATTGACCAGTGCTCCTAAAACAAAGCATATTTGTTTTTTTATTACGTATTTGTATACAGCATGTAGACTTTCTATGTTCTTTTACAGTGAACATGAAGAGGCACTATACATCAGGTGGGTTAAATGGTATATGGACTGTACTTGCCTTTCTAGTGTTCCGACCACTCAAAGCACTTTACACTACATGTAAATTTACATTCACCCTATTCATACACTGATGGGATGCTGCTCATCAGTACAAAGAAACTAACTCATTCACACACCAAAGGCACAGCCTTCAGGAGCAATTTGGGGTTCAGTATCTTGCTTGAGGACACTTCAACATGTGGGCTGGTGGAAGCCGGGATCAAACCGACAATCATCCTATTAGAGGACGACCTGCTCTGCCTCTAAGCCAGAGGTTCAGCTGGGGTGTGGGGTTTTACAATACCTTTTCCTCATTGATGAGATTTTTGCCAGATTCAGTAAATCGGTGTTCACTGATCACCACTGACAATAAAAAGAACCAGTGCAACTACTAGGTGAAACTGAGCAGGAAACATGAACTGTTAAGGCATTGGACTCCAGTAAGATTAAAAAAAAAGGTTAATCCTCCAAAAAGCAAAAGTGAATATGAAGAAACATCTGTATGACCGTGTGTATGATTACATTAGTAGTGTTCAAAATAGGTTAAGACATACAATACACACCTTCCTCTCTCCCTATTGTATTATCTATTTTAGTTTCTTTGTCAATATACCATAATCTTCATTTATGACTATGATCAAAAATCCAGTTACCCTGCAGAAAACAAACTTTTCTACCCTGCCCTAAAACCTGTACAGGAATATATGTAATTGATATAGTACATATATTCCTGATTACAACTGATGAATTAACAAACATTAAAAGAAGATTTTTTGTCATTTTAAGCATTTTCTGTCTTAATAAGTCAGTTCCACCTAATGCAGAAATACTTATATGCAGTACCGAGTGAAGACTGCTTAAGCTGCAATTGCTTTAAATAGACAAACAGCCAGAATAATCAAACAAGAGGCACCAACCTGTGAGCACAAAGATGATCCGCCAATAATCCATGAGTTAAACCTTAAAAAAAATGCATTTGAAAAGACACATAATGTTAATCAATTCCTATTAAAATGTGTTAACCAACTCCACTTAACTTTTATATGAGATACATGTGGATATGACCAATACATTTCCCTGCAGAATATGGTACAGTTATTGATTCTACTTACCTTTACCTTTTTAACCTCTTCCTGCTTAAAAATACAAGGCTTCAAATGCCCCTGACTGCCAGCTACTGTGTGCTGCTTGTACGGAAGCTGTTTGAAGTTCTTCAGTGCTCAGCTGCTGTGAGTGTTTAAACGTCATATTAATGGGTGTAGTTAAGATTGAGTGAAGCAAAACAGACTCTTCAATGACAAAGACAACCTTGCTGCAGGAATCAGGAAGAAAAAGTTAAACAAAATATTTTTATATGGACAGACATGCAGATCTGGTCAAACTTGTGTGCTTCTCCTCCTTTATCTTACGCTACATAACACGGACCAGTGTCTTTTGTCATTTACAATAATATAATACAATACAATAACAATAACTACTAAATATTTTTTATTCTATTCTATTGTTACATAACTGGATTATTTTAAAGTTGTTACACCATCAATTTCACCAAAATTTCATAAAAGTAACACTTTCTTTAGTGCAAAATCTTCCTCTTTACAAACATGATGCTGGCCTTATAGTTACTCAGTTTAGAACACTTTCCTGCTTACCTAAACCCAAGTCGGTCTTCTCATATTGTTGAAATGACCCTTTAGAGGAAGTAAAATCATACCAAAATCATTCATGCTAAACATACTTTTATTGGAAAGCCTTAGTCTGTATGCAGTAATTATTAACCTGCCACTTAATGTTATCAGTACTATGCTTAGAGGAAGCAGTTGGCCACATTGTGTAATTCCATGGGATTCCACCCTGCCACTCCCTCACCATTATGTAGCCCTGGAAGTAGGGCCAAAGAGATTTTTCTATTTAATTTTTAATGGAAAATAGTCATTTTCTCTGTTGGTCAGATTGCAGACTGGTTTTCACCTGGGACACCTCTTTTTAATCGACAGAACATGGTGTTCTGTGACAAGGTTAGGAGTTACTTTGCCTCCTTATGAACTACATGCCCACTAAAACACCGTGGACTACTTTCCTGGAAAACATCCACTAAATATACTATAGTACATTATAAAGTGCATCTGTGATTCCTGATCAATTTACCATTAACAAATTATTATAATATGGGTATAAATACTGTCTGATGCCTTTATAAGGAACCTTCCACATAGTTTCTAGTTTCTTGTGAAATTCTAAATACATGCTATTATCTTTAATTTTACTGAGGTTTTTATCACCTCAGAAACATTGCAAAAATCCGATCTAATCTAAATCTCAGTGATGCAGAAACTGTTGTGCATGCTTTTATCTCCTCACGCCTTGATTATTGTAACAGCTTGTTCACTTGTCTTAATCAAAAAACTTTGACACGACTGCAGACTGTACAAAACTCAGCTGCTAGGCTGTTAACCAGGACCAAGAAGTAAGACCACATCACACCTGTTTCAGCCTCCACATTGATTTTAAGATCTTGTTAATTACTTTTAAGGCTCTCCATGGCCTGGCTCCAGACTATATTTTAGACCTTGTAATCCCTTATGAACCTTCACATAGTTTGAGATCTTCGGGCAGGGGTCTCCTGTCTGTTCCTGAGTCCAGGATGAAAACTAAGGGGGACAGAGCTTTTGCTATCAGGGCCCCGAGGCTCTGGAACAACTTGCCCGAAGAAATTAGGTTGTCCGAGTCAGTGTCTTTGTTTAAGTCTCTTCTCAAAACACATTTTTATCTGAAAGCAATTCCCGATTTTACCTGAACTGGCTGTTTATTTTATTGCTTTTGTGTATTTTATTTCTTTATATTTCATCATTCACTGTGGTATTTTATTTCTCTTGTTGTGAAGCACTTTGTATTTTGTTTTGATAAGTGCTCTATAAATAAAGTTTTATTATTATTCTTATTATTATTATTATTTATTACTGCATGTATCTGTATTTTTCTGCTGATAAAAACATAGCAACTTTCAAAGCCGTAAAACATAAAAAAATCAAATCAGGCCATTCGTTTTGGTTTGTTTAGAGAAGGAAGTATGTACACACATTTTGTCAGCACATCCTGCTTCTTTTACGGGTAGCCCAAACATACCTTCACTTCTGGTAATTAACCAAGTATACCACATTCTTCTCCTAAGTTACTTGCTCAGGGGCATCTTGAAAGTAGTTGTTGTGACAATCCATGGGTAACTTACTGTATGCAGACCTTCATATCTTTATGAATGTTTACATTACACATACCTGTGTTCATACATCACCTGCCTACGCCCTCTTAAATCAAGACTTGCGGCGAGCAAACAGGTTTATGTAGCCAAGGGGAAAGGTGAAATAGTTCAGTCAGCTTGAAAGTCAGTGAAATCAATCACTGCTTCTCTGGTTTGAGCACTCATCTACTGTATATAGTGAGGTTTCTCAAACTTCCAAGTAGTGAACTAGACTACTAGTTACACCATGCTGTGTACCGTAATTCACTGTTAGCTCTCCTCAGCCCTAAGTGCATTTCATTGTTAGCATTTCTGCTCCATCCTGCTAGTCCCATATCAGCCAAATATCCAATAATGAAAGATTTACAGAGAAAAATATAATTCTATTAAACAAGTCTATATTAAAAATGTACATGTAGTATGTGTATACAGTATTTCATATCTTTAATGTGTCTTTTTTGTCTGCTGATGGGTATTATGATGAAGGGAACAGTAGGTAGTGTCCAATATAATATCTGTGTCATCTAGTGCACATACTTAAATAAATTTTCAAACTAATTTTGTGTCAGGTTCAAGACACCTAGAACATTTAAATCATATACAAGGAAAGAAAGACAAAGGCATTAACTTAAGTTTTACTCGCGAGGAGAGTAAGCATAGATGCATTCAGTTACATCTCCTACTCACTCTGAAGTGCATCTATGCAGCCTCCTCTTTTTTATTCAGTTTAGGAGATTCCCTGTTACATAGTTTTCTAAGGGGTGGGGGAAGTGTATACTGCTACATAAGAAAAGAAACAAAGTGGTGTTGTCAGGTCTATCTCGTGAGAGCGGCCTTGGAGCAGCCACTACTCTCGAGACCATCTGGTACGGTGTCAGCCTGCCCTGCTGGTCATGGGATGGCAGGGTGCATTCCTGTTATTCTCACAGACACAAGTTTAATAACACACATACAACACACAGCATTGCTGTGAACTTTAAAGGTCACTAAGAACAAAACATAAATGGGATAACTTATGTTCATTTTATTCCAACATTTATTTTATTGTTTATTTTATTGCTTTTGTGTATTTTATTTCTTTATATTTCGTCATTCACTGTGGTATTTTATTTCTCTTGTTGTGAAGCACTTTGTATTTTGTTTTGATAAGTGCTCTATAAATAAAGTTTTATTATTATTACTATTATTATTATTTATTACTGCATGTATCTGTATTTTTCTGCTGATAAAAACATAACATAACTTTCAAAGCCAGTAAAACATTAACAAACTAATTTTGTGTATTTATGAAGACTTGAACCTATTTTAGGCTGTTACACTAACCAGGTTTCCACCATGAGAAATTAACCTGACCTATACTATCAGTTCACCCTCTGATGTGGCACCGGTGTAATTTAATTTAATTCCAGCAAGGGGTGCTCAGAGTCAGATTTATACAGCAGCCGATTAATTCACAGTGATACCATAGTAAATGTACAAAGGTGATACACACATATAATGCGGTAAATGTATTTGTTAGGCTACAAACACATATTACAAATCAGTATTCAGTACTATTGTAAGTGTACAATAGTGTGTAAAAAAGTGTGTTTCACAGATTATTACAATACAAAGGCAGAAAGTAAGACAGCATTATACCCTAATCGTTTAGAGTTTTAGGCCTATAATCTTGACAGTTTTCAAAACAGTCTCCTGGAAAATATTTTGCATACAGCAGTGTTTCCCCCCCCCCCAAGCATCCAGATAAAGATCAATTAAGCCACCCTACCCACAATTAGTGGTCATTAGTCACATTAATCAATTAAAATATGCAAAATGTGGCTGTAACGAAATGGCCATTGAGTGTGATTATCAAGCTACCACACACACACACACACACACACACACACACCTTGCTCATTTTACTTGCAAGAGGCCAGTGCGCCTGTGCGGACCGGATACTGGAAGCGGAGGCAGTTGCTGCCTTCAAGGCTACCGGTATAATCGGAATTATGTCAAAAAACACTGAAACCACAAATAGAAAAGGTGGGTAAGTGAGCAAGTCGGCATTTTGTCTGAACGGGGATGCGTCATGATGGAAAATGGTTCAGAAATAGAACTGCTGTCACAAAGAAACAAGCAGCCTAGTTACCACTTCACTTAGCAACTAAAAAATGTATATTAACACTGAATGAAATTACTACTTTAGTAGTTAATGTAAAAGGGGGCTCCTCACGTTAGTTGTAGAATTAAACCCACTATACATTGCCTTCCCAGCTCTAAACGGCTGACAGAAAAATGTAGCAACTAGTTAAGCTAGCTGGAAAAGTCAAACATCTAGGGAACAGTTAACGCTAGCTAACGACTGCTAATGTTACACAAAGCTAAAGATATTTTCCCCAGGAGTTGGTAAGGACTAAAACAGAGGTAGGCCAGTGAATATTGGACTTACATTTGTCAGGTAGCCAGAAACACAACTTCAACAGGATTATAATGTTGTTCTGTGTATGCTGTATGTATGTAAAGTTGGTAGTTAATGCTAGCAAACTTCTAGCTATGTCAGGGCTGTCTGTCCGCTTGTTGTTTAGTTCTTCTGCCCCCTGCTGGCCAAAATAGGATAATGCAGCCAGTAAGCCTCAGAGAGGAAAAGCACAGGTGTAATTTAATTAATAACATTAAGGGTGGCTCTGTTCCATTACGTGTCCCACTCATACAGTCTATTATAATGTCCCACTAAGCCAGGCCAGTGGGACAGCAGACACAATACCAGGGCCGTGGATTTGACTCACCGAAAATATAGCCGTTATTATTAACCGTATTAGATACACCTGTACTTTCTCTTGGCCATGAAAAGCGTCTATTGCCCTGCGTTTTACATAAGTTTTACATTCTCATAGCACAAAGAAATTCAAGGGAGAATTTAAAAAAAATTAACAAATCAAACTTTAAAAAGTTTAACAAATCAAATGACAAAGCAGTAGGCCTATCATAATTACAGTAATTTGGTCTCTCCGCTCTAGTCAGACAGCTTACTCATTTTAATTGTGAAAATGTGTTTACCATTTATGCCTATTAAAAATAGTAAAAAATATCCCATGAATGTTTTACTGTTACTGCTTATTGTTTTATTCTGAGTTCTACCTTTTTTAATGTTATGGTCATGTCTCCTTATTAATAGTATATTTTATTGTTTCTCTCTCACAAACTTATTCATTTTGTATGAAACCATAACAATAATTATAAAAGTCTGTCACCACAGTATACAGTAGGATAGACTTATCTCTATGATAATTTCGCTGAAAAGACTGAACCAACAAAACCCACCTCTTTTACAGGGTCACTTTTGTTACTAGGTTTTTTTATTTTTCATTAGCGTTAAGTACTCTAAAGCAGAAGCTTCCGCTGAGCACCTGAACGCAGCACGAGAGCTCCAGCGATGTAAAGAGAAGGAGAGGGAGAGGAGGAGGTGGAGGCAGCTCGAGGAGAAGCATGAAGAATATCCCCGGTGTCTAAACTGACAAGTCTCTCTCGTAAGGGGCCGACTGGAAGCGGAGGGAGGCAGCGGGGCCGAGGACAGGATGGAGGAGAAGAAGCAGTTTCTTTGTGGGGTGGTGGAAGGTAAGAGCGGCCGACTTCATTACTGACCTCCTATCAGATCATGTGATTTTTTTCTTACCTCGGGGAGATGCTTTTGAATAGACTACCGTTTGACCTATATTTCAGCATTGTTTTGTAGCTTACTGTGGGTAAAGGGGGGCGTGGGAGTGGTTATAGGTGTAAGAACACTGACGTAGGTAGGATATAAAGGTCTTTATGAGATGATGTGGTGGTGATCAGCCAGGCTTGAAGTGGAGATCAAAGAGCAGGCGGTGAAAAGCAGTTAATAATGTCTGGTTTAAAGGCTGCAGCCTAAGGAAAGGAAATACTCTGGATAATGGCTGGTGGTAATGAAGATGATGATAGAGATGATGATGATAATGATACTAATGGTAATGAATATGATGATGATGAACAAGATGACAATGATAACGGTGGAAATAAAGATGATGTGATGATGTTGATAATGACAATAATGGTGAAGGTGACGATGATGATTAAGATGCCAATTATGATGATGGCAATGATGACTGCAGACTGTGATGATGTGTGTTGGGGTGACATGACAGTAGTGATGATGATGGAGATGCTGTGACAGAGCATGTGAGGAAGAACACTGTAATGATGATGATAGTGGTGGTGATAATGATGAAAGAAAACAATGAAGAAGAGGACAATTTGAGGGCGTCAATGAAAAAATGCCAATGAAGAGGACTGATGATGTTGGAAGTGATGGAGATAATGGTGATGATAGTGATGATGATGAGGATAATGATGATAAAGAACAGGAGGAGATAACCACAACACTAGCAGCGGTGACAATACAGGTTACAGCTACAGGTTATGACAATGACAAAGCAGGATACAGACTAATTACTGCAGAAAATGGTGAAAAAGAAGAAGAAATTGATGATGATGATTGCAAAAGAAGGCGAAAGTGATAATTGTGACATACCTATCTGTTCACCCACCCACCCTCTCACCTCACAACCACACACACACAATATGAAGACATTATGCTGCAAATATGTATCTGATTATATGCTGCAAGTATAGACCCTAAAAGACAAAACAAAAATATTGTTTTCTGTGTAATACAATCTGAAGGATTTCTATTGTTTTTTCACAAGACAACGATAATGACAATCCATATGCATTTAATACATTTTTGTTCATACTGTTAGTGAGAGCAGGTGATAAACCAGAATCTCATCATTTCTGTCAGTGTTTAAAAGCCAACTTCCTGTCACCTCCGAATCTCTGAGTCATCAGAGACTGCACAATTATGAAAATAATTATTTTATAGTTGTGCAGTCATGATACCACACTATATTATGGGATTTTATATGATCACAAAGTGACAGAAATGTGGCTTGTCAAAACTGCTGGCAATGGTGAGAACAGATCTACAGTATATGCTGCTTCTGCTGTCATCTTTGTAAATAAGGTCTGTTTTATTGCTGCAGCTAACAAATACTTTCATTGATTATATTTTTGATTAATCAATTAATTAAGTCCATGAAATGTCATCCAGTAGTGAAAAATGCATCATCATGTTTTGCTTTATCCGACCACCAGTCCAAAACCCCAAACTATCCAATTCACATGGCTATAAAAAACAGAGAAAAGTGAGAGTGACAGTAACTTAAACGATTATTAAAATTCAAAATTATCGAAAATGAAATTATCAAAATTTTCATTAGTCAGCTGACTAATTGTTTCAGCACTGGTCTGTCCACTGTCTCAACTTTTCAGCTCTATGATTCTCAGCTAATTCGGTTTCACAGCCCTTTGGGATGTGTTTATTCTGGAAATTCATATCGCAATAATAAAAGTATGACACATCATGCAGCTCTAGCACAAACACACACACGCACGCACGCACGCGCACGCACGCACGCACGCACGCACACACACACACACACACACACACACACACCTTATTACAAATTCTTGAAACCCCTCAAACCTTTGTGTTTCTCAGTTCCATGTGGTGGCATCCAACAGAGTTAGTAATTGGGTCTGGCTTAGTGGGGAGCACTCCGCAGGACACACACATGTACACCCACATGCACACAGGTACATTTGTCATACACATGCACACCAAAATACACACTCCCCATGGGCATGCAGGAGAAAGCAGTCTGGATCTTTAGTGGATCCGATTTACTTCTCACTATGACCCATTTACAGTACACACATATGCATGCACACACACATACACACACACACACAAAACACAAAGGAGGGAGAGCGATACTGGACATGCTCCCATTCCTAAAAATAGAAAATGTGATGGAGAGTGTAGCTGGAGATGAATTATGTGTCTGCCAAACACAGAGGGGATGTGACCAAGTAAGCACATCCTTTTATATGCCCATACATGCAGTACTGTAGCTGTAATGTCCTCTTATAGTGTCCAGTGGCAGTTTGTGATTCATTGCTGCAAAGCTGGGAACTAAAAAATAGCACAGAGAACCATATGATATGACACATGCCATGGAATGCCATGGTGCATATTCAGTGATCACACATATGTCAGTTTAAATATGAGTTATGCACAGTTATTTAATATATCAAAAAGGATTTACACCAACCATTAATGCATATAATAGTAAACACATCAGTTATAGAAACGTGTCCCCTGCATGGCCTGGTAGAACTAATCGATAATCTAGATGTTTCATTATGTCAGTGATGTATATCTGAGGGTGGGGATTTATACTGACATGTATGCACTCTTTTCATTTTTATTCTTCCTCTGCAGGTTTCTATGGGAGGCCTTGGTCTATGGATCAGAGGAAAGTTCTCTTCCAATGGTAAGTCTGCCACCACTCTTTAAGGAAGCTTGTAAACTGCAATGAACCTGGTGTCTGCAAGGTTACATGTACTGTACTGTATGTATGTGAGCACAGGTGTCCATCCATGTCTTGTTAACCTGATCAGAGGGGATGTTTATGTGTTGTTGTTCTTCTTCACATGAATAGCTTGAGCTCAGGAGCTACTGACCCGACGCCTGTGGGCTGAATCCAGTTTCATGCCTCTATTTCAGTGCCAGGCAGACCTGAGAGAAATCACTGACGCAGAATGACTCCATAGCAAAGGGCAGGCTCATCCTCAGTCCTGAGGCTCAGCCATGGATGACAGGAGGGGGAGAAGGAGAGTGGTAGGATAGAGATAGAGGATCAAAGATGGGATGCGGATCATTTGGTTCCATAGATATTGTTTTCCATGCTAGCAGCGTGGCTGTAGGGATGGCAATGTCGATCTGACGGTCAGTCAGACTGAAATATCTCAGCACGTTCGTAGGGCCTAGAGGATGAATCCTAATGACCCGGACCCCTGATCCTCTTGACTTTCCTTCTAGCGTCACCATAAAGTTCACTTTGTGTTTTTTTGTAAAGTATTTCAACAACTACTAAATGGATTAGCACAAAAGTTTGTACAGACATTCATGGTTCCCAGACGATGAATCCTATTGACTTTGGTCATCCCCTGACTTTTCCTCTATCTGCAACATGAAGTTAACTTTTGTGGTTTTAACTAACATGTCTCAACAACTATTGGATGGATTGCCATGAAATTTGGTACAGACATTCATGGTCCCTCAGGTTCCCTCAGGATGAATTGTTATCACTTGGTGATCCCTTATTTTTTCATCTAGGTCTAAATCAGGTCTAAATTACTGTATTTATAATTTCTATTTCAAGGTCAACATCTCTATAAAGTACAGCCTTAACTTTACTTTTTGTTTAGTGCTAATTAGCAAATGTTAACACACTAAACTAAGGTGGACATGGTAAACATTATACCTGCTAAACATCAGCATATTAGTATTTATCATTGTGAGCATGCTAGAATGCTGACATTAGCAGTTAGCTCAAAGCACACAGAGCCACTAGCATTGCCGTAGACTCTTGGCCAGTGTTAGCATGTCAGCACTATCAGTAAATAGGATGTTACAGAATTTCACTGTCTAGACTTTTTGGCTGCCTTGTAATGAAGAATGAATAACAGTTATAAAAATAGTTTTTCACCACATTTTCTTAACTAGAATCAGTATAATTATGTCGTCCTAATACAGAATTGATGTGTCCTCTTAGCCTTTACAGAGGGACGATTTTGCTGTGCCAATGGTTCTTTATTTAGCAACATCTTTTTCCATGCAGAGACCTTCACACCAGGGAGCTGTTCAGCACAACCACACTCTTTAGTTGGTGGCCACCAGAGTGTGGAGCGATACCACCGATAACAGATACCAATAATAGGCTGTTTTTTGCAAGCATCGTGACAACATAAAAATTGTGGACAAAAGCCATTCAAACCAGATAAAATCAACATTCAAGATAATCAAATGTTCCATACAGTATGAGCTCTCCAAGAGACAGTAATCCAATATCAAGGCAGCGGGGTCATGAGGCAAGTCTCTTGCCAAGTCTGAATTGACTAAACAAAAGCAAGGCAGCTCCTTATTGAGACAGTTTTCATTCACAGTTTCATCAGCTCACAAAGAGACACAAGCTCTTTCAGTTTGAATCAGCTCGCAGTGATTTCCATGACAGTGAACTACAGAAGAATACTAAAAGATTATTTCTAAGTGCAAAAAATACACAAAGTGCCAATTAAGGCATCGGTAGCCCATTCATGAAAATCAAAACATGTACACAATGACAACAATGGGTTAAATATGAACTGATGCACTGTATACCTTGTAGATAGTAGGGAACTAATTAATTCTTGATGACACACTGATCTTACAAATGAGTGGGGCGACGTAAATCCCTTTTGGGAACTGTGACACAGTTTTGCAGTTCAACAGCCAATAGTGACAGCCGACTACATCCCCGGAGATAAGATGTTTGCTCTGCTCGCTGCTTTCCACTGCTCTTAAATATACGGACCAAATCATCATAGCACACTATTTATGCCCCTATTCATGTTATGGTGAACTGTATAATATTTGTAATAAAAACATACAGTCAGTCACCAAACAACACTTTGTTGAACAGGCCATCGCTGTTTTATAAAGAGACTATGAGGATGAATTTGACTTCCAAATTTTTGTCAGTGTAGCAGCAGCTGAATGTGTGGGCTCCAGGTTTATTTATAGATCATCTTTTTTTAGACGGAAGTGTGGGGTGCAGGCAAAATTCATACACTGAGTGTTGCATAAGTTTGTCAGAGTAGGGTTGTGGATGTGTGGATGTAAATGCATGTGTATGTGTGTGTGTGTGCGTGTGTGTGTGTCTGTATCTGATTGTGTGTTTGATGGAGGTAGGTTGCAGCTTTGTGGAGGCGACTTACACACCATCTGTCCAGGAAATGAAGCAGGGAGAGAGTGAGAACATAGTCCACCCACAAATGACAAGGAAGAGCTGGTCCATGTCCAGAGAGAGAGAGAGAGAGAGAGAGAGAGAGAGCAATATTCATGTTTGTGTGTGTGTGTGTGTGATGCTGATATTGTTTCACTCCAAGTACTATGCTCTATTTATAATTCAGGAGATCATTTCCTGTAACAGAGACGGCCACGATCGATACAGTGAATCTATTTTCTTGCTGCTTGTTGTTTTTCGTTTTTTTCACCCCACAGTACATGACAAGGCTAAAACGATGGCTTCAAACTTTGGAAAAGATGGATATTTACAAAGTAATACATTATATTTTAAACGTGATTTGCA
The DNA here is from genome assembly GCF_020085105.1 of Siniperca chuatsi. Classification (NCBI taxonomy): domain Eukaryota; kingdom Metazoa; phylum Chordata; class Actinopteri; order Centrarchiformes; family Sinipercidae; genus Siniperca; species Siniperca chuatsi. The sequence continues at coordinate 7,842,876 of NC_058063.1, forward strand.
GAATATAAAGAATTACTTCAAAGTTCGTGCACTCCAGAAAGTTTTATAGACAAGTGTGTTGGATTGTAAACTCTGACTGTGAAAGAAACAAAAAATCACACACACTGTTGATTTTTCTGTCCTCAGACCTTCATCGGGTAAAATTCATAAATTTTACAAGAATATAAAGAATGAACACCAAATTCAAATCAAATCGAAATGTGAGCCACAATGTAAGAACAGAGGAAACCTGCTTTAAGAAGTCATTTCAAAAGTGACAAGTTTGCAGTCTGGACAGAAAATGCCAGAGCACCTTTGGACTTGAGAATTTTGTATTTTAAGTTGTTCAAAAAGTGCTTGAATCAAAAAATGTTGGTAAATGCTTAAAATATTTAGCAAAAATTAAATATAGTCTAACAAAGAAACTGTCAAAAGTGGTTGCAGAACCAAATCATAGTGGTGATGGGAAAGTGCAGGTTCAGACATTTCTTAAGTGAATGTCTTTTCTTTCTCTTAAAGTTTTTCCTTTTTTCCCCTTGTTGCAGATTCACAGAGTTAAAAATGAAATGACTTAAACCTGTACTTCATTTCCCCTCCCCATGCCTCCTCCGCCCATGTCTTTCTGTGCTAGGATGCAGCATTGGGGGTTGAACACCTACCTGTACGGCCCAAAAGATGACCTAAAACACAGACTGTTGTGGAGAGAAGTCTATTCTCCTGAAGAGGAGGGTAAGAACATCCCATACATCCATCTATCTGTCGATTTATGTATTCAACCATTCATCCACCCATTTGTGCATCCAAGTTTTCCTACTAAGCTATAAATATAATTTTTAAATCACCAATCATCAAGTGGAACTTCAACGATTTTACACATCAAAGTCTATTTACAGGTGTTGGAGAGTACTGCTAAATATGTGGGAAAAAAAGTTGTATAAAGCCTTTAGTGACTGCTGAGGGAGCTGCATGAAGTCTTATAAATTGCCTCAAGTGATGTCACTCTGTAGCCCACTCCTCATCTCTGCTTGAGGCTAGCCTGATTTAAAGAGTCTGGTGTGGTTTATCAACCTCAGACATCTGTAATCATAGTTTAAAAATGTTTGCAAACACTGGCCAGTGTGTCTCATTTTGTCTCATTTTAAATTTCAAATTCAATTTCCTCTCCTCTCCTCTCAGGTCAGTTGCGTACTCTCATAGCGGAGGCCCAGTCAAGAGGCCTGAGGTTCGTTTACGCCCTCTCTCCTGGTCAGGACATTGTCTTCTCTTCTTCCTGTGACCTGACACTACTCAAACGCAAACTGAGACAGGTATATAAAACAATAAGATAATAAATACTTTTTAGGATTTGAGCCTCTGTCTCTTTTTTCTCTCATACAACCTCATCACTCTCTCCAGGTATCAGACCTGGGTTGCCAGGCATTCGCCATTCTGTTTGATGACATCGATCACTCCATGTGTCAGGCCGATAGTGAGGCCTTTTCTTCATTCGCCCATGCTCAGGTCACTGTAACCAATGAGATGTATCAGTTCTTGGGGGAACCACCTGTCTTCCTATTCTGCCCTACAGGTAGGAGAGCTAAACTGAATTGAATTGAAATATTTGTGGTCTACAGAACCTTATAAAATTTGACAAGGGCAGTTTTTACATTAAGTCTGATGATGAAATATACCTCTCTTTCTCTCTCCCTGTAGAGTACTGTGGTTCTCTGTGTTCTCCCAGTATATCAAAGTCTCCCTACCTGCAGACTGTTGGAGAGGACCTGCTGCCCAACATAACTGTGATATGGACAGGTGAGACACATACACAAGTTAGCATAAATATGAAATATTTAATTGATGAACTAATTGATTTAACTAATAAGCTCTATGGCTCTATTAACATAAACCAGAGAGTAGAAACAGACACATGTACAGACATTATCGCCTACCCTGTTTTCAATTTATTTTAAATGTTTTGCTTGTCTTTATTTCTCTACCTCAGAAGCTATTGTTTGGTAGCTACATTAGTGTTGTACCATGATAGTTAAAATGTCCATCAGTAATGTTACATTGGGAGCTACAGCTTTTATGCTTGTTTTTCACTTTAGGAAATGCAAACCTTTCTGAGCACATATGTTGTACATACTGGAGACCCTGACTTGCCTCACTCACTCTGGAACCATTCATTAAGGCGATTTGCAGGCGATTTGCTGCTTACATGATCAAAAATGGTGGCAGTGTCACAAATGACTGTCGTGTCAAAGTTAAATTGAGAGGAAATTATGTCATGTTGCAAATTGCAGCTTGCATGTTGCAAATTTAGTGGCCAATTTAGTCACCTGGCTTGCAAACTTTTAAACTGCTCTGGCATTGTTTTCTTTGGACTGAACATTAGTGTACTTTACTTGGTGCATTTTTATGTGATTCCTTAGAATCTGCCACCTTTTTGTGATGGACTTGGGTCTGCTGTCCAACTTTTCACTAGGAAATTCACGGAGACAGTAACATAGTTGTTGGGGTTTGTTTATTCCGTGTGTGCTGGAGCATAGGCAACACCTGCCCTCATTTGAACTAAGAAAATAGAAGTACTTCCAGGAAGCCTACAGTATTTGAACAAAGCTATTCAAGAAAATATGCACCGTGTCATGAGCATGTAAGCATCTTGTCACACACGATGGTCCACCTAGTCAGAGAAAACGTGTTTTTCCTGCAGCAGTCATTTTGTTTAGTTATGCTAGAGTAGGCTCTCAAAGCATGAGTACCTGATGGTTATCAGATATCAACAACCATCTTGATATTTAGAGTAACATAATTTTACATTTTGAGGGTTGTTTCAGTTTTGATTTTTTCAGTCACTACAGTGGTCTGGAAGAAGACAGACATACATTTTCAAGTGGCCTTAGTGAGGTCCTTTGGTGAATGTTCAGATTTTAATGGCATTATTCTTTCTTGTGTAAAAGAACCTAAATTAAAGGGGCATGCTCTCCAAAGTTCAAATACACTGACTGGTATGAAAGTGCCTTAGTAAATGGAAGGGGAAGCAACTTCATTACAGTCTCCTGTTGTCTCAAACCTGTTTCTCAAACCTTTAGGCTCCCACTTGTCAACCTTTTCTTTTCACTCTCGGTCCCACAGGCAGTAAGGTCATCTCCAGGAAACTGTCTGTAGACTGCCTGGCTGAGGTGGAGTCTGTCCTCCAGCGCCCCCCGCTCATCTGGGACAATCTGCACGCTAATGACTATGACTCCAGACGTCTCTTCTTGGGGCCTTTTAAGGGCCGAGAGCCTCAGCTGAGGAGCCACCTGAGAGGCCTGTTACTCAACCCCAACTGCGAGTTTGAAGCCAACTACATCCCTCTCCATTCGCTGGGAAGCTGGTACAGAGCTGGAAAAGAGGAGAGGAAAGGTGAAAGGATCGGTGGAGGGAAGGATGGCGCAGAAAGGCAGAAGGATTAATGAGCAGTTGGAAGGAAGGAGAAGTAGCAGTGATGAGACTGGAGAGTGAGGAGATGTCCCCAGTTAATAAACGAATATTGGCTCTGCCAGACCAGAGCCATGTACCATAGTCCCATTGCTTCCTGGATAAATGTTTAATAAGCCAGTGTTGCTTGGCAACTAATACAATTTTAACCACCAGGCAGACATTTTGTGTGATATTACTTAACAAATAAATTAACTTGTAGGAATTAAAGCTCCATCTGTTGTCCTGGACAAAGTTACTCAATAGACTTTCAGCTATAGTTACACAGAATAAAATCAGTCTTCATCTACTCTCACAACAAAGTGGATCTATTCACAGAAACTGTTTGGAGATCATAACTTTCAGATTTAGTTCAACTATTTCACACAAAGTGCATATATATATATAAGTACATATATTCCAGGTTGTGCTGTGGATGGAAATGGAAGAGGAATTTTAATGATTACATGGGAGGGAGGAGTATGGGGTGTTGGTATTATGTGTAAGTAATTACTGGATTCAGTCTTTTTGTGTGAGACGGATCTAACTATGGTTTCTAGTGTGGTCCAAATTTGACTAAAATAATATAAAACAGGAACAATGTCTATTTTCTGGAGTTGGAAGAATTCTAGGTTAGAGTTAGTATCAGAGTTGAAATTAGACATGTAATAGAGTTTTTATGTTTAGCATTTAAGCATCGAGCTGAAGTTGATCTCGTTTCGCTAGTTCTTTAATTTTCCTTGTCTACGTTTTTGAGTTTGTCATATTTAACACTCAATACTGCAAAACAGTCTTTATAGACGAAGCTTGCAGACTGATTATGTCAAGGAATTTGAGAGTCGTTTTCTGCACTGTGTACTGTAATATGAGTAATTTAGTATCCTCATATATAATAACACAATGTTGTATATGCTCTAGATGAGGAGTGTGACTACTGTCCTGATAAAGCTCTGTCTGCTGCACTACATGATTGGATGGAGGAACTCAACCAACCACTACAAGCAGGTAAAACATTATGATTTGGTGCTGTGCTGTGTGTGTTGACATTAGACCAGACTCAACCAGACTTTACCTGCTCAGTCACTTTCATGTCCATTGAGTGGTCCAATGAAATCAGTTTATACCTTAACTGCATTATTTCAGTGCACTGTTGACTGCAAACTGAAATTTTGAAGGTAGCACAACAAAAATGTATTTTGCCCACAGTGTTATTTGTACTTAAAAACATAGCCTATGTTGTTTTTTTTATCATTACAGGTCGGCAGAGCACACGAGCAGACCAGCGTTCCTCTGCTCCACCATCTCGTTCCAAAACTCCTGACAGATCCGACTGCCCTTCCACCTTCAGAGGAACCTCTGCCGTGGCCAAGCTTCCTGTTTTCCCCCTGAACTCCAGCTCACCCCCATCGTCACCCACTAAGATCAAGGGGGAGAGGGAGGAACGAGAGGGGGAGAAGAAGATGTCAAACCAACCTAGTCAACCCAATCAACAACCTCCAGGATCCAGGCCTGGAGCACCTTCAGGTGGAGGCAGGGGACAGAAGGCCCAGGGTCGGGCACTCTGTGGTGGGAAGGGCCTACTAAGTGAGTCTCAGGTGCGGCTGCTGGTTGGTCTTCATTATCTGCCCCACGAGCATGGGCCGTCTGCCCAGAAACTGCTGCAGGACCTGACCTGGCTGAAAGCAAACTGCCACCTGGTCAGCACTAACAGCAAGAAGGCACCGCCTCAGAAGGTCAGTGTGTGTTTTGTGTAGATTTCTTGTTGGAGATGATTGATAAGAAGTACATGACCATTTGTACTTGTACGTATGTCCTCAGATTGATGAGTGGCGTGGCCGGGCCTCTGGGTTCCTGTCCCTGTGTGAAGACATAGCACAGCTCCACTGCAGCGTGGTGGGTGGGGCCAACAGGGCTGTGCTCTATGACCTTTACCCTTATGTGTGGGACCTGAGGAACACAGCTCTGGTGGCTAAAGCATTCATATGCTGGCTGGGTGAGTACAAAGAGAGATGGAGGCAGGAAACTATGGGAATACAGAATAATATAATGTGTTTTACTTTATTGTACTACTGTATACTGTGCTGTTACTATTGTCATACTATCTCTGTGCTGTACAATACTGTACTATGCTATGCTTTGATCTATAATAGAATATACTCTGCTACAGTATAGTATAGTATTAAAGTACTATACTATGTTATAGTATAGCATATCATAGCACACATAGTACAGTAATCTAAAATATACTAGTTGTGTATATATATATATATATATATATATATATATATACCCTATAGTACTTTGCCTATAGTATAGTATATATAATATTATGTATAGTACTAGCCTATAGCATAGTTGCGTATAGTATTGTATACCAGTATGTAGAATACTATTCCATTCTACCCTTTAATACACTATAATAATATAGTATAGCAGTAGTTTGCTGTACTACACAACTCAATATTACACAACTATAATATTTTGCATTATAGTATATATTGTATAATACATTATAGAATAGCATAGCATAGTATAGTATAGTAATAGTATGTGATGCTATTCTACTCAATATTACTTTGCCTATAGTGTAGTATAGCATATCATAGCTTAGTATACTATAATGCAGTATAGAATAATATAATATAGTATACCAGTAGTATGCCACTGTATGCTACACTCTCCTCTTCTAGTTTTTGTTATACTATACCATACTATACCTATACTATAATCTCACCCAACCACTTACTTGTATCACTCAGATGGACGAGTGTTGAGTGACAGCTCCACCCTGGGCACATGGAGGAACTGCTTCCACTGTGAGTAGGCATGACCTTTAAACTCTTTGTCTCCCTATCTATGCCTGCAATAACTAACTACAAGGAGCCTCTGCTACAGAAATCATTTTTCTGAAGATTTTCCACTATTAACGCAACATCAAATAAGGATTTCTGAGCACTAGCTTAGTGAAGCTCAGCAGATAATGGTGAAGTTAGGACTGAACCACCAGTTATGCTTCAAATATTTATGGCACCAAAATCTCTTAAGGAGCTGTAATGCTTCAAAACACTGAACTTTTATGCTGGCATGAATATTTAAAGTTAATTTACTGGTGCGATCATTTTCCATCTGCTTTTATAACTTTCATGGCATTTCATTGGCCCTAACCACATGATGTCACCAGACTGACATTTGGTTCTTGCCTGTGGTAGGGTGTGGGAAGACCACAGGGGTGGACCTATTGGGAGTGGAGTCAGAGCCATGGGCATTCAAAGGGGGCGTGTCTGGGGAGGTGCAGGTAGGTGTATAACATTTTCCATGGATTTTCTAAATTACTCCTCTTGTTTTTTCATTGTGTATGTGTGCATGCTTGTATTCTTAAATTCTTAATAATATGTGACATTCAAGTTCAATCCTTTCATAACTGCCTAACGTGTGTGTTTTGTAGCTGCTTCTCCCAATAGGCAACAGCAGTGAAATCTTCACTCATCCTCCTCCTCTCTTCCCTACCTCTCGTCTCTATAACATCAGGCCCTACCATAGCAAGGACAAGGTAGGAGAGGTCACACCCACACGTTATTGTTTCACACAAAGAGTAATGATGGGATAGTTCATGGAATATCATGGAAGTCAAAGAGGTGCGTTTAAGATAGGGAAAGTCGGGGAATATTGTGTGTAGTTTTTTACAGTTACAGTATACAAAATCACTGCATCAACTGCAAAACATAAGCGTAGCTGCTGTGGAAACCCCACTATTTCCCTCAACTTGGAAACAAACCAGGAAAGAAGAACATTTTTAGGTCATGCAGGCACTTAGTGATGGAAAGTCATGGAAAATGTATGGAATTTTCAGTCAGTGCCACAGTTGGATCCTTATATGGAGAAATCCTGCAAAATTAAACAGTTTTTAAAGGACCCTGATTGTTCAGTCACCTGTAGATTTTTTAGTTAACATTTACACACTGATGTGGGGAAACATATGGCCTAATAGACTGGGGCATGAAACCATACCCATCTGTTAAAACGATAATATTTTATTTTATAAATTATTTTTTCATTTTGTGTGTGTGTGTGCATGTGTGTGTTTGTGTTTAGGTGGAGTTGTATCGGATGGTGCGCCAACTCCACCTGAGGACTCAGGGTGGCCAAGAGTCCAGTGCTGCTCACCCAGATGTCATAGGAGACAGGTGTGTGTTTGAGAGAGATAGAAAGAAAGAGGAGAGAGAGTAATCTTCTGCATTGCAAAAGATTTCCACAATGGATATTTATCATATTGGAATACTATATTGGAATATTTTTTGAATAGTAATGTCTTTTCATTTCCATAGATGTCTCGGACCGTGCCTGGCATTGTGCCCCGAGTACAGCTTCATCCTGGAGGATGAGCTGGGTGTGTGCGGCTGTGTGTTGGGCATCTTGGATGTTCGCTTTTTTGCCAAGCGGTGCCAGGCCAGTTGGCTGCCTGCCATGAGGGACAAATACCCACCCAAAGGGGGCAACACACACCCCAACACACCGGTGAATATGTCGAGTAGAAGAAGTCATTAAACATCCTTTTTTCAACCAGTGATGTAGCTGTAAACAGCAACAATAGATGGTAATTATGGTAGGAGTAAGCATCAGTCATGACTAGTCTAATTATATTCCTCTTGATTGATAAGACATATTGAATGATTTTGGAGAAGTAGACAATTGTGAATACAGAGCACTTACGTTAGAGTATCTTTGTTGAAATTGGGAGGAGATAACAACTTGGCTGTAGTGTTGCTGTTGCCCATCAGTTGACTGATCTCAGGCAAAGAGCCAAACAGAGCCGGTGGTGAGCAACAGGGACAGTCAGTCCCAGACATCTGTGGAGGATTTATCTGCCCACTCTGTGCGTCATGGTGCACACTGACAGCCCTACTTTGGATGCTAATCATTCACACTGCAGCCACAGGTGTATGAAGGTAGAAAAAGTATTCCAGTTGAGGGATTTATTCAAGTTGAATTGGCCAAAGTTGGCCAAAGAGTTGGTAAGTGCTTGAATGGCGTCTGTTCCTGCTTTAGTAGACATGAGAACATAATGCCAGTAGTTTATGTAATTAATTATTACCATACGTTTTTTGTTACTTATACTTTCCTTCCTCGTATAGCTGACTCTGCTTTATTCTATCTTTTTTCTGACTTAAAAACTTGGTAGAGAAAACCTCCCTGCTAGCAAGTTCCATTCCAGGAAAAACTGCTCACCAGCTTCTCAGACAGGAAGTACATTAGACTAATCACAGAGGTCTATGTTTTCAAATTAAAAGCTGCGGTTAAAGGAGAGACTCTGTTGATGTTACAAGGCATTGAATGTATACTCATAATAAATTAGGTGAAATTTGAATATATGATGATGATTAGTCTTCATACTGTCTGTGTATAATTTTGTTGTTAGGTTGCTGGGTAACTTGAAAGTATCCTGGAGTTTTTATAAGGTGCAATCAGTCAAATATGGCTCATTAGTATCATCTAGTGGCAGCTGTTGGAAACTACAACATCATAGGAATATGCATGGCATACCCTTTTCTACAACCCTCCATCAAACAAGCACACTCAAGAAAAATGATCACCACTCTCCAATCATTTAAGCTGAATAGGACAAAATTCACTTCCAGAACCTTAACCATCGGCAACACATTGTGAGAATGTCCTTGTGTCTCTGCTTTCCTCTGTGTAGGATTTGATCCAGCTGATGGAGGAGGACCAGGGAGAGTACCCAGACTCTCTCCTCTATCACTTCCCCTCTCAGCTGCGACTGGATGCCCTGCCTGAGCTGGTAGACATTAGCGTCAGCCGCACCCTGCTCACCGCCCTCCTCACTGCACTAAAGGCCAACGGTAAGGACAGGGTGTTGAGTCATTGTATGGGTGTGTATGTCTGTGCCTTATTTGATCTAAACTTAGGAAATGGAATACTAAAAGCACCAGTAACCACTGCCATTCACATACCTCTGCACAGTGTGTGAATACCCTTTCTGGAGGACTATCTTGTCGATATTAGCATTAGTGCTCACCGGCTCAAGGCTAAACAGAAGAGCAGAAACTACTCCATTAATGCGAGCAGGGGTCATGCTGCCTGTAGATGTTTTCACACCATTAAATTCAGTAGTTTTAAAATATGTATATAATAATATTACCTGCCTGCTGGGGAGCTGATATTAATTCTGAATGTTGAAATTCTGCAGCTGGAGAACAAGATCTTCATTTAACTGTGTTGAAAAAACATATGTTTTATGACCTTTTATTTTGTGTGTGTGTGTGTGTGCGTGTGTGTGTAGGTTCTCAGGGTGTGTTCTGCGAGGTGCAGCCAACAGACCGTCAGAGGCTGGAGTTCTTGACAAAACTGGGCTTCCTGGAGATCCTTAGAGGAGAAGCCAGGAGCAGAGAGGGAGTGGTGCTGGGGAGGCTGCTCTGAACATAAAACACACACACACACACACACACACACACATTCACTCACATGGTCACACACATACACACCACCAGAAACATGTAAAGACACTCACACCCATATAGTAGATACACACGAAAGATGTTAGAAAGACAGTATGTACAGTACAGCATAGAGACGGATAAGCTTTGCAAAGAAGCAGGATCTGTATTTTCTCCATTCAGAGAGAAAACCTTTTTTAAGGGACAATCCTGGGTTCCTTTGAGACTGTGTGGCAGTAATGGGGATAAACCCAGAGATTTCTGAGGGATTTACAAAATATAAAATAAGCTTGGAGTTTAAACCTTCAGCAGAGCTATGCTAATCTTTGTCGGAAGTCAACAACAGAATAGTTTGAGATGTGAGCAGAGCAGTAGATCACAGCAGCTACAGCGTTCTCCTCTGTGGCACATGTGTCATTTACACATATGTATCTTTTCTGTTAAAGCGGTTATTATCAATATTTTACCAAATATACTGCCAAAGACGGAGCTAAAATGAGAGTCAATATTGTACTTACGTTTGCCAGGTAGCCACAAACACGACTCGAATGAAATGAATGATAATGTTGCAATGTACCGGCTGGATGTGTAAGTAGGCAACTCCATATCATCTATACAAGTTGATAATATGTTAGTGATGTGTTCACAGGGGCAAATCTTCAACCTACAAAAACCAAAGTGTAAAAACCACCCATTGTGCTTTTATGGGGGCGTTATGTGCTGGATTATTTCTTGGCCAGGCGCAGTAGTCTTTTCGTTACTGTGTGGTTGCCAGGCAACCAGAGGAGACACTTTGTTTTTTGTACAGATTAAATGAGATATAACGTGTTAATTAGTGAGCTTAAGAGGTGCTGGTAGGTGGATTTTGTTAACACTGGAGAGAGCCAGGCTAGCTGTTTCCCCCCATTTCCAGTCTTTGTGGTAAACTTAGCTAACCAGCTGCTGCCTCCAGCTACATATTTACCGTACAGACACGAGAGTGGTATTGATCTTCCCATCTAACTCTCTGCAAGAAATCGAATAATTGTATTTCTCAAAATGTCTATTCCTTTAAGATGACATAAAATAATCCTCTCCTGTACACAACCACGTTTAAGCTGCTACAGTTGATCTTGTGCTCTGCTCCATCTGCTTCGTTCATAAACGATGATTTCTTTCTTAAAAGTTAGGCTGTTGTTTTCAAGCTTGTGTCCTGTTGGTTAAATAGAGTCAGCTGACTCCAGACTGGAGCCAGGCACGTATCATTGTTTACACTTGCTTAGTTTAGATGAATGTTTACATGCATGAAGAACAAAACATTGTGTGGCTGTTCACAAAGTAGGATTACATGTATACTGACATCGACACAAACATACATTTATAATTTTAATGGAATGCTCAAACATGGCAACATTAATGAAGATCTTTTTATTGGACTTTTCTCAGCCATTATAGCTAGAAAGTCTTAGGAGAAAACACAACAACAAAATGCAAGTGCATGCACGCTAAAATTCATCAGAAAAACAATTTATTTATTCAGATTTCTGTGCATGAAAACAATTATGTGGACAGATAAGATACATTAAACACACACACACACACATTTATCTGAAGTTTACACTTGGTTCTATTAAATATAATAGATACCTCTCCTTCATTTCATTGTCAGATACTGTATGGTATGAGTATGTATGGTGTATGTTTGGGTACTTTGCACATGGTATGTGTGTGTGTGTGTGTGTGTGTGTGTGTGTGTGTGTGTGTGTGTGTGTGTGTGTGACAGAGTGTGTGCAAACATACCAATTAAGACAACTGTCATTCTGCCTTTACTCTGAACCATAATGAACACAAGCATACAAGCAGACACACACACACACACAGTCATGCTAAAAGAAGCACAACAGCACTCGCAATCAAATCTTCAACTGAAAGTACGTAGAACTACGAATGTTCATTTTTTTGTAATGCAGCTTAAAAGACACAAGTACTGTTTGTGCAAGTATTTATATTTCTACTTTTTCTTTTTTTTCTTATTATGCTTAATCAATCACAGTCTGGGAGGCACTTTTGTATGTTTCTTCTTGTCACTAACCTCATCACCATTGTCTGTGAGGTAGTTCATGATAAAAGAATTTAGTCCCAAACAATTATGTAGACAAAAAATCCTGAAAGCACTGAGATAGAAATGCATGATGTTAAGAAACATTTTAGAAAAGACATCATTGTTTGTGGCAGAATGTCACCTCATCCGTCCTGTATGGAAAAAAGAAAATTATGTTTTCAATAATCTTTTAATATATTTTTTTTAACATTAGACTGGGGTGTAGTATGTGTGTGAATGTGGACATGTGTGTGTTTGGGAATATAGGTGGGAAGTATACATAAAAAAATTGACACAGGCAACATAAAGCACTGTCTAATAATAAACCACTGCTAAACATAATAGTAATAATAACTATAATAATTCAAGATTCAATTGCCTTGAACTTCCTGGTCTAAGCAGCTGACCATTTCAGAAACACATTACCTGTTGTCTGTGTGTATTCATTGTTTCACTGTCTGCCTGTATTGAGGTACATGTACAGTCTGTTTTTACAATGAGTTCCAGTGCAGTGCTATGTAGTATGTCTATGCAGGGTAATGAAGGGGATAAAAAACAATTACCATTGAATTCAGTCTGTGTTTTTATTGACGATAACAGTTAAACTGTCATTTTAACAACGAATGGTTTTATTAAACTAATTTGTTGATTTCATGCCTATTAAAAGAAGTTTTCTTTCCCTTTAAATTGGCTGTTTCTTTGTTTTTGTTTTTACGTGTCTTTGTCCGTAAAAACAGATGCACAGGACAGAAACACAGGTGGCAAAGCCATGGACAAAACTTGGTTGAATATTTTATACATTTAATAGAAATGGTCGTATTTGAATACAGAGGTTTATAAGCAACTTTGTGATACTTCATAAACATTTTCAACATTTGATTGCTGAACATACATTGCCATCTTGTGGACAAAACATGGAGTGTTAAATCTACTTTTTTACTTGTACGCCTATGGTGAAATGGGAGTGTAGATCTAACCATCTATTTATAAAATGTTTATAATAAAAATGGATTTATGTTTAGTCCAGCCCATCCAACACAGCAGTTCAAAGTATTGATACAGTATTCTGTGTGTGTGTGTGTGTCCCAGAGTTACACGTCAGTGCTCTCCCTTTCTTTGGTGTTCCCAGCTTCCCATTGGCTGCAGGAGCGCAGGTTGTGTTCAGGCGCCCTGACCTGACAAATAGGGATGCGGTATATTGCTAAACTGCCGGTCAGCAGCAACATCAGCGTGGCTGTCAGAGTAGCTGCCCAACTGCATGCTGGGAGACCAACCTAGGGAAAGAGAGGGTTTTTAATAATGAATAAGAGAGAGTGAAGTGAGTCAGACAGTTTGAGTGAGAACAAGCTCTGTACATCCATACAGACAGAGTTTTTAGCATTAGCCTACTCTTTCTGTTATGTTGAAGAAGGTATAAAAGATGTGAACCAGACATTTTGGGGGCTTCTTGTATGTTTTTTGCAGTAATAACTGCTTCCCTGTAACTCCTGTTTATGTGCAGTGTCTTATTTTTTTGCACAAGGGTGTGCCTAGAGAGTGCTCGGAACGAATCAACTAAATAAAATGGACCAGTCCTCTTGTGGAGTGACAGCCCAACTGCCTTTTATGTGAAACTGCTGTTTGATTGACCGATCTGAATTAAATATTTAACACCAGAGTGTTGAAAATCCTGCTTTTTTTGCCATGCAGAAATGCTTTTCACACCCCGAAGTAGTGTAGCAATACACTATATATGTATTTCAACTGGACATCACTGCTGAGCGTGGTTTCAAGTGCAGCAGACTTAAAACTTGATGTTTTTCTTCCGTAAAAACTTTTTCACCACCCTTTAACATCTCTAGTTCCCACCAATTGGAATACTCTACAGAGTATACAAAACAAAAAAGCTAAAACTGAGTCATCCTAGGCTTAAAAAAAATCAAAAGACAAATTAGAAAATTGCGTCTCAGTGTTGCTGCTTCATACAAACATTTTTTGAGGTGGGTACTTACAGTTCCCAACAGATTGCTCAGAGCGATGTCAGCATATGCAGAGAGGAAGGCTGCAGGTAGAGGAGAAGAGATTAGGCTAAATATATCCCCAACACACTCACTCTCTATCTTTCTCCAGGACCCTGGGACACAGTTTGGCTGCAGTTGGTCCTGATAGGAGACACACTAGAAGCTCCAATTAAGAACAATTTACCTAATGTGAGTCGATTAGCTGCCTGCCAAATTGGTCAGCACTAATGTTCATGGTGCTTCAGCTGCAAGAGCTTTCAGAAGTGTTGTGTGAGTGAGATAGCTTGTGTGCATAATTTTGTCAGTTTGTCTGTATCCATGTTTGAAAGCAGAGGTAGAGAGGGAGACAGAAAGGCTGAGTCTAAATAGATCAATTAAATCAAGCTTTGAATTGACAAAACGATTAACCACTTCTCTGCAATTACGGCCATTTGGCGCAGAGAAACACAGAGAAATTGCAGATGGAGTAAAAGCAATGGAAAGTAAACTGGATACATCCCTTGCACAGTACAAGGAGCAGGTTGAATAAGCTAATATGTTGCATTTTACCTATTAATTATTTTTAGTTTAAGCACATTTTTTTTTTAAATTTATCTGTAGTCATTTACTTCCTTAAGAAGGCATGATTCAGCATGTGACTGATTCAGGAGAGGAGTTAGTTCTTGATTTACTGAGAGGAGCAGTGATGTAGTATGTGGCATCTCAATGACGCCAAGGGTTCAGACAAATTATATAAAGTCACAACAAGCAGCTGACAGTCCCATGTAAACTGTCTGGGTTCTACTGTTTAGGCACTAAGAGAATGAGCCTTGTTTGATTGGCTCCAGTGCACTTCTGAAAAAGTTTCACAGACCAAGGGTCTTATGAAAAGGGTCAGTTAGACTGCAGCTTAAATGACACGGAGAGCACTGATAGTAAGTGAGTCAATGTTTATAGATTATAAAGTATGGAGCTGAATGTTTTGGTATGCGTAAAATCCACAGATAACAGCCATAGCAATGGGGCTGCATTGAGTCTGATTATTAAGTCTGAAAAAATTGAAAAACGCGTATAATCTAAAAGTAGTGCGGGCATTTAAATTCAATACTGTAATGCAATTAAGTTCAAAATTACCTGGGGTCTCATTTATAACCATTGCATATTCACAAAACCTGTAAACAAACTCTGACCCATGCGTACGCACATTTTGGAGACAGGGGAAATTGGCGACGCAGATGGTGAGATGGTGCATTGAAGCCAGATTGTATAATCATGCCTCTCACACATTTAATTTCACTTAACATCAAAGGTTAATTATAGTTCCACGTTATCATAAACATTCAAACGAGCAGTGTTATTTGCACTTGCGATTGTAGTGACCAATAAATATTCCTTAAGCGCCTTTCAATTGTAAAAGATACACGCCAACTCGGAAATTAAGTCCGCTCAGTATTTCATCAGCGCTGTTTCACCATCACATTCCTGGCGTCAGGCGCACAGAGCGCACTGAGACACCGAGATGGCTCACACACACACACACACACACACACACACACACACACACATGCACACACACACTCTGCCTTCTCACCTCGACTCACCAGGCACATCTTCACCACCTGCTCATATGGATTGTGTAAATTAGCAATGTCTGGAAATAAGCCAGTGCCAGCTCTCGCACAATCGCTACACTCCAGATCCTCATTTTCAGTTCTAATCATAACGCAGGCCAAGCGTAACAAAACCTATACAAAAAAATGTGTTCACCTGTCAAACTTCCACCTTCAAATGATATCCCAGGGTGGGTGATACTACTGATTGACGCGATCATTTTGCCAAGGTGTGAAGTAAGCAGTATGATTGCTGTAACTACTGCGGTGACACTCGTGCATAATGCTGCATGGTGGATGCGCTGGCACTGCAGAGGACAACGCGAAAGGAAGGATCAGGAGGGAACGAGTGTTCAGGGACCATGAAGATTTCCTGGCCCATGATGATGACTGGCTAATACGCCGATTTAGATTCCCTAGAACGTGCTCTTGGATCTATGTGCTGAACTGGGTCCAGCCAACATTAGACAAGTCTGTCTAATCCTATTATTGTCTATCTGATATGCACTGCTTTGCATTTGAGTGTTTCAGCACCATGGACAGAGACAACGAGAAAGACTTCATTTGTTTCAGCACCATGGACAGAGCATGTTGAAGCAGCTTGTTTGTTTCTGTCGCCCTCCGGTGGCTGAGTACAGTAACGACAAGAATAATGACTAGATTTGGATTTTTTTCCCCTTGAGTCTGTCTATTTTAACATTCCTGCAAAATACAAGTAAGGTTAACTCATCAAAAAGTAGATATTATTACAAATACTGAAAAGTATGTTCATGTGGTTCTTGTTTTTCTGCCAAAAAGCAAAAGTACACTACGCAGTATTTAAAAAAAAAAGGAAATGTTAAGTTAGAGCAAGTTCAAAATGATGGCTCCATTTTAGCTTGAAGTTGTGGGGCTTGAAGAAAGAGTGGGATGAGCATTCCTTGCAACGTTTCCCTTTTATTCTCTATGGAAAAAACACACGGTTTTCATATCATTACCAAAAGCAATCCCACACAAATCCTGAGTGGAACACAGGTTTTGATACAGGATTTGTGAAGTGCAAACGTTTTTGCAAGAGTAGTGGGACAACAACTAAACAGAAGAAGGATGAACAACATGCTATATGATATAAGAATGTAGGATAGTAGTTAAGTGTTGTCCATTCTTATGCTGACCCCAGTGTACACAGCAACATAAATAAAAAATGTGAAAACATTGTTGTTTTTTTGCTGGAAAATAACATTTAATAAATAACCTTCAAATAAATGCACTGTGTTTTACATCCTTTGTTCTTCAATTGTGTTTTACGTCATGTATTAGATCACTAACACTGTTATTATGCACTTTAAACAATGGACAATAACTGTGTCTGTGTGTGCGTGCGCTTATGTGTCACCGGTGGTGATGGCAAAGATGTGGATCCTCCAGCTGAAGGTGAAGAAGAGTCCTCCAACAGCCATGCAGCCCAGAGCTCCATTAAACCCCGACAGACCTGAGTACAGAGAATCATGACGCACCGCCATGGATAAACCTGCCACACCCACACACACACACACACACACACAGTGAGAGTTAAATCTTTACAAGTCTGATTACAAAAACCAATGAGTCACTGCTGTAGACAGATCTGGGAAACACGCACGCAGAAATACACGATCAAACACTGATATTTGTTTGTTGAATCTGCTGTACTAGAATTATCCATGTGGTGGTGCAAGACACAAACTGCATGGTTTACTTCAGATCAAATTATGTGTGTAACCTAATAAGGACATATGTTGTTTTTCCCTATCTATTTCCCCATATCTACATAGAAGGAATATGAATATCTGGTCCAACATGGAAGATGACGGTTTTGTTAATCCCTGCTGAAAACATTATTTGATTACAGGTCACAATAGCAAGATATTATTTTGGAGTCTTGTGTAACAGTGTTTACAGGATATGATGCACCACTAAGGAGGAGCTGAGATGTAATTTGTCTGCTTTGTCACTTGTATTTATGATTTTTCCACTTTGGAATGGTCATGTGATGATGGTGAGTATGGCTGGGTAGGGGAAGTGCTGACTGAGACCCTGCCTGTCTCCTCTCCAGTGAGCCTGAGTTACTGTACACTAAAATACATGCTTTTACGTTTAAAAAATACTTTTTCTCTAATTCTTTTACTGTAATGTTACATGAGAGAAAGAGAAAGCTTTGGTGGACCTCTAAGGAGACTTTTAACTTAATGACTTAATTGTCAGCTATTCCCCTTTTCATTTGCATAATAATGCTGTTCATTTTCACTTTTCCTAAAATGTAGTAAATAACATTTTAACAAGTCTTTACAATTCAACTTCAGTGTCAATATGTTTTTCTTTTTTTTTTTTTTGGTATTACATTTTGCTGAACATTTTTCAGTCCTGATTGCATCATCCAGTCTCTCCGTGGTACTGCGGCTGAGAATTGATGCGGTAGGTGGATGAACACCAGGTCAATGTCTCACCTCTGACTCACGTCCATACTAAACAAACATTACACTGTGAAGAAGAAGCTATATGCAGACTGCACAGGGGGCACACTGACCCAAATAAAACTCAGTGAGGCCAGAAGCACTGTCATTTTCTCTACTGGCCTTCAGCAGCAGCTGCACTGTGTCTTTCAAACCACACGTGAGGTAGATTAACAATAAAGTCACGATGACATCACAAGGACTAGGGCCACTGAGTCCAGCTGCAAAGGCCAACAAGCTTCATTTAGAATCAGCAAGCAGCAGCCTTACTTTGAACAAATTAAAACCAGTAAAAAGCTTTTGTTTTGGCCCTCTGGTTGAAGGTTTCAGGCATCTAGTAGTGAAATTGCAGTTTGCAATCATTTCAATACCGCTTGCCTCACCCTCCCCTTCCAAGCGTGTAGGAGAAATTACGGTGGCTGTGAAACTCGCGAAAAACGTGAAAGACCCTATCTAGAGCCAGTGATTGGTTTGTCCGTTCTGGGCTACTGTAGAAACATAGCGGTGCAACATGGTGGCTTCCGTGGAAGGGGACCCGCTCACTATGTAGATATAAATGGCTTATTCTGATTCTTAGAAAATGTGATGAAAACACAACGATTATGGTTTTCAGGCCATTATACGCTAATGGAAACATACCTATACTTAAATATTATATTCCATTTCTGCTCCTCCTAAATGTCACACACTGGACCTTTAATTATGTCATCTTGATGCAACGAAATCCTAAAGTGCATAAGAAATGAATGGAATCAAGCATTCATTCACATTTGTTTTTGTCGATTTTCTAGAAATTCAGTTAAAATTTGCAAATTAAGATGGAAACTTGACTAATGAGTAAATGTCAGAGATGCACTGGAATCAGCATTGCCAATTAATTGCACTTATGAGCGTTTCTGCTACGTGCTGCACACCAAGCTAGAAGGGACAACACTGCATCTGTGTGTGTGTATGTATGTACGCAGAGGCCATCAGTCCTGTAGCCCCACCCAGCGCAGCTGCCACTGCTCAGCTGTGGAAAGGAATGAGCTTTAAAACTGCTTACTGACTGTTTCATTGATATATACAGTACTTATGTTTTGGGGAGCATGAACCCTACAGCAGAAATAGTGTATTTTTACCTTCCTGAGTAAGAGTAATATCATAAAAAATGACTGAACAATGACTGACTGTGCAGAAGAGTGACCACCAGTAACCCACTATTTGCTGTAGCAGCTATATATAATTTACACACGTGCACTAAGATGAATGTGCTCCTGGAGGAGTGGGAAGGAATTATCCTTTGCTCAGTAGCCTGGTTGCATTTTCATACCACAGCTTTGTCATTAGCACTGTCACATTTTGGTTAGAAGAAGCCCTTTCAAACCCATTTAAAACTCTAAAATGACTAAAATGACAACAGTATAAATGTAAGTTATCATACATATTGTTAGCCATTGCTGCAGCAGCTCCACCCTGCAGCTTCCCTCTATTAATGCTGCAGGGTTTTTCAAAGAATTCATCTGCAGTAACAGTAAATTTTGGAAGCTCTTCTGCAGATAAATGTGATGCTGTGATTGATTTCCTTATTACCAGGCATTGTGGGCTGCGGTTTAGCAGTCTGGTCCTGAAGCAGACTGACCACACCCCAGTACTGCCTCCTCACTCGGTGTCTGCTGGGCTACTCTGCCATCCACTCCCTCTTTCCACTCTCTGTTTGTTTTTCCTCTTTCACAGCTACCCTCTTCTGCAGTCTGTCTTCAAACTCTATGGCTCCCTCTGCGCTCATCTTGCCTCTTCCTCATTCCACACTTCATTATCTTCCTCTCCATCTTCCTCTTCAATGTCACCATTTCCCCTTTGTTTCTCATTCACAGTATTTCCCTCATTCCCTTCCTTACTTCCTTCATAACACCCCTCTACTCCCCTTCTTTCCTCCCCACATAAGGGTGTCATTAAAGACTAATGGCAATGTGGGAGGGGGGGCCCCACAGGATACTAAAATTTTTACTGTTTTTCCCCTATGTGTGCGAAAGCATGTGTGTCTATGTATGTGTGTGTGTCACTCCCAGTGTGATGTTGTCTATGCTAATAGAATGAGTCAGAGAGCTCTTATCATATCAAACCCAATATCTCCTCTCCTCTTTTCCAGTTGCTGCCTGCATCGAACCACAGTGACTAGCTGCAGACTAAATGGAGGACAGTGTAATAGGTTGGAATGAACAACTGAAATGAACTGTACATAATGTCTTGTTTTTCCAGTGTTATGGCTAAATGGCTAACTTTGCATTTGGGCCTTTGCTCTTCATTCAGCAGGTGAAGCCATCATTCTGTCCTTTGATGCCTGGAAAACTGTTTGTGGATGCAGCTAAATGGATTGCTCTGTATGTGCGCTATACACTGTCCAGATATCAGCAGCATGAGTTGTAGAGGGATTGTTGCTGTCCATGCAATGTTTAAGTGTTCTACTACTTTGTGTGTGTGATTAGTCTCTATTTCCACCAACATTTCTCCAACTATTTCTCCAATCCGTTTTCTTTGTGAATGCTTCTAGTGCTTCCAATCATGTCTGCTAGGAATTTTATGTTTGCGCTTTATCCTTCTAAGATTACTGTTAGGTGAATGAATTTCTTTTCTCTTTTTAGAAGTTAAATCCTCGCTGTATAAATCCTCTATTTAACCTACTGTACAGAAAGTGGAGTATGTAAAGATGGTATTTTAAATAACAAGGCTAAGAGTCAACAGCCATGTAATGGCTCTTTGAGGCTGTACTAAGGCACAGTGGTACTTTAAACTAAATGCTAGCAGCATGCTAACATGGTCGCAACAAAAATGCTAACATGACAAAGTTTAGCGGGTAATGTTTACCATGGTCACCTTCTTAGTTTAGTGTGTTAGCCTACTAACATTTGCTAATTTTGTCTTGACGATGGCACGAGATGAAAAGTCAGGGGATCTCCAAAGTCAGTGGGATTCATCCTCTATGAATATCTGTACAGTCCATCCAGTAGTTGTTGAGATATTTCAACAATATTTGGGACCAAAGTGGTGGACAGACTGATGAAACGACAGAACGGCATAGCCATCCCTAGAGCCACGCCACTAGCATGGCTAGCATGGTTTCCTCCGCACTCCTGCTACATGTTGGTTTACATGTCACTCAGCAACAGTGAACAAAACAATTGTGCGCGCAGCTCGAGAGCGCATGCCAAAGCTTTTGGCCTTTCTGAGTCCTCTACGCGCCATGCACAGTTGATCACTCACAGGTGTACAACATAGGTAAAACATAGTTTGGTGAAATCACACAATCACTGATGCACATGTTAAATATACACCAGCGTGTTACTGCTGTTGATAAACACATCTGGACTGGTGTTTTTCAGAGAAATACATAGTGTTCATTGTGTCAAGTGTGCATGCATTTGCATACAAATAGGCTAGTACAGGCACAGTCTCATTTTCCAGATCAGCAACACTGACCATTAGTTCCACCTACCCTCCCAACCTGGTTACCCCCCCCCCCCCCCATGTCAATTATTCTCCTATAACCAGAATGCAGCAGGAGGTGGATGCTCTGTCCTACATACAGCCCCTGGTGTCCTCCTCCGGAAACCCCTTATGGGGATAGTTTACACCACAATGCTTTGAGTGATAGCTCTAAATATGGCCTCATACTGTGCCTGTCCCAGGCGAACTTCATGTCTCTTTCCTCTCTCAGTCTGACCCATGCTACTGTATCTGTCCGTCATTCTCGCTCTTTCTGACAGACAACGTAGGCATTAAGAGGTGATGATTAAGAGGCTAATTGCTCATAGAGAGCCACAGTGATTTCTGTCGTCAGAGAGCCACACATCTCTAAACATCCACTGTCTGCCTGCTTTTGGTCTGTCACCTCAGCTTTATCCTTGAAAAAAATGATTAAACTGATGACAACAGCACCACAGCTGGAGATGAATGAGGAGGTGACGACAGCAATGATACTTAAGTCGAAAGCTATTCTGATGGTGGTGAATGGAAACAATTATCATCATGGTGAACATAATGGTGATGTCAGTGAAAATGAGATTAATAATGGTAATAATGATGGAAATAAGAAATGAATGAAGATGATGATAGTAAAGGTAAGGATAGAGCTAAGGATGAAGAGGATGATGATGATAACTGACGGTTCACTTTTACAAGAGAAAAGGATTTGAGGTTGCGGGATAACCTATGAATTTGGCACAAATATCTGCTGCAAGTTTGGCTGGAGTTGCTGGAGTGTAAACGTCCCTAAGACAAATAAAGAGCAAGACAGAGTTGCTAACGTTACTCTAAACTCTAGCACCTTGGCTCCCACACTAAGGATGTTCCAGTCCTAAACCACAAAATAAGTTAGCTAATGACATGCTGCTTGCCTTTGGAAATAATGCTAGGTTACTATTGTAGGTAGTTAGCTAGTTAGCTGGACATGCTAATGTTTGCAGCTTACATTAGAGAAGATAAACAGTTGAATTCATTCCTTACACTTTTGTTCTTGTGTTTTTGGTTTTGGAAAAGTGATAAAAAAGACGCTCCCTTTCAAACTCTTGCACTGAGTACACTGTGTATGTCTTACCAGCACCCCAAGGACACCATTTGTGTTCGGCGCAGTTAATTATCAATGAGAATGGTGATGATAATGACATCTCACACACACACACACACACACACACACACACACACACTCCCACCTTTTCCTTCCTGAAACCAAACCAGGGTATCTTTACACTCAGCATTTTGTAGGCACTGAAGGATAATGAATGCATAGCAGCAGTGGAGAGAATGATGCAAGTGAAAAGAATGATAAGAGGTGTTGCTGATAAGGAGAAAGCATTAAAGGAGATGTTGAGAGAAGTAGAAAGTGGAAAAGGGCTGTTCATGGAGGGGAGGTAGGACAGAAGAAGAAATACAGAGTCAGGGGCACAAATTGTTGTCTGAAGTGCTAAAGAGGACAGTGTCAATTCAATACACACAGGCACACACAAATTTTCAGACCTCTTGATGATTTAGGGAGTCCTCTTTTCTTCTCTGGTGCCTTTATTAGCATCTTTCTCTTTTGTTGCTTCTCTCTCTGGCACTACTTTTTCTCTTCACTCAATTTATGCCCCCCTGCTTTTTTCCTTCTCTTTATCCTACGTTTTCTCCTCTCTATCTCCATCTGACACTTTTTTCTTTGTCTCCTGACACTGATCCTTCTTTTCCCCTCTGGGTCTCTGTCAGGCAGGATTAAGTTTTGAATCTGACCTTGTAGCACTTATTCAAACTCTTTACTCTCTCACTGTGTGCTGCAGCTTCATTTGTTTCTGTGCGTGGGTGCGTGTGAGAGCATTTACATTTATTCATGGCAGCTGGTTCACCAAACTCCACGGTAAAAGATGCATCTAACAACACCAAAAGTCCAGATTCTGTTTATGATAACAGCAACAAAAGTCACAATAACAAACTTTTTCATCACATTCTTCCAAACAAAGTTTCAAAGTACCTAACAACAAGAAAAGTAACACTAATGAGAGTAACAATATAATAAGCAAGGAAAAACAAAGAATAAAGATAGTTAAAGTACTATTCAAATGAGAATAAACAGAGGCAAACAAAGAACCAAGCATGAAATTCCCCTTATATAGAACAATTTTTAAGAGGAGATTTGAAAGCTGGCATGGGCTTAGTTAATATGAGATGCCAAGGCAAGGAACCTGAAAGCTGAAGGGCCTGAACAGAGAAAACCTTGTTAAAATGACCACATCAGAATGACTCCTGCCTGAGGATCTCAAGCTGCACTGTGCATCACAGAGGACTCACATACTGTATCTAAAATGTAGTTGCAAAGCCTTAAAGGATAAGGTTGGTATTATTCCATATTTTTGTTATTGCCAACAAATCCCACAAAAAGTCTCTCATTTGAATTTCCCTACTGTCTGTGGCACTCAGCTCCAAGCCCATTTATTCCTACTGAAGACGTAGATCTTAAAAATACTATCACAATTATATTGTTTCATTTAAATAAAAGGCTAATTAATTTCCTGAAACAGCTGGGCACTGTAGTTTTTAGCAAATGTTACTAAAACAGGATTAAATAGTGCATTTGTTGGGGACTATTTTCAGCTGCGGATTAATACACATTTGGTGCTCTAGTGAGTATTTACAGCAAGACTGTGTATGTGTGATTGACTCCAAATCAACTACAGTGCCCATGTTTATCGTAATGAGGGAACATGTCACCCAGCACAATAGTGTGGCTCATTAATGTGTTTTTAGTAATTAGACAACAATGGAACTCTAAGGTACAGAGGAATAAGCTATATCAGGTTTTGGATACACAGACAATACTTAGTAGGTTCAATTAATTATTGGTTTTGGTCTTTTTATGGGATTTGTTGCCAATAAAAAATGTATCACAAGCTTTATCATCCAGACATTCATAGTAAGAGTAACAAAATCAATACTTACACTCAACCTGAAACCAGAATAGAGGAGCAAGACTTAAAGTATGTTTGTGCCCCCTAAAATGTCAGACCTTGACTTTACTGACTTGTATCTGTGCAAAGTTTGTCAGTACAGAGAGTTTGCACTAAGTTAGCATAGTGAGTGAAGTTTTTACAGCAAACATGGTAGAGTGTGCAGTTTTTGGATGCAACCTGGACCCTGGAGCTTCCTTCAACTATCTACTAACATTACGTAATAACAATGTGAACACACTGTAACATCGTAGCAGATATTATTGTATGTTTCACAACCACTAATGCTGTGTCAGCCACTGCCAGTTACAAGCTGAAAAGCTAACAAACAACATAAACAAATAAAAGATGCTAACTACACTTACCATTCTGATATGTCTGCTAGTCACCGATTTTGGTACCCAATAGACTCCTCCTCTGAGCCTGACTGAAGCTCAAACATGTATGGCTGAATTGCTCCTATGTTTCCTCTAACTCTAAGCCATCTTGACCTGTACCACTCTCTCACCCACATCCATGCTCTCACCGGCACTGGTCAACCTAACAGGCAGCGGTGGTGGTCAACCTAACACACAGCGGTGGTGGGCGGGGCATTCACAGATCCAGAATTTCTCAATGAGGGAGAAAGAGCAGATGAGCTTCCAGTTTTTATACTTTTTATGTGGGATAACACTGTTAAACAAAATATTAATCATAGCAGAGTATTTTTACATACTTTAAAATGTGCCTGGAGGGGAACTTTAATGTAATATGCCCTTGTCCCTTGGAATTAGTTAAAAGACTAACGGCAGCATTTTAGATTTGGGGAAGATAAAAGATTGTCTCTGGTGGAGCCCTGAATAACAAGCGTCCAAATGAAAGAAATCAAAGCATGATTGACTTTTTCAAGATCAATGAAGGCTACATATGGTTGAAGGATACTTAATTTTGGCTAAAATCCTGAGGTGGATAAAACCAAACTCACTGGAGAAAACATGGAAAAACAGGATTGTAAAATGAAAGGGGAAGGAAGGAAGAGAGAATGTACAAGTGACAGAAATAGACCCTGTTTGCTATGTTGCTCTTATGCAGTTAGCTGCTAGCAGGCTGTTTACTCTCGGCTCTGTTGCCTACACAATCTCATTACAGTCACATCACTTTGATTATATTCTTGTTACACAGTTGTTTTTTATTGCAGCAGTGTGTGTGTATGTGTGTGTGTACCTGCCACTGTTAGCATGTGTCCACGGGTTTGTGCAAATGTGTGTATGTACGAGCCCACTCCTCTGTTTTTTAAAGAATGACTCATAGTTACAAACACACACACACACACACACACACACACACAAACACACACACACACAACAAAGTATTTTAGGACACTGTATTGTACTTATAGCAGCAGACGGAAGCTGAAGTCTTTTAAACTCCTGGCATTTCTAATTCTCTCGCTCTCTTTCCCTGAATAGAGTCACAGTGAGGCAGATGTAAAAAGCACACACAGCCACAGGCCTGTGTGTTTGTATGTAAGCCAGTGGTTATCAGTGCCCCAGCTAATTGCTCTGTGTCTTTTGGAGCTGAGCAACTGCCTGTCTTATAGTTTCATATTCATATGCTCTGCTGACATTCTGTCTTATTGCCAGAGGGATTCATAAACCTTACCCGACTTTAAGCTTGTTAAAATGTACTGTAATTCAACATTTGCCATGCAGGGAGTGAGGCCTGCCATTTATTTGAGGTCCTGATTGATGGTTTAATAAATGGAAGGTTTATACTGTTGCCTAAGACTGTGACTGAAGATAATGTATGGATTTCCAAGTTGGAGAACTCTCAAGAGACCGATTAAAAGATGGGGGTGCTGGCGCCCCTGTGATTAAGGGGTTGAGATGCCGACCATGAACTGTAACATCCCCGGTTCGAGTTCTGTTGGGGACCCTAGTTGCATTTCTCTCTCTCTCTTGGTTCCTGTTGTCTCTCTGACTTTAAGCTTAGTATGGGTCAAGTTCTAAAAATGCTGGATCCTACCTCCACATAATGCGCCCAATGCCATTGTTTTGTTCAGTCCTTCCTGCGTGGTAAATACAAACGCCAACAGTTTGTTTGACAGGCATTTTGTTATAAATGTTGTTTCTGAGCCCAAGCTAAGATAACCCTGATGATATCATTAGGTGTTGAAAATGTGTGGTGCCCACTGAAATCGCACTGTGAAACTTCAACCCTGATCAGTTCAACTTAAAAAACACCAACCATAGCCTGGTATGAGGTCAGGGTTGCAATCTGTGTCAAACTCTGTGAAAATGTGGAACACAGAATTGAAGCTTTTCTGCTTCTAATGTTACAAGGAGTTGGCTTGTATTACATCACTATCTACAGTACAGTGTGACCTACAAAAGAATACAATAATATTCCTACTTTACTAACTCTCCCACTCCTCCCACACAGACATACAAACACACAGATGGAGACTCACCAGCCAACGTTCCAACCGCTGATCCCAGCAGAGCATGGACGGCCAGCAGGGGGGAGTAGAGCAGAACTGCTCCCAGGATGAGGAGGGAGGGCCCCAGAGCTCCACAGGCAAAGATCTGACCCACACCAAGAAGGATGCCATGCATTACCTGGACAAGAGAGAGAAGTTAGAGGAGGATTTTTACACTATGTAGCATATTGCAAATGATTATCCACACAATTTATATACAAGTATAACATTCCAAGAGCAGAAACACTCACAAAAACATGACAAAATGTGTGGAATCTATTCAGCGGCTCTCTTCCCAGTCAAAATTAGCCATTTCTTTCTTCACCCAGTTAAACACTTGAATACACACTCATACACACACATATGCTGCATTCCCAACAGTCAGTGAGAGAGTCAGAGAGTTTCCATGGCGACGTGATGGGCGCACCTGCCTGTCGCTGATATTTACAAGTCATAAATGGTCTTTAATTATATTGTTGCCACACAATTCTTTGTGCGTGCATGCATGCTTCTGTGTGTGTAGATGTGTGTGTGTGTGTGTGTCTTTGTGTGTAGAAAGATTAAGTACGCTGTCGTGGTAGTGCAGCCAGAGCGCCATCCTCAGCAGAGTGAAAGCTGAGGACATTAAATATAAATAGGACCGACGTCATCATCATCTCTGGAGATAACCAGAGGAAAGACGAGAGGAGGAGAGACGGAAGGAGGAAATGGAGATGGGTGAAAGAAAAGGAAGGAGGAGAGCAATAGAAAAATGGGATGAAAAGAGGAAAAATAGAAGGGGAGGAGGAGGAAAGAGGGAGGAGAGGTGAATGAGGGGATGAGAATGTTTTACATCAAAAAATATATGACTTTATTGTGCTGCCCTTGAAAATATGGTTACATGTACTAGGAAGGAGAACAAAGGAGGATGAAAAAGACAGAGGCGATTGAAAAAGTGATGAAGAAAGATGTGGGAGAAGGAGGAAGGAGATTTGCATGGCAGAGCAGAGAAACGGATAGAGACTGGGGAGACGGGAAGCAGCGAGATGAAAAGAAGAATTTAGAGGTTTCAGATCTCGCAAGTAATAAACCAAAGGGAATTTATGAAATGAAAGGGACAGCATTTATAAGGCGAGAGACAGACAGATGGACAGAAAGAGGAAGTGAAATGATTTGAGTTGAATATTAAAAAGAAAGGATATTAGATTGAAAGAGTTAAGAGAAAAAGAGAGAGAAAGCATGGGACATAGGAAGAAACAGAGAGAGAAAGAGAGTTGGAGCAGCTGAAACTTGTAGAAAGTAATTCTGTAGAGTGAGGGACATACTGTGCCACAGGGCGTGATGCTTGTTAAAAGAATCGTTTGTAAATCTTGACTCTATATTCAGGACACCTAACAGCGCTGAGAGGGTTTAGTCGGCATAGCTAATCTAGTTTTCACAGTCAGTTTCCAGATCATCGTGTGCAGAAATACACTGATATACAATATTCTTCTCCACTCCTCGCTCTTACTGTGCATTTAAAACAAACAAACGCCTTGTGGTAAATAAATCCAACAACTTTAATCAGTGTTTATGACAGTGGGTTTATCAAATCTTTCCCCCCTGAAAACAGCTGCCTGCAGTATCTGGAAATGAGGTTGATGAGAGCGGGCCAAACAGTAAAGTTGTGGGCCATAAAACCAAAACAATTAGCTGAATAACTCTAAATTGCGTAGAACTGAGAGTAACTGGAGAGTTGGGTGAGAGAGTTCTCTGTGGGTTCATCACTATGACTGACTTCTTCCACATTACACTTATTTGACCCATTGTTACTGTCACATGAAAATATTGATTGGTGCAGCTTTAAATGATCTCATTGTGTACTGGATATAATACAATATTATGCGTTATGCTGCTAAAATATGGAATTTCTACAGTGAAGATCTTGTATATTTAGAGTATTTAGTGTTTATTTATATATGTGTATGTCTGTATAAGTTTAAAGGTATTTGTATAGTTATCTGCATGTTTTGTTGTCCATATAATCAGCACATAGTGTCAAACTGTAAATTGTCAATACATATACACAAATGCTAACAAGTAATCTTTATGTGCATTCATTACATATGGAAGAAGATAGAGCTTTTCTGATTTGGATCACATAATCTGCTCTGCCTGTTTCCAAACAAAAGCATGGAGATTAAAATTCAGTCGCTCTTCAAGCACTGAAATGCCAGCTGGCTCACAGAGATCAAAAGCCGACTCCAGCAGCTGGCGAGAGTCTGGATTCTTTTGCCAAAGTCTCGTGAGAAGCAGCTCAAGGCAACTGCATTTAATTAAAATTCAGTGGTCGAAGCAAACTATTTATTTTCTTTACAAGGTGTCCTGTGCAACAGCTTGCATTCTAATGAAGTAGACTTTCAGTAGCATTTCTCCCTGCCTATAAAAGGTAACAGCAGCTATAAAATCTCCCTACTTATCCTTCCTAAGAAACTTTACTGACACTGATAGAATATTTCAACCTGTACTACCATGTCCATTACAAGTTTGGAATATTATGAACAATCTCAGACCACGGAAACTGAACAAAATAACAAACACTTTATCTTGGATGCAACAGCTTCACCTCCACTATGAGTTTCAATCACCAAGAATTGTTAATTAAAACAGTTTGGGGTGATTATAATTTCTGAACAGGAGCTCCAGCAGCGACTGTTGCTAAGTAACTGGTGAGTCATAGCTGGCTGATCTTATACATATTGTGCTCCTATCAGTTACCTCACCAGGCTGCAACGTGGCAGACGCACATAGGATAACTTGGTTTTTGTCTTTTTAAATCTTCATCATATATCCTGTCACTTCTAATAGTTCCCTTTGAGACTACTAATGATCTGCACCCGTTTTCATGATCATGTGACTTGATGGGCTGTCTCTGTTCAAATATCACTGCAAATGTTGCAGATAACCTCATGATGAAATGCTGATGAAGAAAAAAAATGCAAAATTGAGCCTCGAAGTGTTCTTTCTTTCCCATCTGAGCAAAAATTAGAGAGAACTAATAGAAACACTTATTGTTATCATTGCTTGTTGTAATAACCATTAACCACAAATTATTTACATCAGTTAAGACATTATTTTAAAAATAGTTTATAAGCTTTTAAATCCATAATCTGACAAATTCCCAAACTCAGATGCTGGTGAGATTTTGGTGTGATTATATTTACCATACACGGAATGGAATATATTATCATGTAAATGTGAATATGAAAGTAGTAGTGGCATAAACTGCGCTCATAAACAGCTTAATCCAAATACGGTTTCATGTAGAATAAGACACGTTCAATCGAGTTTGAAACCTCTGGCTACTTGGCTGAAGAAGTAAAAGTTTTTCAGACATCTACAGTATGTTACATGTTTAACTTTGTTTCAACAGCATTTCACTAAAATTACGGACCAGCAGTTATTCTGTATCTAACCAGCCCAGATAGTGGAGGAATAGCCTGTAAGTGCATTTACTCCAGTACTGTACTTAAGTACACATTTGAGGAACTTTTTTAATTGACTATATCTATTTCATGCCACTTATACAGCGCTACAATTCTTTTTACTCCACTACATTCATTTGTCAGTTATAGTTACTAGTTACTTTACAAAGTAAGGCTTTACATGCAAACAATATGACAAGCTTCTTAACACTCACATGGGACATTTTCCCACATTGAAGATTTTAACTTTTGGTACATGAAGTACATTTAGGTAATAATTATTAAGGGCTTTTACTTGTAATGGCGTATTTTTAAAGTACAGTATTGCTACTTATACCTAAGTAAAAGATTTGAAGACTTCCTTCACCACTGGTAGGTTTTGTGTCGTTTTTTTCACTTTAGTTTTCTCTCTGAGTGTTGGGACATGCTGGATGGGCACGTTGATTATGTGTGTTTAAAGAGTATGAATATAGATGAATGTATGTATATATATAGAGGATAAACATAGATTATGCATGTAGAAAGAGGATTAACATAGAGGTTGATTATGGATGTACAAAGAAGATGTACATAGAGATTATGTACAGTATTTTGTATACAAACATAAAATACAAACTATAACTTATGGTGAAAACCATATAACCCATCCATGCTGTCAGCAGAGGTTCTTTGGAAAAGTTTTTCTGATGAGGAAGTGAACCAAGCTCCAAGATCTGAGAGACAATCATGATTTGAGAGTGGGCTTTTGAACAGCAACCTCCCAGCTTCTGTATAATTTAACTTGACCTATGCACAAACATTTAATCCATGTTGAATCGCCTTACCTCAGCTGCAATGAGCTCGGTTCCATTGGGCTCCAACGCCCTCGCTGGCTTAGCTAGGTGGTGCGGGAAATAGGGGTTGTGTGGGCCGGTACAAAGGAGGTAGAGGACAATAGTGATGTTGAAGGGAAATACAGTAACAGGCAAGTCCCAGCGGTCCAACACGGAGGAGAGACCACTGTACAGAAAGACACTGGAGAATAGGAGGGGGGTGAGAGAGTGGAGGTGCTGATCATTTTTAATTAAATGGACCTCGTGTACACGTTGCAATGAACGGTATACATGCTTTTTGCAGACACGTGTAATGTTCATAGTCACACTAAATGCAGAGCCTTTCCAAAATGACTTAACTGTAGCATCCATTTCTCACATTCTGTACGTTGTGAGTGAAGTGGAGGCACTCCTGATATATGCCATTGGATGTTGTGGTGAGAGGAGGGCCATTGGCATATCTTCTTTAGCTTTCAGTCTGGAAATGTGTGTAAAAAGTCTTTGCTGGTTCATTGACATTAGCAATAGTGTCTTTTGGTTCCCTTGGAGACAGGAGGGATTTCTACTGTTTCTCACAGTGACTCACAACTGCTGTGGCAGAAAAATCTGCTAAACTCGTAAAAATAAG
Source organism: Siniperca chuatsi (assembly GCF_020085105.1). Lineage (NCBI taxonomy): Eukaryota > Metazoa > Chordata > Actinopteri > Centrarchiformes > Sinipercidae > Siniperca > Siniperca chuatsi. The sequence continues at coordinate 7,874,681 of NC_058063.1, forward strand.
ATTAATTATATGTTTAAATATGATACATTTTTCAATCAAGATAAATAGGGTTACAACTAGCAATTACTTACATTATCAAATAGTCTGTTGATTAGTTTCTCGATTAATTGTTTTTCCTATAAAGTGTCCAAACATATTGAAAATATTCATTATAATTTCACAGAGCCCAGTGTGTCATATTCAGATTGTTTTATCTGACAAACAGTCCAACACCCTATTCCTACACCATGACTGTTGAACTACAGTACGAGCAGCATGTGTGTGTGTGTGTGTGTGTGTGTGTGCATGTGTCTTACCATGTAGCTGACCCCAAGCAGACAGGCAGCAGCAGCCACCAGTACCAGTCTCCAGCCGAGCTGAACACTCCCATCAGCAGAGACACCAACATGCCGTTAAAACCATGGAGACCTCCTGATACCTCAGCACTACACACACACACACACACACACACACACACACACACACACACACACACAGAACAGGAAGATTCACATATAACAATACGTCTTGCATTTTCTATTTTGAAGACAATAGAAGAAAACATTTCTGTACTACAGTGATGTGCAGTAAGATCATAAAACTTATCCAAACACACATTAGCGTAGCTTTTAATGGGTCCTCATGAAACAAACTGTACAGTTTTAATGAGCAGAGGCCCCAGGGTGACACTAAATTTATTCAACATGTCAGACCTAATAGCATTAGCATCCCCAGTTCAGCTGGAATTATTTTTAAAACCTTAAAACAAGGTTGCGTATTAGCATATTATAATGTGCGTGGCATAAATATTGGGACAGGAACTAAAATAAGAATCGCTAGGCAGTGGGTGTGGGTGAACGCAGGGCTATCAGTCATGGAGCTGTTGTTCTCATGAATTTTAAGTAGAACCCTCAATCAACTTTAGTCATAAGGTTGAGGAAATTACAGGCTTGTGTTACAGGGTCGGCTTCCAAGCTACAGACAGGTTTTTATTGAGGCATTGATTATTTAAAAGGGACTTTTTTTCTGTTGTGTGGTTTTAAAATACCCAGATCATTAAATATGTACATACAAATGTGCATGTTTTGTGAGCTTCTACTATTTGTGTGCATGTTTCTATATATATTCATATCATTCCACCTGTCTTGTCCTGTGATAACAGCTGTTAGCGTAGAGGCCAGTACACCCAGAGTTCCTAGGAGGCCCTGCCAAGGGGACGCCCAGTACAGTGCAGCCAGGATGAGAGCACCACTCAGCGGGTTGTTGGCTAGAATCACCCTGGTCACCCCTCTCAGGCTCCACACCGCCAGCTGCAGCACAAACAACTTGTCTGAGGACACAGAAAGAAAACATTTTGCACATTTTCCTTGAAACCTTTTGGGGAAATTAATATTTACTAATTTTTCTCAAAAAAAAAAGAACTAAAGAGGAACTAAAGAGGCAAACTGCAGCACAAAACTTATTTCTCAGTTGGATTTCTTGATGCCAATACAGGGTTTTATAAAAGAATCAAGATGGGAGTTTAATGATGTTATGATTTATGTTGGAGGAAGAGTGCAGCAGCATTCACCGTGGGAGCTGTGTGATGATTACATCTGCATATTTTAATGGCAGTGTAAGCATTTCAGGCTCATTTATTTATGATTATGGCAGTTTAACACATTCCAAGTGCTTGGGAACCTTACACTTTTTGAAAAGTTTTGTAATTAATCACATTATGAGAAGACTCAAACTTGATGAATTATGCATTTCCCAAGCACATTTTATAAAGGTCATACAATACATACTTGTGTTCAAGATTAGAAGTAAGAAAACATAGGATGTAGCAATGTATTGTTTATTGAGTTTTCTTACCCTGCATGCACTTATCCAAGTGCTCCATGTCCCCAGTGCACAACAGCAGAATGTTAAACACATGCCGACTGAGGCTGGCACGACTCCTGCTGGCCTCTTCCACCTCCATTTTGGTATCCATCCACATCCCTGCAGCAGCTGGACCACACCACTTTACTTTGTTGCTTCTTTTTGTTCTTTTCGCTCCTCTGCTTGTTCTCCTGTTGCTTCGTTCTACCCTTCCTTCTCAGTCATCCCTTCTCCCCTGTTCCTCCTCTCCCTCTTTCCTCTCCGGTGAGGGTTAAGGGGATGACTTATAAACTGGTGGACCGGGTAACATATTCATTCAGCTTTCGACCGGCCGTACCAGAGAAGAACAAAGTCCAACACTGTTCACACTGGTCACTGGTCCCTTCCTCCTGCTCTATTTTCACATTTCACAATCACCTCATTCCTCTGTACTCTCTTTCTCTTTGTCTTCCAGCTCCACTGTGACATCTCTTCACCTACTGTTTGTCCAATTAAACTAGTCATCTACTTTTTATTGCAGCGTGCACATCAATGTTTGTCTTTCCTTCGTTTGTAAAGCCATAAGTGGGCGTTGCGTTATCTCAAGTTTTTCCAAAAGGTGTAATAAATAACCCAGATATCTCTGCTGCTTTGCCTTCATTGAGAAAACAGATGCAATATTGTTGACACCAGATTCTTCTATAACTTCCCAGAGGCACTTATTTTCCTTTTGACTTTCTGTTGACATCCGTTTTAACAAGCTCCTCACATTGTTTCTGCCTTCAAAGGATTTTTTCCCTTCTATTTTGTTTCTGCTTTAAGCACACAGTTGAGAGCAGTTGAGAGCACTTGGAGTTCAGAAAAAGTGTGTGTGGGTCTTTTATGTGCATGCATTTCTGCAAAACTACCTGTTGTTGTCACCTTTTTCCAGTTTTGGACTGACACCTAACTCACTCAATGACCTGAATAACAGAAAAATGCTTTGATTTCACTTCCACTTGAGAAACACAACAATGTGACTTCTGAGAAGTGTGTGCATCTGTGTGTGAGCATGTACTTGTGTGTTTACATGTATGGTCATTGGTGCACATCCATTAGCAGGCTCAAAGTGCAGCAAGTGAAGGCAATAACAGCATGCTAGATACCATCACAGAGAGAATCCTTTCACTCTGTCTGAGCCAGTGCAGCAGGGATTCAAAAACCTTGTTTTTGCAGGTGGAAATTGCTGTGCCATTCAAGAACCCCTGACAGCTCATCTTTCTCTCTCTCTCTCGCTTCCTCTGTCTCTCCCTCGCTCTATCCATCTTTTAGTTGCTTCAATAAATATATCCGCCTCCCTCTTTCTTGTCTCTTCCTCTTGGCTCATTCCATCAATCATAGCCTGTGAAGCAAGGGAAAAGAGCTACAGATGGACACACATGCCAGAGTGGGCTGTAATAAGAGGAAGAGATGCAGGTAAACGTTTGAAGATTATCTGCGAATGTCTTCGTTTCGTTAAAGCAAAACACAGACACACGCAGCCGCACATATACACCACATTAAGGCAACAGTCAGTTTTAGTCTTCATGTTCCGTATTATTGGTGTGTGTCTGTTCCATTCCAGACTCAATCTAACAGACGGTGGAGCCATAAAGTGAGATATACAGTGCTGTATGTGCTTGTCTGCGCTGATGTCTTACCAATGTGTGGTGTAGTAACTGAATACTGACCCCAGCGATGACTTGAAATGACTTGTTCTGAAGAAAAATCTATTTTCAGCACAGTCAGCTTGACTGTTTGTAACTTGACTTGCAAACTTGCAAGAAAATGCACATGACTAATCTTTCCCTATCAAGCAGTAAACTTTCATGTTTGTATTAAAAAAATTTATGAAGTTGGGGCACACCAATGAAAGTGAAAGAGAGACTTTACGCTCTTTTCTTTTACATGCCTCGGACAAACAAATGTCTTAACATGTCGTGCCCAAAAAGCTAATCGTGACTGAAAATTTAAATTGAATTGAGAGCCTACAGAGGTTCAAAACAAGCTCTCATTTAACCTTTTAAAATACAGTTTTAGCCATTTGAGTCTCCTTAAGTACCTTTAAGGTTAGTAAAATCCTCTTATTCCACAGTATCTGACAGGATATACTGTATATAGCTTTTTGTTGAAGCTACATGATTACATGAGTAACTTAAATATTCAAATGTTTTTATGTTTTTAAGATGCGCTATCAATTGGAAATGTTCTACATTTATTTATTTATTCAATGTATATTTCTGTAGGAACAAGTATATAGCATAGACTAATGCCACATACCACAGCATTTATAGCCTATGCTAGTTTGCAATGTCAATCACTAGATACAAAACAGCACCAAACACAACATATCTTTGCATTATTTTATACACTTTCTCCCCAAAATTCACCTTAACACATTTGATATCTTAAGAAATTTTGGGATCTCCACTAGAATTTAAAATTAAGTTCTGTGGGTTTAAACATTTGCCTGTCCAGTATGAGTTTGACTGGCCCACAGACAGGCCTGGAGGTGGAGGTGTTGAACAGCTACCACCAGACTTAATGTGTATTTTACTGAAGTGATTGAGTGGATGACCACAAGAGAAGGAATCATCATTATGAGCCTGGAGATGTTGGGTATTGAACCCAGGACCTAGTACATGCAAAGCACATTCTACATTTCTACATTTCTACAGTCTAATGTCTCTTTAGAGCAACAGTGATACACTGGATGAATGCAGTGCATGTTACCTGGTTCCAAATATTGCAATCTACCAAATAGCATTAGAGTCACATGAAAATCCACCGAGAACAGAACAACACAGAAGAACCAGCAACTGTTCAGAACTTCAAAGGGACACAATGTTGCAAGTATTATTTTATTAACCTCAGGCAGATTATAAATATAAAACAAGATAACAATCAAAACTAATGTGAGCATTTGGATCACTTCGCAGAAACTCCCCAAAGCCACTAAAATATCTAATTACTGAACTGGCTGAAAGAATCCAATCTCCAAAGCAAATGAAGCATGAGGCCCTGATAACATCACAAATGAGGTGCTGAAATTACAGCCCATCTGGACTTCAAGATGAAATTTTCACACTGTTTATCGTGGCACTTAGCTTCAGAGTTTTCCCAGAAGTCAACACTAAAGGGCTACTCATCTTATAACATTTCCTCGCTGTGTAAACACTGAATTACCAAAACTCCACAGAAGACAGCGTGAGAGTGGAACACACTGATAAAAGGGAGGATATAGGATTACTGTGTTATCTAGGAGAGTAATTTGAGAGGAGAGAACAATGAGCAATCATTTCCTTCTGTTTCCATGATGATGGACATTTCTCTCATTGTTCTTTGTCTTCTATTGCTCTCACTCTCTCCCCCCTCCTGCTGTGAAATGCATGCTGGAAGCAGGAAAACTGTGTGAGACAGACACTCACACCAACACACACAGACTTTATTTTATTTTGCCACTTTAGGTTAACTTGATACTTGATAATTTAATTTAGCAGCACAGCACTTCAGAGTCAAGGTGAGCTGCTAAATAATATCCTGCCTTGACTGTAAAACACTGAAATATCAAAGTTTGAACTCCACTCCAACTATCATTGGAGCCAACAGACACTTCCTGTCTGGAACACTGGTGTATTACTGGAAGTCTGCAGGTAATACAAATTTGAGTTTTCAACAAAAATGGAAACAAACTTAACTCTCATATATTAACCAGAAACAGCTCAAGGACAACATTAAAGTCCAGTGCAGAATGATGTATGTGCGTAGTTTGAAACTAGAAGACTGTTTTCACAATAATTTGCTGAAATGGGTAAGTTTCTCTGTGCTCACCTTAAATCTTGACTCTTTAAGACTTGTACCTATAAGCATGACTTTGTGATATAACAGCTACTTTGAAGCCAATCATGGTCCAATGTGCAACTTACACAAGTGTGATGTGGAAACTTGAACTTCCAGCGCACATACACTGAGAGGGCAGCAGGCTGAGGGTAGCGGACGCTAACAGGCTCAACAAACTGATCCGTAAGGCCAGTGACATTGTGGGGGTGGAGCTGGACTCTCTGGCGGTGGTGTCAGAGAGGAGGATGCTGGCCAAACTACATGCCATCTTGGACAGTGTCTCCCACCCTCTCCATGACGTGCTGGTCAAACAAAGGAGTACCTTCAGCGGAAGACTCATCCCCCCAAAATGCACCACAGAGCGCCACAGGAAGTCATTCCTGCCTAATATTTATTCATACTTCTATTACTGCTGTGCAATATCCACATCTCAGAATCATCTAATACTCATTATTGCACTATTACTTATTACTTATATTATTATATTGTATTATACCGTACATACTTCAACCTCTAAATCCACTTGGTACTTATTTTAGCTTTTATACTTTACATCCACTCCTTACCTGTATTATAGTGTATTATATTTTGATTTGCTTAGTACTTTTATTCCTTCTATTTTCAAGTGTGCATTGATGTGATAGTGAGCAGCTGTAACAAAAGAGTTTCCCCTCGGGGATCAATAAAGCATTTCTGATTCTGATTCTGAGAATGGAGTTTTCATCTCGCGTCCAGCAATTAAGCTTTTGAAAGGAAACACATTTACATATTTATTGATTCTGGATTTTTCAGCGTGTCTTAAAATGTGTGTGGAGTGGATCTTTAAGTGTGGGTGTGGTTCATATACAGAGCAGTCAGACAGTATTAGGACAATCATACATTTTTCATTGTTTTGGATTTGCTAAATACAAGTCCATCCATCCATTTGCACATTGGATTTAAAATGAAACAATCACTATGAGGTAAAAGTGCTGACTTTCAGGTAGTTTTGAGGTGTTCACATCAATATTTGGTCCACATTGTGGGAAAGCAGTTTTTGTACATATTTTAGGATTATGTAGC